>NC_060142.1:689163637-690363637 GCF_021461385.2 Schistocerca piceifrons | reverse complement strand
TGGAAGCAACATAAGTAAGGAGAGGAAGCTGAACAACGGATTGCCTCAAGGATCAGTTCTCTCACCCTTACTGTTCAACCTATATCTATCTGATCTACCTTACACTTCGTCCAGAAAATACTGCTATGCCGATGATCTGGCTCCAGCCGTCAAACACCAGGAAATGAAGACAACAGAAGAGATTTTAGCCAATGACCTGTCTGCATTAGATAATTACTTCAATATCTGGAGACTCCAACCCAGTGTGAGTAAAACAGAAGTGTGTTGCTTCCATCTAAATAACCAGTTGGCGAACGTAAAACTGGAGGTAAGTTTCAGAGGCAGAATTCTTCATCACAACTGGAACCCAAAATATCTTGGTGTCGCCCTGGATCGTACACTATGCTTCAAACAACACCTTCTTAACTTAGCTCAAAAGCTGAGGACTCGAAACAACATCCTCCATAAGCTATGCGGAACTACCTGGGGATCTTCAGCAACCACCCTGCGAACTTCAGCTCTGGGCTTGGTATACTCAAGTGCTGAGTATTGTGCACCTGTTTGGATGAATAGTCATCATACAAGGCTTGTTGATACCCAGCTGAATACGACAATGCGCATAATATCTGGCACAATCAGATCTACTCCAGTTTATTGGCTTCCACTGTTAACTGGTATAATGCCTCCTGATCTACGCAGATGTACTGCCCTTATGAGAGAATTCCACAAGATCTCCAGGAATTCTAACCTACCCGTGCATAGTGACCTGCCACTTTTAAATCGCAAGAGACTGAAATCACGTCGTCCAACTCTGTGCGATGCTGCTGACATGGTGGCTAAGAATTTCAAACCTCTTGAAGAATGGAAAGGTCGCTGGGAAGCAGTGACAGATGTGCACCTGCATAACATCTTCTCAGGTGCTAAACTTCCAAGTGGATTCGACTTACCACGCAAGACGTGGTCTACTCTCAACAGAATCCGTACCAGCCATGGGCGATGCAGGGATGCTCTCTTTAAGTGGAACAAGCTGCCTGATCCAGCTTGTGACTGCGGGGCTCCATACCAGACTGTTCACCACATCGCCAGTGAATGCAGGATTCGAGCCTATCACGGCGCCAAAGAGGACTTCCTGCTAGCAACTCCAGATGCAGTGCGCTGGATTGAAGGACTGGATATTCAGTTGTAAAAACAAACTTAAGTTTCTTGTGTGCCAATATGTACATATATATATATGTAATTTCATGATATGTCTGTATTAGCCATACGCTAAATAATGCGCAGCGCTGAAGATGAAACGGTTGGCTTTCCATTGATCAAATTATCAATATGAGATTGCGTATAAGCAACCTAGTGCAGATCCTCTTTCTCGGCTGCATGTTGACCCAGATTGAACACTCGACTCTTCCTCTTCTTCCTGTTGGTACATTGACGTTCACAACACAGATTTTTCGGATAGCTTTCGGCTTGATTACCAGAAAATTGCCCAGGCCACAGCAGTGGTCCTGTTTTTCGGATTCTGTTGTACTACTTCCAGTCATGTTGGCCGTGTTCAGCCGGACCTATAAATAGCCCTGTGGTTCGCCAATATTGTGGACAAATTTGAACAGTTACGCTCACCCTCCAACATCAACCACATCACGAGTGCAGTGTTCCACGCACAATCCATTGGCAAAGATGAACGCTTTGTAGGAAAATTTATGCGACAGACAGATAAACTTCTTGCTTGCCACACACGGGATCAATCTCTGTTGCTGTTTTTGTTTCCATGCCACTTCCACCCACGTGACGGGCGGTCGCCGGTGTAGGTGTTACATTGATGCACTGCGCCTTGCCTCAGTTTTCAGTTGCTGGCCCTCTTCCTGATGACTGTCCCACACACCAACTAGGATCCCTCTACAAACTGCCAGTCTGCTGCATCTAGCCACCCCCCTCCTCCTCCCTTCCCCATAGTCTTTCGTTCATTTACATTACAAAACGCTCGTGAGGAGGATTAGGGGGGGGGGGGGGGGAGGGATGCGCTATCACGTTTCGATATCCGTCACTGGCATTCTGCAGTTGGCAACAGAATAGCATGCTTCTATCTGAGACTGATGGCAGTCGTATGCAATCTGATGGACCCAACAGTGCGTGCCCACTAAGCCAAACATGCAGTGGTTCTGGACTACGAATGCCCTCTGCTGCCGCGATATGGAACAGCCAGTGGTAGCCGCCGCTAGGCCCAAGTTCACTTAGAGCCTCATTGCTACTACGACATTGTCCGCAACCCAATACAGTGAGCTTCATTGATAGCTGGACTTCCTTTCTTGCTGCATAATTTGTTATTAGGTTTGGAGAAATACAAGTTAAATACATCTTCTGTTTGTTTTGTTAACTTTTTCGCTAATTATCTTTGCTCCTGCGTAGCTTTTTTGCGACGACAGTCGTCACACCGTTCTGTAACCCATCCCTCCTTAACGTCGTGTACAAAGGCGTACACAACATTCTTGATACAATGATTGGTGTCATGTGGGATTGTGTGTTTGGTGACATAAACAAAATTCTTTGTACATCAGCACAAAAGAAATCCACTGGTGTTAAATAGGGCGACACGGTGTGCCATTCCTTAGGACCATGGCTTCCTAAACATCTTCTAGGAAATCTCTTGTGTGGAACAGGCTCGGGGCCCACAGTCTGGAACCGCGAGACCGCTACGATCGCAGGTTCGAATCCTGCCTCGGGCATGGGTGTGCGTGATATCCTTAGGTTAATTAGGTTTAAGTAGTTCTAAGTTCTAGGGCACTCATGACCTAAGAAGTTAAGTCCCACAGTGCTCAGAGCCATTTGAACCATTTGAACAGGCTGGGAGACCAATGTACTGCATCAACGTATGACCATAGTGGCAATTCTAACATAAACTGTTTATTATCAACAGAATGCGAAATTATACTGATGAATGAGGCTAAAGAACAGTCTAATCCAAGTCCCATTTTTCCCAATGAACATACACTGTCCAATCACATTAATGCGACCACCTGTAATAAGCCTGAATAACCCTCTTGTGCAGCATGGACCACTGCAGGAAGAGTCACTGAAGTACAGATGGGGACGTGAAGCCATGCATTCCCCAGTGCCAGGGCAAGCTGCCTAATGTTTCTCTGGTGAGGACCCACTGCACGATCACCCCGATCAAGGAGGTCCCACAGATTTTCGACTGGATTCAAATACCGGCAGTTTGGTAGCAAGGGGTACAATAAATTCATCCTGGAGCTGTCTGAACCACACATGTACACTGCGAGATGTGTGACATGTTGCATTGTCCTGCTGGTAAATACCGATGTGGAGAAACAAACTGCATCCAGGGTTGGTGCATTGCGCCTTCCAGAATGGCGAGATCACCGAGAGCACACCACGAAAAATTCACCAGGCCGTAACGATCCCTCGTCTGGCGTGGCTACTTTTGACGTTTATTGCAGGGTGCATGCTTGCAGCTGTTCCACGCCATACACGCCAATTACCATCTGTACTGCCATGCAAATTCCAGTCTTTGTTTACAATGAACAACAGTTAGCATGGGTGTACAAACTAGGAGCCTGATGCAGAGGTCCACACACAGCATGGATCGCTGAACGATTATTGAGAAGACACTGTTGGTAACCCTTGGCTCATCTAGGCAGTCAGTTGTTCAATATTTTATCGTATATTTGTCTATACAGACCTCCATAGCCATCATCACACATCACCTGTAAGGCCGGAAATGCATATCCTCCTATTTCCGTCTATTGTACTATAAATTTTTTCCTTATTTTGTTACCTGAAGATATGGCATTTTTGTGACTTTACATATTGTAATTGTTTTACTATATATATATATATATATATATATATATATATATATATATATGCATTTATGTCGATGTATAATTGGTTTGTTTTGTAAATATTATTTGTATTTTTACGCTGGGTCTGTCCTAGGGAAAACTATGCTATCGAACGATTACATCGATAGGTCGTGAGGAGAACCAAAGTGTTTACGATCGTTGGTAGTGTTAACTTTGCCGCATGGAGTGCGGGCAGAGGAGTCTGGCTGGAGTAGGGTGGTGGAGCAGGTGTGTTGAGTAACGGTCCCGCGGGTTGCCGCGCTTTCGGGGTTTGGCAGCATGTAATTGCGCTCGTCTTGCTATGATAGTTTCTGGCACGGTGTCGCGGACGGGAAACATCAGCTGGTGCACATCAAGAGCCCGTTTCGCCTGGTGACCGTGTCGAGAAGAAGGCGCGCCAACATCCAGCTTCTGCAACAGCGACGGCCGACAATGAGTGACTGTCGCCACCTTCTCGATCGACGACTTCAAACATTCAATCAACCGACAAGGAAGACCGAAAGCACGTAAAGTTTTAGAACTGTATGGCAGACCCCAGCTTTTCATAATTGTTCCATTTGCCTGGCAAAATTACAGTAAATTAGCATGAACCTTTGTTGCTCATTGTCCCAATTGCATTACCAAGCAGGGTCCCTTCCTTTTCCGAAATGAACCCGAGTACCGTTGAAATTCAAACGCCAGCATTAAAGTAATATCATTCCATTTCACTTCTTTAATTTCAAAGTTCAGTTAAAGTATTCATCGCTGGCTACAATATTTAGATTACACAAGCAGAAATTAAGAGTGCGAGTTTTGTTACCATATTTTAGCTTAACTGTGACTGCACCTCAGCTTGGTACGTACTAAATTTTACTATTGTTAATTGTTCAGAATCATTTAGTTCAAGTTCAAGGTTAAATCTCTTATTTCTAAATTGCATAGATTCAAGTAGCTTTTGAAATGATTGTTGAGGTAGCCCAAGACTAACCTTATTTTATAGAATTTCGTAGTGCTTCAGAAACAAAGTTCACTATTAATTTCAGTCACGAAATTAACTTTCAATTTTCCGGTTTTATTAATTCTTTTGCTAAATTAAGTCAGAGTGTAGCGAAATTTATTACTTCTGACAAACATTCAGTTTTCACACTACACGTGTCAACCTTCAGTTGCCACGCTTTTAGTGCTAAATATATGTCCATTAATCTTTCATTTTCAGTTATTATAGTAGTTGTCCACGGGACTGGCGACCGTAATTTTCACCAAATCTCAAATATCTAATTAACGCCAATTAATTGTTAACTTAAGTACCGCACATTTACTTTCTTTATTAACTTTACCCCTTTTCAAACTTAATTTCCAGCAGTTTCATTTGCATTTTTCCTTTCATTTAGATGTAACCCTTTCCTCCCTCTTTACCGACAAATTAACTTCGGTGACGACTGCTTTTCCCAAATTCCCATTAGGTACACGCGGTTTAATTTTTCACTGTCATTAAGGTCGATAAGTGAGGGGGAGGTTACACACCTATAGCCTGTGGCGCACCACAGTTGGCTCAGGGCTGGTTTTGGACAGTGCCATATTGTCAAGCACACTCTACTTCAAGCAGTGTTACAAGTTTACCTGTTTCGGAAATTCCCCACCCTTAGCTCAGAAGCCAATGACCATGCCGTTTCGGAAGTCAAATAACTCGCTCTGCTCTGGTTTCCACTTCTCACTGACACAGTTCATATACCCTCCACTGCCAGTACTACCACCCGCGTCCGTAAATGGTTACTACACACTGGTGTCGAATAAATGCTGTGGTCACATTAACATTGCTGTACCTTGCAGTTCCTCCATGAACACACAAAAATCTTCTCTGCAATACATTCCTTCTCTGATGTATCACAGTTACCTGGAGTCGAAATAGCAAGCAACAAACAGAGAGCTGATGAAGGCAAACGGAAGAGCTGTCAAAATATATTGGGGTGGAATTAACGATATTAATTTGGCAAAAATAAAAAATAAGGGGATAATCGCTAAAATTATTTGGTTTAATTTACAAAGAATTGCATATATGTGATGTTTATACTGCTGTGATGAAAATTTAGCACAGTGGTTGTATTTGGAAGGACGATGGTTCAAATCCCTGCCAGACATTCAGATTTAGGTTTTTGATGATTTCCCTAAATCACGTGAGTTGAATCCCAGGGCGATTCTATCGGAAGGACATGGTCTATTTCCTTCACCAGCCATCCTCAATCCAAGTTGTATAGCATCTCTAATGACTTCGTTGTTGATGGGATGTTAAAGGACAATTTTTCTTCCTTTCACTGCTAAAAAATATTTGATCAGGCGAGAATGTACAACTGAGGAGCATATGAGTAGCATAGAAACCCTCTTCAATTGCCAGTACGTTTTTTATTTACTGTCCCGTTGTTTTCAAAGCCTGAAGCTCCAGCTTCTGGTGTCACCAAATAATTTTAAAAAACATAGATATCTTGCTGTCGGGCCGTCAGTCTCGAGGAGTCACGCTCATGCCAAATAAACTCCTGGATCCACAGGAGCAGCATCCAGGGCACCCGACTTCCTTGTTAGCTGTCGAGGCGAGACTAAGTAGATACTATTTTTCTGATTTTCGTGCATGCGATATAAACCTCTGATGTGATGCCGCTTGAAAGACTGAACATTTTGGATGCCTTACGAACATCAACAACCTGCCACACCCAAATTCAAGTAGCTCCAACGTAATGCACTCACTTCACAGAACACTCTTCTGAACACGACTGGCACTTTCAATGTATTCAGAGCATTGCACAGGTGCCACTCATGGTCAAACACATCAGCGCCACCTGCAGGCATAGCTAGCATCTGTGTTTATGTTCAAGAAACCATTTTTCGCCGTGTTTCGACATTTTTGTCCTAACTCTGTAATTTTAATACGATAAGAGGACTTGCAAATGTTTTATCGAAATATATCCATATAATATACTGAGTAGTTACACATCTTAGTTTCTTTCTCGTCATGTATACATAATTTGTCAGTCTGACAAGCGAATCATATACCTGTTGCAACACGCAACGTGGACAATTATGTACACTACTAGCCATTAAAATTGCTACAGCACGAAGATGACGTGCTACAGACGTGAAATTTAATCGACAGGAAGAAGATGCTGTGATATGCAAATGATTAGCTTTTCAGAGCCGGTGGCGACACCTACAACGTGCTGACATGAGGAAAGTTTCCAACCGATCTCTCATACACAAACAGCAGTTGACCGGCGTTGCCTGGTGAAATGTTGTTGTGATGCCTCGTGTAAGGAGGAGAAATGCGTACCATCATGTTTCCAACTTGATAAAGGTAGGATTGTAGCCTATCGCGACTGTGGTTTATCGTATCGCGACATTGGTGCTCGCGTTGGTCGATATCCAATGACTGTTAGCAGAATATGGAATCGGTGGGTTCAGGAAGGAAATACGGAACGCCGTGCTGGATCCCAATGGCCTCGTATCACT
The DNA here is from genome assembly GCF_021461385.2 of Schistocerca piceifrons. Lineage (NCBI taxonomy): Eukaryota > Metazoa > Arthropoda > Insecta > Orthoptera > Acrididae > Schistocerca > Schistocerca piceifrons. Next base: position 690,356,324 of record NC_060142.1, on the reverse strand, counting down.
AGCAGTCGAGATGACAGGCATCTTATCCGCATGGCTGTAACGGAACGTGCAGCCACGTCTCGATCCCTGAGTCAACAGATGGGGACGTTTGCAAGACAACAACCATCTGCACGAACAGTTCGACGACGTTTGCAGCAGCATGGACTATAAGCTCGGAGACCATGGCTGCGGTTACCCTTGACGCTGCATCACAGACAGGAGCGCCTGCGATGGTGTACTCGACGACGAATGTGGGTGCACAAATAGCAAAACGTCATTTTTTCGGAAGAATCCAGGTTGTGTTTACAGCATCATGATGGTCGCATCCGTGTTCGGCGACATCGCGGTGAACGCACATTGGAAGCGTGTATTCGTCATCGCCATACTGGCGTATCACCTGGCGTGATGGTATGGAGTGCCATTGGTTACACGTCTCGGTCACCTATAGTTCGCATTGACGGCACTTTGAACAGTGGACGTTACATTTCATATGTGTTACGACCCGTGGCGCTACCCTTCATTCGATCCCTGCAAAACCCTACATTTCATCAGGATAATGCACGACCGCATGTTGCAGGTCCTGTACTGGCCTTTCTGGATACAGAAAATGTTCGACTGCTGCCCTGGCTAGCACATTCTCCAGATCTCTCATCAATTGAAAACGCCTGGTCAATGGTGGCCGAGCAACTGTCTCGCCACAATACGCCAGCCACTACTCTTGATTGATACTCTCGTGTTGAAGTTGCATGAGCAGCTGTACCTTTACACGCCATCCAAGCTCTGTTTAACTCAATGCCCAGACGTTTCAAGGCCGTTATTGCGGCCAGACGTGGTTGTTCTGGGTACTGATTTCTCAGGATCTATGCACCCAAATTGCGTGGAAATGTAATCATATGTCAGTTCTAGTATAATATATTTGTCCAATGAATACCCGTTTCTCATCTGCATTTCTTCTTGGTGTAGCTATTTTAATGGCCAGTAGTGTAGTTTCCATCACCACTGGAAGAGAATGATGTCATGGCTATTTACGATTCTTGCTTTAGGCTGCTGTCTGATTAGCTATCTCATTTTCGCGGCAGTAAAATTCTGAGCTGTTACTGGAAGAGTTACACAATAGGCTTAGAAGATACCTGACCTGTTTCCAAGTAATGGGCTTGGGTTATGAAGTTGAAAGATGTGGGTGGACTAGCCGATATGGCAATAAAATATTGATCTGTTGCTGAGGGAGCTAAATATATATAATGTAACTTGTTTACGATCTCTCTGATTGCCGTATTCCAAGAAAGGGCATGGCTTAAGGAGTTAGAAAAATTTGATTTCATGAGCAGATATGGCAGTAAAATCTGAGCGGTAATTGGAGGGCTAAATATGTGTAACACAATTGGCTCAGAAGCTCTCGGATTGGCTTATTTTCAACAAAGAAAGTTGGCTTAGGAAGGAGTTGAGAAATCTGATTCGACGATCTGATATACCAATAAAATACTGAGCTGAAATTGTGAGAGTTAAACATGACGTTGGCTTAGAACGTCTTTGATTTTCTTGTCGTTTGCTATTTCATTTTTGTGGGAGAAAATGTGAGTTGGGATTGGGAGAGCGAAATATGTCTTTTGGCTGACAAGCTCTGTGATTGATCTGTTTCCAAAATAAGGGTGTGGCTTAGGGAAGGGAAGGGAGGAGAAGGGGCGTGGTTTAGAATGGGGGGGGGGGTTGAGGGGTTGGGAGATGAGGCGAGGGTGTGAGATGAGGATATGGGAGAAGAGTATTGCGGGGGAGGGGGGGGGGGTGTGGAAGGGGAGGGGACGTTAGAACGAACTGTCAAGGTAATATTTTATTCAGAATTTGGCATTGATATCCTGCTGAGAGTTAATGATATACCTACCAAAGCCACAATAATGTGTTTGTTCCTGTACACATTCGTCACCCCAGTACAGTATCTTTCTTTTCAATCATATCTTCCTCATTTCACAAAGCTGTTAGCTAGCGCAGTCTACCTAAATTTCGCTCACTCACGAAACGTCACTTTTGTGCACCTATAAACTCTGTCTTATTTGTTACTATGACTAGCATTACTATTAGTAGCAGCCGCAACAGTGGTAGTAGTAGTAGTAGTAGTAGTATGGTAAATATTTACGTAATTGGTTTTAGTCATTACTGTTAGTCACACCATCTTTAGATACATCCGAATTGTTTTTAAGCGAACCAGTACTGTTTTATTATTATTTATCGTGTTGAAGCTACTGTCATATTTTAGGTGACTATAACGTGAAACCGTGGTCTAATGTAGTGGAAAATTAAATTAATTAATTAAATAAAAAATAAGATCGCAGGGCAAGGCTGACTAATGTACGAAAATATAAAATTTGTGATCTGAAAGATAAGAAAAGGGTGTGATGAAGGGGGGGGGGGGAGCACCGTCCTGTGATATGACGTAGAACTAGCTCAGTGCAGACAGAATGGTGTGCCATCTTGGTAAGAGAGTAGAGAAGGCATAATTTGTTTCAGTCTGCAATTTATAATCTTACTTTTCAAACGGTACTTGTCAAATGTGTTACTATTTTAGTTATGTACGTAGTTCGGTTTAGCAGTTACTAAGTAAGCACAGATGTTATCAGCAAAGCAGCACAATTACTTTGAATATGGTTCAAATGGCTCTGAGGACTATGGGACTTACCATCTGAGGTCATCAGTCACTTAGAACTTAGAACTACTTAAACCTAACTAACCTAAGGTCATCACACACATCCATGCCCGAGGCAGGATTCGAACCTGCGACCGTAGCGGTCGCGCAGTTTCAGACTGGAGCGCCTAGAACCGCTCGGCCACTCCGGCCGGCCTTTGAATATGAATCCTAAACATTAGTAAGGAATTAATATATCGATAGTTGAACTGAGAAACCAAAAATTTAATTCATTTAAAGAGCAAAAGCTCCTGTATAAGTGAAGCTCTTGTGATATTTTCAGCTGGTTCTTTAGCGATGTATGCCAATATGTTGCTAAGAGAGGTCAAAACGCTTAATTCCGGAGGGGTACGAGGTAATATTTCACATAAACTACATGTTGAAACGTCCCCTTAGAAAAATTAATGAATTACTGTGCTGGTAAACCCCTTACATTATTTGATTTTCAAACAGCTGAGCAGAACTGAACGTACTCAGACATTTCTCTCTTTACTTATTCTGATCAACATTAAACTGACACACAATATTTTTAGCGCAACGCAATCTGACTTTCAATAATCTCTACAAAAGAATGGCCCTGACTAACAATAACCTATACCTTTCATGAATCTCTTACCTCACAAAAATCTTCGTTTCTCGAACTACTGCAATACAGCGATCGCCAATACAGCCAGCTAAATAAAAGATTCAAACTACTGAAGGCACTAACTACTGACAGGCATAGTTAGCAAATGAAAGATTTTGCTAGAGAACAAACAATGTATTTACCTTAATAGTGTTCAAAAGTCGTAATATATATATATCAGTTCATGACATCCAGTCTTACAAATTTACTCTCTCTGATGGACACACGTCCAGACCATCCGCTCTCAAAACTCCGCCACCTCTCTCCCCACATCCACCACTGCTGGCGGTTCATCTCCAACTGCGCAACGCTACGCGCTGTTCACATCCAGCTGCCGCTGCCCAACACTACAATAGCGACTATTACAACAATGCCAACCAGCCACAGACTTCACACAGCACAGTCAGTGATTTTCATATAGAGCGCTTCGTGGCGTTACCAACATAAAAACCTAAACAGCCTACCTACGATGTGACTCACATGTTTGCAGATTACCGAGATAATATTTCACGTACCGCTATAATATCCAATTGAAGGGTTCCTATTACTCACTTCCATACTGTGTTAGGCGCGGTTACAGATGTCACCCAGTTTACCTCAAAGAGCCAATTTGAAGCTGGTGTAGCTGTTCAAAGAACTACCGAAAGTGCCGCTACAAAATCGTTCAGTGAACGGCGTAAGCCTCTGAAAGAGTAATTCTGCCGACAGGCCACCATGCGGTGGGAACCGGCCGACACCCAAACGACGGCTTTGCCTCGCAGAAATGCGGCCGGCTCTACCGCCCCCACTTCCAGCCAGCCTTACTCTCGATGTTAATCCAGGGTTTATAGCCGGGCTTTTAATGGATTCCATGAAGTGCGACGGTTTCAGCTAAAATCTGCGACTCAGAGGAGCAGTCTGTTCGTCGGGTTTTCACACTACCGCTCCCAAATGGGGCATTCCGATACAGCCACATACTATCTAGCTTAATAAAATCTTTACGATATTTCACTGAACTGAAAAGAAGGCAAGAAAAAGAGACCAGATTTGGTCAAAATGCATTGTTCCTTTTCTCTATGCCATTGCCTCTTCTGGCACTTTATAAGCTAATCAGAAGGTCAGGAGCAACAGCCTGAGGTTAGTCTTACAGTGCAGAGAAGTTATCAGACGCATCTAAACTAATTATTTCCGTTTCTGTAATCTTCAATGCTCGCAACAGCTCACTTAAAGTTTCCAGTAAATGAGAAGTGTTGCAGCAATCAACCTCCCGCCTTTCAAAGCTTACTTCGCCGATCAAAGCCCCAGCCATTGTTGTCAGATCTCTACATACTACTCGTATTTCACCGTTTGCCCTTAGTAGGTGGCATGTAACTGGTAGAAGCCGACGTCGGGGAAGATCAGTTCCGATTCCGTAGAAATGTTGGAACACGTGAGGCAATACTGACCCTATGACTTATCTTAGAAAATAGATTAAGGAAAGGCAAACCTACGTTCCTAGCTTTGTAGACTTAGAGAAAGCTTTTGACAATGTTGACTGGAATACTCTCTTTCAAATTCTGTAGGTGGCAGGGGTAAAACACAGGGAGCGAAAGACTATCTACAATTTGTACACAAACCAGATGGCAGTTATAATAGTCGAGGGGCGCGAAAGCGAAGCAGTGGTTGGGAAGGGAGTGAGACAGGGCTGTAACCTATCCACGATGTTATTCAATCTGTATATTGAGCAAGCAGTAAAGGAAACAAAAGAAAAATTCGGAGTAGGTATTAAAATCCATGGAGAAGAAATAAAAACTTTGAGGTTCGCCGTTGACATTGTAATTCTGTCAGAGACAGCAAAGGACATGGAAGAGCAGTTGAACGGAATGGACAGTGTGTTGAAAGGAGGATATGAGATGAACATCAACAAAAGCAAAACGAGGATAATTGAATGTAGTCGAATTAAGTAGGGTGATGCTGAGGGAATTAGATTAGGAAATGAGACGCTTAAAATAGTAAATGAGTTTTGCTATTTGGGGAGCAAAATAACTGATGATGGTCGAAGTAGAGAGGACATAAAATGTAGACTGGCAATGGCAAGGAAAGCGTTTCTGAAGAAGAGAAATTTGTTAACATCGAGTTCAGATTTAAGTGTCAGGAAGTCTTTTCTGAAAGTATTTGTATGTAGTGTAGCCGTGTATGGAAGTGAAACGTGGACGATCACTAGTTTGGACAGGAAGAGAATAGAAGCTTTCGAAATGTGGTGCTACAGAAGAATGCTGATGATTAGATGGGAAGATCACATAACTAATGAGGAGGTATTGAATAGAATTGGGGAGAAGAGGAGCTTGTGGCACACCTTGACTAGAATAATGGATCAGTTGGTAGGGCATATTCTGAGGCATCAAGGGATCAGCAATTTAAATGGTTCAAATGGCTCTGAGCACTATGCGACTCAACTTCTGAGGTCATTAGTCGCCTAGAACTTAGAACTAATTAAACCTAACTAACCTAAGGACATCACACACATGCATGCCCGAGGCAGGATTCGAACCTGCCACCGTAGCGGTCGCTCGGTTCCAGACTGTAGCGCCCAGAACTGCACGGCCACTCCGGCCGGCGATCAGCAATTTAGTATTGGAGGGCATCACGGAGGGTAAAAATCGTAGAGGGAGACCAAGAGATGAATACACTAAACAGATTCAGAAGGATGTAGGGTGCAATAGGTACTGGGAGATGAAAAAGCTTGCACAGGATAGAGTAGCATGGAGAGCTGCATGAAACCAGTCTCTGGACTGAAGACTACAACAAGAGGTGGCATGTTTGATTCAGCCATGGGAAGTTTGATTCAGCAGTGGCAAATACTTCTCTCTTCTACCTGCTTTCGTCTCATCAGTCTTGTGACTGATCTGATGTGGCCCAAAATGATTAGCTCGCTATGGAGTATGTTATATCATAAAGTCAAGCGCCAGCAAGCCAGTCGGAAACGAGAGAACAAAGAGGGCTGCGAAGAAGACATCAGCCAGTCGCATGCTCCCCTCTCCAGGACGACAACGCGACGGCAGCATCGTCTATGAAAAGAGGACATAAGTGCAGCAGCGATTGGTCGCGGCCCATTTCTACAGCAGCAAAGATTAGGCACTTCGAGACCAGCGACTTAGGAATTGGATGTACTGTAGAGATTTCTCGTTTGCATGTCGTCATTTGATTGCAATACATCTGTGTTATTGTTCAAAGTTAAGCACTGTCATTTTTCATTCTGTAAGAAAGCTCATAAATACGATTTGCTTGAATTGTTTTTCTAGCGACCCCACAAAGTGGGTTTCCTAGACAACCCATTTTCAACGACTAGACGGGATTCAACATTGGCAACGAGTATTAAGAAGAACCCAGAGCCTAGCTGTCAGAAATTCTCTTTTGTGTTTTGCTGCCGCTTTACTTCTACTCTGTCCTTTTCGTTGCAGGGGTGTGTTAATACCTTTAACAGATACTCTTACAGTGTACTTGAAACTCAATGTTTTCAGGTGGTCGTTGCAGAAATTTTCTTTGCTTGTGTGCTTATTTTCATTGCTTGCCTTGTGTACTATATTTCTTGCATTTGTCTCTTCCCATATGAGCAACCTACCTCTCCCAACCTCTGCTCAGATGCTCAGCTTCAAGCAGTAGATGCATCGCAGCTAACACAGATGATTCAGTATCAGACCCCATAAATCGCTACACTGCTGAACACAGTACAGTGGCAAATCAAGCCACCACTCCAGAGCAAAATGCAACTGTAGCTGTGAGGCCATACCGTCTTTTCACCAGTTTATCGACAAAGATGAGGAGTGGCTCGAGTGATTGCAGCAGTCTGAAGCCCATGTACCAGTTGCTGTGAAACTGCATTACATTTTGTCAATGCTAGCAAGTGCAGTGTTTTGCCTCTTTCGGAAATTATTCCCTAACGCCACTCTGAGTGAACTTTAGTATGATCAGGGTGTAGATTTGCTCACAACTATTATGATCAATAAGCCAATGTGGTGGCAGCTAGCTAACAATTCTTTTGTTGCAAGAAATGGCCAGAACAAACTTATCACGTGTGGGTAACAGATTTGCAGGGTATCATGAGGAAAAGTAAATTCAAATGTGATTGTGGTGCTTTATATTCAAATGTTATGTTGCATAATGCGATTGTATACAATGTAATTGATGTCAAACTTAGGTTTTGAAACAGTCAGACCCATCATTTCAGCACGTAGTGCAAATACTCGATCAGCACGATTCAGGTCCCATGTCAGTCCATAAATTTGAGCAGTCAACAATTTGTCGGGTCAAGTCGTTCACGACTTGCCCAGTAGCCAGCAACAGCTCGCGTGTGCCATGCTGCCTAATGAGTTTTCCCCACAGGACAAGCAGCTCTCTAAACTGGTAAACGGAATTAGTCATGCCCTTGGTGTTATTCATGGGATAAACGCCAAGACTGCCTGTCCCGACAAGCACAGTGTTACGCTTGTGTTGAGAAAGGTCACGTACAACCTGTATGTTTACAATGGAACATAAGAATTCTGCCCACTCACAGAAATCTAGTCACAAGGCCCATGTAATAAGTGCACTGTATGCAAATCCTGCTGCGGACGTTAGCAAAACTAGCATGCAACCAGTTTCTTCAGTGCTATTTTGTCTAAAACTGACATGGCGAGACCGTGGCTGAGTACAATTAATGTAGGTTGATTCTTACAAAGAATAAGCCAGCAACCAGCCACTATTAATGCTGCTATTTATTTGAGTAAATAGCGCCGTAACCGGTTTCGAACTGACAAGTAGATAATCAGACGGCTGCTCACAAGATTTGCAAGATACACTTTACATACTGACGATTATGTACTGACTTTATGTCTACAGGCAACTCACAAACTGTGATTGACTATTTATGCGTTGGTCGCTACTTTTCAAAAGTTGAACTGCGCGGACGCTTATCTTAAAGTATCATTAGGTGAAGAATCTCGAAAAGTCTCTGTTGTGAACACTCATTTGGGCTTGTTTAAATATTTGCGTTTGCCTTTTGGCAGTGCTTCCGCACCCGTCATTTTCCAACGGAATCTGGAACAGCTGACTGCTCAGGTACCAAAATATTCAAACTACTGGATGATAATATCGTAGCAGGCTATACACCTTATAACGGTACAGCCTCCCCCAGGACTCATATGAAATGTCCGATACCACCATTTTTATATGCATCCGGATAGTTATCAAACAATTCAGTGCTTCCTAAGGCCTATATGTTCTATTTGATAAAAAACGTCATATTCATTGTGGAGCCATGTGGAATGTTCTAGAAGGACGTGCATTTTCGTAATTATCGGTGGATTATTGTCGTTGATAAAACTATGTACATATACTAAATTAAGTAGCTAATCAAGAAATAGAAATAATAAGTCCTTAGAAATAAATAACTAGAGACTGCAGAGATGTTAGCATGAAAAAACAATGCTTCTAATTAACCAAATTGCAATCTAAAAATCCAGTAACCTTAGAGCTCACTATCTTGAGAAACAGCTTAAAAAGTTATTTCCAAGTGATGTATTTTCATTTCTTATTTATTTTTATGTCTTCCTCTGTAATTAATATTCTTTGTAATTGCATTTCTAACTAACTCTCCAATTGTTTACATCTCCCAGTTTTCCAATTTCCAGAATTTGTGGCCTTATTTGTACGTTGCATGTATTTAATCGAATAAAGCACGAGCTCTGTACTACGATTCCGTTTTAGTAACCAAATCCAAACTGTAATTAATTACGTAACAAAAATATTACGAGAGACGTTATTGTAATTAAAGTTCAATATGGTTTTCTTATGGAATATTGTATTTTATACCTTATTCGTCTGTAACATCAATTTGTTTACGTTTCGTAAATTTTAACTGTCACATCAAAATTGTGCAAATTTAATAATGCTTTATTTTCGCAGCTGTTGTTAAAATTCTATATAAAGAATGCAGCGAAGTCAAAGAGACCAGTGAAGTCTGTCCGTGTTTTGTTTGCATGACGAGTGTGCAGTTGGGTTGTCAATTAATGCGAATAGATTTTGTGAAGCGTGAATATTTCTCATTCATTCATCAATCGACCAGGTAGAAGAAACTTAAGTAACGTTCAACGTGAACCGTTACAACTTGAACAACACAATGTAAATTTGCGTGCTTTGTTTCGTGTTTTATCTGATGCAGGACTAAAGTTTAGACTGACTGACACTCCACTCCTTTTCAAATTCGTCAGACATCAGAAAAAACACCTTGTGAGTGCGTTAGTGTCACTAGAATAAATTAATGAGGTGAGGAGTGGACCCTTATTCTATGACAAAGTACATTGGTGTTGTCAAAGAAGCACACTGGTTTTCATACTGTGCGACATGACAATCTGAGGACAATTGCGAAGATGACGTATTACGTCCTATTTAGCAAAAAGAACACTGAACACAACAATACAAAATTTGAATAGAAGATTCTTTACAAGTTTTTTCTTGCATCTGCACAGTGAAGCACTGTCTGAGGTGTCCCATTTTACAGCAAATCGTCCGATTCCAGGATCTAAGTTCGGTAATGTTTACGGTGACAATCACGTCTACGGAGGATGGTTAGTTTTTGTGAAAATATATGCAAGAGATTACTCAAGGCTACTCGTGTTCACAGTGAACGCTAGCTGGTGATCCAATATTTTTAAGCTTCCGCCAGCGGCATTTACTTTTAGCTGCTACGAGTTGTCGGCTGTATGGATGCTCTCGCCCTCTGAAAATGCTACAAAAAGTTAATCTAAATCCTTACTGATTTTATCAGCTGAAATTGCGCTATGTTTCTCATTAGGCGAGAAAACAAGCACTCATCCCAAGTCTGGAAAATAGCGCGATATACATGCGCATAGGTGGAGCAGTGTGTATACTTCAACGCCCTCTCAGGTCTCGCCTCTATCGCAGCTCACCGACTTTTCAGCTAATTTCTAGCTGAATGTCAGAAAAAGTGAAAGCAGCGTTCACACAAAATTCCTCTTTTTGCGTCGTTCAGAGCGTGGTGCGCCCTGTTCTACACTTGATGCTGGTTCAGAGGAGAGTCCCTGTAGTTTTAGGCATTCTGTCTTTCATAGCAAACTGTCCCCCACCTATGTCCTCTCGTGCTCCGCGTCACGGCATTTTAGACCAACGGGAGCGTTCCTTTCATCTTGTGGAAGCTACCCCGCTAATCGCAAAGGGCATACCTTCAAACTGCGCAGTAATCTCACCGCTTCTACTGCTTCTGAGTTCATTTCAATTAATCGGATATTTTGTGCCTGCTCCTGAAGCCTAAAAGTTACACGTATACATCACGTCACCCGCTCCCTTCGATGGACCACCTGGTGCACTCACCGTCTACCTCGCCACAGGTCACACTCTGATAAAAGCCATTCGCTGTACACGGGCCGTAGCCAGGCAACCTGAGTCCATCCAAAAGTCAAGCGTCTCTTCCAGCACCTTTTTTTGCGCCTTTTGCTCATTGACATGCCGAATTTGGGTTTGGTGTGTTCATACCATCGAATCGATTGTCATAATTTTTTTTTGCGTTACATACAATACATTTTGATAGGCAAATCTGGTCACTATCACCAAAGTATTTAATGTGACATATCAATCTACTCGTTATGACATAGAGAATCTCATGTAAGGTGCGAAATCAACATTCATTCAAGCTGGTACCTTACAACTGGGTAAGTGTGATTTTTTTTGAACTATCCGAAAATTACCTCGAGCAATTAAACAGGGAACCGACTCGTGGACCTACTGATAACAAACAGACCCGAACATTTCGACTCTGTAAGCGCAGAACAGGGAATCAGTGATCATAAGGCCGTTGCAGCATCCCTGAATATGGAAGTAAATAGGATTATAAAAAAAGGGAGGAAGGTTTATCTGTTTAGCGAGAGTAATAGGAGGCAGATTTCAGACTACCTAACAGATCAAAACGAAAATTTCTGTTCCGACACTGGCAATGTTGAGTGTTGCCCGCATCTCGTGGTCGTGCGGTAGCGTTCTCGCTTCCCACGCCCGGGTTCCCGGGTTCGATTCCCGGCGGGGTCAGAGATTTTCTCTGCCTCGTGATGGCTGGGTGTTGTGTGCTGTCCTTAGGTTAGTTAGGTTTAAGTAGTTCTAAGTTCTAGGGGACTGATGACCATAGCTGTTAAGTCCCATAGTGCTCAGAGCCATTTTTTTTGAGTGTTTATGAAAAAAGTTCAAGGCAATCGTAAAATGCGTTTAAGACAGGTACGTGCCGAGTGAAACTGTGAGGGACAGGAAAAACCCACCGTGGTACAACAACAAAGTTAGGAAACTGCTGCGAAAGCAAAGAGAGCTTCACTGCAAATTTAAACGCAGCGAAAACCTCTCAAACAAACAGAAGCTAAAGGATGTCAAATAAGGAGGGCTATGTGTGAAGCGTTCAGTGAATTCGAAGGTAAAATTGTATGTACCGACTTGACACAAAGTGCTAGGAAGTTCTGGTCTTACGTTAAATCAGTAAGTGGATCGAAACAGCATATACAGACACTCTGGGATGATAATAGCATTGAAACAGAGGATGACACGCGTAAAGCTGAAATACTGAACACCTTTTTCCAAAGCTGTTTCACAGAGGAAGACCGCACTGCAGTTCCTTCTCTAAATCCTCGTACGAACGAAAAAATGGCTGACATCGAAAAAAGTGTCCAAGGAATAGAAAAGGAACTGAAATCACTCAACAGAGGAAAGTCCACTGGACATGACGGGATACCAATTCGATTCTACACAGAGTACGCGAAAGAACTTGCCCCCTTTCTAACAGCCGTGTACCGCAAGTCTCTAGAGGAACGGAAGGTTCCAAATGATTGGGAAAGAGCACAGGTAGTCCCAGTCTTGAAGAAGGGTCGTCGAGCAGATGCGCAAAACTATTTGGCCTATATCTCTTACAGCGATCTGTTGTAGAATTTTAGAACACGTTTTTTGCTCGCGTATCATGTCAGTTCTGGAAACCCAGAATCTACTCTGTTAGAATCAACATGGATTCCGGAAACAGCGATCGTGTGAGACCCAACTCGCTTTATTTGTTCATGAGACCCAGAAAATATTTGATACAGGCTCCCAGGTAGATGCCATTTTCCTCGACTTCCGGATGGCGTTCGATACAGTTCCGCACTGTCGCCTGATAAAGAAAGTAAGAGCCTACGGAACATCAGACCAGCTGTGTGGTTGGATTGAAGAGTTTTTAGCAAACAGAACACAGCATGTTGTTCTCAATGGAGAGACGTCTACAGACGTTAAAGTAACCTCTGGCGTGCCACAAGGGAGTGTTATGGGACCATTGCTTTTCACAATATATATAAATGACCTAGTAGATAGTGTCGGAAGTTCCATGCGGCTTTTCGCGGATGATGCTGTAGTATACAGAGAAGTAGCAGCATTAGAAAATTGTAGCGAAATGCGGGAAGATCTGCAGCGGATAGGCACTTGGTGCAGGGAGTGGCAACTGACCCTTAACATAGAAAAATGTAATGTATTGCGAGTACATAGAAAGAAGGATCCTTTATTGTATGATTATATGATAGCGGAACAAACACTGGTAGCAGTTACTTCTGTAAAATATCTGGGAGTATGCGTACGGAATGATTTGAAGTGGAATGATCATATAAAATTCATTGTTAGTAAGGCGGGTGCCAGGTCGAGATTCATTGGGAGAGTCCTTAGAAAATGTAGTCCATCAACAAAGGAGGTGGCTTACAAAACACTCGTTCGACCTATGCTTGAGTATTGCTCATCAGTGTGGGATCCGTACCAGGTCGGGTTGACAGAGGAGATGCAAAGAAGAGCGGCGCGTTTCGTCACAGGGTTATTTGGTAAGCGTGATAGCGTTACGGAAATGTTTAGCAAACTCAAGCGTCAGACTCTGCAAGAGAGGCGCTCTGCCTCGCGCTGTACATTGCTGTCCAGGTTTCGAGAGGGTGCTTTTCTGGATGAGGTGCCGAATATATTGCTTCCCGAGGAGATCATGAATGTAAAATTAGAGAGATTCGAGCGCGCACGGAGGCTTTCCGGCAGTCGTTCTTCCCTCGAACCATACGCAACTAGAACAGGAAAGGGAGGTAATGACAGTGGCACGTAAAGTGCCCTCCGCCACACACCGTTTGGTGGCTTACGGAGTATAAATGTAGATGTAGATGTAGATGTATAGTTGCAGTATCATGGTCATGTCACGAACAATCAAGGTGGAATCCTCTTCAGTTACATTTGTTAGCCATACGCGACCTGTCAGTTCCTCACAATATCACAGAATTAAAGTCAGTTTTAGGGAAAATGAACTTTATATATTGCAGAGTGCAGCAATCAGTCGTTCTTTTTTTTGCAGGTTTTATTTGGCAAATCCAAATTTAGGCTTGTGACAAGCCATTATCAATGCACTACTTTCTAGTGTCGATGCATATCAGTTCCCTGTTGTTCAGGCGTCAGTCACAGTTCTTTGAATACTAAAGTAGCTGCATACTACAGAGGCTGATTCAGATTTTAACATTTTGTTACAATACTTCGTACATCTTGGTCACACTCACTGCATACCATAAAGAACTCTGTAGTACGCCGATACTTTGCACGTCAGCATAGCCTAACTGTAAAGCAAGGTGTGATTCTTGTTCAAACTGACAGTGGACAGTCAAGTGTATTGATCCCCAAATCTTTGCAAAATGAAGTCTTGTAGTTACTTCACCAAGGACATTGGGGGATGGTTCGTACGAAACTGTTAGCGCGTCGACACTGTACTTAGCAGGGTATGGACACCCGAATAGAACGTATGATGTCACAGAGTCACGCTTGTGCGGAAAATCAGTCCGCTGCACCACAAAAATTCTCTTTCTGGCCTAAGTCACCATCACCATGGCAAAGTGTGCACATAGTCTTTGTGGGACCTTTTTGGAGCGCTCGATGATTGATTGTGATAGACTCTTATGGCAAGGTACCTTTTGCTGTACCACTGAACTCGACAACAGCACATAGCACAATTCAGCTGTTGTCCTGCACTTTTTGCCTCGAAAGCTTGCCTGAAGTCATAGTGTCAGATAACGGTCCTCAGATCATGTCAACTGAATTTAAAACATTCTGTGGACGCAATGGCATACAGCATCTAACTAGTGCACCGTTCCATCCACAGTCAAACGGCGAAGCGGAACGTTTGTCAGAGCTATTTGAACCATTTGAACACCAGCACAATAAATTTTACTACATAGGTTAACGGACAATGCTCACATGTATTGTTCATTCGGTATACTGGTATCCACACTTACGTCATTGTCAAACCCCCCCCCCCCCCCCTTAGCCGATCACTGCATCAATACATAGTATTAGCGTTCATCTATTCGGGTGCTCCACTAGAGGACTGATGCAGTAGCGAACCTCTGGAAGTGGACGCAGTTACTAGATACAAAGCCATCGCCTAAGGACTGTTGAGAATGACCTAAGTGTCAAATCAGGTAAAATTTGTGTGTTAATCTCTGCAATCAAATTTCTAGACTAAGAGCTATTTTGCACTAACCTAAATTTACATTTTATGAACCTTGATGCAGAATAACATGCACTTTTGACTGAGCATATCATTACCCTTAATTTATTGTCTTCTTTTAACACTAATCACATAGAGTATACAGGCTTCCAAGGTGAAGCGAAGCACTCAGAAGATAAAGTCAGATGCCAGTGTACTTCGTAGATATATACGCCATCGGCCAGTATGTAAATGCTAAGAGTTGCGATTGTCTGTGAAGTGTAGAACGTTCACCAGAGCGCATTAGTGTTATCCATGTTTAATGTTGTTACCGGACCTGGAAGGCTATTTAAGGGGCGTGAGCAGCGTCAGATGTAGAGTCGAGACGGAGTTACCAGAACCGGAGAGAGATTGAAATGGGCCTAATAGTGGGCTCAATGTGGTAGTTTGGTCGAATCGTGCAATATCCAGGTTTGTGGGGCGTGTTCGGATGTGGCAGCGGCCCGATTTGCACGGGAATGCGAGGCCAGCCATACTCGATGTCAAGGTCCCAGTCGACCAAGTGGGACCCCAACAAAGAAGGATCGCCGTATTGTGCACCAAGTACATCGATACCGCTCCACATGACAAGTAGTAGACTCCCTGTAACATAATGTGTCGTCCAGCATCGTTGGTTGGAGACTAGCAGCAGCTGGACTAGGAAATTACTGACCCTTGGCCACGACATCTTGGTAGATGATTGTTGCAGTGTCTGTGTGTTTATGGGTTGCATTTTTTCATATGACTTGTCAAGCCAATGGCAGCACGGCATCTCTTGCCGCAAGTGTCACAAGTATATCTGGCCGCTGAGGCAGTAGCAGTGGTAGCATTGCGAAGCCTTTTCTGCCTTAATCTAACAAGCCTTCATCATGCTTCGACATTCCAGATGATATATCATCACGCCACTCTGGTCTCATGCTATGCCGTGCCTCCCATCTGTTTGTGTCGATTCCAAAGCTCTCCAAATCTTGTTTACAGGAGTCCTTGAACCTCAATACAGGACGTCCTACAGGTCTTTTGGCTATAGAGATCTCTACAAGCATCACCGCACGTGGTAATCTGTCAGGATCCATACGGTAGACGTGTCCCAGCCAGCGGGGTCGCCTCTGCTTCAAGATAGCTGAAATACTGTTGCAGTTAGTTTTAGATAGCACTGCTTCGTTGGTCACTCGGTCCTTCCACGTTACTCCGAGGATGGATCTCAGGCACCGCATGTGGAAAGGATTAAGGAGACGTTCTCGTCTGGCATAGGTAGTCCAAGTTTCCGATGCATACAAAAGGATGCTGAGGACCCAAGTTTGATATACAAGAATTTTGGTGGTCAAAGAGAGTTTGTTGTTTTTCCAAACACGTGTAGAGAGTTTGCCAAAAGTTGTCGCAGCTCTTCCAATGCGAGCATCAACTTCCTTGTCAACAAACATGTTTAGTTCTATAGTAGATGCAAGATAGCAGAAGTTATCTACGACTATCAGAGGCATCTATCAGTGGCATCTAGTGTGATGTTCGGCTTTGTGTTAGCATCAAAAAATCCATTGGACCAACAAGCAGGAAGTTGGCTGCAATAAAAGATCTAAATGGAGACCCAATGAACAATAAAAACCAGCAGCTAGATAGATGGGTGCAGCACTATGCTAAACTATAATCAGAAGACGTCAAAATTTCTTCTGAAGCTTTGGGTACTTTACCAACTTACCCAGTTATGTCTGAGCTTGATGATCCTCCCAATGTAGACGAATTAAAAAAAAATGGTTCAAATGGCTCTGAGCACTATGGGACTCAACTGCCGTGGTCATCAGTCCCCTAGAACTTAGAACTACTTAAACCTAACTAACCTAAGGACATCACACACATCCATGCCCGAGGCAGGATTCGAACCTACGACCGTAGCGGTCGCACGGTTCCGTACTGCGCGCCTAGAACCGCGAGACCACGACGAATTAAAACTCGCACTTAAAAGTCTAAAGCTAGGCAAGAGTACAGGCCGTGATAACTTACCAGCAGAAATCATCAAACTTGACTGCGTTTTGCCGATATTGTATTAAATCCTACTGCAGTGCTGGGAAGAAGGCACAGTACCTCAAGACATGCGAGATGTAAATATAGTAACAATCTATAAGGGAAAAGGCGACAGAGGTAATTGTAACAACTATAGAGGAATATCTCTCTTGAGCATTGCTGGAAAGGCATATGCAAGGATCATCCTGAAGAGACTGGAAACCTTGGCTGCTCGGATCTACCATGAGTCACAGTGTGGATTTCGAACTGGCAGATGCACGAGTGAGATGATATTCACCTTGCGCCAACTACAAGAGAAGTGCCGCGAACAGAGAGTGCCATTATATGTGGCTTTTGTTGACTTCAACAAAGCCTTTGACGCCGTCAGTAGAGAGGGACTCTACAGCATATTGGAAAAAATTGGATGTCCCCCAACTTTGCTGTCTTTAATGCGATCTTTTCACGACAACATGCGTGGCTCTATAAACTTCGATGGTAGTACATCTAAACCATTCAGTATGAACTGTGGCGTAAGACAATGCTGTGTGTTGTCACCCACACTTTTTGGAATTTTCCTCTCGCGTCTGCTCCAAGTGGCTTTCGAGAATTGCAATGTTGGAGTACATCTGCATACTAGGAAAGATGGAAGGCTTTACAATGTCAGTCTTCTGAAGAGTAAGACAAAGCGCTAGGAGATAGTTGCTCGTGAACTTCTGTATGCTGATGATGCTGCAATTGTCGCGAACTCCGCAGAAGAGCTGCAAGAGCTAGTATCAAGATTTAGTCAAGCATACCACCTATTCTCGATGAATGTAGACCCAAGGATAGGCTGTTGTTGGCACCATAACACGAACGGCTGCGTCTGGAGTGTTGCCATGCGCGGGAAACAGGGACTGCCAATGAATGGCACCGTGTTGTGCTCACCGAACAAGCGCGGTTCTGCACAATCCTGGTTGCACAGCGGTGCGGTGTTACTCCTGGAGTCACGGCATGAGGAGCCGTCGGGTATGACTTCAGATCACGACTCTGACGGCACAGTGGTATGTCAGAGGCACCCTGCTTCGTCGTGTGTTACCTGTCATCCGATAACAACTTGGTGCCATTTTCAGCATGACAATGCTTCTCGACACACGGCACGTGGCTCTATGAACTACCTACTTGATGCTAAGATACTCCTGTGACCAGGAAGGCCCCCAGATCTGCTACGGTAGAACGTCAGTGGACCGGAATACACGTCAACTTTGACCCCAGTGACAGTATCGAAGCTATGAAGGACCAGTTAAACACCTGAGGGCCAGCTCGCATCAGGAAACGATACAACGCTTTCCAACTGTATAATTGCATGCATCTAGGACAGAAGGGGTGGAACGTCATGATGATACCAGATGTACCGGTATGAAATGAGCGTTAAGATACAAATGTGTCGATAGGGAACATTTGTTGTGAACGGGCCTTAATTTCTATTTTTGGATGGTACGACATCTGTCAAAGATATCTGGCATACATCAAGTCATGGAACAAACAACATCATATGTTTTCATCCTGATAACAATGCCGAATTTTGTACCAGAAAGTGACGATTTGCGAAAAGCATTAATTTTTTGTTTTCATTTGAAAAAAAGTGCTGCAGAGTCGCATCGAATGCTTGTCGAGGGATATGGTGATCATGCTCTATCAGATGCAACATGCAAAAGATGGTTTCAACGGTTCAGAAATAATAATTTTGATGTAAGAAGACCACCAAAAAAGTTCGAAGACGCCGAATTGCAAGCAATATTGTATGAAGATGATACTTTGAGTGAGAAGCAAATGGCAGCAATGCTAAATGGTACCCAAGAAACAATTTCTGAAAGCTATGGGAAAGATCCAAAAGTGTCGAAAGTAGGTGCCACATGAATTGAATGAAAGACAGATGGAAAACCGAAAGCCTCCTGCATGGATGTGTGTCATGTCCTTAGGTTAGTTAGGATTAAATAGTTCTAAGTTCTAGGGGACTGATGACCTCAGATGTTAAGTCCTATAGTGCTCAGAGCCATTTGAAAACCGAAAAACCATTTGTCAAATTTTGCTTCAAAGTCATGAAAGAAAATCAATTTTGCATCGAATAGTTACTGGCGATGAAAAATGGATTTATTTTAAGAATCCTAAACGGGAAAAATCATGGGTTAATCCGGGACAACCATCAACATCGACTGCAAAACCAGATCGATTCGGCAAGATGACAATGCTCTGTGTTTGGTGGGATCAGAAAGGTGTGGTGTATCATGAGCTTCTAAAACCCGGTGAAACTGTGAATACTAATCGCTACAGACAACAAATGTTCAATTTGAACTATGTATTGATCGAAAAAAGACCAGAATGGGTCAGAAGACATGGCAAAGTAATTTTTTTACACGTCAATGCACCTGCACACAAAGCAAAACTCGTTCAGTATACAATCAAAACACTTGGCTGGGAGCTGCTACCCCACCCGCCGTATTCACCAGACTTGTAACCTTCCAACTACCAATTGTTTTCATCAATGGGACACGCATTGGCTGAGGAACACCTCGATTCCTACGAAGAAGTCGAAAATTGGATGTCTTATTAGTTTGCTTCAAAAGACGAACATTTCTATTGGCGTGGTGTCCACAAATTGCCAGAAAGGTGGTCAAAATGAATGGAAAGCAATGGTCAGTACTTTGAATAAAATGTTTTTACTTTTCAATTCAAAATTAGTGTTTCATTTTCACAAATAAACGCTCATTTCATGCCGGTACACCTGGTGAATGGCTCATACTCTCAAGTTCTTTGTAAAATTCACTTGGTTTTGTAATTACTGAAATAACATCACGTGCCCTCTCAACCAGTCAAGTTTCATTTTGTTCCCCCCTCCCCTTCTGGCCAGTTCACGTTTCCTGTCCAATGTATGATAAAGTCAAACTGATGTCAGCCTATGAATTAAGTTTTTACTTTTTCCTCATTTTTCAATTCATGCCTCAAGTTGGCTACATCTATTGACAGTGAGAACCACATTTTGTTCACAGGGGGACAGAAGTCTAAGACTATTTGGAGCAGAGTTTCCATTAGACAATCCCATTAATTACGTGATACGAAATCCCAGCACGACACGACGTTAGATACTTTTTAAGAACAGTGTTTTGGTGGGAGTATCTGGGAATATCTTTTAAAGCAAGAGTGCAAAACACATAAACTCTGACACGAAAAGGTTTGCGTACTTCACATAAATTACTTAGACAAAGATAATGAGTGATGCAGTATTTTTCTTATTTACTAATCGCTTCAGTGTGAAGCTGAGCATTAACGCTCGTACTTTCTTAGCCTTATTTTCTAGACTTCCTTCCTTGTCAATTGTTTTCCTGCCTCCCTTCTTTCCACACCATGTAATTTAGGTTTCAAATAATTAATTTTTCTTGATTTTCTGTTTTACGCCCATCCACGGTTCAGTTCCACGCTGTTCTGATTAGCAGCAGTTTTATTTGTGGAAAGTAGTTCTACGTACGTATCTGATAAAAGAGCTGTTTTTTCCTTCGTACATACACCCTGTTTAAGATTTTCCAATTATTTAGACCACTCTCCGTAATTTTACTTTCAACAAAGCACTTCCCTTTCTCCTTAGCTGTTACTGTCGCTTATATTAACCTTCATTCAAGTGCTGTTCGTTTATTTATTCGAGCTGCAAATACCGAGCTTGAAATTGCAGTGGTTAGCACCCAGTGTTGGATGCAATAGGACGACGGGTCAAATCCTCTGCAGCGCCTCCACACTTACAATTTCCATGATTTCCATAAATCGCCCCAGGCAAATACCAGGATGTTTCCTTTGGAAACCCTGCTGATTTCTTACAACATTCTTTCATAATCAGAGCTACCGCATCGTCTCTGGTGGTACGGCTACCAGCGGGACAGTACACTCGAATCTTCCTTCCTTCCGGCTGCAAATTCTGTAAATGATGCTGATATCTACAGTTTGCTCAATTTATCGGGTTTTCTGAGAAGGGTTGTTTTGAGACTCTTTGGTATGTTTCCCCAAGGAACTTTCACTTATCCTTTGAAATTTTGCTTCACGATCTTCAATGTTTCTCGGACGTACATGCAGTACAGCGTTGGTGATAACATTAACTACAGCCTTACACCTCCATTTTTCTGGAGACAGTGATTTCCATGTTTTGTTATCTTTGTTCAAGTTTTACACAATGTTACTGTGATACGATTCCAATGTCAGCTCGAGCTGTAATTAGTCTAATTTCCACAGCACGACAGATTTCTTGGCTCACGTTTAGGCCAAACAGTGACAGGATTAGTGATTATGCGCGTCTCTGGACTTCTTTAAAGAAATATAGACTTGTGGCGTGTGTCGGTGCCTTTAAATATGCACTTCCATTTAACTTGTAAACTTTTAAATAGCTTTCGATAATGCGAAATGTGCCATCCTGTGCAAAATAACGGAGTAAAGAGAATGCCAAATCGTCTAATTTTGCCTATTAAAAGTCAGTACGATGGGACTAAAATAAAATTCCAAGATGGAAAAACTTACATTAAAGCAAATTTAGACATGGATAGACTTTATCACCAATCCATTTTTAGTTTATGTATCTACACCGTTTTTTAAAAAAAATGAAAGACAAGCTCATTTGTTTATGAGGATTAGTAATATTTGTTTTATTAACGCTCTCCTATTTCAAGTCGACTTAATCTTATCAGGTGAAACTGCAAATTAACTCCCGAATTACTGTGCGAAGTCGAATTGGAAAAGAGCGTGACTGCAAGATCTGTATTGCGTAAAAAGAAGTAGACACGTTCACTGGTGAAGAACAAGCCCGATCTAAACTTGTACTGCGGAATTAAATCCTAGGATAAGTCTCGATTTTAATGACTTGGCTTGGGGCACAGCTTATTTTCAAAGCAGAGATATAAAAAGGTCAATAGATATCAACAAATATATGAGCAAATAATTAGAAATTTAGTAAATTAGACAGATATGGAGCAACTATGAATTTCTAGGCTACATTGACGTCCATAAGTAAAACCTCCACAGCCTTGGAAAACAAGAACCGCATCCAGATATCTCGAATGTAATCTCTACGAAAGATTACAGGTATAATAAGAATTCGCAGATAGAGAAACGAAGACATTGGAAGACTACTCCACATCACTGTAATTAATCACACAGTAACAAACGTCAGAGGAAAATGGTTGATACATACGGAAAAATGATTAATTATCATTACACTAACATTATGAACACCTCCGGGTAAACGTAAAGTGCAAAGGGCGAGACTACCTGTGTCAATAAAGGTCTAACACACGGTTTGTAGCTGATGATGATTATTGTGCTTTGTACAAGACCGTCGAGTAACAAGGCATCGTCTACTACGGGAACCAAAGGCACCCAGTCAACAGCAGATCAAGACGCATTAGAAAATCACAATAAATTTAAAGTAATATCAAACCAAGAATAAAGTATAAATCACATGTATCAGCGTAGCACTTCTGCTCATGATTTACGGAATTGTTACTAATTACAGTTCATGAAATTAAACAAAAAATTAGTAAATACTACTCAGTCTGGAAATTTGTAGCGTGTCACTGCATAAATGTTGCAGAATGCACAAGTCTTGATTTGTGTTCACATTTGTCAGATGTTAACGCTAGGATGAATTATTTTCGGCAACAAGTGCAATATAAAAGTATTGTAATTAAAACGCCGCCGGCTCTCAGGAAGGTGAATGAATCAAATATAACCGTCATTCACCATGCACAGCCTGGAATTCCAGTTACCGGAATAATCTGATGCCTCTAACCAGTAATTAAACCTAGCTGCATTTCTATCATCCCTTCCGAAATTAATCATGAACGATTATTACCTGAGGGAGTAGAACTATTTGAATCGCACTAAAGCCAGAAACTAATATTAAATTCTGTCTGCTCTCAATTACCTGTTCACATAAAATTCTCCCACAAACTTGCCCCACTATCATCTGTATACCAGTATTCAGGCTACGAAGAATATCTCGTTTTTTCTTCTTCTACTGGTCTTTGTCTAGTGTTATTGTACTATTCTATTAACGTAATATTAATTACATCTGCTGTAATTTTATACGTAGCAACGCATTTGGAGCATGTTTTGCTCGTCTCCAGGCATGAAATTATCTTCTTCTTTATTTCTGGAGCTACAGCCTATGAAAAGGCTGGGCATTGTCGACCATCTGTCTCCTCCAATCGTCCCTCGATTCACCGGTCTTCTCCTGTTCCGTACTCCTAACTTTCACAGCATATACTGGCCGCTATATATATCTTTCGCAGTGCTTTGCGTTCCCAGACATCCAAAGCATTTGTGGCCTGTTGTGTTAGAGCGCACTTTACGTATGCACACATAACAACTGGTTTTACAATAGTTTTGTAAATTGTCGTCTTCAGCTGTCTTGAAATGTTACAGGATCGCAACGTGCTAAGAAATCTGTAACAGCACCTGTTACCCGCAGCTACTGTTTCTCGTGCTGGTCACATAGATTGCTTTTTTCCTTACTTATTACCAAACCAAGTACAGACGCTTCGCATTACAAAACTACATATTCTTCCAGAAAATAGCCTCTGTTTCTCACAAACACGGCTACGTGTTGGCAAATGCCATATTCTGAGTCGTCCTATTGAAAATAATATAATCTGCTATGCTTGGTATTATCCACATGACAACATCGAGAGCCGAGTCAGTGATACGAAATCTCCTTGGTTAAGTCCTTGAGAGATCGAAAAGTTATTGCAATATTTGCCATTAGCTTTCACTTTGCAGCTGGTGTTGCTTTTGGCCATTTTCAAGGGTCTTGTTTAAATGTGTGTGAATTCCTAAGTAGCCAAACTGCTGAGCTCATCGGTCCCTAGACTTACACACTACGTAAACTAACTTATGCTAAAAATAACACACACACGTATGCCCGAGGGAGGACTCGAGCCGACCGCAGTGGCCGAGTGGTTGTAGGCGCTTCAGTCCGGAACCACGCGGCTGCTACGGTCGCAGGTTCGAATCCTGCCTCGGGCATGAATGTGTGTGATGTCCTTAGGTTAGTTAGGTTTAAGTAGTTCTAAGTCTAGCGGACTGATGACCTCAGATGTTAAGTCCCATCGTACTTAGAGCCATTTGAACCATTTTTTGAGGACTCTTCCCTCTGGCGAGAGGGGACGCGCATCCGTGACATGGCACCTCAAACCTAGGGGCCACTCCGCGCTGCAAACGTCTTGTTATGTTTATTGGTCTCCCTTGTTCACGTAACGCCTTAAAAGACCGTTTCAGTTGATACTCTCATAAACTGCTTTAGGACGCAGGTGCAGTTGATGCACCGTCATATTGTACTCGTAACACTTTTCATTTCGTAATCTAAGGAGGAATTTCTGATCTGTCGATGCCCTTTCTTTCCTGATACAGCACTGGTAATCCAGAAATCGTGGCTTCTGCTTATGGTCGTTATTTTTTGTTCAGTGGCATGGCAAGTAATTTGTAACAGCATTCACCAGAGCTATTCCTCTACGGTTATTGCAATTTGTTCTATCGCTCTTCTTAAATATTGTATAATGGTAGGATTTTATTTCAATTATCCATATTTTATCAGCCAGTTCCTGCAATTTCTTTAATACCTCTGTACCGCCACAAAAAACTTTGGTATCTTATCTTTCCCACAACTCTGTAGCTCCCCTTTCCGTTACAAGTACAGTCACTTCTTCCAACGTTGGTTCCTGTTCTTCATCAGTGGTGCCAGCTTGTTCCACCTGTCCCTCTTCTTCAAATTCCAAGATTTCCACAGATTTCAGTAGTTCTTCAAAATATTCTTTCGTTCTGTCAATGATTTTAGTTTCATCTCCGACCAACTTCCCTTCTTTATCACTGCATATTGTCGTCCGAGACTGCCATCCTTGTTTTATCTCTTTTAGTCCCTTAACGTTCCTCGATGTCTATCAACCTATTTTTTTCAAATTCTTTCTTTTTCCTTCTGCAAATAGCTTTTGCTTTCCATTTCATTTCTTCACAATTTTGTCTGGTGGCACCTTCATCTCGCTTCAGCTTCTTCTTCCTTGATCTACATTGTTCCTCAATAGCCTTCTCACAGTCATCATCATACCACTCACTTCGCCTTTCTCTGTTTCCCATATCTCGAGTTGCATCGTATGTTGTGTTGTTCTTTCCATTAGCAGCCACTGTTCTTCGGGACAGCTCCCTCCTCAACAGCAATCGATCTCGTCCCTTCATCCGTTTCTCTTTGGTATTCTGTTCTTTCCCTCTCATTGGCGATGACTCGTCCCCTTTATACTTCATATCCATTTCTATATGTCTGATGTTTGTCGATGTGACCATCACCATATAGTGGTCCGAGTCTGCATCCGCTCTCTTCTCACCTTAACATCCTTGATATCTGAGCTGTGCCTTGTTTATATAAGCACATGATCTACCTAGTTGTCTGTTTCTGCATCCGGAGGTTTCCACGTCCCTTTATGGATATTCTTTTGTGGGAATATGCTGCCGCTTATGATGTTTTTGCTTAACCAAAATTGAAGCAGCCTCAGTCCGTTATCATTAAATTTTTCATGTACAAAGGGCGTTCAAAACGTTTTGCATAGTCATCTCTAACTTTTTTATTGTTTGCAGCAGGAGAATGAAATTTTTTGTGAACATACGCGAAACATTTAGCTATACATTGAGCCAACTCATTGTAACCTCCATCAGCTGCGACCCATCTGGCCCAACGTTATTTCCATGATGTAAACGCACTTTGGTAAAATTCTGGGGATTGACTTTTACACCATCGCTTGACACAAGAAATAAGGTCTTTCTCACTATAAAATGTTTTACCGGGCAGGTGGGCCTTCAGACGACCAAAGAGGTAAAAATCATACGGAGCCAAGTCCGGACTGTAGGGAGGATGAGGAACAATTTTCCAACCCATTTCTCTGATTTTCTCCTGCGTAGTAAGGGCTGCATGGGGTTTGGCATTATCGTGGTGTAGTCCGATGAACTGACCCTGAAGCTGTGGTCTGTGGGTCTTGATGGCACGGCGCAGCTTGTCCAACGACAAACAGTAACGGCCCCGGTTAACTGTGGAGTCAGGTTACAAAAAGTCAATGAAAATGAAACCACACTGATCCCAGAAGAAGGAGGCCATCACCTTTCGGCCTGCTGTTCGTCAAAGTCTTTGATTCGTCTTCCGAGGGAAACCCGGATGAAGGCACTCCATGGATTTGGTTTTGCTCTCAGGTTCGAACAAAAACAACCATGTTTCATCCTGGGTAATGACGCCGTCAAAACACTGTTTCCACTCTTCAGTACAGGTCTTCATGAGACGCTTGCACACATTCTTCCTCATCGTTTTCTCTTGTGAATAATCTAGGCACCCAACGTGCACAGATTTTTCTCTACCCTAGTGACTGTACCAGTGATACCATACTACCCAACGACAAACGAGCTGTCGTGTCTTTACACATCTGTCATTTGGATGATTTGATCAATGGTCTCCTTATTCACATCACTCATTGCCGTCAATGGTCTACCGCATCGTGGATTGCCCAGTAGAGAGAAATCACCTTCTTTAAACCTCTGCAACCACCGCTGGATACTGCTGCGATCCACTTTGTCCTCCCCATAAACAGGGAGCAACTTCCTGTGAATCGATGTGGCAGAGTCATCGCCGGTCTTGAAGAGGACCTCCATCACCGACCGTTGTCGCAACCTGACATCTACTTCACCGTCCATTATGGCTCACCTGTAAATAAAAGAAAATACTTTTATATACCAAATTATAGCTAAATGTTCTAAGTATGTGCACAAAAAAATTTCATTCTCCTTCTCAAAAAAAAAAAAAAGACGACTGTGCAAACACACTTTCATATCAATTTTCGCTATCGTCTCGTATGTGCCTTCAAGCTGTTCACGAAAGTGGTTACTGACCTCATTACTCGCTTCCTCTGCTGGAGCACGTGGGCGAATCGGTGTGATACTGAAGAATCTATTTTTATTCCCAGTGTGCATATCATACGCATTGTGGCCTCAAAACTCGAGATCGCCAACTCTCATGCCCTGTGTACTAGGAAACCGGTTCTGTAACATTGCCTTAGAAAAATTTTATAAATGACAGTGCTGGAAAACCTCTACGTTATTTGATTTTCAAACAGCTGAGCAAAACTGAACGTAATCAGACATTTTTGTCTTTACTTATTCTGATCAACGTTAAACTGTCACACAATATTTTTAGCGCAACGCAATCTGACTTTCAGTAATCCCTACAAAAGAATGGCCCTGTAACATTAACCTATACCTTTCACAAATCACTTACCTCACAAAAATCTTCGTTACTCGAACTACTGCAATACAGCGAGCGCCACTACGGCCAGCTAAATAAAAGATTCAAACTACTGAAGGCACTAACTACTGTTAAGCATAGCTAGCAAATGAAAGATTTTGGTAGAGAACAAACTCTGTATTTACCTTAATAATGTTCAAAAGTCATCATAAATATATCAGTTCATTATAACCACTATTACAAATTTACACTTTCTGATGGACACACGTCCAGATCGTCCTATCTCAAAATTCTGCCATCTCTCTCCCCACATCCACCACTGCTGGCGGCTCAGCTCCAACTGCCCAACACTACAATAGCAAATATTCCAACAATGCAAGCGCATTCGGAAGGACGACGGTTCAATCCCGCGTCCGGACATCCTGATTTAGGTTTTCCGTGATTTCCCTATATCACTTCAGGCAAATTCCGGGATGGTTCCTTTGAAAGGGCACGGCCAATTTCCTTCCCCATCCTTCCCTCACCCGAGCTTGCGCTCCGTCTCTAATGACCTCGTTGTCGATGGGACGTTAAACACTAATCTTCTCCTCCTCCTCTAATGCAAACCAGCCACAGACTGCACACAGCACAGTCAGTGCACACAGCGCTACGTGGCGTTAAACCTAAATACCTAAAAACCTAAGCAGCCTACTTGCAGTTCCAAGACTGGGTGTACTACTGCTGCTCCAAATCATTGGGTAGTCATCAGAATCCACCGTGCAGATGTCCTCCACCTAATATTCCAGAACGCTGGTATTCCTATTTGGTACGTTTTTATTTAGTTTTTCAAGTTGCTTAATGTCTCTGCTCTATTACGAGTCCCAGTATATTCCAAGGAGCAATTTTTAATTGGTGTCTGTTGGTTGGTCGTCATAGTACGAGAGGCTGCCCAGTTTCCATATGTGCTCAATATTTTCGTGACCACATATTTTTTAAGTGGTCGGGAAGTCACTGCTACGCACTATCACCAGGGTGCTGTCCCTTCGCAGCCTGCAGGATGGCTGCGTTTTCTATCAGGGAAGATCCTCAGTGATGGTCACTTAACCTTTTCCTACAAGGGAGCAGGTGCCTGATATTAGCCTCAGTGCCGGCCGGGGTGGCCGAGCGGTTCCAGGCGCTTCAGTCTGGAACCGCGCGACCGCTACGGTCGTAGGTTCGAATCCTGCCTCGGGCATGGATGTGTGTGATGTCCTTAGGTTAGTTAGGTTGAAGTAGTTCTAAGTCTAGGGGAATGATGACCACAGATGTTAAGTCCCATAGTGCTTAGAGGCATTTCAACCATTTTGAACCATTTTGTGTGTGTGTGTGTGTGTTTTCAGCCATTATACACGTCCTAACTTCAGTGTGCAAAAATTAATGTTGTTTTATTATGGTACTGTAGCGGGTGATCTTGAATGGTTGTGCTGGCTGTTTTGTGTGATGGTTAGAGGTGTTGTTAACTACTACTATCTATTTTATTAGTATAAATAACACTTGTTGGCTGACTTATGCTTCTTCGTTTGTTATTTGTTTAGTTTCCGCGATTTTCCTTCGAATTTGGAAGTTCGCTTGTAGCGTGAGGAGATTTTTTTAAAATACTGTCTAATAACTTTCGTATCTGTTCCTATTCTGGAGGATTTTTTTCTTGTCACAGGTGTTCTACAACTGTTGAATGGCTGGTACCATACTTCCAAGATATTTCATGTTCTTTTTATCTTTTTGCAGATTTTCTGTTGATCTGTCCTAAGTATAGAACATAACAGCTGTTACGCTGGATTTGGCAAATGCCCGATTTTTTATATATTCAGTGTCATTCTCCGTCTTTTAAGTTTTCTGTCTTATTTTTATTCCCTGTTTCTTAAAGATGCTACCAATTACGTGTGTCAGCCTTTTTTGCCCCGAATATGAATGTGTACCATCTCAGCTGTTGAGCTTCATTGTTGTGTCCTATGTTTGTGGTAAGTGTTGTGGGTCCCTCGATTTGAGTGGTGTCTTGTTTTACACAGAGATAAACACACTACGCAAAAACAAAGTTTACTTTAAAGAAAATACAAGGCGGGCAAATAAGCTTCTTAGAAACACTACAACAGGTACAATACTAAACCAATCATCAAACTACCCAAAGCCCCAAAAACAAAGAGTTCTCAGAAACGTTCTAAAGACAGTGCTTCTAGACAGTCATAACCACAATAAGGAAATACAGATAATAACTGAAACTGGATAAAACAATGGATACAAAGAATCTCTAGTTACAAAATTAAATACGAAAATCCAGCAAGGAATGGAAAGAAAACAATCTAATTAAGTGAAACAAAACACACAACACTCACCACACCCACATCCACACCTATCCACCCACCCACACACGCAAACACACGCAAAAACACAAAAACACACACACACACACACATATATATATATACAAAACACACTAGCAACACCTCTACTACGCAACAAGGACACAAAACTAAATCTGAACAGCCAAATCGTACACACACGCATATGGAAACATAATTGGTAATATTCTTAACTAAGAAGTAGCTTACCACAGAAAGGTTTAAAAGAGGAAAATTACACTGACATGTATTAATATTCGGGGATTTATCAGTTCCAGTGTAACAGCTGTCATGTTCTGTCCTTAGGACAGACCGGCAGAAGATCTATAATAAGATATAAAAAATAAATAGGAAGAGAAGGAGCGAGGTCGTGCGGTTCCACCCATTCAGCATTTGCAGAACACAACACCTTCGAAAAGAAACACCCCTCCCTCCCCTCCACGCAATCAACCACAACAGGAACAGGTATGAAAGTTATAAGATTCAACAACAAAAAACATCTCCTCATACTACAAGAAAACTTCCACATCGAAAGGCAAATCATAGAATGGAAATACATGATAAACGAAGAAACGAACGTCAGTAACCAAACGTTATTTGAACCAGTAAAATATACGACCACTACAGAAACAGAACACATAAAACGACCAACATACCTACGCATTATCATCCAACACAGTGTCATAGTAAAGCATAGTAATAATTTTTGTTTACAGCAGTTAGGAAACACATCTACACACACGCTCACACACCCGAGCGCACACGAGCGCGCGCACACATACTAGTCGAAAAATTTATGAACACCCACACTGGGAGGAATAACAGACGCTCCACAGTGATGGAAACCAAACATACGATAATCGAATCTCGCACCACAAAAACAAACTGAAAGAGATGTAAGTGCACCTACGCAAAATGCACCTACCCAGATTCAGTAAAATGCAATATTCTAAACATCGACTACATATGTTCGGAAGAAAATTAGGAACGAAAAGTGTTTCAGATTTTGACATATGTATTTGTTGGAAAATCCGAATTGTTGCAATGACCACTGAAGATGCTTTGAAATAATTTGAAACGCATATGGTCAAAATAAGACTGTTTTACAGTCGCAAAATACGGTCTAAAACCAATATTACTGGCGCAACTGCGAGTGCGGAAAGGAAGCCTAAAAGCAAAAAAGACATGTATTATAAAAGTCAGTTCGATCTAGAGTGGGCAACTATCACTGTTGCATGGCACTGCTATATTCTTCACATTTCCTGGGACATTAAAACGTTTGTAACAACTATAACAATAAAAATTTCAAATGGTTCAAATGGCTCTAAGCACTGTGGGACTCAATATCTGTCACCAGTCCCCTAGACTTAGAACTACTTAAACCTAACTAACCTAAGGACATCACACACATCCATGCCCGAGGCAGGATTCGAACCTGCGACCGTAGCAGCACCGCGGTTCCGGACTGAAGCGCCTAGAACCGCTGGGCAACAACACTTTCTTTCTCTCTCTCTCTCTCTCTCTCTCTCTGTCCCTCTCTCTCCCCCCCTCTCTCTCTCTCTCACTCTCTCTCTCTCTCTCTCTCTCTCTCTCTCTCTCTCTCTCTCTCTCTCTCTCTGTGTGTGTGTGTGTGTGTGTGTGTGTGTGTGTGTGTGTGTGTTTGCCTCCTCTGCATTACTGCTAGTCAAAATTTCACTACATATAATTATATTGAAGTGCTACGTGTCTCCGGTGTGGACGAGTGGTTCTAGGCGCTTCAGTCTGGAATCTCGCGAACGCTACGGTCGCAGGTTCGAATCCTGCCTCGGGCATGGATGTGTGTGATGTCCTTAGGTTAGTTAGGTTAAGTAATTCTAAGTCTAGGGGACTGATGACCTCAGATGTTAAGTCCCATAGTGCTCAGAGCCATTTGAACCATTTGCTACGTTTCGTTTTAGCAAAGAAGTTATTAATTAACGCTTCAAAAATTTGCGTAACAAAATTTCATGTTCCTTCCAGATCACAAGAAGACGAAAATTTAGATAATGTCATCCGTTGCGTGCAGAAGTGTTTCTGGATGATTTTGATTTTATTTTCGATTGTAGTTATTAACTTTCAGTAAGATAGCGGTAAGATTTCTTTATACTGGTACGACTCGGTCCTGGTGTCGTGACGTGTGAGGGTGCATGATCCAGTGGACGCCCAAAGGCGTCAGTGAGACAGCTTTATCTGTAAATATATTTACAGTCAGACGAAGTTTAGAAAGATTCTAGCTTCAGAAACAGACAGACAGACACACACACACACACACACACACACACACACAAACACACACACACACACACACACACACACAAACACACACACAATGAATCAAACCGGACACCAAACCAAACAAAAGACGAAAGATAAACACAGCGACAGTTGGAAACACTACATATTGTAAAGATACACGTGTTGAATGCACAATGAAAAGTGCTAATGAAGTGTTGTGATAAATGTGGATGAAAAAACGCCGGAAATTAGCTGCCTGGAGTGCAATGACCGAATGAACACATCTCTAGGACCACACACATGGACTAGAAACTTTGGAAGTGATAAGTAACACCGAACGATAATCTGACCTCACGAAACTTTTACTAGAAAAGTTGCCTCCAATTTGAGCAACAATCAACCTGAGAAAACGTAAATAAAAAAAAAAACATTTATTATAGGCCACTCAAGATGCTTCATAAATATAAGAAGCCAAACGCAAATGGTAAAAACAAAACCGCCTTTCATTTAACTGCAAAGATGGAAAAACCTCACTGAATTGTGAAACAATTAAGAAACGTTGGGAAACGGAAAGAGTGAGGACATACGTCTTCGCTCCGCATGTTAATCGTAAAATAGCTACAGGGAGAGTAATTACGGCTGATCAACTAAACGATGCTGCTGTATCCCTTAAATTATCAACAAACGCACGTAAGTCTTCCGCTGATTCAAAGAAAAATGTGTTGTTAGCGCAACTGTCGAAGAATCGAATCAAGCGTGGAAGATTACCCACCCTGTTGTCGTGGCGTCATCAGACACCGATTTTAATTGTTGAACTACAGCTTGTAATGTGTCTACTTCCTTTCCTTACCGTTGCCCCACTGATAATATTTACGCCTGTTCCACTAAAGCGGCAACAGTGTCACAAGCGCCAGCAGAACGTGCATCTGACGTTTTGCGTAACTTACTATTGTCGTTTACAACAACAAAAGAATAAGAAGAAATAGAATATACTGTACCTCAACCCACAAAGTACATGCTAAACTTTGCGACTGTCAGCGCAGAATGAGATTGAGCACAATGGTCTGCCACTTTTCACCAAATCTGCAACAAGTGTCACACGTCAATGGCACAGGTCTGGGACATCGTAGCTCATACCCAATCAGGTTACAGAACTTACACAGTACTGGTACTAAAAAAGTTTCCCTAACTTTGCATCTAAACAGTGACAAATCAGAAAGCTTCTCAGGTTTAAGAAATGACACCTTAATGGTACTACTGATGTCCTACTAACTGACAGGTTTAATATATTTTTGTGTGGGATCTAAAATTTAAAAACCTCTCTCACACCGGCCTGATTTAGCTTCACTGATCAGGATAGTAAAACATGCGTATATTAAGGGAATTTTCATTGACAAAGCAGGCTTATCACATTCACACAGTTCAATACTGTTCTATCCTGATTAAATTGAGCTTAACTTAAATTCCATAAGACAGTGAAGCAATTTCGAAATCTCGGTGCGACGAAAATTGTCAGTCGATCTCCTGGAAACATTTGTAATAATTATTAACTTCGGTGATCACATGGGGAAGACCGGAGATCTGCTGGTAAGACCGTGTTAGCCTATTTATTTGAAGTAACTGGATATCTTGAGCATACAAAACGGCAGGTTCGTCCAGTGTAAATCAAACGTTCCCCACTGATCCCGTGCAACACAGCGTAGTAAGCAGACACTGTCAATAATAATCAGTTAAATAATACGCGAACACACTTACTTTAGTTTAGTTCATGCATTAAATTCCTTCTCATACAGAATCTCATCAAGATGGCGACTAGCCCAACAATACATACATATACATCCTCTTTCTTTCACGACTAATCGGCAAGAAGTCCTCTATTCTTTTTCCTAAGAGAAAACATAGACAGCAGAGAAGCTATTCCATGGAGTAAATGGACGCTCCAAGGAATAATTGGGCTTGAAACTACTTTGCATTGATAATCGGTAAGATATTTCGAGATATGTACGGAGTTATATAATTTATAAAATTTCTGAAAATATCGCGGAGAGACCGCTGCAAGAGACATTACACAGGCCTCAGTGACGAAACACCCCAAAGAAAGCGTTTAATGAAGAAACGGTGTTCACTCAGCATACTGCATGGTGGTAGTACTGGTAGACGGCGCTGCAGGCGTGACCTCAGTGCCACCGAAATATTGAGGTGACAGGCACTCTGACACCTATGTCACGTCTCAGCGTCACTTCTCGACACCAATGTTATGACGCAACTGTGGTGTCGCATTGTAATCAGGAAGCTGAGCGAAGTGTGAGAATGACTGGTCCATTCCACATCCGGAGACATCAGTAAGAAAGCGTCATCTGTAAATACATTTATTGCCAAGCAAAGTTTACAAAGCTTTTAGCTCCTTCAGAGCTGCAGTGGTATCCAGGCTCAATGATCACGTGTTGTGCAGGATGCTGAGGCCTCATCAGAATGTCGTGATGTTGGGTCAGTGCCTTAGCCGTGTAGAGTAGATTTCAGAGCAGGTGAAGGAGGCGCGAGCCACCAGAGGTACTCCGGTCATCCCGTTCAGCTCGCACCTCAGTGGTCTCGATGATTACCCCTTCCTTCGATGGACTCTGCCTATGGTGATCCAGGATGCTGGTTGCCGTGCAGAGAAGCCCTGATCATCTACCATGGATCGACCAAGACAGCAGCAGGTGTTCATGAGTCGGCCAGGAAACTGCACGACATGTTTCGACTGGTCGGCGCTAGTATGGTAGCTTGTAAATAATCTGAGATGACCCAACAGAGGAGAAGGACTGGCTTTTCACCAGTCTTCTCATCCGCGATGACTTAGCAGGCAGCAGGATCAGACCACAGTCGCCCTGGTGCAGAAGTCGGCTAGCAGGTAACAGGCTATCCATCGTTGAACTGCTGGTCGTGGTTTCACTGAAACTCAGTCTGTCATTCTCTCTGGTTCTTCGACACAGGCAGAATGGAAGAATGACAGACTATGTCTTGTGCTCTGAAAGCTGCGTTATTTACAAGAGCTGAGTCCCCGCCTATAACGCAATCGCTCTGAGTATATGATCGTATTTGTCCCTGTTTATCGCACCTGCCAGCGCTCCTTGCTTCGCTATAGTAATTTCAGTAACAATTGTAGGACACCGAGCTCGGCTTTTCTCTCGACGTTTGACTTTGTGGCGGTGTTCAGACACGGAGTTACTTATTGTTACTTCACAGTGCCTTTCTACGTAGTACAGTGGTGTTTAAATTTCTGTCTACCCTGGTTGGGACGCGTTTTATATTGACGGTACACCATGTTGACATAACAACTGGCCAATCTCTTCAGCTCAACCTACTCCATTCAGAGCTCGCCTGTTGGAACTGTAATCAATATTTTATGACTGCACAATAATTTTGCTATGCAATTATATTAGGGACGACAATATGCTAGGATATATTTGCTGCAAGACAGCAGTTAATCAGAAAATGGGAACGTAAGAATGCTCTCAGAACTCACTGGCGAAAGTGATTTGGTTCTTTTTTTAGTATTTCCCGTTAACGACGTTAACAGAAAATACACACATCAAAGAAAGTTTTGCATCACCCCAGCTCCCAGAACTACTGAAGATAGACGTTGACTGTGGATACATTACAGACACACTCCTTTGACTGTTCAGAGATGTCACTAAATCCGCCCAAAGATGTAAACAACCACGCATGAGCAGCGCCTGTTAGACGGAGGGGGTCCGACAGCCGATCAAATCTAGTCATTCCAACAAGAAGAAGGTACACGGCTCGTGTTGTCTGTAGTTTAACCATGCCTAGACTGTCAATACCGGGGTTCAATCGCGTTCGCATTGTTACTGTGTGCCAGGAACGGCTCTCAATAAGGGATATTTCCAGGCGTATCGGAGTGAAACAAAGCGATGCTGTTCGGACATGGAGGAGATACAGAGAGACAGGAACCGTCGATTACATGCCTCGCTCACGCCGTCCAAGGGCTACTACTGCAATGGATGACCGCCACCTACGGATTATTGCTCGGGGGAACCCTGACAGCAACGCCACCATGTTGAGTAATGCTTTTCGTGCCGTCACAGGACGTCGTGTTATGACTCAAACTGTGCGCAATAGGATGCATGATGCGCAACTTCACTCCCGACGTCCATGGCGAGGTCCATCTTTGCAGCCACGACACCATGCAGCGCTGTACAGATGGGCCTAACAACATGCCGAATCGACCGCTCAGGTCTGGTATCACGTTCTCTTCACCGGTGAGTGTCGCATATGCCTTCAATCAGACAGTCGTCGGAGACGTGTTTGGAGGCAACCCTGTCAGGCTGAGCTCCTTAGACACACTGTCCAGTGAGTGCAACAAGGTGGAGGTTCACTGCTGTTTTGGGGTGGCATTATGTGGGGTTGACGTACGCCGCTGGTGATCATGGAAGGCGCCGTAACGGCTGTACCATACGTGAATGCCATCCTCCGACCTATAGTGCAAGCATACCGGCAGCATATTGGTGAGGTACTCGTCTTCATGAATGACAATCCGCGCCCCCATCGTGCACATCTTGTGAATTACTTTATTCAGGATAACGACATCGCTCGACTAGAGTGGCCAGCATGTTTTCCAGACATGAACCTTATCGAACATGCCTGGGATAGACTGTAAAGGGCTGTTTATGAACGACGTGACCCACCAACCACTCTGAGGGACCTACGTCGAATCGCCATTGAGGAACGGGACAATATGGACCAACAGTGCCTTGATGAACTTGTGGATAGTAGGCCACGACGAATAAAGAGATGTATCAATGCAAGAGGACGTGCTACTGGGTATTAGAGGTACCCGTGTGTACAGCAATCTGGGCCGTCACCTCCGAATGTCTCGCTGTATGGTGTTATAACATGCAATGTGTGGTTTTCATGAGCAATAAAAAGGGCGGAAATGATATTTATGTTGTAACTCTTCAGGCTTTCCCGGCGATCTAATGACATCTTGGGTTGTCGGGTGTTCTGCCGGATATCAGCGTCGTACTTGCACGATGTTTCAGTCACGTAGCTCGTAACCTTCATCAGGTGCGACCTGAGACTGCTCCTCGAGTGGACCTGGTCCAGTATTTATGCCTATGGCCTTCCCCCTCCACCAACGGCTGCAGGCGCTTCCTCTGTGGTCCGCGCCCATTCCCTGCGACCTGCTGGAGCGTTGCTGCTCCGTTTTCCGTCCGCTGCGGTTCTAGGTGTTCCCTCTGCGGTCCGCGCCCACCAACCCCGCTCCTGGGAGTTTCATCTACGGTCTGGGGTACCAAGCGTTCCCCCTGCGGTCCGCGCCCGCTCACCACGACCTGTTGGAGCGTTGCCGCTCCGTTTTTCGTCCACTGCGGCTCTGGATGTTCCCTCTGTGGTCCGCGCCCACCAGTCCCACTTCTGGGTGTTCCATCTTCGGTCTGGTGCTCCTGGCAGTCCGTCAGGGGCTCGTTTTCCATCTCCATGTCTCTGGTTCTTCTGTTTGTGCAATGTTGCAGCTGGCCCCGTTGCTCCTTAGAGGAGCAGTCTCAGGTCGCACCTGATGAAGGTTACGAGCTACGTGACTGAAATATCGTGCAAGTACGACGCTGATATCCGGCAGAACACCCGACAACCCAAGATGATGTTTATGTTGATCTCTATTCCAATTTTCTGTACAGGTTCCGGAACTCTTGGAACCGACGTGATGCAAAACTTTTTGATGTGTGTAGCACACTGATGTCAAGCTGGAACAGTATCTTGAAATAGATGTTAATAAAAAAATAAATATATTTAATTAGATTTTGATCACTGTGGTTTTTTATGAATACGGCCGTCTAGATGGCTTTAGATATTTATTAATATCTAAACAGTACAGGCCTATTTATTAATATGGACGTTTTGGCTGCCGCTATCGAAGTTTTGATCTTGTGGCTCCAGTACGTGAAGTGTCTTTAAATATGGACGAGAAGGATTACTCAGGTACACTTTTGTCGAATTTCCGAAGTAGGGAAAACTTAACTCCCGCAGTTGTCGAAAGTCTTGAACCGAGAGCTCACAGCCACAGAGCTTTCGTGAGAGACGCAGCTACAGCACCAGAAATTTATTGCTCGCGACACATGAATTACATTCTTAATTTCCGCGATCGAAAGATGAAACGCCTCCTCACTGTTAACAGCTAAACGTCCACAGGCTGCTGCCATCTAGCTCACCTGTCACATCCTGTTATAGCTTTTCTCTCTCTCGGACCTCTCAGTCTCATTTTCCTAAATATTGAGAAATATTCCTGTTATTACATTTTTTTTAAATTGTTGTCTTTATTAACCAGTAATATCTGACGAGCAATAGTGGGGATCTCGTTTCTTATGTTTCAGTGCAAAATATTTGTTGGGTTATGTAGGCGTGAATCTTTGGTGAAGGACGCATTCCAGTCAACGAGACAAAATCATCGTCTTCTAGAGGTTATGAGAGTTTTAACGCCCAAGCAATTCACCTACAGGCCTATCACTAATCCATACTAACAAGTGTGGCTATTGACTGTTTGATTAGCGTCTGTAAGTAGAGTCAAGTATGACGTTACACAGAACTGAATATCTTTGTTTGGATTCCATTCAGAAATGACACTTCTGCAGACAGTTTCTATTCGAGTAAGACTGGTAAAAATCTGCTGCCACCATAATAATCTTGCTTAAGTTCCATGACAACGGTGTACGAGAAATTGGGGAGCGTATAAAATAAACAAACACAGTCCGAACAGGCGTTGAATGCTCAACGGCACCTACCGGCCGCCGTGTCATCCTCAGCCATTAGGCGTCACCGGATGCGAAAACGGAGGGGCATGTAGTTAGCACACCGCTTTCCCAGTCGTGTCAGATTTAGTGACTAGTACGTCTACTTTTACATCTACATCTACATTGATACTCCGCAAGCCACCCAACGGTGTGTGGCGGAGGACACTTTACGTGCCACTGTCATTACCTCCCTTTCCTGTTCCAGTCGCGTATGGTTCGCGGGAAGAACGACTGTCTGAAAGCCTCCGTGCGCGCTCTAATCTCTCTAATTTTACATTCGTGATCTCCTCGGGAGGTATAAGTAGGGGGAAGCAATATATTCGATACCTCATCCAGAAACGCACCCTCTCAAAACCTGGCGAGCAAGCTACACCGTGATGCAGAGCGCCTCTTTTGCAGAGTCTGCCACTTGAGTTTATTAAACATCTCCGTAACGCTATCACGGTTACCAAATAACCCTGTGACGAAACGCGCCGCTCTTCTTTGGATCTTCTCTATCTCCTCCGTCAGACCGATCTGGTACGGATCCCACACTGATGAGCAATACTCGAGTATAGGTCGAACGAGTGTTTTGTAAGCCACCTCCTTTGTTGATGGACTACATTTTCTAAGCACTCTCCCAATGAATCTCAACCTGGTACCAGCCTTACCAACAATTAATTTTATATGATCATTCCACATCAAATCGTTCCGCATGCATACTCCCAGATATTTTACAGAAGTAACTGCTACCAGTGTTTGTTCTGCTATCATATAATCATGCAATAAAGGATCCTTCTTTCTATGTATTCGCAATTTTCCTCGCAAGGGCTGAGTGCATCCCGCGTGCCAACAGCACTCGACAGACCTGGACGGAGACCCATCCATGTGCCAGCCACGTCCAGCAACGCTTAACTTTGGTGATCTGACAGGAACTGGTGGTACCATTCCATCAAGGCCACTGGCAACCAAATGGTATAGCACAGAGAAAACCCATGTTGATGCTAGGTACCAGTCGGAACGAAGTGCAGAGTAGCTTGGGGAATATACACCCTCGAGGCACAGTAATGTCATCACCGACTACGTTCAACGTCAATGTGAAACAACCACTCACAGACGGAAGGTGGCAGTAATAGTGGTGTACAAAGCAGAAGAAAGTGCTATCAGTCTCGTAATGAAAACAGAGAGATTTATATGACGCCAAAAAGAGCATGAGGGTGGAAGTATTTTCCAA
Source organism: Schistocerca piceifrons (assembly GCF_021461385.2). Lineage (NCBI taxonomy): Eukaryota > Metazoa > Arthropoda > Insecta > Orthoptera > Acrididae > Schistocerca > Schistocerca piceifrons. The sequence continues at coordinate 690,316,667 of NC_060142.1, read as the reverse complement.
ACAGGTAAGTCTGTATAAACTGTTAACATGCTGCTGTGTTAAACTATACCGTGCATGGCAAAATGGCGTTACCCAAAACAGGCGCCAAGGCGACTGTGGTGCACCTTGGGCCACAGATATTAGGGTCGAGCGATGGCTGTGGTGATGTGTATGGTCAAATAGAGGTGCAAATGTTGATCAGCTGATCGCCCAGATGAATCCAGGGGCTATCAACAGTGTCTCCTCAACAACTCTTCAGCGAATGTTGTTGCATGTGAGCCTCTGCAGAAGGCGCCAGGTTCATGCACCCACGCTGACTGAAAGGCGACAGGTGGCCTTTCCAGATGAATCACGTTTTAAGCTTCATCGGATAGATGGCAGTTGACGTGTAGGGCGTGAAGCGTGTGAAAACAAACACCATTCAAGTGTCGTCGAAAGGATCCAGGCCGGAGTGCGTTCCGTGGCTGATGTCGTCATTCTGCTAGAGACAACGTATCAGCACAGGTATGCATCTAATCTTGGGAACCACGTCCACCCCTGCATGAAGTTTGTTTTCCCTCAGCACGATGGCACTACCTACTTGCAGGAAGTGCATCGTGTCACACAGCTGGCGCGTGAGTGCGTGGTTCGAAGAGTTTACTGAACTCCCCTGGTCATCAATTTCTCCCGGATTTAAATCTAATTGAGAACCTGTGGGACCACATCAATTGGACTGTACGCGTCATGTATTATCAACCGAGAAACCTAGCGCGGCTGACGATGACACTGGAGGCGGCATGGCGCCACATCCCTGTCGGTACCTTCCAGACTCCCTTTCTACACGCCTCAGTGGTCCACGCTGCAAAAGGGATTATTCTTGCTTTTGACATGTCGTCACATTAGTGTTACTGGAGAGTGTATATGTAGATGCGAAACACATCTCGTTTCGTAAATTATAAAAGATCTATATCACTACTTTTTTTGAGTCATCATTCTTCTGACTCCTTACATGAGCATTATTGAAGACTTTTATGTTTATTCTCAATAAAGTCAAGTCAGTGTGCTACTCAGCAAACTGTAAATCACTAGCACACATTCATACATACGTAATCAGAAAATTGGCTGGTAGCACATCAATTCGATTAAAGTAGAAAGGGAGGGGGGAGATTATGCCCCCACATGTGCTCAATTGGAGACGGAGCTGATGATCATCTTCCGAAGTAAGAGTGATTTTAGGTGTGTCGCAGGGGAGTATCGTAGGACCGTTGCTTTTCACAATATATATATATATATATATATATATATATATATATATATATATATATATATATATATATATATTACCTTGTGGATAACATCAGAAGTTTACTGAGGTTTCTTGCGGATGATGTACTATATCGAGAGGTTGTAACAATGGAAAATTGTATTGAGGTGCAGGAGGATATGCAACGAATTGACGCGTGGTGCAGGGAATGGCAATTGAATCTCAATGTAGACAAGTGTAATGTTCTGCGAATACATGGAAAGAAAGATCCTTTATCATTTAGCTACAATATAGCAAGTCAGCAACTGGAAGCAGTTAATTCCATAAATTATCTGGGAGTACGCATTAGGAGTGATTTAAAATAGAATGATCATATAGAGTTGATCGTCCGTAGGGCAGATGCCAGACAGATTCATTGGAAGAATCCTAAAGATATGCAATCCGAAAACAAAGGATGGAGGTTACAGTACGCTTGTTCGCCCACTGCTTGAATACTGCTCAGAAGTGTGGGATCCGTAAGAGATAGGGTTGAGAGAAGAGAGAGAGAAGATCCAACGGAGAGCAGCGCGCTTCGTTACAGGATCGTTTAGTAGTCGCGGAAGCGTCGCGGAGATGATAGATAAACTCCAGTGGAAGACTCTGAAAGAGAGACGCTCAGTAGCTCGATGCGGGCTTTTGTTGAAGTTTCGAGAACATACCTTCACCGAGGAGTCTAGCAGTATACTGCTCCCTCCTACGTATATCTCGCGAAGAGACCATGAGGATAAAATCAGAGAGATTAGAGCCCACACAGAGGCATACCGACAATCTTTCTTTCTACGAACAATATGAGACTGGAATAGAAGGGAGAACCGATAGAGATACTCAAGGTACCCTCCGCTACACACCGTCAGGTGGCTTGCGGAGTATGGATGTAGATGTAAATGTAGACATGTTGGACTGCAACAGCGGATGAGCGCTATCATGTTGAAGAAAATCCCATGGAATGCTGTTCATGAACTGCAGTTCACCAGATCGAATCACCAGAGTGACGTACAAATTTGCAGTCATGGTGCGTGGGATGACAACAGGAGTGCTCCAGCTGTCATACGAAATTGCATTCCCAACCGTAACTCCAGGTGTAGGTCCAGTGTGTCTAGCACGCAGACAGGTTGATTGCCGGCCCTCAACTGGCCTTATTCTAAGCAACACACGGCCATCACTGGCACCGGAACAGAACCAGCTTTCATTAGGAAACACCACAGACCTCCACCCTGTCCTCCAATGAAATCTCGCCTGGCATCACTGAAGTTGCAAACGGCTGCAGGTGGAATCCACGCTACAGGACTTCTGGCTCGGAGCTGTCCTTGAAGTAACCGATTTGTTGTGTCACGTTGGTGCCAACCGCAGTTCAAAAGACTCCTTCAGATGCAGTGTGATGCGCCAGAGCCGTACGTCAAACATTGTGGTATTTCCTTTTGGTAATGCTACATAGCCGTCCAGTGTTCTTGCGATCGAACATTCTCGTGCCCACCACTGCGAGTAATCATGCACAGTGGCCACATTCCTGCCAAGTCCTTTTTCAGTATCGCAGAAGGAACGTCCAGTATCTCCTAGCCCTTTCACCTGTCCTCGTTCAAACTCAGTGGGTTGTTGACAGCGGCGTCTTCGGCGCTTTAAAGGCATTCTTGACTAACATCAACTCACCGCGTCCAAGGTAACTAACGCTCACGACCGTTACAGAGTGTATTTGAAGCAAACGCAATTTGCATTCTCACAATGGCGGTACTATCAGCACTCTTACGCGACTAGCGCGAAACTGGAATAGACATCTTTCAGATATAGAAACGCGCCTTCCAGTTTTCATTTATAGCGCACAACTCCTTCTTTTGGTGATGACATTTTTTTCCGTCACTGTGGTACCTCCTTACAGACAACCATATCACCTCCAAGTATCTGCAGTTGCTATTAATTCCTTGCCATGTCATAAACGAACAATATGAACAGGAAGAATGGAGGCATACCTGGAGATATTCCTACATATGTTGATGACTCTCAAATCAAAATCACAAATGGCATCTTTCCTACCAATAAATCCTGAAACCAGGCACCAATTTGATTTGATCCACACACGACTGCTTTTCGTTAATAATCGTTACTGTACTGAATAAACGCTATTCGAAAGTCAAGAAATGCTGTACAAGCCTGTTTACCTTGGTCCATGGCCTTCAGGATGTCATGTCAGAAAAGTGTGAGTTAGGTTCCGCATGTCTGCTTTTACGCAGTCCACTCTTGTTGACATAGGAGAAGTTATCCAGTTCGATATACCTCATTAGCTAGTCGCTGTGGCCGAGCGGTTCTAGGCGCTTCAGTCTGGAACCGTGCTGCTGTTGCGGTCGCAGGTTCGAATCCTTCCTCGCGCTTGGATGTGTGTGATGTCCTTAGGTTACTTAGGTTTAAGTAGTTCTAAGTCTAGGGGACTGATGACCTCAGATGTGAATTCTCATAGTGCTTGGAGGCATTTGAATTTGAATACCTCATTACGTCTCAGCTCAGATAAATTCTAGTATTTTACAACAACTAGACTTCATGGATATTGGACGGCAGTTTCGTGGAACAATTCTACCACTCTTCTTTTAGAACACAATGATATGTGCTTTCTGCGAACTGTTGGACACAGATTCTTGTTCGAGGTCTCTACTATACATTAAAAGAGTTCACTCAGCATAGTATTCTGCATGGAATCTGATAGGGTGCGCATCGAGTCCTGGGGCCCTGTTTGGTTTCAACGATTTTAAACGCAACTTTAACTAATACTGACATCAAGTATCTACAGTGGTGTGAGAATTAAACTGGGGTTGTATTCCGAAATTTTCGTTTGTAAATGAACATTTGAATGCTGAGTGCACTATTCCTGCTTTTGTTCGATATTTTCAAATTCAGCTCCTTTTTCATCCATGAGTGTCTTGACACTGAATTTTGTGGCGCCTACAACCTTCAATTGTTACCAGAACTTGATTGACTTTTGTAAGAGATCTTTCTGTAAACGTATAACGTCATAGTCAGAGAACTGTAAACTTACTCTCAAAAAATATTCAGCCTATAACAACTACTACAGTTACATAATTATACTACAGCAAGTGGCTCATGGTTTCTAATGCAATTCAATATGGGTGTCCTGAATGAGGCTGCTTTTGTTGCTGCCATTATGTCCAACAGATTTCATTTGTCTGTGGAATTTCAGAATATCTGCTTTATGTAATTTTTCAGAGTAAGCATTTATATTCCTTCGCCCTCAACTTACGACATTGTATTGTTGTCAATCAACTGTTGGATGATTAGAGCGTCCTACGATGATGACAGTATTATAGGGGAACATAATATGTTCTAGAAGGCTAAGACCATTTTCTCGCGATTATGTTTACGTCTGTTGAAGAGTCTGATAATCAATAAAACAACTCTTCGAAGACCCATTACTTATACTGTGATTGATTGAGATAGCACTTAGATACAAGGAATCATTAATTAATCTCTTTTTTTCTAAGCTTCAGGATTAATCGTCGCTAATCAAACTGACGGAAGACTTCTAGTCCTGGATGTAAACAGTACTTCTGAATAAAGGGGAACTGAAAAGGGATAGTGATTTCAGATATCAACATATTAAACCGAGGAACATTATAAAATACATAAAAGATCTTCGATCACAGGTGCGCTGTGACCGGGTTGTCGAGACACAATAACTAGTATTTTAGGGCGCTTTGGGCTCTATGGTGAGGCAGTTGGCGGCCTGATCTCAACCATGCCTCGTATCGGCTGTCGACGGCGAAGCATCGGCGCACTGCGATCGATGATATGCGATGGCGTTTATGACGACCTGCAGTTTGGCAAAGAACGGGGCGCAAATGCAGCACATGTTGGACAACTAATAACTTTCGACTGTTGGACGTATGGGTCCTTTCGGGCGAGCGAAGTGAGTTAAGATCCTTATCCGTCAGCCTAGGTTACTTGGCCCTGCTCGCCATTCAGGTAATCGGCTGCCAGGCGTTACCATAATCGAGGCTGTCGTAGAACATTTACTGGGACATGAAGTTGGTAATTTCAACTAAGAGTTGGAATGTCATTACCTGTTTAGAAATGAGATAAGAAAGGTATTGAAATTAACAGGGGATGGGATGTAGTGGAAAGATACATGGAGTGGATTTGCAGATGCAGCGCAAAAAGAATCGGAATTAAGCAGAATGAGGGTACTCGGCAGAAGGACGCGTTGACAGCAAGTCAAAAGCCGAATCACTACTGAAAGCAGACTGCAAAATCGGAATAAAGCAGACTGCAAAATCGGCATCAGTGTCAGAATTGGATGACTGCTGTCAGACACGGAAACAGAGTTGAATATTTGTGAAAATGAGCTTCAGGCTTGAATAGAAACCGGGATAGACGGGTGGATATCAGTGCAGAATGGAATAAACTGAAAGCATGGTATCAGATCAGCACACAGTAGAATTCCAGACGAAGTCCATTGTACCTGTCTTGAATACAAAGCGTTCTCTGACCAAGTGTCGATACGATGTGCCTTTTCACTCCATTGCCTGGCGATATAACAGTGCCAGACAACAGACAATTCCTCACGCGCGGTTCTGCTCCTCTTTGTTCCTAGTTCCAGTGTTCCAGCTCTCTGTAACACTATATCGAACCTCGCTACAGCTATGTATTTATAGCCAGCAGTTGTGTACTGTCACGCTTTCATGTTCTGCTATCGTTCTCACTCGCTGAAGGAGTCTCTTTCAGCGCCGAACTGACGACCACGACAAGCTTCAACGCCAGAGCAGTCTTGAGTGGCTGCAGAGTAGTCGCACAACAGCAGGAATCTAATGCATACATCACGGGTCTGAAAGAGGCGCTGGTTTGACGAAAGGACGACTTTTCCTAGTAAAGAAAGCCTTAAGCTTTCCCGAGGTCCATCGGTAACCAGCTTGTGAGGTCTTAGTCTCTCTTTCTTGAGTAATACTAAGCTGGCGGCAAGTTGTTTCTGTCAGTCACTAGCCTCCACGGAAGTTCCTCTCGTGTTGGAAACTGTGAGCTCTAGGTATGTGCACTCTGTCCATCACTAGCCTTTTGAGGGAGGTTTTCCAATAGCACCAACATGACATTAAACGGTACCTTTGTGTGTAACGCCCGCACGTCTTCGTTACACGCTATCATTCCTTCACATTCACTAAAGTAACGACTCTTGCGCAGACATAATGTTCAAATTCCTATCTGCGTTGCGTTTCGAATACACCATTTCCATTCCACGTGGTCTTTCCTTTCGATGTCCACTTACATTTATTCAAAGAATCTCATTGCTTCGTTACACGCTATCATTCCTTCACATTCACTAAAGTAACGACTGTTGCGCAAACATAATGTTCAAATTACTACCTCTTGCGTTTCGAATACACCATTTCCATTCCACGACGTCTTTCCTTTCGATGTCCACTTACATTTACTCAAAGAATCTCACTGCTGTCAGTTTCGGATACTTGCCAGCTTTCTGTACCTGTATCATTTGGGTTCCACTTCTTTTTACAAGTTATTTAGACTCTGCCACTTAGTTTCAAAATTATTTGGTCAGTTTGTCACGAAGATTTTAATAGCTTCATGTGAGAGGATCGGACATGGCTGAAGCATTTCTTTGGCTACTGCAACACTTCAGAGTCTCAAACAGCAACCATTATCTGAACTACTGGACTGGATATAGTGTCTCGTAATCTAAAGAACACATTACGTGTACCACACACATAGCCAGCTAGGTAAGCCATATGAAGTCGACAGCAGAATATGTCCAGAGTGATCTTTTACATAACACAGGGTAAGTATCACTGCATGATTCTCCATCGCTGTTGAGATGTGCCGATAATGTGCTACATTTTTCACACATGACGAACCAATCGCTAACATGCAACGGTGGATGCCTTGCTCAGAATTCTAGTGAACGAGTGAAGGGGGAAGATGCTCTCTGTGTTGACAAATCGCCTCCAGATTGGCGGTGAGACGACCTGACGCCCTACCGAGTAGCCTGGACCGAGCTGTAGGACAGCCCGCTAGCGGCTAGCGCGTCCCGCAGGGCACGTTTTACGGGCCCACTTTACGGTACAGGAGCGGTCGCCTGAGATTGGTCCCGTTTTACGACCTAGCCCCTCCCCCAGCCACACACACACGGCGCCAGCTGCCTTGATAAGCAGCTGACGTCACGTGTGTGAGCCTACTCCCACCTCCAATCTAGCTCTACAGTAGAACAGCACAGCGAATTGTCCACCGTCGCCGAAAAACAGCGCCGGTCGCTTCTTATTATGACAAATGCAACGTTTCTGGCTCTTGCAGTAATAATTACTTTATTGCCATTCAAGGCATATTACTTGTTGCAGCAGACATCTGACGCCACAAAGAATTATTTGTCCAGTTTTACAATCAAGGAATGTTGCCAAGTGTCATTTTCCACATGGAACTATCGTCGATGACCTGCACTTAGCTGCGGCGAAGCACATGCTACGCCGTGATTGGCTGCTGGGGTAGGGACTGCACGCCAAATACTATGACTTCAGTACTACTAAGTTATTAAACGAGACGTCAAATAAGAATGTGTAAACGGGAAAAATTTTTCTCGGTAATGTACTCATTAGGATATACCTAATAATATGACTATAACATCTGTTAAATTAAAAAAAAGAGGAATGAACAATTTACATGTTTTTTCACGCTGCATTATGACTACTTTTTTTTTTTTTTTTTTTTTTTTTTTTTTGTCATCAGTCTACTGACTAGTTTGATGCGGCCCGCCACGAATTCCTTTCCTGTGCTACCCTCTTCATCTCAGAGTTGCACTTGCAACCTACGTCCTCAATTATTTGCTTGACGTATTCCAATCTCTGTCTTCCTCTACAGTTTTTGCCCTCTACAGCTCCCTCTAGTACCATGGAAGTCATTCCCTCATGTCTTAGCAGATTTCCTATCATCCTGTCCCTTCTCCTTATCAGTGTTTTCCACATATTCCTTTCCTCTCCGATTCTGCGTAGAACCTCCTCATTCCTTACCTTATCAGTCCACCTAATTTTCAACATTCGTCTACTGCACCACATCTCCAATGCTTCGATTCTCTTCTGTTCCGGTTTTCCCACAGTCCATGTTTCACTACCATACAATGCTGTACTCCAGACGTATATCCTCAGAAATTTCTTCCTCAAATTAAGGCCGGTATTTGATATTAGTAGACTTCTCTTGGCCAGAAATGCCTTTTTTGCCATAGCGAGTCTGCTTTTGATGTCCTGCTTGCTCCGTCCGTCATTGGTTATTTTACTGCCTTGGTAGCAGAATGCCTTAACTTCATTGACTTCGTGACCATCAATCCTGATATTAAGTTTCTCGCTGTTCTCATTTCTACTACTTCTCATTACCTTCGTATGACTACTAGGGCCTGCCAACTTATTACTTTAGGCACGCCTTAGGTTTTTGTACAGACGTCTTAGCCAGGACCTATAGCCAACACTGCGCAGCAAAATTGTGCTACGCGGTAGAGGCCGTGGGTACTGTTACCCATGCAGCAACACGTGGAGGTGGGGCTGTGTGGGGCTCTTTTGTCCGTACTTTGGTGTTATCTCTTATTTACTTACAGCAAATACACTTATTTTTTAAATAAAAAGTGCAAGAATTTGAAATTAAGAAATTCTGAATTAATGGTATATTTTAGAAGAGAATAAAAGAAGATAGGACAAACACTACACTGGTAGATTTTTTCCAGAAGGCGACCACAATTATTAACTAGACATATATAACCTTTAATGTAGGCGTTACAGGGTATTGTAATAAATAATACAATAATAAAGCCGGCTGGGGTGTCCGAGCGGTTCTAGACGCTACAGTCTGGAACCGCTCGACCGCTACGGTCGCAGGTTCAAATCCTGCCTCGGGCATGGATGTGTGTGATGTCCTTACGTTAGTTAGGTTTAAGTAGTTCTAAGTTCTAGGGGACTGATGAGCTCAGAAGTTAAGTCCCATAGTGCTCAGAGACATTTTTGAACAATAATAAAACACAAGGACCAGAACGTAATTTCCGTACAGGGTACTGAGGCAGATTATACCCGCAAAAGTCGTGAACTGAAGGAGCGTTACACTGAACTACTGGCCATCAGACCTCCTTTTAGAACACACATGTCTTAGAAGAAGCAAGGACTCACAGACGGTGCTCCAGGAATCGACCTCTGAGAAGGTCCGACAGCAAACACTTCCTCTAACGAATAACTAATGATAATCTTGCTGAAGCTACCTGACGTCCGATAAACCAAGTGCAACGATGTAACAATACGCCAAAGCCGGAACCGGCGGTCTGCACTACGTTCCCATTATACTGTGTTTAGAGCGCCGAGAACGAGAAAGAAATCACTACCACCAGAGTAGAAGAATCACCAAACGGCCTACAACCAAGAAAGCTGTCAAAACTACACGCCTTACCGGACAGCAACGGCAAGTCGTGGAAACGTACACTGTCGAAACATACACTAACGCCAGGGCAGGTAACTGGGGCGTTAGCGGCCACCAGGCAAGAAAAATTACCGCTGGTTGAACTTAAGAAATTGTAACAAGTTGAACGCAGTAAATAGCACTAACGAGTTGAGGAAAGCTAATCAGATCCGCCTTCCCCAATCACTCCACTCGCTGCTCTTCGCCTCGGCGACACTACGAGCAGCAACACGAGCCCAAGTCACTGGAGAAACGCGAGACATCACAATGGTGGAGTTTTCACCGCTAGTTGACGACCAGGTCGTATACCCTCGCGACCACAGCCCTTCCATCCAGCAGTGCATGTGTGCTGCCAGCGGTCCCGGTGTGTTATCGCACTGCCCTCTTGGCTCCTCCGGAGTCCCCAACCGAACTACTCTCTCACGTGACCTGGAAGAATAACATCACCCCAAAGATAGGGCCACAGTTACTACATATCGATAACCGCCGCTGCTGCCACTAGCGGACAGGCAACGCTTGCGAAACCGAGTAGTGCCAGTTAACACGAGAAGAAGACAAACAACCACAACCATGCCAACTAAACGATATCGTCTGGCCTCCAACAGAGGGCGGAAACCTACAAACGGCACCAACCGAGCCCCAGCACGGCTCAGCAACGGTTGAGCAATTGTAATGGTTCATAAAGAAAACAGTTTCTTGTCCTCTGGTTAGATCTTCGTGTGTACACGTCGTCCCTTGGCGGAGATCCTTTACTTCCTTTCAAGCCAGCTAAAAACTGTCAGGCGCCCTGTTTTGTCCTCTTTTTCACAAACAGGTGGTTAAATCTGCAAGGCTGGAGGGGTTAAGCCTTTAGAAAGACAGCGACTTCCTCGGCGTGTGTGGAGAATCGGCACCACGATGGCTGGAGACGCTATGGCGAGATAAACCTTCGCGGTTTATCTGCTTGGGAACAAGTCAGTTGCATATCTAGGAGTACTCCGTCTTCAGGCCGCGAGTGGCCTACCGGGACCATCCGACCGCCTCAGTGGAGGATGCGGATAGGAGCGGCGTGGGATCAGCACACCAGTCTCCCAATCGTAATGATGGTATTCTTGACGGAAGCCGCTACTATTCGGTCGAGTAGTTCCTCAATTGGCGTCACGAGGCTGTGCACCCCGAAAAATGGCAACAGCGCATGGCGGCCTGGATGGGCACCCATCCAAGTGTCGACCACGCCCGAGAGCGCTTAACTTCGATGATCTCACGGGAACCGGTGTATCCACTGCGGCAAGGCCGTTGCTCACATATCTAGGAGTAGTTTTCGTAATATATCCGGCGGCACGTGCTCTCAGTCGAGTGCTAATAGAAATAGTAGGAAACAATGCTCTTTTCCCCAGGCCGAAAATACCCTTCCCAAGCTACTCTTCAGAGTCGACCAGACTCCAGCCACGCTTCTTCACGCCACAGTTGTGCGGTGAGGGGTCTCCGGTGGTCACATTCCTCTACTCTCAAAATAATACTCCTCATGCCAGTCTGGCACCGCGACAACTTGGTGAAAGACGAACTTTTATACTCATAGATGTCAAAGTCTGACTGACCACTTACTAAACTTCATATGGAACGCGATAGCAATTGCTTGTTTCTCTCGCCTGACTGACCGACCAGTGGCTGTACGATTTTTATTGGGCAAAGCAAGCTACGCAGTTTTTCTTGGGAGAGGCGAAGTGAAACTGAGACGGGAAGTACGAAGACGATTCTAGCGCGTGGGGCCGAAGGGGCAGCGGCGCTGGCGCTGGCAGACTGCAATGCTGGTGGCCTATACTGAGTGGCGCAGACTCCGAGTCTCTGGGAGCAGAGTCCGACATCGCCTGGAGCTGCCTCCAATCTACGATGGCGGGCGTTGGATCAGGTAAACTGGTTTCGCTAAATAGAATGTCAGGCCCGAGCCGAGTTTGTCAGGCCTACAGAACTTACGAAAGCGCGCGTTAGCTTCACTACATTAATTCAATCAGCCACTTCACATGAGTGGGCGACGGGTTCGTGATTGCTAATCTACTGCGGAACAGATACAGTTTCACTTCATGCATGCTGAATTAGCATGTCTGTAGAAAAATGTGATCAAAGCAGTTGTTTTTGTCTTTCAGGTCGGTAATTTTTGGCCGAGTTCATACTGTAACCTCCCCCTCACTTATCGACCTTACTGACAGTGAAAAATTAAACCGCGTGCACCTAATGGAAATTTGGAAAAAGCAATCGTCACCGAAGTTAATTTGTCGGTAAAGAGGGAGGAAAGGGTTACATCTAAATGAAAGGAAAAATGCAAATGAAATTGGTGGAAATTAATTTTGAGAAAAGGGTAAAATTAATAAAGAAAGTAAATGTGCGGTCGTTACGTTAACAATTAATTGGCGTTAATTAGATATTTGAGATTTGGGGAAAATTACGGTCGCCAGTCCTATGGACAACTACTATAATGACAGATTAATGCACATATATTTAGCACTAAAAGCGTGGCAACTGAAGGTTGACACGTGTTGTGTGAAAACTTAATGTTTGTCAGAAGTAATAAATTTCACTACACTCTGACTTAATTTAGCAATAGAATTAATAAAACCGAAAAATTGAAAGCTAATTTAGTGACTGAAATTAATAGTGAACTTTGTTTCTGAAGCACAACGAAATTCAATAAAATAGGTTAGTCTTGGGCTACCTCAACAATCATTTCAAAAGCTACTTGAATCTACGCAATTTAGAAATAAGAGATTTAACTTTGAACTTGAATTAAATAATTCTGAACAATTAACAATAGCAAAATTTAGTACGTACCAAGCTCAGCTGCAGTCACAGGTAAGCTAATGGTAACAAAACGCGCACTCTTAATTTGTGCTTGTGTAAACCAAATATTTTAGCCAGCTATGATTAGTTTAACAGAACTTTGAAATTAAAGCAGTGAAATGAAACGATATTACTTTAATGCTGGCGTTTGAATATCAACGACACACGGGTTCATTTCGGAAAAGGAAGGGACCCTGCTTGCTAATGCAATTGGGACAATGAGCAACAAAGGTTCATGCTAAGTTGCTGTATTTTAGTGATGCAAATGTAACAGTTTGTAAAGCTGAGGTCTGTCATACAGTTCTAAAACTTTACATGCTTTCAGTCTTCCTTGTTGGTTGATTGAAGGTATGAAGTCGTCGATCGAGGAGGTGGCGACAATCACTTATTGTCGGCCGTCGCAGTTGCAGAAGCTGGACGTTGGCGCGCCTTCTTCTCGACACGGTCACCAGGCGAAACGAGCTGATGTGTGCCAGCTAATGTTTTCCGTCCGCGACACCGTGCCAGAAACTATCATAGCAAGTCGAGCGCAATTACATGCTGCCAAACCCCGAAAGCGCGGCAACTCGCGGGAGTGTCACACAAGACACCTGCTCCACTGCACTACTCCAGCCAGACTCTTCCCTGCCTGCGCTCCACGCGGCAGAGTTAACACTCCCAAGGATCCTAAGCACTTTGGTTCTCCACACGACCTATCGATGTAATCGTTAGCATACTTTCCCCTGGGCCAGACGCAGCGTAAAAATACAAATATTATTTACAAAACAAACCAGTTATACATAGACATAAATGCATAAATAAATAAATAAATAAATAAATATATATATATATATATATATATATATATATATATATATATACAAATAGTAAAACAATTACAATATATAAAGATACAGAAATTTCGTATCTTCAGGTAACAAAATAAGGAAAAAAATGTATAGTAAAATAGATGGAAATAGGAGGATATGCATTTCCGGCGTTACAACTTGAATTAATCGAAGAAAGGAGGAAGTACCAAAATGTACCAGGAAATTCAGGAGTAGAGAAATACAAGTCACTGAGGAAGGAAATAAATAGGAAGTGTTGAGAAGCAAAGACTAAATGGCTGTAGGAAAAATGTGAAGGCATCGAAAAGGAAATGATTGTTGGAAGGACAGACACAGCATACAGGAAAGTCAAAACAACCTTCGGTGCCATTAAAAGCAAAGGTTATAACATTAAAAGTGCAACGGGAGTTCCCCTGTTAACTGCAGAGGAGAGAGCGGATAGATGGAAAGAATACATTGAAAGCCTATATGAGGGGAAAGATTTGTCTGATCTGATAGAAGGGAAAACAGGAGTTGATATAGAAGAGATAGGGTATCCAATATTAGAATCAGTATTTAAAAGAGCTTTGGAGAACTTAAGATCAAATAATGCAGAAGGGATGAATAACGTTCCATCGAAATTTCTAAAATCATTTGGGGAAATGGTAAATGTTGAATGTATGAGTCTGGCGACATACATTCTGACTTTCGGTAAAGCATCAACCACACGATTCAGAAGACGGCAAGAGCTGATAAGTGCGAGAATTACCGCACAATCAGCTTAACAGCTCATGCGAGCAAGTTGCTTACAAGAACAATATACAGAAGAATGGAAAAGAAAATTGAGGATGTGCTAGATGACGATCAGTTTGGCTTTAGGAAAGGTAAAGCCACGAGAGAGGCAATTCTGACGTTGCGGTTAATAATGGAAGCAAGACTAAAGAAAAATCAAGAAACGTCATAGGATTTGTCGTCCTGGGAAAAGCGTTCGACAATGTAAATATGTTCGAAATTCTGATAAAAGTAGGGGTAAGCTATAGGGAGAGACGGGTCATGTACAGTATGTACAACAGCCTAGAGAGAATAATAAGAGCGGACGACCAAGAACGAAGTGCCCGTTTAAAAAGAGTGCAGGACAAGGATGTAGCCTTTCGCCCCTACTGTTCAATCTGTACATCGAGGAAGCAATGATGGAAATAAAAGGAAGGTTCATGAGTGGAATTAAAATTCAAGGTGGAAGGATATCAATGATACGATTCGCTGATGACATTGCTATCCTGAGTGAAAGTGAAGAAGAATTAAATGATCTGGTGAACGGAATGAACAGTCTAATGAGTACACGGTATGGTTTGAGAGTAAATCGAAGAAAGACGAATGAGAAGTAGTAGAAATGATAACAGCGAGAAACTTAGCATCAGGATTGATGTCACGAAGTAGATGAAGTTAAGGAATTCTGCTACCTAGGCAGTATAATCAAGGACGGACAGTGCAAGGAGGACATCAAATGCAGACTAGCACTGGCAAAAAGGGCATTCCTGGCCAAGAGATGTCTGCTAATATCAAATATCGGCCTTAATTTGAGGAAGAAATTTCTGAGAATGTACCTCTGGAGTGCAGCAGTGTGCGGTAGTGAAACATGGACTGTGGGAAAACCGGAATAGAAGAGAATCGAAGCATTTGAGATGAAGTGCTACAGACGAATGTTGAAAATTAGGTGAACTGATAACGTAAGGAATGAGGAGTTTCTGCACAGAACTGGAGGGGAAAGGAATACGTGGAAAATAGTGGTAAGGAAAAGGGACAGGACAATAGGACATTTGTTAACACATGAGAGAATGATTTCCATGGTACTAGAGGGAGCTGTAGAGAGCAAAAACTGTAGAGAAAGACAGGGATTGGAATACATCCAGCAAATAGTGGAGGACGTAGGTTGCAAGTGCATCTCTGAGATGGAGAGGGTAGCACAGGAGAGGTATTCGATGCGGGCCTCATCAAACAAGTCAGAAGACTGATGATAAAAAAAAGAGGAAGAAAAAAGTAGCTTAGGTTTCTTTAAGTAGTTGGATCACTTTCAAGGTTTTGTGTCATACAGGCTGCAAGAAAAGTATACGCTGATGGTAATGCTGACTATGGAGGAAACTTGCTGTTGAGCCAATATGGAGAACAGACACTTTCTCATTCGAGGATTACTTAGGGCGGTGAAAATTGTGATAATTTAAGTCATAAGCATTTGTAGTGGGCTAGAATGGATCGTATCAAACACTAACTGTTGAACTGTTCAAGTAGAAGCAGCCTTATGTAGAAGAAACGTGTAATGTTTCTACATTGGAGCAAATAATGAAATAGCTAATGCCACCGTCAGTGTTTTGACTCACGCCTTTGAATCAAAGGCTTCCATTGACTCTTCCACTCAGTCCTATGTTCAGCTATTCGCGTCGACGCTGCCCCTGTAAGTAAACTTTGTCACCTTCCTTAACTCCTAATCCTGATCGTTTACTACACTATGTGATCAAGAGTATTTGGATACCGCCGGAAACATACATTTTTCATATTAGGTGCATTGTGCTGCCACCTACTGCCAGGTACTCCACATCAGTGACATCAGTAATCATTAGACATAGTGAGAGAGCAGAATGGGGCGCTCCGCGGAACTCACGGTCTGGAGAGTAGGTGTCACTTGTATCATACGTCTGTACGCAATATTTCCACACTCCTAAACATCCCTAGGTCCACTGTTTCCGATGTGATAGTGAAGTGGAAACATAAAGGGACACGTACAGCACAAAAGCGTACAGGCTGACCTCGTCTGTTGACTGATAGAGACCGCCGACAATTAAAGAGGTTCGTAATGTGTGATAGGCAGACATCTATCCAGACCAGGGCCGCACAAGGAGCATGCACCAGTGCATCGCTATGTTGACGACGGTGCAGACCCCCTCCCCCCCACTCCTCGGCTTTGCGCAACAGCGCTGCCTCTCACTTCCTTAGCTTGTGTCGCTCGCGCCGCCTGTCTCGACCTGTTTCCAAGCTTTTACCCCGTTGTCTTCGTCATTGCCAAATACTAATGTACACTAGGTGGAGAGCTTAGTTTGGTGTACCGGTACAAAAGAGACTTATATTATAACTGTAATGGTAACAATTTTAAATTTGGTTTCAACACAAATGTATCTTCCTATGTGCTCTTTATTTTATTTGCAATTATGCTGCTAAGATCTGGAGCACGAGATTGGCTGACAGCAATTCTGAGAGAAATTTTTAAATTACAATTAGAAATATTCGCACGCAACCTAGTTTTTGTACAAGACAAAACAGGAAAAATACCTTTCACATACACAAGTGGAACCAAACATAGAAATAATCGTCGCTGCTTCTCTGTGTAACTTGGGAAATTCTTCCTTCGGCAAATTCTGGTAGAATTGGAGCAAACCTTTTGTATTGTAAAGCAAATCCTTTCGGTTGTGGGGCGGCGGATGTATATTAGTTTGTAATAATAGTAAATCTACTGCTCTGATTGCTGTATAAACGCTTGCGTGTTGAATCAGTTTCTAGCTTTTAGAATGTTGTTAATGCTGTCTTTTGCCGTTCTCAACACTGGCTCTCTATTTACTCCGTGACCCCCAGAAAGTGATTTAATAAAACTTGGAGCCAGTAAATAGATATCCTAGTGCCCACTTTACCTGAGAGTGTTCTTATAGCTGCAGCTTATAGCTCTGAGGAATTAGGAGATTGTCCGGGATTTCTAATCAAAAACGGTTTTCCAAAATAGTTGAGTATATTCTGAAATTCACTGATAAAAACCACAAGTATCCCTACAACCTAACTAACAGAGCAGTTCAGAGTCTAATGCGCTGATGCAACTATAAATGTCCGAATTAAATGTTAAAAAAGAATGCTCGCCATAATTTGATGAAAATACTTCATCAAACGCCACGCTAAATATTTGGTAGAATGTCTGTCCCGCGACGGCACGTGAAAATACGACAATACGCAAACTGAAGCTAGATAATGAAAATCATTCCAGAATTAACACTTCGCATGAAATGTTTTCATGGTTCCGCATATCTCTAGTAACTTAATACGGCACCCGAGGCTGTTTGTAGCAGATACACTGATGCGACGCGACTACCGACACAGATGGGGTGTCATTCAGCGTCTGGAGAGAACTGGGGCCTTCCTTCCTCGCGCAGTGTTCTTATATATAAAGCCGCGGTGCGGACGGCTGAGGGAACGCCGGATTAAATCCGCTCTCCCGACTAGCCGCTGGGCTAGTAACGCACCACTTCAAGTTACATAATAATTTATAGCTTCTTTGGCTGATGGCCGAAGAAGCTCTTAATTTAAACGTGCATTCAGCACGCAGGTAAGTATTGATAATAAAATTTTGACGTGGCTAAGTTAAATACTTTAGGCGAGAGAATTAATTTAATTGCCCTGCACGCACTAGATGAGCTCTGAACTGGCCCTGTTGAGATCCGCTATCGCTATAATTTTATAGGTATTAAAAAGAAACTTTACACATCTTCATAATCATAGTGGACCTCCAACCTATTTAAATCTAAACATCCTAGCCTTATTTACTAGCCTACTTAATCTATCTTGCTTCCTTCAGTTTTGAGACGAAAACCAGAAAATCATGAATTTCCACTAAAGTCTTAATTTGTGAAATCCAAAGTACTGTTTTTATTAAATCATTATGAAAGATGAATTTAAATATAAATTTTGAAGTCTCTAGCTCTGTTCTGTTGCGCCAATGATTTTTCCAGAAAAACGTCCAAATCTCGGAAATGGCTGAAGTTATCGAACTGATATTTAACACACATTAATTTAGTATTATTTCTGACATGCTAGAAAAGTTTTAGTTCATTTGCTTGATTTTTAAGGTATTGCGCAACATTTATGACGTCAGAGCTAGTTACAGCAGACTGGCTGGCACACAACGGAAACTGATGTGAATTTACTACAGCGTGAGTAGGCTGCTTCCCTACACGGTGAACATCGCTTTGCAAATCAATTAGTTCGAAATGTAAATCTGAAGGCGCACTTTCAATATACATCGAAAAAGGTTGCATGGGGGCTTAATTAAATATAAGATTGAAAATATTTTTTATTTTTCGTAGCTGTATGTCCGATTACGCTGTGTCTCGTAATCGGTTGGCCCTGACTAGTATTATTACGCTATCTGACTGCAAAGAACAACAACAAGAATGAAATGAAATTTTTCGTTAACACAATTAATTAATTAAGTCCCCAGCAACTATAAAACCTACAAAACCAAAGCACAAATGTAATTGTTCTGTGTGTGGGAGTGTGACTCAACGCACACATCTGGCACGGTTCTTCTTCAACAAGACAAGAAATTTCAAATACCATTTATACTGACGTGATAAAAGAAAATTACAAATACTATAATTGCGTAAGGAAAGCAGAATTAAACTCTAATACAAGAACACATGCCAGATGCTTTGTTGACTGAACCTGTAATGACGCATTATTTAGGATACTGAAATAAAAACAAACGGAGTTATTGCCTCATTTATATTGATGAAAATCACTCTAATCCTTACATTATATCTCAACCAGAACTCTCCAATATCACATCTCAGCAAGCACTGCCTAATAGCACATCTCAACAAACACTCCCTGCTACAACATCTCAGCACAGACTACCACGAGCTCTCTCCAAGCACTGACTTCCACGAGTTCTTAACAGGCACTGACTAGTACGAGCTCTAAACAGGCACTGACTGCTACGAGTTCTTAACTGGCACTGACTAGTACGAGCTCTAAACAGGCACTTATAATGAATTCTACTCTGCTTTTGTAAATGATGAAAGTCTATGTGAATGCAGCTTGCCGCTAACTTGGTGTAATGTTTTGTCTGTACAGAAGTGTATCTGTCGCCTTTATCGCTCTTTCCCTCTCACACATAAATCGGTACAATAAAGTCAGGGCTTCGTGTTTTCTAGTTAGGCTGATCCGTGAAAAGACAGAGAAACAATTATGCTAATGGAGGATTCTCTCACTCTCTCTCTCTCTCTGTCCTTTATCTGTGTACAGTTTAAATATATTATTTACGTGAAATCAGCCTAGTAGAATCTCTGTTGGAGCCCTTCGTCTTAATATTCGGCGGCTGGCTTGCTAGAAAAGATCTTTACATTTGTTATTATTATTAAGCGCTGCATTCAGTTGGGAAAATCGATCGTTTGAACAATTCGTTCAGTTTACGACAGATCTAAAATTTCAGATGTGGACGAAGCCTTTTTGGACGATTTCAAAAAAACTCAGAGATTGCAGGCTCTCTTCGTCACAGCTGAAACTTCCCAATTAATTACAGGGCCCAGACAATCATCAATGGTTTAGACAGAGAACTCATTCGTCATTCACACTAGAATAAAATGGTCACAAACCTTATTTCTGAGGAAAATTGTATATTGAATCCATTTCCGTACATGTTCCGTTTTCTGTTGGTTCCAAGTCTCATGTAATTTTCTTTTACAGGTTTTTCTTTCTCTTTATCTATCACGCTAGCGGCACAAACTTTCCTAGCTCGCTTTAGCACGAAGAAGAGTAAATAAATCTCCTTTAGCAATCCGACAATATTCCAACCGATACTTCCGAAGCTGTTCCTCTCTCTCTCTATAATAACCATGGAGCATACATTTCTGTACCTCTGTTGTTCCAAAGAATAAACGTTCTAGAAAAATACCTTGGCGTCGACGAGCTGTCGGCGCATATATTACTAGAAAATCTGATCAGATACTTTTCAAACGTAAATTCATGTGGATGATTTGGTTGACCATTATTAATTATTGCGTGGTAGAGGGTAATTTTCCGTGGGGAGATTACACACTGACTGCTACGAGTTCTTAACAGGCATTGACTTCTACGAGCTCTCCACAAGCACTGTGGAGGCGGCTTGATAATACTCTTTGGCGCAATCTCTGGCGCAGTGGCTCAGTGTAGCCACCTTTCATATGCCCTTCCTCCACAGGCCAAAATTTGATGGTATTTTTGCCAGCATTGGTGGTGAAAATACCACCAAATTCGTCCAGAAAAAATACAGACAAAAATAAAAGATAATATTAATACCTAAATATCACATAATTAGTTAAAATTTTGGCTTTGCACTGACCTTTCAATAACCTAATATATAAAATACAGTAGGCAATACAAATTATTTTCATACATGTGGCTTTACATAATAGTTTGCACAATACACAAAAAATCAGTTTATACAAATGTTCACATAAAATACTTTTAATTGTTCAAAAAAAAAAAAAAAACAAATAGTTGATAATTCCAGCCCAGCAATGGTCAACAGGTGCAAACACCAACAAGTGACATCGTTTCAGCAGAAGCAGTCCATCAGTTGCACCCAGCAATGTTGAGCAGGTGCAGACACCAACAAGTGACATCATTTCAGTAGAAGCAGTCCATCAGTTGCACCCAGCAATGTTGAGCAGGTGCAGACACCGACAAGTGACATCATTTCAGTAGAAGCAGTCCATCAGTTGTACCCAGCAATGTTGAGCAGGTGCAGACACCAACAAGTGACATCATTTCAGTAGAAGCAGTTCCATCTGTTGCACCCAGCAATGTTGAGCAGGTGCAGACACCAACAAGTGACATCATTTCAGTAGAAGCAGTCCATCAGTTGCACCCAGCAATGTTGAACAGGTGCAGACACCGACAAGTGACATCATTTCAGTAGAAGCAGTCCATCAGTTGCACCCAGCAATGTTGAGCAGGTGCAGACACCGACAAGTGACATCATTTCAGTAGAAGCAGTCCATCAGTTGCACCCAGCAATGTTGAGCAGGTGCAGACACCAACAAGTGACATCATTTCAGTAGAAGCAGTCCATCAGTTGCACCCAGCAATGTTGAGCAGGTGCAGACACCAACAAGTGACATCATTTTAGTAGAAGCAGTCCATCAGTTGCACTCAGCAATGTTGAGCAGGTGCAGACACCAAAAAGTGACATCATTTTAGTAGAAGCAGTCCATCAGTTGCACTCAGCAATGTTGAGCAGGTGCAGACAACAACAAGTGACTTCATTTCAGTAGAAGCAGTTCCATTAGTGGCACCCAGCAATGTTGAGTAGGTGCAGACACCAACAAGTGACATCATTTCAGTAGAAGCAGTCCATCAGTTGCACCCAGCAATGTTGAGTAGGTGAAGATAGCAAGAAGTAACATCATTTCAGTAGAAACAGTTCTAACAGTGGCACCCAGCAATGTTGAGTAGGTGCAGACAGCAACAAGTGACTTCATTTCCATACAAGTAGTCCATCAGTTGCACCTAGCACTGATGAGCAGGTCCAGAGAGCAGTCCATGATATTCACTATCACCGATCACACTGTTCATCAGAGTGTATAAGCACAAATTAAACATGTCCTAGTGACACCAATCATGTAGAAAAAGTACGAGTAACAGTCCATAATATTCACTATCCCTGATCACACTGTTCATCAGCAGAAATTAAACATGTCCTAGTGGCACCAATCATGTAGAAAAAGTACAAGTAACAGTCCATAATATTCACTATCACTGATCACACAGTTCATCAGCAGAAATTAATCATTCCTAAGTGTCACACATTATGTTGAAAAAGTGCAGGTAACAGTTCATAATATTTCCCCTAACTAATCAGACAGTTCAGGCATGAACAATAGTTTGAATGCACATACAAATGCTTTTACACTAAACATACAAATCATAACAAACACACAAATGATGTCAGATAATTTTCATATTAACTATTACAAATACTCAAATATCAGTAAACCTATAATATTTATGGGTGTCAGTGCAAGCCACTACAAACAAATAAAATTATATTTACGAGATAGGTGGGTAGGATTAGGAAAGGAAAACACACAAAACACACTCACTCATCTTTCATCCACATTAAGTACTACTGTGTAACTGAATAGTGTTAACTGTGTAAATGCAATTCTGTCAAAATCTGATGTTCATCATGTGTATCAAGTAGTAGTGGCAGCAATGTATAACAGTCAATAATAGTTAAGTCAACGTCATAGTCATCATGTCAAGACCAATGTTTGCCAAGCCAGATCAAATGTACTGTTGTTGAACAACTGTCAGTGAGCCAAGATATGCAAATACTTCCTCTTTTCAAAAAAAGTATATACCGCTTAGTGATTTAACAAAGTGTGTGTATAGACTATCTTCCTTCTACTTGAGTGTTCTAGTCTGCTATCTTCATCCTCCTTGTTCCATATAGACCAACGAAACATAAATATGCACCTCACTTATTTCACCTCTTATCCACCAAAACTCCAATAATCATCAACTTCACACAATCTCAATAATACCTCAATAATACCTCTTCAATACGTCGATACATATAAACCTTATTGCCAATATGTGCTCCTCACTTACTTTACCTCTTATCCACCAAAACTCCAGTAATCATCAACTTCACACAATCTCAATAATACCTCTTCAATGCGTCGATACATATAAACCTTATTGCCAATCTCATTTCACTTCCATAACAACTCTTTCCTCTAGTCAGTCTCCTCGAACAAGTATAGATAAAATTCTAATGCAAACTTCAGTTCATCATCCCATACAATCTGAAGACACATTGCCAACACACAACCTCTGTGTAATCCATCTGACCCAAATCTTCTGCTCATTATGAATTATAAACAAAGAAATGCATACATGACCTCTAACAGACTTAGTTCGAATAACTCTCAGTAATTAAGTACGATTACGGAGTGTGAATAATCATAATATTTCACAGTATGTACACCACTTCAAGAATTATGGCAAACAGAAGCAAACATGTGGAGTATTTCTTGTGTCAAGTGTCACTTCCTATTTCAATTGCTCACGAAAAATGCAGTGTAATAACTGTCAATGGTCTAAACCTAGTAATGGTATGTCATGTCGTTAGCTTCCTTCCTATTAGCATAAAGTTATACAGTTTCCATAAAACCTCAAGCTCATGTGACTTCTATGAAGTTTCTTGTACTAATGTCGTTCGTCGAATTATAGCAGTTCATTTTCTTATCTTAAAAATATAAGGCACTTAGCGTAAGCAAAACAAGCAATAGCGAGTAAATATACCAGTAGAGAACAGAATGTCAAAAAGTGGATGCAGCACAACTCTTACAACGAGGCTCTGCCAAGCGACCAATCTATAATTAACACCATACTGTAACCTAAACTCTATGTTCGTACACTGTACAACAGCATTGCTATATACCAAATTAAAGAGTAGTTGTGACAACAAACAGAAATGTATAAATATGCAATCCATACGCATAGCAGCAAACAGGTCATTAGTATCATATCAGCATAAGCAAATAAATGTTCATATGTCATCTTAATAAGTAAACATGAAGGCGCAAGCAGATAAATCACAAAGTATAACTTACATACCTAAACACATCAGCACAATAAATCAGGTTACAATTATAATTTAAATAAATAAGCACAGCAGGCACATAATTAAAAAAATATGACATCAGTGGAAAAGCAGTGCAGCCAAGCGATGCATAATATACACAAGTCACAACCCAGTTCATTAATAATCATTGTCAAAATCAGTTAACGTACGCAAGCACGTCGCTTCACAAGTAAATTCGTAGAACATGAAATTAGCACAAAGTATGAATCACGTAATCGCGAGCAGCAAATTACGTCTAAAGTACGTACCTAAGTGGAAATATGTTACCTGAAAAATAAACTCAATTAATAGTTACCCTTTTTAGTTTATTAGTTTCTTCTTCGAAATTACATTCTTCCTGAAAATTTCTCGATAGCAAGTCCTCTTAACGTCGGCGATACACAGAATTTACCTGAAGTTCTTAAATATTTTATACAACCGTATCCTGGAAAATACTGAATGTTAATAACATAATTCATCAAGTCACTATAGTTTTATACTGAATTTAATCGGAGAAATTAAACTGTGTATTTGTTTACGGCTGTCAGTGCATTCGCACTGAGCACTCGATCAGCTGTAGGCGCGTGACGTAGGAAGCAATTGTTCGCGGTCAACGACTGCCTTGTGCGGCGCGCAGACTCAACTGTTGCTTTGAGTATGTGCCGCCGCCAAAACACAGCGCGGTATCCTTGTACTCTCCGCATGTTTACATCTAGCTGTTAGTTTCTCAAAAGTATGTCATTCCACAAAAATTTTTACGTTAGATATATGATGTATTCCTTTAGAGCGTCGAGATTTAAGAGTTTCTACTTCGACAGTGTTATCATGAATAATTTTACGAATTCTATATGGACCGTTATAAAGCAGAAAAAAATTTGCGACACAAGCCTTTTCCTCTGTGAGACAAACGATGAGACTTAATTAACACCTTCTGACCAACTGACAAGATTTTTGAACGACCAGGACGTTTAGCTGATCTCTCTCTCCTAGCAGCCGCAGATGCAATATTTCGTAGAGCCAGGTTGACAACTTCAGAATGCCGCAATTTCCGTGAAGGCGGAAAAGGAACGATTTCAGAAATGCGATTTGTCGGTGCTTTATTTTTTAACATCAGTATAGGCGGTAAAGAAGTTGAATCATTAGGGAGTTCATTCAGAATGTTTTGAAAAATATGAAGATACTGATCCCACGTTCTGTGATTCTGATGACAATAAAGTCGACACAATTTATTGATTTCCTTCATCCATCTCTCTGAAGCGTTAGATTGAGGGTGAAAAAGTGAAATGAAAATTGGTTTAATTTTACGACGCTGTAGAGTACGAAGCCAAATTTTAGAATGAAACTGTGATCCATTATCTGATATAACCTTATCAACATGACCAACTTCTTTAAGAAAATGTTTGATGAAAGCATTAGATACTGAACGAGCTGTTGCTTTGCGTAAAGGTGTAAAACACACATATTTTGACGTCAACTCCACTGCTACGAAAATGTACGCAAAACCATTAGTAGATCGAACCACTGGACCGAACAAATCAACTGCAGCCATCTCCTTTAATTTCGCTGGAATGATAGGAAACAACGGTGCTCTGTGAGAAACTGTTGGCGGCTTAGTCTTTTGACATAATTTGCATTTGGCCAGAACAGATCGAATACGTTTTTCCATATTACTGAAGTAGCAATTTTCTCGTAATTTATGAAAGCATTTTCTGGGACCAAAGTGTGCATAACTGAAATGCGTATACCAAATCAGCTTATTAACCCACTCATCAGGAATACAAACTAACCAAACAGAGTTGTCGACCGATTTTCGTTTAAAAAGAATGTCATTGCGGACTAAATAATGCTGTCTAATCGCCACGCTTTCCTTTCTCCTCCACTTCTCCTTAATGTCCTTCCAGATTGGATCCTTATTTTGCTCCTTAGCGATGTCCTGGAGCGAAGACGAAATAAAGTTCTCAAACGCAACACCTTGTATATACATCAAACTATAATTGTTTTCCTTGCAGTCCTCTTCAGCACTTTGTTTCAAATCCATAGGTGCACGTGATAAAGCATCAGCAACAATATTTGAAGAATCCTGTATGTAAACAATACTAAAATCAAATTCCTGTAGGTACAACGCCCATCGTGACAATCTGCCATGAGTTAATTCTGTCGACATAAGAAATTCCAGAGCTCGATGATCGGTGGAAACCTTAGAATGTCTGCCAAACAAAGATGTCCAAAATTTTGTAAAAGCCCAAACAACAGCCAAAGCTTCAAGTTCCGTAATCGAATAATTCTTTTCGCATTTAGAGAGAACGCGACTTCCAAATGCAATAGTCTTCTGTACTACAACGCCGTTTTCTTCTATCTCTTGAAATAAATGTGCACCTAGGCCCTTGTATGATGAGTCCGTCGCCAAACAAAAATCTTTAGATAGATCCGGATGTGAAAGAAGTGGAGCAGCAACTAAAGCATCACGAAGCTGTTCAAATTCTGACTGAGCTTCCTCATCCCAACACCAATTAGATTTCTTTCCGGATAGTTCACGTAAACGAGGTGTGGCCAAATCGTCCAATTTAACAAAGCGTCGAAGAAAATTACAGACACCAAGGAAACTACGAACATCACGTTTTGTAGTAGGAACAGCATAATTACGAATAGCGTCTAATTTTTCTGGATCAGGAAGAATACCTTCTGTAGAAATAATGTGACCGAGAAATTTCACCTGTGAACGATCAAATTCAGATTTTTCCAAGTTCACTGTAATGCCAACTCGTGCAAAAATACGTAATAATGAATCCAAAATTTTGTTGTGTTCACTCCAAGAACGTTTAGCAATAAGAATGTCGTCAACATATGAAGTAATATTGTCACGAAGATAAACAGGTAAAATTTCATTTAAGCTACGAATGAATGCTGCTGAAGGTACAATAAGTCCAAACGGTAATTTCCGAAGTCACTTTTGGGTACAATTAGTCATATGAAGTAATATTGTCACGAAGATAAACAGGTAAAATTTCATTTAAATTAGGAATGAATGCTGCTGAAGGTACAGTAAGTCCAAACGGTAATTTCCGAAGTCACTTTTGGGTAAATTAGTCATATCAGGTTATTATTTACTTACTCACTAGATAGATTGATAGTCGAAGAGTTGGTTTGACAGATGCAAAGAATAGTAAAAGAGTAGGCAGCGGTACAGAAAACTAAAAGAGAAATAGCACCACTACAGCTCGGGGCCCTATGCTCGCTACGGCACATATTCACTTAGAGTAGTGAATCCCCTGAGGACTTTAATAGCCGCACATAATTTCCAATTTGTGTCTTAATGGCCAATTTAGTGGAAGTGCGTACATAAATTGATCTAACCATGCACATGGATGTATGTCATTCTTAGAATTACGGAAGATCTTAAATTTCCGGACAGTCAAAAAGTGTTTATAGTCAAAATTTTCGCCTCGTGGCGACAAAGACCTACCGCGTCTGTCCCAGTCCGAATGTCGATTATTGTAAAGTACGCGCCCCTGGCGCTCTCTTGTTGCATCCCGTAAATGAAATAAATTATTTTCTTCAAACCCTTCTGGTACCTGTGATTCTAAATTTCCTTTGGCGTCTTTTCCTACGATTTCGCCTTGAATTTGTTTGACTTGCTTTTTTAATACCTCAAATTCCCTTTTCACGCGTTCATTAAATTTTCCCTGAATTTCAACATGCTTATTTATGTTCTGGTACTCTTCGGTTTCTGCGAATGGTAATGGAGCTGTATCATCCGAATCTCTGTCCCCATGTAAACTTAGATTTGTCAATTTATCTGATATCTCCTCAACTCTTTCCGCTAAATCACCTATTTTTTCTTTCTGTTTATTTACGTCTTCCGTAAGTGTCGTGACTCGGGTTTCAGTATTGACACATTTAGCAGTTAACTGTTCATATTGTTGTGTTAGGTTATTTAATCTGTCATTTGGTACGGATTCCTCGATTCTCTCAAATATTTCTTTCTTATCGTGTGCACGTTGTAAATTTAACTCTGAAAATTTCTGTACTATCACGCGATCTCTTTCCTCCTGTTCTCTATCCTTTTCCCTTTGTCTAATCTCTACAGCAATTAATCTATTATTGTGAGAATTCAAAATCGGTTGTACTTCTTCTCTGATTTCTTTCTTTAATTCATCTTTCATATTTTTGAAACATGTCCCTATTCGTGAATCTAACCGTGTTTCCAAAGTTCCCATCTCTGTTTTAATTGTTCCTATCTCTGTTTTAAATTCAGATCAAAACTGCTCCATTGTTCCCCTATCTGATTTTAATTCAGATCTCAAAGTTCCCATCTCAGTTTTAATTGTTCCTATCTCTGTTTTAATTGTTCCCATTTGTGAGTCTAACCGTGTTTTTAATTCTGATCCCAAATTTAATATTACACCCATCAACTGCTCCATATCAGCCGGTTCGAAATTCTTTTCGCCCCTAACATTTCCCACAAAACTAACTTCCTTCTGCATAGCCATAAAGCTATCTGTGTTCGATACTATTTCAGAATCTTCTATCGTTGATCTCGTATTCTGTGAATTTTCTGATTGAGAAAAATTTTGAAAAGGTTCCGGACTACTTTCCCGACTTATTACATTGTTTTCCACTTCATTATTCATCACACTGTTTTCCTCTGTTGGCGAGTTCGCCATGTTAACAATTTCGTCATTCTCACTATCCATCATTTTTGCCTTCTTCATCGATCGCGTAATCATTTACAAAACATAAAAAAATTCGTCACTGTACGAAAATTACACACAATGACTCTTTATCTCCAACAATACCATTTACATGAAAAGTTTCCCTCAAACACGATTAATCGAACAATTGAAATAATTGCACTAAATTGTCAAACCCGTAGACAAGACAACAATTTAAATTTTGAAAAATACCATTAGGAAAATGACAATTACCAAATCTACACATGCAATACAGACTACAATTACTAAACTCTATTACTACAACAATAATACGGTCTACTATTTTTACAATCAGAAGAATTCCAAGGGACGATCCGAAGCAGCGGTCGCCACGTGCATGGGGGCTTAATTAAATATGAGATTGAAAATATTTTTTATTTTTCGTAGCTGTATGTCCGATTACGCTGTGTCTCGTGATCGGTTGGCCCTGACTAGTATTATTACGCTATCTGACTGCAAAGAACAACAACAAGAATGAAATGAAATTTTTCGTTAACACAATTAATTAATTAAGTCCCCAGCAACTATAAAACCTACAAAACCAAAGCACAAATGTAATTGTTCTGTGTGTGGGAGTGTGACTCAACGCACACATCTGGCACGGTTCTTCTTCAACAAGACAAGAAATTTCAAATACCATTTATACTGACGTGATAAAAGAAAATTACAAATACTATAATTGCGTAAGGAAAGCAGAATTAAACTCTAATACAAGAACACATGCCAGATGCTTTGTTGACTGAACCTGTAATGGCGCATTATTTAGGATACTGAAATAAAAACAAACGGAGTTATTACCTCATTTATATTGATGAAAATCACTCTAATCCTTACATTATATCTCAACCAGAACTCTCCAATATCACATCTCAGCAAGCACTGCCTAATAGCACATCTCAGCAAACACTCCCTGCTACAACATCTCAGCACAGACTACCACGAGCTCTCTCCAAGCACTGACTTCCACGAGTTCTTAACAGGCACTGACTAGTACGAGCTCTAAACAGGCACTGACTGCTACGAGTTCTTAACAGGCACTGACTTCTACGAGCTCTCCACAAGCACTATGGAGGCGGCTTAATAATACTCTTTGGCGCAGTCTCTGGCGCAGTGGCTCAGTGTAGCCACCTTTCAAGGTTTCACAAAAACATCGCGAATTGGCTGCAGGTAGGTAATTTCCTGAAACAATAACAAAGCCAATGTTAACAAATGAAAGTAATGTAAGCCGTTGTTTCGAAGCACTAAAATGCGATAGATTTTAATACACATGTAATGTGTACTATTGGTTTTAATGTAATGTTACACTTGCATATGTAACGCAATCTCCTTTATTTAGCCGTATGTCATATACCGGCACATTACCTGGAATCGGTCGTTAAACGCATTTTCAAGGGATTGTAGTACCTCGACGTATTTTTCAAAGAGCGCTCCTTCCTGCACAGATGCTGTAAAACAAAAACATACTACCGTTTTTTTAGAGTGGTTATAAAAATCAGGCTGTTTTGATAAAGGTACAATTTATATCTCGCTTCCCTAGTTCAGGAAAGTGTCGCGTATTTTTCTCTGGAAGGTTGTTTTTGAGGAGCTTCAGTTTATACTGGAAAGCGCTTATTTTGCTGACCATATCGTTGATGAGATTGTTTTCTTTTTGGAGTTTCAGACTTAAATTATTTAGGAGAGTCATAATGTCTGCTAAAAATCCTAAATCAGCTACCCATTCAGGGTCATGGAAAAGTGGCTCCGGACGTCCTTTGCTCTCCAGAAACTGAGCCACAGTGTGGGAAATCACTTTCCCTTTGCTCAGCCAGCGCACCTCAGCGTGGTAGGGAATATCTGGATACTCCTCTTCAAAGGAAATCAAAAATTCTTTGAATTGACGATGAGTGAGTCCACGAGAACGAATGTAGTTCACGATACGCACCACTACCTTCATCACATCTTGAAGACCGATAAATTTCACACAAAGAGCCTCTTGGTGTGCAAAACAATGAAGGGAAGGTAAATTCGGCATGTTACGTTTTTTCCGCAGTAGGCCAATAAACGCTTTTGCTTTACCGAACATTGCTGGTGCCCCGTCTGTGGTTACGGAAAACAGCTTTTCCCAAGGTAGTCCTAATCCTTCAGCTGCCATTTCAACAGATGCTGAAATATCCGCCCCTGTAACAGTGTCCTTCAACGAAATCATATCCAGGAGCTCTTCCGTTACATATAGGTCGTCGTCCACGCCACGGAAAAATATTGCTAACTGAGCCGTGTCTTTAATATCCGTGGACTCATCAAGAGCGATGGAGTACGCTAGGAAGTTTTCAGTTTTGGCTGCCAGTTGTTAATGCAAATTCTCAGCAATGTCGTTGATTCTCCGATGTATTGTCACTCTGGAAAGTGGTATTCTGCTGTACGCGGGAGCTAATGAGGGATTCATTGTCTCTACTACGTCTAACATAATGTTTTTTTATTAATGGCCCGTCCATAAATGGCCTCCCAGCTCTTGCTAAACGTAGAGCAACTTTTTAACTAGCTCTGAGAGTCCTTACGCAACACCCCTCATCTTCTTCACCCTAAAGTAGGGAAAAAAAAGATATGTTAGAAATAATTTAAGCGAAAACGAAAACTAAGGAATCTAAACAAATGTTATTTCGTTTCGCATGACCTTTAACCAAAATATACATGCTAAAGTACTTGCAACAAACCTCGTTTGTAGATGCAGAATTCTCTTCTGCAAGAGTTTGCAACTTCCGTAGTTCTTCCTCTCTGGCATCCCCTGTTATATCACTATACTTTTCTGAATGCAATTTGCTGTAGTGCTTTTCAATAGACGATTTTCTGACACACGTAATTAGTGTACCGCAGATTAGACATTTGGCTTCATCGTCACAACGCACAAAAAAGTAGGAGAGTTCCAATTCCGGTTTAAATTGACTTTCGGCAATTTTCCCTTTTCTTGGAGCAGATGGTTCCTTTATTCCGATAATTGTCTTGCGCTTACGTATTCCGGTGTTGACTAAGCCGTCTGGTAGCGCATTCGGCAGCGCACAGCGTCGGCCTCACCCAGCAAGCCGAGTTGATGCGAAGTATGCCGAGTTGAACCGATGCACTGTGCAGGCACTCGCTGCACTTCGATTTGCACGCGTGCGGTTTTCCGTGTTTGTGCGGCCCTGATCCAGACCATCACGCAGGAATTCCAAACTGCATCAGCATCCAGTGCAAGTACTGGGACAGTTAGGCGGGATGTGAGAAAACTAGGATTTCATGGTCGAGTGGCTGCTCATAAGCCATACATCACGCCGGTAAAGGCCAAACGACGCCTCGCTTCGTGTAAGGAGTGTAAACATCGGGCGATTGAACAGTGCGAAAACGTTGTGTGGAGTGACGAATCACGGTACACAATGTGGTGATCCGGTGGCAGGGTGTGGATATGGCGAATCCCAGGTCATCTGGAAGCGTGTGTAGTGCCAACAATAAAATTCGGAGGCGGTGGTGCTATAGTATGGTCGTGTTTTTCGTGGAGGGGGCTTGCACCCCTTGTTGTTTTGCGTGGCACTATCATAGCACAGGCCTACATCGATGTTTAAGCACCTTCTTGCTTCCCTCTGTTGAAGAGCAATTCGGGGATGGCGATTGCATCTTTCAACACGATCGATCACGGCCTGTGGTGGGGTGTATACACGACAATAACATCCCTGTAATAGATCGGCCTGCTCAGAGTGCTGACCTGAATCCCATAGAACACTTTTTGGATGTTTTGGAACGCCAACTTCGTGCTAGGCCTCACCGACCGACATCGAAACCTCTCCTCAGTGCAGCACTCCGTGAAGAATGGGCTGCCGTTCCCCAAGAAACCTTCCAGCACCTGACTGAACGTATGCCTGCGAGAGTGGGAGCTGTCATCAATGCTAAGGGTGGGATAACACCATATTAAATTCTAGGATTACCGATGGAGGGCGCCACGGACGTGTAAGTCGTTATCAGCTAGGTGGCCAGATACTTTTGATCACATAGTGTATGTCTTGGAATTCG
The DNA here is from genome assembly GCF_021461385.2 of Schistocerca piceifrons. Lineage (NCBI taxonomy): Eukaryota > Metazoa > Arthropoda > Insecta > Orthoptera > Acrididae > Schistocerca > Schistocerca piceifrons. Next base: position 690,284,201 of record NC_060142.1, on the reverse strand, counting down.
CTAAAGATACTCCCTGGTCCATCTAAAACCTGATTGTCTGCTGATATATGTTCCTTCTACCTTGACTCCATTTTCATTTCATCTTCGACTCCATGCTTTTTCCTGATCCACTCAAGAAAACGTATACATACTGCTTGCTGAGAAACACTTTCACTGTTTCATATGCTAAATATGGTTAACTCTAACGGCAATAAATTTTCTTACTGCATTATTCCAAAACTACAAGTCTTTTTATACTCATTATCCATGTTGTCTGGGCAATGCATCCTTAATGCGAAGGCCTTGCTATACTCGTCGTCTGTAAACTGTAACAGAATGTACATCTGCGTGCTTGTTACTGACCAAATGAGAAGTATGGTCAACAGTATGAGTCTACAATGATTAAGTGCTCAGTAACCATAGAGCTAATACAGATTACAAAGAATGTAGCTCCCAGTATATGTCACCAGGGCACGAGTGCAGTAAGAAATGTTTACCACTGCGCTTAGCCTAATTTGCGTGTACGTCCAGTGTTTGTTTGTGAAGAGTTAAAGCCACTGCATTTGCACTCAAAAATATTGACGAAAATTAACCTTGTAGTGCTTAACTCGCAGCGTGACTGGTTTGGAGTTCACGTTCCATTATTCTCCATTCGACTGTAATGAAATTTTATTGTCTAATCATTTAATTAATAAAAGTAATAGCGAAAATGTTGTGTGGTATAACGAGGACCGGATGTTGATCTAAATTTGGCAGTGGTAGTGGTAGATATAGAGTGCCTTTCGACTCATCCCCCCGCCGTTTCCCGGACGGAGATTGTGTACTTCACCAGTCCGCGTCTACTGTTACTCTCCGTGAAAGTGTGAGACCATTTGCGTAATGTTTACGAATCGTTTAAGAGAGGTGGGACGTAGATACCAGCCCCTCGTGTACATCAGGAAAACGCAGACACGCCAGAGAGTATTTTCAATAAAAAGGGTCAGCGCTAAACGAAAAAGAGTCTACGTAAACAAAAGTTCGTTACACTGCGCCGCTTGACGGGAAACTGATTCTCAGTTATCACCCGCACACCATTTATAGCATTAATCCGGGAAAGGCTATTTCCCCACCAGAAGCGCTGCTGGCTCATCTGTTTACAGACCGTAACTGGTTGGTGCAACGGAGGAAGAACAGCTGCGAGCTCTGCTTTTCGTGTTTCTTGGGAAATCTATATGCAATTCGGGCGGTCCATTTTAAATATAACCGCGCTTATACCTCCGGTAAACTGGTATGTTACTGTATCGTATATCTTCAAAGGTACCACTTGGGTACAGTAATGGAATCATCCATTTAGCCGAACATGGAAAAGACACCAAGTAGTGCACAATATTGCTGATCCAAAAAGAATTTTTATCCTGCAGTGAAGTTTGTGCTGATTTTACATTACCTTTCAACTAAAAATTGTGTGTCGGACTGTGACCTAAAGCTGAGGCACAGGTCCCAGGTTCGAGTCTAGGTGCAGCATGCCGTATTCATCTGCCAGGAAACTTTGATGTTGTTCATAAATTTTACAGTTCTAATGGGAGAAGGTAAATGGCAGTAATGCAAATGTGATCGGGCAATTTTTCTTAAGTCGGTAATATCAACCCCAAACTTTACAAACTTTATATAATTTAAGCTAAGGGCTGCACAGAGTCATATGTTCAACGGTCACAACATCAGAGAATTAAATGGAATTATCTATGAGCGAATTTCACTGATAACATGTTTCTGAGCTGTCTTCGCTATCTTTCTTTTTTATGTTCTTATCTGAAGTGCGTATGTTTTAAGGCATCGGAGCTTAGAATACGATTTCCTACATTATATGAAGCCTTTTTGATATTATATAGAAGAATGATAGGGCAGGAGCACAGGAAGTGTTACATTGTATTGATCGTTCAGCCAAAGAAGTAGCCGGTCGGAGTGGCCGTGCGGTTCTAGGCGCTACAGTCTGGAGCCGATCGACCGTTCCGGTCGCAGGTTCGAATCCTGCCTCGGGCATGGATGTGTGTGATGTCCTTAGGTTAGTTAGGTTGAATTTCTTCTAAGTTCTAGTTGACTAATGACCTCAGAAGTTAAATCGCATAGTGCTCAGATCCATTTGAACCATTTTTGAACCAAAGAAGCAATACACGAGAAAGGTAAAATTAATTTTTTCTTGGAGTTCATGTTTGTACCCAGCAACCTAATTCCATTATAATATTAACCCTAAACTCAAAATTCATCGGGTTTGAGAAAAATTAGTTGGATGTCTTCAAATATTGATTCCAGTGGAATGTAAAAAAAATTTACTTAATACTGTTCACTTCCACACATCAAAAACTATTTGAGGCTCCGAGATCCATAAGGGCCTAAAGCATACTGTCGTCGATTTTGAGACTGCGTGCTCCTGACATCTGTTGATCTTACCAGCTTTATTAATCCTGTATCCCTACACGGTATATATGAACATTTGCGAGAAGCTGTCTCGCCGATTTCTCTGATATTCTTTTCCATATAGATCTAAAGCACAAATTCTCATTGCTGTATAAACTCTCCCTAGCTACATAGACACCCACTTCTTCATAAAATCTTGAAGCTCTTGAAGGAAAACCCCACCATAACCTCACGCTCCATAATTTCACCATTCCAATCTGTAAAAGCATCTTGATCACTTCAGAACTTTTAAGAGTGTTACCGATCTCATTACCAAACCCAAAGTTGATGTTCGTGGTAGCAATTCCCACTACAGAAATTTTACATTGACGGATTTTTCAACAGGTTACCTTGAGCTATAAATTAAAGGAACATATCCTTCGTTGGAATAGTAGACGCCATAATTTTCTTCAAGTCACATTGAGAAAGACTACAATTGGTTATTTCCCCTGTGGTGTCACCGCCAGACACCACACTTGCTAGGTGGTAGTTTTAAATCGGCCGCGGTCCATTAGTACATGTCGGACCCGCGTGTCGCCACTGTGTGATCGCAGACCGAGTGCCACCACAAGGCAGGTCTCGAGATACGGACTAGCGCTCGCCCCAGTTGTACGGACGACGTAGCTAGCGATGCACACTGACGAAGCCTCGCTCATTTGCAGAGCAGATAGTTAGAATAGCCTTCAGCTGAGTCCATGGCTACGACCTAGCAAGGCGCCATTAGTAACATTGCATGTATCTATGGAGTCTCACTTATATTGTCAATAGCGATGTACCAAGGATGGATTCAAGTTAAGTGTTCCAGAAGCTACGTACTTTTCTTTATAGCATTCATTACGTATCCTGTTTCAGACCTCACGCCATCCAGCTTTAGCTTAGCGCGTGCCTTTCGGCTTCCTCTCATTGTGTCTAGGCTGTCTTGTCTAGACACAACATTTTTGGCGACGAGGGTGGGATCACTTTACCATCATCACGGACCACAAACCTTTGACATCGCTTTTTCATCCGAACAAGCCTGTACCTCCACGTACAGCGCAGAAATTCATTCGCTGGACTATTTTCCTCTCGCAGTACCGCTACGATATCTTGTATCGGTCCACTGCTAAGCACGGAAACGCCGATGCGTTGTCCCGTTTGCCTGTTGCTGAGGATAGAGCATTCGATTCTTCCGAACTTGCTTGCATGTTCATTGATTCGGAAACCGATGACGTGGTCGAATCGTTTCAGATTGATTTTCGTCGTGTAGCTACAGCCACAGCTGCTGACCCGGTCCTTGCTACCGTTTCGCGTTTTGTTGCTACGCAATGGCCTTTGTCAAAGTCTCGGATCGAGGATCCGTTGGTTCGCCGATTTTTTGCTCACAAGGAGAGACTTTTTGTTCGACGTGGTGTTTTGTTGTTGCGTTCTGATAATGATCAGTCCAGAGTCGTGGTCCCACGTTCGTTACAGTCCTCTGTTTTACGGCTTCTTCACCGAGGACATTGGAGTATAGTGCGAACGAAACAACTTGCTCGTCAGCACTGTACTTGGTTCGGAATCGATGCTGCGATTACGAAAATGTGTTCTTCTTGCATGGTGTGTGCCGAACAACAATCCGCACCGCCGCGGAAAGTCTTTGCATGGCCAAAAGCCACTCCCCCTTGGCAACGCTTGCACATCGATTTTGCTGGTCCATTCTGGAATGCTCGATGGTTGGTTCTGGTAGATGCCTTCAGTAATTTTCCTTTTGTTGTCCGGATGTCTTCCACGACGTCCTCTGCCACCATCCAAGCGTTGTCTGCTATCTTTTGCATTGAAGGTCTTCCGCAGACTATTGTTTCCGACAATGGCCCACAATTCATGTCCGCAGAATTTCAGTCATTCTGCCAGGCCAATGGTATTCAACATCTGACATCCGCGCCGTTTTCGCCTCAGTCAAACGGTGCCGCTGAACGATTGGTCCGGACTTTCAAGTCACAGATGTTGAAGTTGAAAGAGTCGCATTCTCGGGAGGACGCGTTGATGCTCTTCTTGTCATCGTATCGCTCTCAGCCCCGAGATGGTCGCTCGCCGGCTGAGTTGCTCCACGGTCGTCCTCATCGAACCTTGATGTCTTTGCTGCATCCGCCGCATCAGGTTCCTGTGCAGCGGCATACGCCTGCTTTTGCTCCAGGCGACGTTGTCTATTATCGCAACTATCGCGGTTCACAGCGTTGGCTCGCAGGGCGCATTCTTCGCTGCCTCGGCCGCGCGATGTATTTGGTTTTGGCGGCCTCTGGTGAGGTGCGTCGGCATCTCAATCAGCTGCGCCTCTGTCGTCGCACGGGTTCTGCCGCTCCCCGTCTGCTTTCAGCGACGGTGCCGTCCGGTCAGCGCCCTGGGGACCCATCTACTGGCTCGCCTCATCCCCAGGTGTTACCGACGCTGCCTTCCATTTTGCCCCATGGTGACGCGTCGCCGCCACCGCCGCCGCCGCCGCCGCTTGGTCTCCCGCCGGCGCCGCCCGCAGTGGACGCTTCGCTGCAGCCGCCAAGCGCCTCCCTGGGTCACGCGCCGCCGATCGCTTCCCGTGACCAGCCGTCCTCCACCATGGAACTCTTGCCCGCTCCGGACCACATGGCGTCTTCGCGCGTCGGGTACCCCGACGCAATGGAGGTCGACCCTTCAGCCCCTCCTGTCTCTTTACGGGCGCATACACCGCATGTTGACGTGCACCCTGGACTAGGTTTTCACGCGTTTCCTAGCTCCCCTCGGACCGAATGGCCGGGTGCGGGTGGCACGGCCTCGCCGGTTGTTAGGCTCCCCACCTCATCGCATACGTCAACATGGGGTTCTCCCCACGGCGGGCGTAAGCCATATAACACGACCGTTCGCCGATTTGCGGGGGAGGAATGTGGTGTCACCGCCAGACACCACACTTGCTAGGTGGTAGTTTTAAATCGGCCGCGGTCCATTAGTACATGTCGGACCCGCGTGTCGCCACTGTGTGATCGCAGACCGAGCGCCACCACAAGGCAGGTCTCGAGATACGGACTAGCACTCGCCCCAGTTGTACGGACGACGTAGCTAGCGATGCACGCTGACGAAGCCTCGCTCATTTGCAGAGCAGATAGTTAGAATAGCCTTCGGGCTAAGTCAATGGCTACGACCTAGCAAGGCGCCATTAGTAACATTGCATGTATCTATGGACTCTCACTTATATCGTCAATAGCAATGTACCAAGGATGGATTAAAGTTAAGTATTCCAGAAGCTATGTACTTTTCTTTATAGCATTCATTACGTATCCTGTTTCAGACCTCACGCCATCCAGCCTTAGCTTAGCGCGTGCCTTTCGGCTTCCTCTCATTGTGTCTAGGCTGTCTTGTCTAGACACAACATCCCCACTGTGTGTACATGCCTTGCAAAATCTAGAGCCCTAATAAGTAAGAGAAAACAAATGTCAATCTTGAAACACAAAGACTTAACAAAACTACCGGATCATACATGAAACACTTAGACGTAACGAAACTACTAGGTTTCCTGCCTGAAATGAACATACAGTGTTATCTGCACCTCAAGCCAGAGAGTGTGCTTGTTGAAAACGATGTTAACGAAGAACATGAAGTGTTGGTATAGATCATAATTGTGTGTGTGTGTGTGGTGCGATTAATATCTACTCTTTATTTTCTGATTCTAGGCTTACATTAATGACAAACTACACAACACACAAAATAGACTTATTGCAGCTAAACTATATATGAAAATTTTGTGGATTAACAAATATTGATTAAAATTTTGTAACCTAAAGTGGGTATATTATTTTTATAGGAAATATAGGATGTTGAGACTTCGTTTAAAAACAGGCCAAACGTCTAAAGCTGATGGTATTCCTAAAATTTTGTTACACAAACATCTGTTTTTGTCAAATCTTCATGTCTGTGCTTTGGCCTTTATCATTCTCAGTGCTTCATTTATAAGAGAGAATCTGTACTTCGCATTTACGTTGTTCGAAAACTTAAGGGGGGATGTAATGGATTTTGGTCCAAAAAATCGATTTTCCAAAAATATAATTTTCTTGATCTACACAGTTTAATCTACATTGTGTGTGAATTTTATAGTGATAACAGCCTTAGAAATGTTTTTAAATTGTTAAAGTGATTAACTCTATAAGTATTGGGACAACACCGATTGTACTCTAAAGTGCCGTCATCCAAGATGGCGGCAATGACGTCATCCAAGATGGCGGCCGTGAGGTCATTCTAGATGGCGGATTCTCGCGGGAAGTTCGAATTTTGGCAGGAAAGTGCCACGCCCCCATCGCCCAGAAAAATGGCGGGAAGTTCAAATGCATCACACCTAGGAAAATGGCGGGAAAAATGGACTTGTCTTTATTATGTAACGAACTGCAAGCATGCGTGTTCGCCACCGGGTCTGGACTCCAACTGACTTAATTCAGATCATCGCCACCAGAGTGCACCACCGTGATGTCAGCTGATGACGCAAGTAGCGTTATTCAAGATGCCTGCACCCAGTGTATGCACCATGTGGTGTAAGATTGGACCCTTGGCCTACCTCCACTAACCTAACCACCTCCCCAATAAAAATGGCGCGAAGTTCAAATTCCAACATGATAATGCAGTACAGCTACAATAATGGTGGCAGAAACGGACTCGTCTTTATTATTTAACGAATTTAAGGCAGGCGTGTTCTCCACTGCAACTGGACTGCAAGTGGATTAGTTCATATCGGTGCCAGCGGAGGGCACTCTCCTGACGTCGGGTGATGACGCAAGTACCGTCATTCAAGATGGCTGCACCCGATGTGTCCACCACGAGCTCCAGAGCCCCAGTGTCTTAGTTCAACCGTGCCCACCAGAGGGTGCTACTGCGAAGTCATGTGTTGACACAAGATCGCCTGCTCTCTCCTCGCATGCTCGTTATAACTGGACATGCGCCGCGCCACTGGCCCGCGGGCGTCCGACAGCTTACGTCACACACCCTCGGTCGCCACCTCCATACACGCTCCGGACACAGTCATCTGTAAATACACTAACTAAAGTAACATCCACATTGTGTATCTAACCTATCAATTACCTAATTACTTAATTCCACTTCAATTTTAATCATATAAAATAACTGAATTTACAATTTCAATATTCAATGATCAAATGAGAAGTAACACATTTTCCCACTATCAGCGCGGTGTTCATTCATGACCTAGCACCCCCACTGCGCCCCCCCCCCCTACCCCTAGAATGCTGCACCTATAGTCATGTGACTCAACTAAAGAAAACTGTGGGAAAGAAAGAACACTTGTACTAACCTCAGCCACCCAACTCCACATCCTCCTAGGGGCGGGTGTTAAAGGACTCAGCTTGCTCTAGGCTGATGGAGAGGAAGCATTGTACTTTATTCATTTTGGAGCAATTTATTTAACGATGCAGTATATTTATCACAGAACACACGCTCTGACATCTCCGACAGCATACAGACCTGCAAACTACTCCTACACTTGCTAATTGTAAACCGTCAAAAATAGCGGATTGCACGACCTACAGACATGCGAACCACTCCTGAATAATGCAATACATTTACGTCGAGAGAGCCAAACAACTCGTAAACTGGCGAAGAGTTCTCGGGCTTCCAGCCGGGTGGCGGTGTCTTCAAACTGCGACGTTTCGACGAGTGACACTCATCATCTTCTGGCGAAGTGCCGAGACTTTGCCTGCTGCTCCTTTTCTGACTTCCTCACTGTGAGGCCTTTACTCCCCTGGGAATCTTGTAGAGTCTTCTGTCTGTACTTGTGGTTGGATCTGTACTGGCAAGGAGTGCCGATGTCCTAATTCTTGGATCTGACGGTATGTCGATTTTTCTTCTTCTTCTTGCTTGTTGCTGAGGGCTCTCCCTCGGTTGGGATACTGGGTATAGTGTATCCTGCCTTTTCGTATTCTCCGTTGACCAGAGCGAAAATGATGTAGCGCATTTGCCACTCTGTAAAGATAGGGTAGGAATTAATCAGAATGTAATCCTCCCTGGAAAGACCGACAAGGCCTTCTGGATACTCAATTGGTTGGTGTGGGGGTGGAGGTTTAGGATGGTTAGGTGGGACGAAAGGATAAGGGTTGTCGTGGTGGGGGTAAGTACCATCGCGAAGCGAGTCAGCGATCTTCTTCGTTACAGCGCTTGCGCTGTACATGTCTGGAAGCTGGAGGAATGGGACTTCTTCCCACTCTTCTTCTTGCGCTGCTGCTCCGGTGTCCTCCTTGTGCTGTGTCGCCTCCCCTTCGGCAGGCTCGTCTGTCTGCGTGGCCACCGTCGCGTAATCCTCCCGCGGAGGAGTCGCCTGGGTGGCGGTGTCAACTGTGGCGGAAGCTGCTTTGGCTGCGCGAAGCTCCTGCGTCAGCTCAGCAATCTGACGCCGAGCCTCGCCCAGTTCCGCCAGCATGGCCGCCCTCTCTTCCACCATGGCGGATTTGAAGGCGGACATGGCTTCTTGGACGGCGTCGTTAAGGCGCCTGGTGACGACGTCTTCTGTGCAAGTGACCACCTCTTCGTGTGTGGTGGTCACTTGCTTCTGCGTCTTCTTCTCCGGTCCGCGCCAGTTTCTTCTGTAGGCGCAGGAACGGGCGTTGGCCGCTTGTGCGCCGCCGCAGTTGGCGCAGGTGCAGGGGGCGTCCTTCTGCTTCTTGCAGTCACGTGTGTCGTGTGCTTGCGCACACTTCAAGCACGCAACAGCTTTTGGCAGCGAAAGCACTGCGCTGTAGTCTTCCTCTTCTTCTTGCCGGATGTTCCTGCTAGCGTGAGCAAAACTCCGCCAAGGCAGCAGCTTTGCGTCCCCTTCCGCGGCCCGACATCTCGAGTAGCAACAGCGACAATCAGCTTATGTGTAACTCTCCGCGGCGTGAGCGGGAATGGCCGAGACTTTGCGGATACCGGTGCCTTTATACCTGCGGTGTGCCCCCAACCACCTGGCCGCGGGAGGCTGGGTCCAGAGGAGCCGGCGGGCGGGGTGGAGGGGGAAGCGGGTGCGCCGTTCGTGCCTCCGTCAGAGCATTCTGATCGCGTCTCGTGAGCTGGACGGTTCTTGTTGCGTTCCTGGCGTATTGCGGCTAATGCTGGATTCCAGGCCGCGCTCAGTTGATAGCCTTCGTCCCTGTTCACAAGATTCTCGTGGACCCGTATTTCTATTGATTCTTTAATGACGCTATCCCAATAGCTCCCGGCTCGGCACAGCACCCTGGTGTTTTCGAAGTCAAAGGTGTGGTTTTCTTTGATGCTATGTTGAGCTATAGCAGATTTCTCTATCTGCCCAAGTCGAACATGCCTGATGTGTTCCTCGCACCTTTTAGAGATGCAGCGCTGCGTTTGATCGATGTACTGCACACCACATTCGCAGGCAATGTTGTGTATACCAGGTGTGTTTAGTTTGAGTGGGTCTTTAGCTGAGCCCAGCAGCTCTTTCGTCTTCGGCGGTGGTCGGAAGACGGTATTTATGCTTGCTTTTCTTAATAGCCTCCCGATTTTGGCTGATGTGGGCCCCAAATACGGAAGAAAGGCGAGTCTCTTGTTAACTTCCTCTTCCTCTTCCTGAAATTTGTCAGCCTGTCTCCTCTTGAAAGCCCTGCCAATCTGTGTTTCACTGTACCCGTTTTTCCGAAATACCTCTCTTAGGTGGTGTAATTCGTCTGAGAGGCTTTCTTTGTCGCAAATGACGTGCGCCCTATGTACCAAGGTGGTCAGTACTGACTGGCGTTGCGCCGGATGGTGGCAGCTAGTTGCATGGAGGTACAGGTCTGTGTGCGTCTTTTTTCTATATACTGGATGGCCCAGCGTGCCATCCGCTTTCTTCCTGATCAGTATGTCCAGGAATGGAATACAGCCATTCTCTTCTACTTCCATCGTGAAGGTGATATTCTTATGTATGCCGTTTAGGTGGTCCATAAACTCCTCCAGTGCCTGCCTGCCATGCTGCCAAATCACGAAAGTGTCGTCCACATAGCGAAAGAAGTGCCTGGGTTTACGGTGAGCAGTTTGTAGTGCCACCTCCTCAAAGTGTTCCATATAAAGATTCGCGATCCCTGGAGCAAGGGGAGATCTCATGGCCACTCCATCCACTTGCTCATAATGCTCTCCATTGCACCTGAAGTAGGTGGTCGTAAGTGCATATTCAAAGAGCTTCACTGTTTCAGGCTCGAAGTGCTGATTAAGGACCGCCAAGGCGTCTTGTAGCGGTACTTTGGTGAACAAGGAGGTGACGTCGAAGCTCACGAGTAGGTCATCACTCTGTATTCGGATGTCCTTCAGTATTCTAACGAAATCTGCGGAGTTTTTCACGTGATGACTGCAGTGTCCCACCAGTGGTTTCAATAGCGTCGCCAGGTATTTGGCCAGTCCATAACTGTGCGAGTTGATAGTGTCCAGAATCGGCCGTGGAGGCACCCCATCTTTGTGAATCTTGGGCAACCCATACAGGCGCGGTGTCGTAGGCGCTCTGGGATACAGCCGTTTCTGCACTGCCTCTGGTAGATCTGAGTCCTTCAGTAGCGCCACGGTTTTCCTGGTCATCGTCGATGTAGGGTCCTTGTTGAGCTTCCTCTAGGCTGGGTCTTGCAGCAGAGAGCAGATTTTCTGTTGGTAGTCGACTGTGCGAATCAGCACCGTCGCATTTCCCTTGTCTGCTGGGAGGACCATGATGTCAGCATCATCCCTCAGTGCGCGGATAGCCTCTCGCTCCTGCGCAGTAATGTTAGCTTTAGGGAGTCGTGACTTGTCGATGATCCTGCAGGTCTCCCTTCGGATCTGCTCAGCTTCCTCCTTGGGTAGGCCCCGGATTGCTTCCTCTACGCTGCTGATGATGTCCCGTTTCGGTATGGTCCTTGGTACAGGTGCAAAGTTCAACACTTTCGTGAGGACAGAAGTTGTGGCTGCATCTAGCACCTTATCTGTCAAATTTACAATAGCTCTGGTGCTATTTGTCACCTTCTGGGTAGACTGAGCTCCAGAGAGTCTGCCGAATTTGTTGATCTGTTTTGCGGCAACATGTCGTTTCTGCACCTCACTGTCGGCGTGAGAGCTGCAGTCAACCCACTCCAAAGTGTGTGCCGGTAATGCTTCTGCCATTTTCAGGTGACATGCGATCAGGATGCGTGCATTCTTGTCCAGTTCTTGCCGTGTGTAGTGAATGCGTTCCCTCACAATCGCCATCCCTGCTCGCCGTAAAATACGTTCGGTTTTCTTCGTTTTCACAGCATGTCTTAATTCCGCAAATCGTGGCAAGATGTTCTTGTCTCGGCAACGTTGGAGGAAAGCCAGTGAGCCGAGCAATTTGGCTTTCCTGTTGCGTTCTTTCTGCAGCAGCTTGAAGCTACAGAGCATCTCCTCCCCGTAGAGGTGTCGTAAATGTGAATGTATGCTTTCCCGGCCTATACAGCTGGCGAAGAGTCGCAGTTTGAAGACACCGCCACACGGCTGGAAGCCCGAGAACTCTTCGCCAGCTGTATACGCCGGGAAAGCATACATTCACAACTCGTAAACTGTCTAAATAATAATCCATGTAAAGGATCCTGCAAACATGCTTGCTAATCGTCAACTTTCTAAATCATACACCACTCTTTATTTAAAGAATTAGAGGCAGCACCACCACCAAGTGTATTCGCCACTGAGTCCATAGCCCAATTGACTTAGTTCATAGTGTAGTGACGTCATGTGATGAAGCAATTACCTTAATCTAAGGTGGCGCCACCTGGTGGGTTCACCACTAGCTCCAGTCCCCAACTCTCTTAGTACAGTTCGTCGCCACCAGAGGATGCCTCCGTGACACCAGCTGATGACGCAAGTACAGTTATCCCTGATGGCGGCAAACAGTGTGTTCTCCACGAGGTCTAGTACTCAGTACCACTAGCAGAGCACGCGGTCGTCCTTTTCGTGACGTAAGCCTTTTAATAACTGTGAGAGACATTTAGCACACCGTTAATCGAAAGTGTTATTTCCCTGGTAACTGTTCTTTAAATTGTGTCGTAGCCGATTTTCAACTGAGTCATCAGTAATTAGCCAGGCGTGGAACAACAGTACAAATGAATTTTGATGGAGGGAACAGCGACGCTTTTCAACAGCCATGTGCACTTCGAGACTCAAATGCGAAGGCAATAGAATACGAATATTCGGCGCAACCGGGAGACGGAACGTTAGCCAAGAAGAATAAACGTCGGAAATTGGCAGTATGTAGTAAAACGTGTCAGTGTTGCCATGCACTTTCCGCGTCTTCTGTATCCAGTTTCTCGCACCACATCTACCGAACGGCAACTAATCAGGTTAATTAAAATGAATTTGAGGGTCGTTCTGTCGGGAAGCCAACGAAATGCAGCAGTGGTTAAGGCAGTGGAGGACCGAAGCGGTTGGCCGTGACGAAACACCATATTATGTAGCATCAGCTCTAAATAAGGGTACGCGACTGGGTGCCGGATTGTTTTGTTCTAGAAGTAACCGACCTATTGGAATACGAGAGCTAATTATCACCATAAAAATGATAAAATACGTGCTTACTAACTTGTTTTTATTCAGGTACGTGTCAGCAGTCCAACACAATTTGAAATCTACGTGCCACAGTACCGTTGCACACTGTTAGAGAAGTCCAAACAGAATGATGCGGCTCGTTGATGGAGTGGAGTATCGGGCGTTAATTCACTTTTAGCAGCAACCGAAATGCTGCAGCTGTATCGGGACAAACATTTATAAAAAAAGTAGTCTGTATGACAAGCGTGTCAGTAGGGTAACACTTTTTAGACTTCCGCCTCTAGCGACCCCTCTAGTAAAAGTTTTCTTATTATATTTTTCAATGATGTCATTCACTTCCTGTGTACCGCGCTTTTTTCTGAGATTACAAAATTACTGCGGAAAATTAAGGTCTCCAAATGTGTTCCAACGTAAAGCATGGTCATGTGACTAGGAACTGCAGTAATTTAAAAGTTTTGTAATTGAGAAAATCTTGTCAATACTGTATTTCATCCTCTGTATGCTGCGTTATTACTTAATTACAGACCAGTACTTCAAATGGTTCAAATGGCTCTGAGCACTATGGGACTTAACTTCTAAAGCCATCAGTCCCCTAGAACTTAGAACTACTCAAACCTAACTAACCTAAGGACATCACACACATCCATGCCCGAGGTAGGATTCGAACCTGCGACCGTAGCGCAGTACTCAGTAACTTAAATCACATTAAACAGAAGTATTCTCAAAAGTAAATTACAAGTTAAATATCTAATAAAACTGAAGCTATTGGAAACTAACACGAATTACCATTTTCATTACACGTAAAATTGTTAAGATATTGACGAACCTCAGTTAATTTCCGAGTATCACTTGCCCCATCATAAAACACTATGGCTTAACTGTCCACAGGTTACATAGCTTACTTTATAAAATTACAGAATTTTACTGGCCATAAAATCTGTAACTAAATAATTAACAATGTGTACGAAAGAGCTGTACTATATTTTACAACAATTAAATATATACAGCTCGAAATATTTACACATGATGCACAAATCAAACGGAAATTGATTATGGCGTTCTGTAGTGTGCATTCATTCATGTCATTCTAAAATCAGACAGAAGTCCCATACAAAAATCATCACGTTTTCCTGGGTACAACACCTTCCCCTGTCGGTAAATTAACACATCGAAGAAAAAGAAATTGTATTTCAAACATTCGTGTTTTTTTATTTTCTTAAATATCGTTTTTACAGTAAATATTAAAATCGCTACTCCCAACATCGCTACAAATTTGACATCCTCCAAGAAGTGATCGGCGTATTCTGGATGATTATCGCGGAAAAGAAGTACGACAAAATAATCCAGCTTCATATTGATTTAAAAAGTACCACTCGCCCTAGTCCGATTAAGGTCAAATCACCACCCATGAACTGGGAATGCTGTGCAGTCCAATATCCATAATGGTCATGAAAACTAGTGTTAGAGCGGTGTGGTACGAAGTCGCATGTGAAATAATTCTCACAGTGCAGCACCTGCACAAAATTCTCGCTGCTGCCCAAGCCCTAACGCGATACATGTAACTTAGTTGCCGCAATCACTTATATTTCGTCTTCGAAGATCAAATATAAATGAACGCAGAAGAAATCAGCAGGCATACACAGAACTGCTCTGCGTACAACAAGGATTAATTACATACTCCGGTTTGACTGGTATTTCCTCCCACAAGTACGTGTGGCCTGTGTGTCATTTTGTTTTTTATACAATTCTTACAATATTCCTCGATAATCTACTGTCATCTAACACATATTTCCAGTTTTGTCTATAAGAAAGGTTTTTCTAAATGTACTGTTCTTCCTTTAAAATTCTTGAATCGTGCAGTGTGATGACTCCTTCTTATTGCGACGATCTATTGACAAACCCTGTACCGGAACATTAAATTTCACTGCCCGTTTAGTTTGATTTTATTTTATATGTTCTGCACTAAATTATTCAGGCGAACACTTTGCAACTGAGTACATGACATAGCTAGACTCTAGTTGCAGAGAAATTTTTGGCGAGGGCAAAATGGAGCGTCTCCGGCCGGTTGCTGACATTAGGATAAGACTTAACCGCTTTCGAATATCTTAGGAAACTTGCCACGCTTAAGTTGATGCTATGACCTACAATTCCATTTCCTTTTGATAAAAAATTCATAAAGCAATGACCATCTACATGTTCATCAGCCATTTGACATTTATTGCGGGATAGAAATCCCTCTACTCTTTTTCAAGCATCGCTATTCATGTACACTACCTGCCATGAAAAGTGAAATACTCAGAAGCTATGGTCGGATGTCAATATGACTTCGTACCACTGGGAAGTACGTAGATGATTAAAGTCGCATTTCTCTGTGACAGGCAGAATGGTCACCAGAGTGCATTAGTGTTGCCGGTGCCTAGTGTTGTCACCATTCCTGGTTGAGCTGTGTTACTGCCCAAGTTACGTGCTAGAGAAACCAAAATTGCAATTTAACCACAGCTACTCAAAGGAGATAGGAAGCTATGGATCTTTGCTGATGGACAAACTTGTGGTTGGTACATAATTTTAATTTCAACTAGAGAACAAATTTCATTATTACAGAATTACAGAATCAGAATGAGAATATAAAAACTAAATTCGGACTTTCGCCCTCTTAAAATATACAACTGACTTTAGCCGTCTGCCCTTCCTTTCTTTCTTTCTTTCTTTCTTTTTTTTTTTTTAAAGAAAGAAGATATAAATGGAATTACCAAATATCAAGTCTTTAAATTTCGGACGGTTGTCCTTCCCAAACTTAGAAAAACTATGTGATTAGATCATGAAGCAATATAACAAACAGTATTTTAAAGATAATAATTAGATCTGATTCCGAAACGATCACAGACAGCTACCACCATAAGCACACTATCAAGTTCATTGTTTACGTAACCGAAATTTACACAACACTAATGATTCACCTCGAGTTATTTATGAAATGATCTCGTCCGTCTCGGCGGACAGGCCGGATATTTAACTAAAGGATGGAATCGCGTCTTATACACGGTGGTATTCGGAACAAACGATTAGAAAGCAACCGCCAAGAAATTTCGAAGATGGTCATACTGGAAGCCAGGGCAGAAAACACGGCGAACACGCACACGATCTCAACTTGCCCGCCAAGGCGCAAATCCCATCTGCCCCACATACCAGACCATTTCGGCAACAGCAAATACTACACGCGGCAGACAAATTCAACTCGTTATTCACAGTTTTCAAGACCATGCAAGGCTAACTGACTACGTGACTATCTGTAACATAACTGAAAACCCAGCTGAGGCATTTACCGAATAAAAGAACAATTAAAATTACACCGACGTAACAAAACCTCACCCCTTCTTATTAAAAGAAAGTCTAAAACCAAAACTGGGCGAAAAACACACTAATTAACATACTACATCAAATTAACACTGCAAGGAAACTTTAAAAGAAGCAGTAAAACTCTGTTGCCTTTTGCATTTGCCTAAATAATTATACTCCGCTCCGCGGAAACAGTTCCAAACCTTTGACTTCGTATGTTACGTATAACACTCTCTTATTCAAAACCATCGTCGGGTGTGGGTGTGGAATCTTGTGGGACTTAACTGCTAAGGTCATCAGTCCCTAAGCTTACACACTACTTAACCTAAATTACCCTAAGGGCAAACACACCCACCCATGACCGAGGGAGGACTCGAACCTCCGCTGGAACCAGCCGCACAGTCCATGACTGCAGCGCCTAAGACCGCTCGGCTAATCCCGCGCAAACCCATTCTTCACTGATTTTTGGTAGATACAACATACCACCATACGTTTCACAAATCTTCACAGGTTAACAGCCAAATATGAATCCTACATAGCTTCATGCTTCCAGTTACGCGATAAATCAGTCTAATCTAAAAGCCGTAAATTCAACTAAATACCTAGGTATTGCAATTTAGAACAACTTAAATGGGAAGGAACACATGTAAAATGTTGTGGGGAAGGCTAACCAAAGACTGCGTTTTATTTTCAGGACAGACCTACTGAGGAGACTGCCTACACTACGCTTGTCCGTCCTCTTATAGAATACTGCTGCGCGGTGTGGTATGCTTATCAGATAGGACTGACACAGTACATCGAAAAAGTTCAGAGAAAGGCAGCACGTTTTGTATTATCGCGAAATATGGGAGAGATAGTCACAGAAGTGATACTGGGTTTGGGCTGGACATTAATAAAACAAAGGCGTTTTTCGCTGCGTCGTAATCTTCTCGAGAAATTTCAATCACCAACTTTCTCCTCCGAATGCGATAATGTTTTGTTGACACCGACCTACATAGGATCAACGATCACCACGATAAAATAAGGGAAATCAGAGCTCGTACGGAAAGATATAGGTGTTCATTCTTTCCGTGCACTATACGACATTGGAGTAATAGAGAATTGTGAAGGTGGTTCGATGAACTCTCTGTCAGGCACTTAAATGTGATTTGCAGAGTGTCCATGTAGATGTAGGTGTAGATGTAGATCTAGAAGATGTCTAGCATGAGATGACGGAGCCGCCACCGTTTCGCACGTAAACGCGTCGACTAATCAGCACCCTACACCCGGAATGGGCAAAATAGCAAGGACGGCGAGGACGGCGAGGACGGCGAGGACGGCGGAGGCCGGCGAGGACGGCGAGGACGGCGAGGACGGCGAGGACGGCGAGGACGGCGGAGGACGGCGAGGACGGCGAGGACGGCGGAGGACGGCGAGGACGGCGGAGGCCGGCGAGGACGGCGAGGACGGCGAGGACGGCGAGGACGGCGAGGACGGCGAGGACGGCGGAGGACGGCGGAGGACGGCGGAGGACGGCGAGGACGGCGGAGGACGGCGAGGACGTCGGAGGACGGCGGAGGACGGCGAGGACGGCGGAGGACGGCGCGGACGGCGGAGGACGGCGAGGACGGCGGAGGACGGCGAGGACGGCGGTGGACGGCGAGGACGGCGGAGGACGGCGAGGACGGCGGAGGACGGCGGAGGACGGCGAGGACGGCGGAGGACGGCGCGGACGGCGGAGGACGGCGAGGACGGCGGAGGACGGCGAGGACGGCGGTGGACGGCGAGGACGGCGGAGGACGGCGAGGACGGCGGAGGACGGCGGAGGACGGCGAGGACGGCGGAGGACGGCGAGGACGGCGGAGGACGGCGGAGGACGGCGAGGACGGCGAGGACGGCGAGGACGGTGAGGACGGCGAGGCCCAGGCACAGCAGGTCGAGACGAGGGCCTGCCTTCAAAACATGTTGCCTCGTTGAACGCCAACCGGAGAAGGACGCCGGCCACACGCCAAGCCGGAAAACCAAAGGCGGAACAGTCAGAGATACAATAGTAGACGAGTGTAGATATCAGCGACGCAAGTGGAGCATAACTAGCGCCAGTCGCCACGGCTTACTTTTAGGGTACTTGTTGTTGTTGTTGTTTTGGTCTTCAGTCCCGAGACTGGTTTGATGCAGCTCTCCGTGCTACTCTATCCTGTGCAGGTTTCTTCATCTCCCAGTACCTACTGCAACCTACATCCTTCTGCATCTGTTTAGTGTAATCTCTTGGTCTCCCTCTACGATTTTTCCCCTCCACGCCGCCCTCCAATACTAAATTGGTGATCCCTTAATGCCTCAGAACACGTCCTACCAACCGATCACTTCTCCTAGTCAAGTTGTGCCACAAACTCCTTTTCTCCCCAATTCTATTCAATACCTCCTCTACCCGTCTAATCTTCAGCATTCTTCTGTAGCACGACATTTCGAAAGCTTCTATTCTCTTCTTGTCCAAACTATTTATCGTCCATGCAAATACTTTCAGAAACGACTTCCTGACACTTAAATCTATGCTCCATGTTAACAAATTTCTCTTCTTCAGAAACGTTTTCCTTGCCATTGCCAGTCTACATTTTATATCCTCTTTACTTCGACCATCATCAGTTATTTTGCTCCCAAAGTAGCAAAACTCCTTTATTACTTTAAGTGCCTCATTTCCTAATATAATTCCCTCAGCATCACCCGACTTAATTCGACTACATTCCATTATCCTCGCTTTGATTTTGTTGGTGTTCATCTTATATCCTCCTTTCAAGACACTGTCCATTCCGTTCAACTGCTCTTCCAAGTCCTTTGCTGTCTCTGACAGAATTACAGTGTCATTGGCGAACCTCAAAGTTTTTATTTCTTCTCCATGAATTTTAATACCTTCTCCAAATTTTTCTTTTGTTTCCTTTACTGCTTGTCAATATACAGATGGAATAACATCGGGGAGAGGCTACAACCCTGTCTCACTCCCTTCCCAACCACTGCTTCCCTTTCATGTCCCTCGACTCTTATAAGTGCCTTCTGGTTTCTGTACAAATTGTAAATAGCCTTTCGCTCCCTGTATTTTACCAGTGCCACCTTAAGAATTTGAAAGAGAGTATTCCAGTCAACACTGTCAAAAGCTTTCTCTAAGTCTACAAATGCTAGAAACGTACGTTTGCCTCTCTTTAATCTAGCTTCTAAGATAAGTCGTAGGGTCAGTATTGCCTCACGTGTTCCCATATTTCAACGGAATCCAAACTGATGTTCCCCGAGGTCGGCTTCTGCCAGTTTTTCCATTCGTATGTAAAGAATTCGCGTGTATTTTGCAGCCGTGACTTATTAAACTGATAGTTCGGTAATTTTCACATCTGTCAACGCCTGCTTTCTTTGGGATTGGAATTATTATATTCATCTTGAAGTCTGAGGGTATTTCGCCTGTCTCGTACATCTTGCTCACCAGATGGAAGAGTTTTGTCAGGACTGGCTCTCTCAAGGCCGTTAGTAGTTCTAATGGAATGTTGTCTACTCCCGGGGCCTTGTTTCGACTCAGGGTACTTAAGGAGATAAGGGATATGAACAGCGACAGATATTGAGTGATTTTTGTGAAAGATGTGGAAACGCTGCGTACTCGTGCGACACAGCTTTAGCAGAAACTTTGAGAAGTTTGATAAGAGTTTCATTGTGAGTCTCCACTCCGCCGGCTGCTCGAAGGGTGCAATATCGGGATTTGTGGGGCTGCTTGGAAACGTCAGGGCAATAACGCTCTTGGTCAAAGGTCCGGTCGAGGACGTCTGGCCACAAAGCGGAGGATGGCCTGGTTTGCAGTGAGAATATCGTAACCTCATCACAGCTGCTCCAGCCTGCCATCCGGGAACAAGTCACGGACTCTGTGAAACGCTCCGTATCATCCCGCACCATTAGTCAGAGACAAACAGCAACTGGGCTTGGGAATTACCTTTCCATGTTTGGGCCACGTTTGAATTGCTGCTATGACGTAGCGAGACGTCCCGTTATTCCAATGTTTTGTAGAGGTACAGGTGTGCTTCTACTGCTGTCATGACGTGGGGATCCATCGGGTGTGACCTTTTGTCATGTAACCTCCCCCCTCACTTATCGACCTTAATGACAGTGAGAAATTAAACCGCGTGTACCTAATGGAAATTTGGGAAAAGCAATCGTCACCGAAGTTAATCTATCGGTAAAGAGGGAGGAAAGGGTTACATCTAAATGAAAGGGAAAATGCAAATGAAACTGGTGGAAATTAATTTTGAAAAGGGGTAAAGATAATAAAGAAAGTAAATGTGCGGCCGTTACGTTAACAATTAACTAGCGGTAATTAGATATTTGAGATTTGGGGGAAATCACGGTCGCCACTCCTAAGGACAATTACTATAGTAATTGAAAAAGAAAGGTTATTACACATATAATTAACACTAGAAGCGTGGCAACTGAAGGTTGACACGTGTAGTGTGAAAACTGAAAGTTTGTCAGAAGTAATAAATTTCGCTACACTCTGACTTAATTTAGCAAAAGAATTAATAAAACCGGAAAATCGAAAGTTAATTTAGTGACTGAAGTTAATAGTGAGCTTTCTTTCTGAAGCACATCGAAATCCAGTAAAATACGGTTAGTCTTGGACTACCTCAACAATCATTTCAAAAGCAACTTGACTCTACGCAATTTAGAAACAAGAGATTTAACTTTGAACTTGAATTAAATGATTCTGAACTATTAACAATAGTAAAATTTAGTACGTACCAAGCTGAGCTGCAGTCACAGGTAAGCTAAAATACGGTAACAAAGCTCGCACTCTTAATTCGTGCTTGTGTAATCTGAATATTGTAGCCAGCTCTGAGACTTTAACTGAACTTTGAAATTAAAGCAGTGAAATGGAATTATGCTGGCGTTTGAATTTCAACGACACTCGGGTTCATTTCGGAAAAGGAAGGGACCCTGCTTGGCAATGCAATTGGGACAATGAGCAACAAAGGTTCATGCTAAGTTGCTGTAATTTTGCGAGGCAAATGGAACAAGATTAAAAGCTGAGGTCTGCCATACAGTTCTAAAACTTTACGTGCTTCCAGTCTTCCTTGTTGGTTGATTGAAGGTTCGAAGCCGTCGATCGAGGATGTGGCGACAGTCACTCATTGTCGGCCGTCGCTGTTGCAGAAGCTGGATGTTGGCGCGCCTTCTTCTCGACACGGTCACCAGGCGAAACGGGCTCTTGATGTGCGCCAGCTAATGCTTCCCGTCCGCGACGCCATGTCAGAAACTATCATCGCGAGTCGAGCGCAGTTACATGCTGCCAAACCCCGAAAGCGCGGCAACTCGCGAACTCGCGGGAGCGTCACACAACACACCTGCTCCACTCGCTACCCCCGCCAGACCCTAACTGCCCAGCCCGCGCTCCACGCGGCAGAGTTAACACTACCAAAGATCCTACACACTTTGATTCTTCACACGACCTATCGACGTAATCGTTCGATAGCAGTTTTCCCTAGGCAAGACCCAGCGTAAAAATACAAATAATATTTACGAAACAAACCAATTATACATCGACATAAGTGCATAAATATATATATATCCAAACAGTAAAGCAATTACAATATATAAAGAGACAGAAATGTCACATCTTGAGGTAACAAAACAAGGAAAAAAATAATAGTACAATAGATGGAAATAGGAGGATATGCATTTCCGGCGTTACACGTGCCCCACATTGTCTGAGGATGTTCGTGTAACGTAAACAGACTCAGAAAATGTCCCAAAAAAAAGAAACAGCGGAAATGCATATGCTCAAAACATCAAAAAAATTTAGCATTCGTCTAATTAACCATAAACCAATTTGTAGACAATAATAATTGAGTGGAGAAACTCCTAATCTTATTCCACTCTGTCATCTTGCACAAAATAAAACAGGTTGACAACATATCAAAATTCATAGAAAACATAGAAAACGGTTTAGCTATTCCAAAATCATTAAAATTCGTAACACTATAAGAAATGGAATACTATTTGCAAAATTGATCAGAGTACATGGTCATAAAAAAACAGGTATATCAAAATACGCAAACTAATAATTAATTCCATAGAATACACATATTTATGTAACCTTTTCATAATTAATATTCTCGTCATGTCCAATTAACGCTAAACAAGAAAATAATATACAGCAGATAAAATAAAACATAAATATTGACAGCAGAATCCTTTCACATCAGCTGTCCGGGAAGAAAAGCAACTCCACATTCCGTACTCGCGAGTACAAAGGATGCCGACAGCGGCACAAGAGCCGACAGCGGCTCGCCTCGCCAGTATTGTTGCGCCCGCGTGTGCGGCACGCTTGATCTCACTCGCCCTTATGACGGCGTTTCCAGAACGTCCGTTTCACTGAATTCTTTAGGAAAAACTCACTCCCGAGTAATCTCAAGGAGTCCCTTAATACTATCACAGTGGATAACTCAACACTGTCCATCATCACACGCATGTACTAGCCTGAAACTTAAAGCAGCGTCTAAGTACATCGGCAATGACTAGTAAATCTCATATTTATGAAATCTTACAGTTATTTACAAAATCATATTTACATTCCTTAATCTACTGTGACTCAGCTGAAAACTTAAACTAGCAGCTTGGATTTTTCAGTTGATTAGATCATGATTAAATTGATTAAAATTAAATTGATTAATCAAAATTAATTACTTATTAATTACAACTTCTTTAATGACCTTGGTCAGTCAAAAGCATGGCAATCTAGCAATTCGTTAAATCTTACACTCTATTTTACATACTGTATAAATTACCCATTGTGTGGTATTAATCGATCCTAGGTTGGTACAATTTCAAGTCTACAATATTCCGTAAGCATTTGTGTGAGGCATACCAATGACTTTATATGGTCCATTATAAACAAACTTAAATTTAGAGTTTTCATGGTCTATCTCGCTCGATTTCTCATGAGCTTTTACAAGTACTAAGTCTCCGATTGCAAACTTAGCAAAACGCGCTTTAGCGTCATGACGACGTATGCGAGCATCGGCTTTTAGCTTCATTACTTCTCGCAAACGATCTTTTTTCACACCAATACTAATGTTAATCCGTGGAGGGAATTTGATTATCTCTTCCAATTCACTTTCTACACTTTTGTCAATGCCGAAATTCCTCATGTTATGGCAGTTCAAACTCATTCCTACGTCAATGTCATCCGGCCAGTTAACAATGTGTATAGGCTGGTATTGCCTATGCACACCGTCTCCTGCCTCGTCAAAACCAACTATCATCGTTTTATCTAGTGACATACATGTCAAAGTTTTGCTTTCGCAGTTAATCACTGCACGGTGCTTTAATAGCCAATCTAACCCGATAATTACTTCCGTAGTTAAGTCTGGCACGACGACAAACTCTTGTTCAAATCGTGCCCCACATATCTCGAAGTTGACAAAAATCTGTTTTGTGACCGGTTTACTGGCCTTCCCAGTAGCACCGATAATTTTCACTCCTGTTACTGGCATAACTACGATGCCAGGTCTGTCTTTCAGTAACTCAAATATTTTCCCAGATACAGCACTCAATTCTGCACCGGTGTCAATCAACACGTTTAGTTGTAGGTCGTGCATATTAACAGACACTACTATCTGTCTACACTTGTCCTCGACTGTTTCTTTATTTTCCCACAGTAAATCCTCGTCTATATCCAGGTCATTCCAGAATAAACCATCCGGCTTTGATCCTAAATCCGGTTTATCTGGCGGCTTTTTCAGCCTCTGTTCACATACAGTTTTAATTTCAACACGTTTGTCCTGAGGCTTAGTCTGTAGCTTCGCCTCCAATACCGAAACCTTTTCCTGTAACTTGTCAACTAGTGAGTGTTGCTTTGCTATCAATTCACTAATCGTCACCTTCGTTGATTCCACTTTGGTCAGATTAATCTCATCCGCCAATCTACCTGGAGGAATGTGTCCAGTAGTTTCTGCAATTACTTCCTCTAGATCTGCGCAACCCACACTGTTATCGTCTGACCGTATAACGTCAGCTCTAACCTCATACACTCTGTAATCTGCGTGCTTTTGTACCAATCGTGTCCGGCTATCACTAAAATTTTCATAATCTTTCTCCATAATACTCTCGCAATGTTTAAACTGGATGTTCGCGTCGGATGGGTCGGCTACTTCTACCATTACAACTTTCGGTAAAGTCTGCCGGTTAGGGCCAGAACTTTCCGTTACTACTTCAACATTCAACTCCTGCGGGACGAAACACGACGAATCTTGCTCGTGCTCCCCATTAACATCAACTATTTCTGGTAAAGTCTGCCGGTTAGGGCCAGAACTTTCCAACACTTTACAAATACTATCTTCCTGTGGGACGAGACGCGGCAAATTCTGCCCGCGCTCTCCATAAATACTTCTCCCGTACAGGCCCCTATAATCTCTTAGTTCGTCGTATAAGCGACCGAACTGCCTTAACCAGACCTCATCCCTCTCTGCATCCCCTCGCTCGATGACGGACGTTTTATCCGACATCTGATCTTCTCTCAACAATTGCGAATCATTCTTAAACTCAATCTCCAGTTCCGCTGTGGATATTACAGCTGGCACCTTATAATCGATTTCCGGAACACTACTTAAATTGTTCTCACAGACAGTGAATGTACCTTCTACTGCCGTGTATACAGCTGATCTACTACTTGTGGGCGCACTCCTTTCTCTTAACACTGGCACACTCTCCCGCCGTTGATTATTCCATACGGAATTTTCATAACGACGACACCTGAGTTTTCTACTGTTATTGGGCCGCCAAAATTTCTCCACGCCCGGTCGGCCCCTCACCGGCGCGGCTAATGGTTTCCCTGTCTCGTCCCAGCAGATACAGTCCCCGGATGCTGCTGAGGCGGCTGATCACACCCTCTGGCGTTATTACTATTCTGTGAAGCCCGTATCACGTTAGTATGATACTGGTTTCCGTCATTCCTGTTATTATTTGCATTGTACCGATTGTTATTACGGTCCGAACCATTATTGTTATTGCTGCCATGGTTGCGGTATGCATTATTCCCGTGGTTATCGTTGTTGTGGTTGCTGTGGTACCCGTTGTTGTTACCACGGCCTCTGCCACTGTCGCGATTATTGCGCCAATTGTCCTCGTCCTCCACTCTTTCCAGGAAATCATTGATTGTCCTGTAATTGCTTCCTACGTATCGTTTTGTATCATCTGGAAGCTTCTTGTAGAGTTCCCAGACTATTTCGGATTCCGTGCGGCGATCACGCAAATATTCCAACTTGCGGATCCAGCCCTCACAAAACTCCTTCATCGAACCGCGCGAATTCGCATCGAAAGGCCTCGATACGACAAATTCGCGCCAGACACTTTGCTGTTTTTGCTCTGACCAGTATTCAGCCAGAAACAAATTTTTAAATTCGTCAAACGTCAGGTCCGTAATGTTGAGCTTTAAGCCCCAACGCTTGGCATCACCAGCCAACACATCAATAATCGCATTAATTTTTCTCTCATTAGTCCATGATCTGGGTAAAACTCTTTCACAATTTTTAATGAAATCCGTCGCATGTATACCGCCTTTTTTCAAGGGGTCGAACCGCTCCTCTTTCGTCAACAACTCCGAACTATGTGCACAGATTGGCACATAGCTCTGTTTTTCGTCAAGTTTCCTTTCTAATTCCGACACCCTCGTAATCACTTGGCAAGTGGTTGTCGCAAGCGTTTCCACTTCCCTCTTTTTCTCTTCGCAGGTATTAGCCTGCTTCGTCACTTTGGTATCTACTTCGGATACTAAAGCCTTTAAAGTTTCCACCTTCTTTTGATCCTCTTTTTTCACTAATTGAATTTGTTCCGTCACCTTATTCCCGATGATCGGAGCAACTGATTCTCCTACACTTTTCTCGATTCTGCTAATTTCAGAATTAAAACGAGTATTTATGCTCGCAATTTCCGCCTGAACGCCTATCATTTCCTGTTTAAGATTACCGATTTCGGTATTAATTACAACAATATCTTCTTTGATTTTATCAACTTTTGTGTTAACAACTCCAACATTGTTGTTAACAACGTTAATAGCTTTGTTCTGATTGTCTAGCATCCGTTCAAATTTTTCAGACTGAGCTTCTTGCTTTACCGATTGACTCTTGATTTCGTTAATCAAAACGTTCAATAAATCAGTTAAATTCCCGGAAACTACCGGTTTTACTTCCGTAGCGGCTTCCTCTTTAATTGTCCCCCCGTATTCTTCATCAAGGGATTCAGATTCGATTTTCACTTCCGATTCCGAAACAAGTTCTAAAGTTTGGAATTCCATTTCTGCTCTTTGTTGCGTTTCGGCGGTCACGTCTTTCATGCTAGCCGCCTGCCTCTGAACAATGGGTACCGTGGTGCGCGTTTCCCACTGTTCGACCGATTGTTCCGTATCCAAGTCTACCAAATTTTGGCAATTGTTGCCTTCACTCATTTTAATAATTTTCAATATAAATGCAAAATCTCAACTCTAATTGGGATTACTCACACGAATATTCTCGCTGATGTATCGACCATTTCGTAACCAGTACTTTGTTACGAGATTTGCACAATGCAAAATTCGTGTCCAGAACAACCTCAAATTTGAAGATTGTCCTGTCACGAGGTCGCCACGTGTAACCTCCCCCCTCACTTATCGACCTTAATGACAGTGAGAAATTAAACCGCGTGTACCTAATGGAAATTTGGGAAAAGCAATCGTCACCGAAGTTAATCTATCGGTAAAGAGGGAGGAAAGGGTTACATCTAAATGAAAGGGAAAATGCAAATGAAACTGGTGGAAATTAATTTTGAAAAGGGGTAAAGATAATAAAGAAAGTAAATGTGCGGCCGTTACGTTAACAATTAACTAGCGGTAATTAGATATTTGAGATTTGGGGGAAATCACGGTCGCCACTCCTAAGGACAATTACTATAGTAATTGAAAAAGAAAGGTTATTACACATATAATTAACACTAGAAGCGTGGCAACTGAAGGTTGACACGTGTAGTGTGAAAACTGAAAGTTTGTCAGAAGTAATAAATTTCGCTACACTCTGACTTAATTTAGCAAAAGAATTAATAAAACCGGAAAATCGAAAGTTAATTTAGTGACTGAAGTTAATAGTGAGCTTTCTTTCTGAAGCACATCGAAATCCAGTAAAATACGGTTAGTCTTGGACTACCTCAACAATCATTTCAAAAGCAACTTGACTCTACGCAATTTAGAAACAAGAGATTTAACTTTGAACTTGAATTAAATGATTCTGAACTATTAACAATAGTAAAATTTAGTACGTACCAAGCTGAGCTGCAGTCACAGGTAAGCTAAAATACGGTAACAAAGCTCGCACTCTTAATTCGTGCTTGTGTAATCTGAATATTGTAGCCAGCTCTGAGACTTTAACTGAACTTTGAAATTAAAGCAGTGAAATGGAATTATGCTGGCGTTTGAATTTCAACGACACTCGGGTTCATTTCGGAAAAGGAAGGGACCCTGCTTGGCAATGCAATTGGGACAATGAGCAACAAAGGTTCATGCTAAGTTGCTGTAATTTTGCGAGGCAAATGGAACAAGATTAAAAGCTGAGGTCTGCCATACAGTTCTAAAACTTTACGTGCTTCCAGTCTTCCTTGTTGGTTGATTGAAGGTTCGAAGCCGTCGATCGAGGATGTGGCGACAGTCACTCATTGTCGGCCGTCGCTGTTGCAGAAGCTGGATGTTGGCGCGCCTTCTTCTCGACACGGTCACCAGGCGAAACGGGCTCTTGATGTGCGCCAGCTAATGCTTCCCGTCCGCGACGCCATGTCAGAAACTATCATCGCGAGTCGAGCGCAGTTACATGCTGCCAAACCCCGAAAGCGCGGCAACTCGCGAACTCGCGGGAGCGTCACACAACACACCTGCTCCACTCGCTACCCCCGCCAGACCCTAACTGCCCAGCCCGCGCTCCACGCGGCAGAGTTAACACTACCAAAGATCCTACACACTTTGATTCTTCACACGACCTATCGACGTAATCGTTCGATAGCAGTTTTCCCTAGGCAAGACCCAGCGTAAAAATACAAATAATATTTACGAAACAAACCAATTATACATCGACATAAGTGCATAAATATATATATATCCAAACAGTAAAGCAATTACAATATATAAAGAGACAGAAATGTCACATCTTGAGGTAACAAAACAAGGAAAAAAATAATAGTACAATAGATGGAAATAGGAGGATATGCATTTCCGGCGTTACAGTCATCTCGGATAGTGACTGAGGGACCCCTAACAGCGCAGTTGTACGATAAGAACGTCCTACCCCAAGATACCTGATCTCTCATGCGACAGTATGTTGATGCCATTTTTCAACACAACAATGCACGTACACACGTATCACATGTCTGTATGAACTGGCAGTTTGACGTTGGTGTACTTCCATTGACAGTAAGATCCTCAGTTATGCCTGAAGTGGAACACGTGTAGGACCAGCTCAGAAGTCAACTCCCTCTCAGTGCCAGTATGCTGGATATTAAGGACCAGTCACAACAGCTGTGGACCAGCTTGCATAAAATGAGCATACATCGGCTTGATGACTCCCTTCCCAACCGATTCCGTTCCTGCATCTGGGTCAGAAGAGTGTCTGCACTGATAAGCTGCCTCATACCGCCAAGTTCTTTGCAAATGAGACTCGATTTTGTTGCCACTGCAGTAGCGTAACATACCCTCCCAAACGGTGAAGTTTCATTTCGTTTCCTCCTCTCCCTCTAAATTCTTTACATTTTTTTTCAAGCAGTGTATAATCACATTGGTTGGAAGGATCTGTCTTGATCTCATAATCTATATAACATATATCATCAAGATGGATATTTAAGAACAAAGTGCCATAACATGATCGCGGACTCATTTACAGGCTTTATGTCTTCAATCGTTGGAAGTGTATGAGGTACATTCAAGTTCTAAGGCCTCCGATTTTTTTCTAATTAACTACTCACCCGAAATCGATGAAACTGGCGTTACTTCTCGGCGTAATCGCCCTGCAGACGTACACATTTGTCACAACGCTGACGCCATGATTCCATGGCAGCGGCGAAGGCTTCTTTAGGAGTCTGTTTTGACCACTGGAAAATCGCTGAGGCAATAGCAGCATGGCTGGTGAATGTGCGGCCATGGAGAGTTTCTTTCATTGTTGGAAAAAGCCAAAATTCACTAGGAGCCAGGTCAGGTGAGTAGGGAGCATGAGGAATCACTTCAAAGTTCTTATCACGAAGAAACTGTTGCATAACGTTAGCTCGATGTGCGGGTGCATTGTCTTGGTGAAACAGCACATGTGCAGTCCTTCCTGGATGTTTTTGTTGCAGTGCAGGAAGGAATTTGTTCTTCAAAACATTTTCGTAGGATGCACCTGTTACCGTAGTGCCCTTTGGAACGCAATGGGTAAGAATTACGCCCTCGCTGTCCCAGAACATGGAAACCATCATTTTTTCAGCACTGGCGGTTACGTGAAATTTTTTGGTGTCGGTGAATCTGTGGGCTTCTATTGAGCTGACTGGCGCTTTGTTTCTGGATTGAAAAATGGCATCCACGTCTCATCCATTGTCACAACCGACGAAATGAAAGTCCCATTCATGCTGTCGTCGCGCGTCAACATTGCTTGGCAATATGCCACACGGGCAGCCATGTGGTCGTCCGTCAGCATTCGTGGCACCCACCTGGATGACACTTTTCGCATTTTCAGGTCGTCATGCAGGATTGTGTGCACAGAACCCACAGAAATGCCAACTCTGGAGGCGATCTGTTCAACAGTCATTCGGCGATCCCCCAAAACAATTCTCTCCACTTTCTCGATCATGTCGTCAGACCGGCTTGTGCGAGCCCGAGGTTGTTTCGGTTTGTTGTCACACGGTGTTCTGCCTTCGTTAAACTGTCGCACCCACGAACGCAGTTTTGCCACATCCATAACTCCATCACCACATGTCTCCTTCAACAATCGATGAATTTCAATTGGTTTCACACCACACAAATTCAGAAAACGAATGATTGCACGCTGTTCAAGTAAGGAAACCGTCGCCATTTTAAGTATTTAAAACAGTTCTCATTCTCGCCGCTGGCGGTAAAATTCCATATACCGTACGGTGCTGCCATCTCTGGGACGAATTGACAATGAATGCGGCCTCATTTTAAAACAATGCGCATGTTTCTATCTTTTTCCAGTCCGGAGAAAAAAAATCGGAGGCCTTAGAACTTGAATGCACCTCTATATTCATCAGTATCGTCCGAGTACTTTTTCTAATGCCATCTACCTACCTTATATTAGCTCGTCGTCCATATAATTTATTATTCCTTGCAAACCAGCAAAGAATATGTTTTACCTATCTTCTATCTATTCGCTTGGCTCTATGTTTCACCCAGTTCCATTTCATTTTAGTGAAACTCATAATTATGAAACTTTCTAGATGATTAAAATTGTGTGCCGGTCCGAGACTCGAAGTCGGGGCCTTTGCCTTTCGAGAGCAATTGTTCTACCATCTGAGCTAACCAAGCGCGACTCACGACCCGCCGTCACAGCTTCAATTCTGCCAGTATCTCGTCTCCTACCTTCGCAGAAGAGCTTCTGTGAAGTTTGTGAGGTAGGAGACGAGATACTGGCAGAATTGAAGCTGTGTTCGGTCAGAGGGCTGCTCCCCATCTGTAATAAAAAAAACTGACTAAAGGAATCAATGATTAACTTGAACGGAAGGATTGTGACGTCCGCCCAGAGCAAACACAACGAACTACATCGAAAAAAAAAGGGTGGTAGAGAACCTGCCCGTAAAAACACAAAGGTCCCGAGTTCGAGTCTCGGTCCGGCACACAGTCTTAATCTGCCAGTAAGTTTCGTATCAGCGCACACACCGCTGCAGAGTGAAAATCTCATTCTGAGCACATAATTTTGTCTTTCACGCCACTCTGTTCACTGATCCATTGCTTTGTTTTCCTGCGATTCCAAGCAATTCTCAACACGCAGACTCGCAATCGTTTCAGTTCTGCTTTCTCTACTGTCCAGCTTTTGTACGCGTGCAGAGCTGTGTTCCGAAATTTCTTTTTCACTAATCTTTTCTCTGGTTTCATGGTTTATATTTTTATAAGTTAGTAGTTGTTTCTTTTTAGAGAGAGCTCTTTTGACTTACCGTACATGTCTTTTTTGTACCTTATTTCTCTATCTACTTTAGCTCCCAGACATCTAAAATCATTTGCACATGACTTAAGTAATTTAAGATTTTATGTTGCGATAAATAATCTTTCCTCATTTCTGTACTACGTGTAGCATCAATCAGTAACGTGATACAATGAAAGAAACTTAATTTTAAGCAACGGACTTATGAACGTGAGAACAGGGGTGCAAAAATTAAAAAAAAGGAATCACGTGGAAGTGCTAGCTGAAGCAGGGGACAATCAGCTGAAGCAGGGCACAATCAGCTGAAGCAGGGGACAATCATGTAATAGAAGCCAGTAGTCTATGCTTTCGCTTCTAGAACGTATGATTTCAGCAAGTAAGTAATCTTGAAAATTTCTTTCGAGTATTTCTCAGACACACTGGACTGAGATGCTAAGAAAAGTCTCATATGGACTGAAGTTAGGTCTCAAACACCACTGAGGAAAAGTAAAGAGCTAAGAGCATGCAGATTTTAGCCGGTTCTTATAATCTGTTTGGAATTTGATCGCGAATTTCCGATAGGTAGATCGATGTACTACATACATTCCTGTTTTCCCCGCTTATATCAACTGATTTTCGTTGATGGAAACAAAAACGCGAATTATTTAATAAAATGGGCTCTGTGAGCATTGTGACTAATTTTGATTTGGCGAAGGACAAAAGGACCGTGACGTGGAACAGTTTGCACAGCTGCACTGACGTTATAAACTCGGTCGTCCATCGTGACGTGGCTTCGTAACTGGATTTGCTGTGGGTTATTATATTCTCGATTCGATGAGCACTCGGTTTTCAATTTCACTACTGACTGCGAGAATTTAAAGCAGATATGATGAGAGATACCTCCACATTTTGTATTACGTATTTCGCAACAAATAAACCACCCGATTTTTGGAGCAAGTATACATACCAAGAACCATTAACCATTTGTGTCATCCACGAGTAATTCAGCAGTAACATGTATATTTCACCATGAAAAATTGTATCTCACATTTTTTTTAAGATATCGTTCTGAACACTTTGATTTGAAACACTGTCTCATTCAGCCTGACACACTAAGTTCTTTGAGATGATATTTGATGCCAATGTGATGGTTATTCGTCAGATGTTTTCTAAGGCAGCTTACATTGTGAAGAGTATTTTCGAAAAAATAAGAATCTCCAAAATGTGTTACACAAAACAGTACACAGTAGGTATGTATTCAGATAATGGAGACTAGCAGTAACTTTCTAGTTATCAGATTTGTTATTTCGGCAAATAGTAGTCACATGTTCTTCATGAGAATTTGTTTAGCAATAGGAAGGTATAACAGAGTAAATTAAATCTTAGAACATGTTCAGCATGATGAAACATGAAGACTGTGCTGACACAGACAGAAAAAGAATTTGTGTTTTAAAAAAAGAAAGAAAAAATGCTTGTGATCTTTTTCAAGAAACTGTGATACATAATGTCTGTAGATATACGATAAAATCTATTCACGGGTATCAAGTGACTAAATACAATCTGGAAAGTCTCCTGCATGTATTCAACAATTTTCATTATTGTGTTCGCATAGCAGTGAAAATAGGAAATCTTCCAAATGCCGCAATGGAAGCTATATGCGAGATGAAAACTTGCGTTCACGAGTAATGAGAGGAGCCTTCTGGGCAACGTATACCATACAAGGGTATTAGAAAGAAAGGTCTCTGGTGGGACTAACAGCTGAAAAATACGGTTGAACCGAAGCACCTAAGAAGAAAACAAGTGAGCGAACGGGGATTTAAAAAAAAGTAAACAACTAAGTTACAATAATGAAAAAGTAGTGGTAAGTTATCTGTACGGGAGGAGATATCGGTATTGGCAATACAAAGAAGAATAAAGCACGGGAAGACATTAAAGAGTTCAGTACTTAGAGTAATGTTGTAAGTGTAAGTTTAATTAGCGTCCCGTGAAGAGAAATTATCAGAAACCTTTGAGTGATAATAAAGCAGAAGACCCGGAAGAGTACACACAAGATAAAGCCGAAGAATACAAAGTAGAAATGGTAACCTCAGTAGAAGTAAAGAAAGTGGTAATGAACTGAAAAATGCGGAATTTTAAGGTCGAGGTTAGCAACGAACTACATACAGGAGATCATTGTATTTTAATCTGAGACCTTGTAATCATTTTTATTAAATGCTTAGCTAGAGACAATTCGAGATTTCGATGGATTTAAGAAAGGAAGCAGAAAAAACTGTAGCAGTTGCAGAGGTATAAGTTGTACGGTAGGTAGACTCTGCGAGATAAGAAACGGAACTGGAAAACATTTTAAAGTGTCAAAAGATCACAACGAGTACATGGCTGGCGAGTAATATGTTGATGGTAGCTTTGCACTTAAGCAACTAAGACGAAAATCAATTGAAAGTGGGTGAACTCCCATTTAACAATCGTTGGTATAGAAAAGTCATATGATACAACTTAAATAAGTTGTGGAGAACCAAGAGGAATGATGGTGTTCTAATACCCCACATCAAAGCCAACGGCTTCCCCGCGGAGGTGGCACTGGTGCCCGTCAGATCACCAAAGTTAAGAAGGATGGTCTTGGGTGGGATTTGGATGGGTGACCACCCAGTCTACCTAGCGCATGGTGCACTCAGCCCTTGTGAGACAAACTGATGAGCTACTTGATAGTGAAATAGCATCTCCGGTCATAAAAGTCGATAACGGCCGAGAGAGCTGTGTGCTGTCCACACGCCCCTCCATGTCCGTATCCAGTAACGCCTGTTGGCTCAGGATGACACGGCGGTTGGTCTGTATTGTTGTGGGGCCTTCAAGGGCTGTTCGGACGAACAGAGAAAGAGAATACCCCACATCAAGTCAGTTAGAGCTTTGTATTGTGGAAGTGGGTAATGTGTTGTCAAGGAATTCAAATAATTAGAAAAGGCCTTCGAGAGGCTTTAACGGGAAGACTTCAGGGACAAGGTCTAATTAATTTTCTGGCTGCAGAGTCTCTTCACGAGTAGACCCAGAGAATGGCCGTTCCAACAGCAGTAGAAAATGTTTTCACTCTGCATGGGGTTGCTCGGGGCCTCACCTGGCGTTCCAGTGAACTGCGTCAGACTTACGTGACCTGTCTCTGACGGTCTATCCGACACCCGCGTTCAATCGTCATTTGCTTTGCCAAACTTTTATTTCAGCGTCAATGAGATCTCTTTTAGCGGCCCGGCAATGTAACTACGCATACTGCGTAATTTTGAGATCGGTCACTGGCCTCTAAACAATGCCGTCGGTCAAAGTTTTCGTCGGTCTGATGGGAATCTGATGCTGATTGGCGGAATATACACTACTGGCCACTAAAATTGCTACACCACGAAGGTGACGTGCTGCAGACGCGAAATTTAACCGACAGGTAAAAGATGCTGTGTTATGCAAATTATTAGCTTTTCAGAGCATACACACAAGGTTGGCGACACCTACAATGTGCTGACAAGGGGAAAGTTTCCAACCGATTTCTCATACACAAACAGCAGTTGACCGGCGTTGTTGTGATGCCTCGCGTAAGGAAGAGAAATGCGGACCATCACGTTTCCAACTTTGATAAAGGTCAGATTGTAGCCTATCACGATTGCGGATTATCGTATCGCGACGATGCTGCTCGCGTTGGTCGAGATCCAATGACTGTTAGCAGAATATGGAATCGATGGGTTCAGGTGGGTAATACGGAACGCCGTGCTGGATCCCAACGGCCTCGTATCAATAGCACTCGAGATGACAGGCATCTTATCCGCATGGCTGTAACGGATCCTGCAGCCACGTCTCGATCCCTGAGTCAACAGATGGGGACGTTTTCAAGAAAACAGCCATCTGCACGAACAGTTCGACGACGTTCGCAGCAGAATGACTATCAGCTCGGAGACCATGGCTGCGGTTACCCTCGACGCTGCATCACAGACAGGAGCGCCTGTGATGCTGTACTCAAAGACGAACCTGGGTGCACGAATGGCAAAACGTCATTTTTCCGGATGAATCCAGGTTCTGTTTACAGCGTCATGATGGTCGCATCCGTGTTTGGCGACATCGCGGTGAACACACATTGGAAGCGTGTATTCGTCATCGCCATACTGGCGTATAACCCGGAGTGATGGTATGGGGTGCCACTGGTTACACGTCTCGGTCACCTCTTGTTCGCATTGACGGCACTTTGAACAGTGGACTTTACATTTCAGATGTGTTACTACCTGTGGCTCTAACCTTCATGCAATCCCTGCTAAACCCTACATTTCAGCAGGGTAATTCACGACCGCATGTTGCAGGTCCTGTACGGGTCTTTCTGGATACAGAAAATGTTCGACTGCTGCCCTGGCCAGCACATTCTCCAGATGTCTCACCAATTGAAAACGTCTGGTCAATGGTGGCCGAGCAACTGGCCAGAGGTGGTTGTTCTGGGTACTGATTTCTCAGGATCTATGCAACCAAATTGCGTGAAAATGTAATCAGATGTCAGATCTAGTATAATATATTTGTCCAATGAATACCCGTTTATCATCTGCGTTTCTTCTTGGTGTAGCAATTTTAATGGCTAGTAGCGTACATTACAACAGTGAAGAATTATTTAAAAATCACTACGCTTGGAGTTTTGATTTTAGAAGGCTCCAGTGTGGAAACGAAGGGTGCCTGACACAAGGTGAGGCACTGCCTGAGGGACTGGACATCTGTCCCCCCAGGGTTGAGTCTCGACTGTTGGGCGGAGGTAGCGCGCCAGTTTTCCATGACCAGTAGCGCACTGCTGCTGCCCTATCGTTGCCAGTTCGTCGTGTGTCGTTAATCGTGAAAGTCCCACAACCCAAGGTGGAGTCAAAGGGCGCCCGGTGCACGGGAAGCTGCGTTACGAGGGATACCTGTCCCGCGAAGTTTGGGTGGCGACTGTTGGGAGGCGGTGGTGCGCCGCAGGTGGCCGAAGAGATGGACACTGTTGCTGCCTGATGGTCGCCTGTTAGGCAGGTCTTGGACGGCGTTACATTCCGCCAACCCAAGGCAAAAGCAAAGGCGCGGGAAGGGAAGCTGTATTGTGAGAGAAACAGAATCAGCCCCTTTCGGGTTGAGTGACTGCTGTTGGTAGATGTGTGCTACTTGTCACTGGCGAGTGTTGGACTCTGTGTCTGGTAGCTGCTGCTCCACATTGCTGGTCGACTGGCGGCTGCTGGGCGAGAGTGTGCCTTTTTCTTCGATAAAGTGTGTGCCTTATGTCTGGAGGCACACTATATCTTTGTTCTTGCCTCCCATGTGCTGCCTCGTAGCGCTTCTGCGCTTCTGAGGCTTATTGTGCCAAGCCCAGAGGAAGGTGCCATCGCCTTGTTTACGATAGCCGAGTGCAGGTCTCCAAACGACTGGATGACTGGCCACCTGGCCACCAACTGAGGAGCAGTGGGTCCTTGGCTCTTGAAGGGGGAGCTAGGACTAGTAGGGGCGAAGAGCGAGGGCTGGATCCGCGTCTCCAGAGTGTCGGATGCTCTTGTGGAGGCGGGCAAGTGAAATCATCGATGACGAGGCTGCTGGAGGGAGTCAGCGCACTGAACTGACAGGTCTGAGGAGCCCTTGGTCTAGGTGCAGTACTAGTGCGCGAGCTACATGTAGTCCCCCTCTTTCCCGCTCTTTGATACCAGAGGAGCCGATCCGGGGTAAGCGACATGGTTCTCAATTTTCTCACCCTCCACTAGAATCACGGTGGCAAATCGGGAGAGTGACACCACACTTTCAGAGGACGAGGCACCAGAGAATAGCGACGTGAGTGCAGTTGAGCCACATTCCCACTTGCTGAAACTACTCGACTGCAGTACAAGGGAAAATGAAAACGATAGAAGTGCTAGCTATCAAGGATGCAACTGCCAGCTGCGTGATTGTGCACTCGCAGTTGGAAGGCCATGTAAAGGAGATGGACAAAAAACTAACATACTAAGGAAAGAGCCCGAGCAGAGCTGACCCTATGCAGGTGTCACTGGCGTTCAAACAGTGGAAGAAAAGACTGAGATTAACATTAAAAAGCCCACACCGTCTACATGGAGCCTAAAAGTGGTGAAGACATTAAAGTAGTGGAAGACATGCATAAATCCATAGAAAGATAAGACAAATATCAGTACTGTACGTATAGCCAAAAATATGCTTTTTGCAGAGCTCACCACCAACGACGGCTGCCACAAGATCTTGAACAATAAACCATTGAAACAGAAATCAAACTGTGAACCTCCGAGAAAGCGGAGGCCACTGTTGTGTAATGTGGATGTACGATGTACCAACATTTATGACATCTGATGACTTATTGGATGCTGTGTGTACACAAAATTTTGACTCAAAAATGACAAGGGATGAGCTCTTGCTCCGATCTAAAACAGGACCATTACACAAGCCGAAAGCGTACCATGAGGTGGAAATTTCATCAGCACTATGGAACAATTAACAAAGAGTAGAAGACTCTACGTAAGCTACTCAGCCATATCGATTAAAGATTATTGTGTTATCCAAGAGAGTAAAGTGTTTAGAAATTTAATATTCGTTTGACATAAAGTCACCTAGGGGCATAGCGATCATTTTTGTCAATATGCGTAAATCTGTAGTTAAGCTGGCTAGTTCGCGCAATTTATGCGACCTAGCCAGCTTAACTACAGATCTACACCTATTGATTAGACATTAATCGTGCTGTAAAGTACCTTAACGAAATAAAAGGTGTCTGTAGACTTCGCGAATTGCTTAATCGCGACAAAAGGATTGCCCAGATAGAGTGAAGCCGGCTATCTCTCTTAGATGCAAAAAGTATGGGAGAAAATCTGGAGGAAAGGATGCTGTCCACCTTATGAGATCTTCTTAGACTGTCTCATACAAAGGACCGACAACTGAGACCCATAAAAAGACTCCAAAGAAAAATTAATCTTAAATTTAGATCAAACGAGATGCGAGAGGAACTGGGAAATAAAAGAAGTTCTCTTCCAGAAAGAGAAAGAGTCTAGGGGCATAAGGCTTTCCTCCCCTTCAGACGAAGGATGTTAGGACACAGACAGGGACTGGCCATGAATCACGCTACGTCAGCTTAGGCTCTCTCTGCTCAAGAAAGAAAACCAAGAAAAGAATGAAAACTAAAAGAAGACTACCAAATGAAAAACCAGAAGAATGAAGATAAAGGAACTGGTGGCATAGAAGACTTATCTGAAAGATATCCACTAGGCTTGGCTTGAATTTTAAAGCTTACAATGCAGGCGAAACATACATCATCTGTGGTGATTTGCTAAGGCTGTCCAGGCATGAAGTAACTGGATTTCTCTCAGTAGTACTGAGACTACTTGTGCATCCACACAGACGAATTCTGGAGGAATGCACCTGGCTTCGGAAAACACAGGTCGACTGTGACCGAATTACTAAAATTAGTTTTACAAGTCAGTGCAAGAATGGCAGGCAATTTTACGTCCATAAAATCTACAGAGAGAGAGTCAAAATGTATGTAACAAATCTATTAAATCTGTGTAAGCCATTGTCAAATAGCTACATGCGTTTTTATTGTCCAAAATGGCGAACGTTTGTTCTTTCATGTGGACGCAATGCGAAGTTTAACTATGTGAGAAGAGTTACGCAAATTACCCGAAGAAGAGAAGGTCGGTGTCTTGGTGATCGAGGAACCGAAATGCTGCATTGGACTATTTCAACGTTCTCTACAACTACATAATACGCACTGGAGATAGTCCGAACACTGCAGTTATATTACTTAACAAATTAATATAAACGACTGTCCCAGCTCAATATTTTAACGAAGTTATTGTGGTTGCTGGATTGAACTTCACTGGGTATACCTAGTTAATATAGAGAGTGATTGTTTTAACTTGAGCCAAAACACATGTCGAAAACGACGCATCGCACGAAATGGATTTCCATGTGAAAAGTTAATATCAGTAAACGGGACATCCGTCTGTGTTACTAGTATCCACTTCCTAAACACCGCTCCTGCATGGGTGAAGTCAACTTTGCATTTTCAAAACCCGCCCCCCCCCCCCCCTCGACATTTGATTGCATATTCGGATTCTACGCCGAAAAATACGTGCGGTTTACGCAATTCATTGTTTTCCATTTGTGGTAGGTGGAGCTACAATAGACAAATATCCAGTCTGCTTGTTTTTGCAGTTATAAACCGACGTAGATTATATTAGTTTTCCGTTCCATAGATCTATGCTGAGGAGATCCTCGTGGATGTGGAACACGTCAACTTTTTTTTTATATCTGAAATAACAATACTAATAGTATGAATATATACAATACATCATTTGTTTCTATTAAAAATCGTTAATGGAGTAGAAGGAGTTGGCCACTAGTAAATCTTTTAGGCTCCCTTTAAATTGATCTTTATTTGTAACTAAATTTTTTATGTTTGCTGGCAAATTATTGAAGATGAGTGTTCCTGAGTAGTGGACCCCTTTTTGAACTAATGATGTATATAACATTAACAATGTAAATGTAGACAGTTGTGTTCCAACGGTTGAGATTTATGTTCTAAATTTACGTCAGTCTTGCTAATTCACTTTTACAGAACAGTATGTTTAGTCGTTTCAATGTCTGGTTAGAAACTACTTTTAGCAATGATCCAGAAACAATCACGTGAATGTAATAGTTTTCTGTTCCCATCGAGCCTAAATCAAGAAAAGAAAACTATTAGATCGGCGCTAAAAGTAGTTTCTAACCAGGCATTGAAATGGCTAGCCATATTGTAGAGAACAATCAAAATTTCCGCACTACAGTAAATTTCGATCGTTAGAACTCTAAGGATTACATTTACATCGAAAATAAAATGTAGAATTAAATGCGGCGGTTCTTAATCGTAAAAGCTAGCACACTTGCTATTTGTAGCTTACAGGGGCATCTACTACGAATGGAAAACAACGCTTAGACTAAAGTGTATGTATTTTTGCCGTAGAATACGTATATGCAATAAAATGGGGAGTGCGGGGGGGGGGGGGGGGGGGGGGGTCCAGTTTCAAAATACAAAGCAGACCTCGCACTAGCAGGATGTGTATTTAGGGTGTGGCCAGTTGTAGCAGAGACCGATGTTCCCTTTACTAATATTAACTTTAATCTAGACCGTTTTGTCCGCACGATGCGTCGTTTTCGATATATTTAGCTGTCTCAGTTTAAGACAAACACTCTACGTAACGACAGTTCATAGACCCGATTGATGTTCATATAAACCAATTACAATGGATTCCAAGATATTTGCGTAAATCAAAATTAATTATCTCAATGAAAGCAAATGCAAAGTTGATCCCCTGGTTCAGCAACGGCAAGGCTATAGAGGGGATCTCTAGAGGACCTTGTAATGGAATTTCAGCTAGAAGTGGCGAATCAGCCTGGGAAGGCCCCCATATACTCTGGTTGTGCGGGAGCAACCTCCAACCTCCAACTTTGGCAACAACAATACTGCTCCCAATATTCAAAACGTACCCAATTCTACGATACGCTATCACAACGTGATCGAATTCAACTGTATAACAAACCCACTAGCTGAGCTGTGGCAGTGGATGGAACGTTCCAGCTACAACAAAGC
The DNA here is from genome assembly GCF_021461385.2 of Schistocerca piceifrons. Lineage (NCBI taxonomy): Eukaryota > Metazoa > Arthropoda > Insecta > Orthoptera > Acrididae > Schistocerca > Schistocerca piceifrons. The sequence continues at coordinate 690,243,275 of NC_060142.1, read as the reverse complement.
AAACTGGTCACGGCTGACAGGAATTTAATTTTCCAGTGCTTTGGGTAGGCGTGATAGATGCAGGCAACGCGGTAGATGAGCTTGTCTCCTCTACTGAGACGGCTGTGCGGGTGGCCTTATCTCGAGAGGCGAGGTCTGTCCACAGAGCAACAACTCCATGGACCATCGAGCTCTCGGAGCTCAAGTGGTCTCTTAGGAGAGCAGGACGATGCTATCAAAGTTTCTCGCAAGCTGAAAGACAGCATCATCCGCACGATTGAATCAGAGGTATAAAGACAAAGTGGATCAGAATAGGCAATAGTCACGGGAACAATTCGTTACGTACCAACTGTGTCGTTCGCTGTGTTATTCAGTGGTTTGGTACTTAACTAATTTTTAAATGAAAATGATAATCTTATTTCATTACATTAAGTAATTACTAAATAATTTTTTTTTCTCCCGGCTAAAGATTTGGTCAAGTTGCTAAAGAAATCCAATTTAACGTTGTGTTCAAGTGTTGTCTGAAAGCTGTGTAAGTGTCACTAAATCACAGTTCATACAACAGATTCTATATAACTATTGATTATGATGGAAACAGTTATCTTCAGCAAAATGATCATTAAAACCGCCGAATATCAGCCGCGCACAACACTGACTTATGTTACCTGAAACAATTTTCTTCGCAACTCGTGCGTAATTAATTTCGGCTCCATACATCAGCAAGAAAAGTTTGTTATATGAATCTTGCTATGAGCACTGTTTTTAATGAACCAATCTGATTCGAATTATTTTCATTAAAATGAGTTCGAGACCACCTGTGCATATTTATTTTTACACAATTTTATTTCCTTCGGCATTTATGTCTGCAGAGCTGCGTAATTTGAATCTGCCGCTGAGATAATTGTTAAGATGGCGGCAGACAATTGATAGGGACTTTCTATTGTTATAGTAAATTTTCTTTTTAATAGGATAAGTATTTGAAATGCTTATTAAACTTCACTTTCATATTGTGCACTACTCAGACTAATTTTCATCAAGCAAACCCTTCATTTTTTCCAAAGGAAAACACAGATAAAAACATCATACAAATCGCTATCATCAATGGCTGCGCTCCTTGCAGCGGAAAGGAATAATTGACACAGTTAATGCTTATTGAGAGAGGAATTAAAGTTACAAATAATTATTCACTCATATTTATAATAATAATAAACTCTAATTTCAATTAATAATTAACAAATAATTACAATTTCTTAACAGACCTCAGTTTGATAAAGTCTTGCGTTCGCAACCTACAAAAGCCAACCAACAAAAGGTAAAAACAAAGGAAGACAAACGCAGATCATAAAAGTTATTTACAATTATCATTGTCTTTGTATGATACACATCGACATGTCCAATTACATCATAAAATACTATATAAATAATTAATATTTATAATCGTTTTCACTGTTTTTCGTATGTCGAATAGATAATGTTTATAACTGTTAGAGGCATAATTTCCTCTCATCGCACTGTAGCTAAAATTTATCTCGTGGATGTTACACAACTTAGTCTCGGCCCGTTGCGCGGTCCTTACAAAATTTTTAGGGAAAAGATACATTGACCAATAGCAATTGGGGACGAACGGCTAATTTACTGTTACAATACATTCTACCTCAAGACCGTCCAGAAGAAGAAAAAGAAGTGCAAAGGGCCATAAGAGAAAACTTAAAGAACGGATGTTTCAATAACGCACATATCTACCCATAGAGAATGCGGTGTATACATTCGCGAAGAAGGAGGCAACAGGCTCTGATGTGCTACTTATGGAAATATTACAGTGCCTTGCACTTAGTCTAGCACCCACAATTAGTATCGGTTATAAGCAATACTTACCTCAGGGCAAATACTCACGCAGGTGGAAAACAGCCGAAGTTGTTTTAGTGAAGAACAGACTGATGAGGCACTGGAGTTTGTGGGGTACGAGTGTCTGGAAATTCGGCTTCCACAAGTCCACAGAGAACGCCTGAAGCTATGCAGTTGTACCGCATTGCCCACTCAGCCACAGCAAAGTATGTGATTGGGCTCATGGTGGTGTGGCGGTAGCCCACATAATGCGATAAAAATGATATTCAGTAACTTCGCAAATATACCAAAACTGTCGTCGTAACGAAATAAATATTATCGAAGAAAAACAACAGACTCTGTACTCAATTAATATGATCTGCGAATGTAATTGCAATCTCTGATCTTTTGCAAAAACATAGCTGTCTCTCCCGTTTTGTTTCTGCGTAGTGTACGAAGCCATTTTGTGGTGAAGCAAGAAAACGTGGAAGTTTCATATTTAGTCTAAATATTTCTTAAAATGTGGTAAAATTTTATATGTTCGAGATCCTGTATTCACGAACCTACAGAATTAATGTCTTTATGCAAATTTTATAGGATAACATTGGTGCAGAGGTCAGCCTATGTTTTGAAAAATAGGAGAAAATGCAGTGTCAAGCGACCACAGGTCACGAAATCAGCCTATTCACTTCCCCAACAATACACGAGGGTTATTCGGAAAGATCGGACGCGAAATGGAAACCACAGTGAAAGTCTGATGAAGCTTTGCACAGGTCTGTTGGGCAGTGTCTCTAGCGTAGCCGTCGATCGCGTTATGTCGTTCTTTTTAGTTCTGAGCTCACAGGGAGCACATAAAGATACCTAGAACAATAGTATCTCCCACCAAGTACGAGGGCCTGATGAGAAATTTCGCCTAAAACTATGCAGCAAACATTACATAACTGTCGTGCATTTCCTTCTTCAAGACAATTCTCAGTCGCATTCTGCAGGGGGCAATGAAGATGCTCCTGAATCGTTTTCAATTGAGAATGTTTGATCACCCACAATCAAGGGCGATTCTATAAGTCGGTCAAGGGGGGGAGGCTAATGGGGGGAAGGAGGGGGTTTGGGGGACTGGAATATCGCTTAACAAGAGCTGAGTTTGTGTCCTCTACCAACAATTTGGTAAACTTTTGTGTTGCTTAAAGTAGTTTTCGGTAACTGTTTTGGAGTTCAGGGTAAAAAATGTGTTTCAATAAATAATAAGACGCCTATTAAGTTAAATGATATTTATTAGTTCAGATGGTAAGCTATTTTCCACTCTTATCTTGTTAAAATGTGTTTGAAATACGTTGTAACCTATAATGCTACATAATAACAACAAAAGATTGAATCTGTTAGAGTAATATATTCGCTGATTTCTGAAGTCATTTTATCCAGTGTAATATGATGCTCCATCGGGAGGGGGGGGGGGGGCTATGGCCTGCCCTCCCCCCCCCCCACCTTGGCACCGCACCTGTCCACAATACAGCCCGTAATTGTCTCCCTCTGAGTTTTATCTCTGCTCACATGAAGCGCTGACTATGAAAACATTTTGGCACAGTCAACGAGCTGTAGGGCAGCGTAGGGAATTGGCGGAAAGCACTAGCGGTTGCCTTCTATGACGAGAGTATTGGAAAGTTGGTACAACGCTACGACAAACGTCTAAGTCGGATCGGCGACTACAGAGATAAGTAGCTGGAAGTTGTAGCTAACTGTGCAAATAAAACAGTTTTGATTTTCACTGTGGTTTCCATTTCGCGACCTATCGTTCCTTACTTTTTGAACAGCCCTGGTGTGAGAGAGCAGATTTGAAGCAGAATAGGTACCAAAATAAAAGTCTAACAGTGTCATGTAAGAATATTAATGTCTTTTAGTATAAAAACACTGTGTCCGGCAAACGAGCTGCGAGAAGTACCGCAAATGAGTCACTGACGTAAATAGTTTTCCAGTTGTGAAGCAGGCAGAATAACACTACCACAATGGCGCACAACGAGTGGAGCACGAACTACCGATTTATATAAATATACCAGTTGTGAAGGTGCATAAAGCACCACCACAACTTGAGCCCAAAGCGTGCAGTTCGAACCACTTACATAAATATATCCGAACAGATCTGCAAACAGATATGAAGCTCTATTTAGTTTTTGATTAAACTTAGAATCTCAAATTAAAAATTAATTGTAAATGTATATATTGTGTATGTAGAAATTCCAAGTGGTACCTGTTTTAACGTTGTAAAAATAAGCTATTTCATGTACCACTTCCATCAAAATCCTAGAAGCAACTTTTCCATGGATGAGAAGTGGCTGTCGGAACTGATCCATGGGCTGCAGCTTCGAGAAATCTACAAATACCCAGCACAATAAGAGAAAAGTACAAAAGGTAAGAGTGCAGCTACAAATGCTGCTGGCTGGTGGACGACAAGACATAAATGAGCAGGAGGCCAGGCAATCTGCACAGTGAAAAATTTTAATTTGTCTTCATATTTTAATGAATTGACATTTGCATATTTTTGCAGTGAAGTCAAAACGATTTATTTACTAAAAGCAGTGAATGAGAGTGTTAAATTCGATTGTGTGACATAGGTAGTTTAGTGCAGTGCATATTTCATACGAATTTCCTGTCCAGATTTAGTGTAACGTAATTTAAAGTAAAGTGTACACAAAGGTAACTTCGGAGCATAGATCACAAAATATTTTTGCAGCGTTTTTGATAATTAAGAATTCAGTATAGGTAAAACTTGCACTGCAGTTGCAGAATGTTCTGTATAGGTGTACTAGCTAAATTCATGTACGGAGTCAAATTTTTAGGCAATTTTAAAGAATTTTAGTTAATGGTAGGCTTACATAACTAAAAGTAACAGAATTTGTGCAGAAATTTCTAATTTTTATGTGTTTTTTTAGTATATTGTGAAACAATTTCACTTGAGGTGTGTGTTATACTTATTGTGCTTTTGTGTGTGACCTGTCATTGAATAAGCGTGGTTAGGCCACGCAGAGAGAAACGTACCGAGAGTAAGGCTCTATCTGATACGTAAGAGGACGATAATGTCCACGAGCTCCAAATAACTGACAAATCGGAGAATACCTGTTCGCAAATTCCTCAAAAGGAACCAGAACACGGATCAACATCTCACGATTTTACTGAAAATATTGAACAAGCTCAAGTTAGCACACATGTTCGTGAAATTTGGCCAGAAACGAAGACTGATGTTACAGAATCAGCTGATGGTGCATCAGTAGTAGCTGCTCCCAGTCCTGATTTTCTTGCGACGTTGTTAGCACAATTAGGTATCCGAGACGGATACCGCGAACAAGCACTTTTACGTCAGGTAAACGACGTGCTCCAATCAGAACGTAATGAACGTGAGGAAAGTGTACAAGCCAGAGCTCTTGAAGAGAGAAGGTTGACGCCCTGGTTAGGGAGGAAAGAGCGTGATGCCCTTCTTGTTCAGAAATTATACAAGTTTTTAGAAGCACGAGATAAGTCTTATCATCTCACATCTATCGCAAGAAATGAATGCGATAAAGATTCGGAACTTGCAGGACGAAACAAAGACGTTCCGGACAACAACAATTGAATTTGACGGCACAAATAAGGTACACATCGCCCTGCGCCAAAGCGTGAAGTTAAAATTATCAGCAGAGTGGCTTATGACCTCAGACTCTACTTCCGACTCCACATTAATGATCAGGAACCAATTGGAAATCGACCAACCCACCACATTCTACTAAAAGATCGTTACAAACATTACCACACAATGTGCGCAACTTTCTAGTTAATATAGGCTGTGACGAGCAATTTGTCTGCGAGAGTTTTCCAAGCCAGACTCCACCGATTTGTACGAGCATTGTTGGTGCCGCGGATGCAAGCTATTACCAACCCTTCCCCAACTAAAACATGAGAAATCGTTGATAAAGAATAGACAGTTTCAGATATACAATGATAAGAAAAAGGTTGTGCATCCTGTCATCTTTATAAAAAGTTTTAAAAACGTTTTGCCTCTCTCATGGATAGAGAGGCAAAAGATTCAGTTTGCCACATCCTTTACAACAGGAGATGCTGTGCTTTGGGCACTAGAAACGGCCGAACAGTGCGCTTCGATTTCTGATTTTGAGAACAATTTTCTTGCACGATTCTGATCCCGATCTGTACAAGAACGTTTAAGAAAACAGGTCTACATCCCCGAACTGTTCAGCTGCCGCCAGGGGAATTTAAGAAAGTGTTTTGAGAAATATCTTAATAAGACGCGCTAATGGGATGAACCGATGTTGGCAAGAGATGTATTGAGAATTCTTAAAGGAAAACTACCCATTGCCAGTTGGGAAGAACTCACACAACAATTTATGTCAATACTAGGTTCACACAACAATTTATGTCAATACTAGGTTCTTTGCCGGCCGGTGTGGCCGTGCGGTTCTAGGCGCTTCTGTCTGGAACCGAGTGACCGCCACGGTCGCAGGTTCGAATCCTGCCTCTGGCATGGATGTGTGTGATGTCCTTAGGTTCGTTAGGTTTAAGTAGTTCTAAGTTCTAGGGGACTGATGACCACAGATGTTAAGTCCCATAGTGCTCAGAGCCATTTTTGAACTAGGTTCTTTGGACATAATCCAAGAAGATGCACGTCGAAACGAATATGGCAATGCGGAGAGCAATCAAAACAACAATAAATCACGACAGTCAAATAGTAGCAGTCCCAGATAGAACGAATTCGCGAAGAATAATTACTCTTCAAATGGTGAAGCGCACGATAAATGGCAGGCGGGGCATAACCAGCAACCGAGTAACAGTTATTAGCATGCCAACCATACGGAAGGAAACCAGTATTCAGGATCTGCTTACTCACCGAGTAAAAACGGCAATGAAGAACACAACCGTAAAAGGAGAGGTGAAGCAGGGGTACCCACAACTTCTCCCAGAAAAACATGCGCACTGCCAAAGACCACTAGCAACGCCCAGGGCGGGCAAACAGGCAGGCTCCAAGTCAAATGTCAAATAACAATGTACCGATCCATCAGATAGACGTTATACCCATGCCACCGTCACTGTCGAATCCACCTAAACCTAATGCCCAAGTGTATGTACCACAGAGTCAGTCTTGCGCTCAAAACTAGAGGGCGAGGATTGTGGACGTCACAGATGAGACACCTGCAGCGGGAGATAGTCCGTCAAACACCTTCCAGTCGGTAGGCAGTGGAGGAGTATGCGGTGCGCGGAATGTAAACGTGTGGATGCTGAGGTAGAAGGGTGGCCAGCATTTAAAGGACGAACTAATAACTGAACGGCGGCAGAGAAGTTGAAAGGTGGCTACACTGAGTCACAGCGCCAGAGATTGCGCCAAAGATTCTTATTCCGCCGCCTCCACTGGTGCAGTAGTAGTTCAGAGGATGTCGAGGGCAGTTGTTGTTCTGTTGGGCGAGAGAGTAGATGCTGTTCGGTTGGTGTAATGTATAATGGAAGAAGTTGCAATTGTCAGAGTGTATTTGAGAAAGGAGATGGGCTTTTGATTTATGATCCTGGTGTAATGGAAAATTTTCGTCAATATATAATGAGGTAAAAAGGTATTACAGTTTTCTTTAATGACAATGCCTCTTGCTCACAGGTACACTCAACAAGGCATCTGGCTCGTGTTCATTTATTAGACTTGTAATTCTGGTTTCTATGTGCAATAATAGTATTTCAGGTTTTTCAATTAGTTCATTGTAAATGGTGTTTAAAATATTTTGTCATATTGAGAAAGAACCGAGCCAGATACATGTACGTTGAGTCACACTACCACACACAGAACAGTTACACTTGTGCTTTGTTGTTTCGTAGCTTTTATAGTTGCAGGGGACTTAATTAATCAATTGTATTAATGGAAATTCCTTGTCATTCTTTATTTTTATTTTATGCAGTCACACTACGTGCTAATACTAGTCATGGCCAACCGGTTACGAGACTTCGTAACCGGTCACACAGCTACTAAAAATATTGCATTTGTTCGTTAATATTTTTAATTAAGCCCCATGCAAAGTACGCATGATATGGAATTAATGCAGGCTGCCAGGTTCGCAGGAGAGCTTCTGTAAAGTTTGGAAGATAGGAGACGAGATACTGGTAGAAGTAAAGCTGTGAGTACCGAGCGTGAGTCGTGCGTCGGTAGCTCAGATGGTAGAGCACTTGCCCGCGAAAGGCAAAGGTCCCGAGTTCGAGTCTCGGTCGGGCACACAGTTTTAATCTGCCAGGAAGTTTCATATCAGCGCATACTCCGCTGCAGAGTGAAAATCTCATTCTGGGAACACTAACTCCAACTTAACCAATACATAAGAACCACCACAGTGGATATCTCGGGGGCCTTCGACAACCTGTGTTGGCCGGCGCTGTTCTTCCTCTTGCGGGAGATGGAGTGTCCTCGGTTGCTGTGTCTGGAGGTCTACTGTCGGGATAAAGTTGCCCAGATAACGACTCCAGGTACCGTGGTGCCAAAGACCATCTCAAAGGGCTGCCCGCAGGGCTCCGTGTTCTGTCTAGTGTTCTCGGGTATCAAAATGAAACCGACATTCAACGTCCTTGAGCGGGATGCTGCGGTTTTGGGTGTCACTGCGTATGAGAACGACCATGTCATACAGGTTCAGGCTGCGGTTGGGTCATCGTAGACGGGTAAGCTATACTTAAAACTAACAAACTAGATGAATGCAGTAAGGAAACGAAATTAGCCATAGCACATACAAAGTCATTTTATTTACTACTAAAACCAGACAGGGACCCTATCATCAAAATCAACAGTGTTAATGTTACAAGATGTTCAAGCTATCTCGGTGTCTACATCAACGAAATGTGTAATTTTACAATTCATACTGTGCAAGCATCGTCCAGATCACTAGATTTGTTCAATAAATTAATAAGCATTGCTCAAAGAACATTTAAGTTGTTTATCAAAGCCACTTAAAGTGTACTACAATTGCTCCGAATGTGAGATATGGGTCCAGTCTCTGGGCCCACAGGCTACCTGTGCTGAGACCCATCATAGCTGCGAGAAGAATCCAACGGAACCATCTTACAAGTTGCACAGGTGCACGTGGTACTTCACGTAAACATAATCTTGTAGTAATCATGGGACTTTGTCCATTAGATATGATAATAACACACTGTACTAGCTGAAGAAGAATTACATAGTAAAGACGGAAAGGACACTAGTAACACCTCTAGTATCAGTCAAAGAAATAAAGGAAAAAATCACCAATATTTGGCAGAGTGAATGGGATAGGTTTACAATGGGAAGGAGAGTTTGTAATCTATCCTCGCAGCTATAAGAACAAGACTAAACAGTAACTTCTTCACTCCCTCTCAAGGTATAAACGTATAATACACTTCCACACAGTCATGGACCTCATCCAGTTTATGTCCATCAGATAGGTGAAAGGCCATCAGCTGTGTGTGACAGTAGTGCTCCGATGGGGACATCTGAACACATACTGCTGTCTCTGAAGAGAGGCTATCAGTAACGACCAACAGTATCTTTGAAAGACAAGGTGGTAATCGTAACTTCAAGATATTTACAAAGCTGCTAAACGAAGATCTGAAACAAGCTCAGCTGGAGTAAGTGCAGTTGCATTGTCCAAGACAGAACGTAAGACAATAAGAGGCCGTGCAGCTTAGTATTTGAGCCAGCGTTGACCCTACCAATTCACGAGAATTAACCAATTTTTGACAGGAGTGAATTTCAGCTTCGTGGCATGCAACCTTAGAGTTTGGTCCGCTGTAGGGAACTAGTTTTCTCCATTTCTGGAAAGACGCAAAGGCAGTGGAAGAGGCAGGAACGAAGAAGACAGTATAGCTCCACAGGCTAGTTCTCTCCTAGGGAAAGGCAGGTGGGAAATTCTTAACGGTTGCCTCTCAATTGTTCAATACCAATATGTGACAAAAGTCAATAGTAGCGCAACAGCACTGAGTAATGCAACAAACGTGTAACTAATATATGCTTACACAAACGCTTTAGTACTGATTTGGGAGTGGAGGGTTGTTGAAGCAGTCGGCAGTGGTTCCTCCTCATGCTAGGGTTGAGCAACTCGCTGGAACTAGCCCACAGGGGTTAAGTGGCAAGGCAGATTCAGTCTTGTAACGCAAAATGGCGCGTGATTTCGGTATGTTGGTACTGCGATCTGACTAGCCCTGGACCAATTCCAGAATTTACACGAAAAGTACGAGGGTTGGAACTTAAATAGTGACAACTATTTATTCACAACCGATACCAAAGAGTTACAAGTTTGCACCTATTACTGTCCTTCAAAGTAGTCACCAACGTTGAGTAGGATCCGTTGCCAGTGATGTGGAAGGCGTAGTATATCGGTAGCAGAGCCTGTCCTGCTGATGGTGCGGATGGAGCGGTCTACTGCCTGCCGAATTTCTGGAACAGTTCTGAAGCGAATGCCACGAAGTGGTTCCTTCATCTTCCGAATCAAATCAAAATCACAAGGACTTGAATCCGTGTATGGTGGCCGGTACAGTACTTACCAGTCCCATCGACCGAACAGAGCAGCCACAGCTTGCGCTGTATACGCCTGCACGTTGTCGTGCAAAATGATGGGTGGATTGCGCAGAAAGTGTCGCCGCTTCTTTCGCAAAGCTGGTCGCAGGTGATGCTCCAAAAACGAATAGTAATACTGTGCACTGACGGTCTGCCGTGGAGGAACGTAATGCGTTAGGATAACACCATCACAGTCGTACACGAGAACCACCATAACTTTAGACTGCTCCATTCGAACGATCGACAGAACAGTGTAACGCTGGAAATGCATATACTCCTATCTCCATCTATTGTACTAAATAAAAATCAATTTTTTCCTTATTTTGTTACCTGAAAATATGACATTTCTGTGTTTTTATATATTGTAATTGTTTTACTATTTGTATATATATATTTATGCATTTATGTCGATGTATAATTGTTTTGTTTTGTAAATATTATTTGTATTTTTACGCTCGGGCTTGGCTTGGGAAAACTATGCTATCGAACGACTACATCGATAGGTCGTATGGAGAACCAAAGTGTTTAGGATCTTTGGTAGGGTTAACTCTGGCGCATGGAGCGCGGGTGGAGGGAGTCTGGCTGGAGTAGGGCGGTGGAGCAGGTGTGTTGTGTGACGCTCCCGAGAATTGCCGCGCTTTCAGGGTTTGGCAGCATGTAATTGCGCTCGACTTGCTATGATAGTTTCTGACACGGTGTCGCGGACGGGAAGCATTAGCTGGCGCACATCAAGAGCCCCTTTCGCCTGGTGACTGTGTCGAGAAGAAGGCGCGCCAACATCCAGCTTCTGCAACAGCGACGGCCGACAATGAGTGACTGTCGCCATCTCACCGATCGACGACTGCAAACCTTCAATCAACCAACAAGGAAGACTAAAAGCACGTAAAGTTTTAGAACTGTATGGCAGACCTCAGCTTTACAAACTGTTGCATCACAAAAATACAGCAACTTAGCATGAACCTTTGTTGCTCATTGTCCCAATTGCATTACCAAGCAGGGTCCCTTCCTTTTCTGGAATGAACCCGAGTGTCGTTGAAATTCAGATGCCACCATTAAAGTAACATCATCCCATTTCACCGCTTTAATTTCAAAGTTCAGTTAAAGTATTCATAGCTGGCTACAATATTTAGATTACACAAGCACAAATTAAGAGTGCGAGTTTTGTTACCATATTTTAGCTTACCTGTGACTGCAGCTCAGCCTGGTAGTACTAAATTTTACTATTGTTAATTGTTCAGAATCATTTAATTCAAGTTCAAAGTTAAATCTCTTATTTCTAAATTGCGTAGATTCAAGTAGCTTTTGAAATGATTATTGAGGTAGCAGAAGACTAACCTTATTTTATTGAATTTCGTTGTGCTTCGGAATCAAAGTTCACTATAAATTTCAGTCACTAAATTAACTTTCAATTTTCCGGTTTTATTAATTATTTTGCTAAATTAAGTCACAGTGTAGCGAAATTTATTACTTCTGACAAACATTCAGTTTTCACACTACACGTGTCAACCTTCAGTTGCCACGCTTTTAGTGCTAATTATATGTGCATTAGTCTTTCATTTTCAGTTATTATAGTAGTTGTCCATAGGACTGGCGACCGTAATTTTCCCCAAATCTCAAATATCTAATTAACGCCAATTAATTGTTAACGTAACGACCGCACATTTACTTTCTTTATTAATTTTACCCTTTTGTCAAAATTAATTTTCGCCAATTTCATCTGCATATTTCCTTTCATTTATATGCAACCCTGTCCTCCCTCTCTACCAACAAATGAACTTCGGTGACGATTGCTTTTCCCAAATTTTCATTAGGTGCACGCGGTTTAATTTTTCACTGTCATTAAGGTCGATAAGTGAGGGGGAGGTTACAACAGGCTCTGCTAACGGTATACTACTCCTTCCACATCGCTGGAAACGGGTTCTACACAATGCTGGTGACTACTTTGAAGGAAAGTAACATTTGCAAACATGTAAATCTTTTGTATCGGCTGTGAATTAATAGTTGCCACTATTTAAGTTCCAACCCTCGTGTTCAGTAGATCCTGACTGATCAGTGTTCTTAAATAATCTTTTCAGAATCAGTGGATTGAAGAATAAGTCTAGTTAAATAAGAATAGGAGGATGCTATCAAGATATTTATTACAAAAAATGAAGGAATTTGCATAATAGGATCTCTGGAACTGCAACATTCAGTTAATCCTACTGGTTAGACTAAGCTTAAGATTCGCGCGACACCTGTTTTCTATGTAAAAATGGCGCCCCCTCCCTCCCCATTAGCACGACAGGAACAGTTAAATGGTTAATACTGTATAGCCTCTTTGCTAGCAGAAATCTCCACCCACACTGGTGCTGACAACAGGGAGCTCAGAGAACAATGTAGTGGAACTGAACACATTTATTGTTGCGCTTCCCCATTTCTCCAGTTGTAGCGCATATATTGCCACAAGTAAATCGACTGGAGTGTACGTCTGCTGCTCGATCTGTGGAAGGTTGCTGTCGGTGAGGAGACAAAGGATGACGTGCAGATCTGAATTTAACGACACAGAGGACGTGTGGCTGCGTCTGCAAACTCCTATGTTAGAAGTTACTCAAGTACAGAGTCTGATCGCAAGTCAAGACAAGTTGCTTGCACACTTGCCAGGAACAGACACTTGACTAAAATAAGCAGTCGTAGATGGGGGCTTCAGAATATCTAAAGCTATCTGGAGAAGTGAAGATTTGTCCCTCAGCTCACAGAGAAACAAAATGATTCTGATTCTTGAGGCAGAATTAGCAATTTCTCAGGCTATGTTGGAGAGTGATCAATAGACGCTTTAATAACAAAGCTCAAAAAAATAACACTTTCTCCAGCGATGTGTGTCAGCTGTACATGCACCAGAGAGTCTTCAGCACCATCTGCCTCGACATTAGCAAACCTTTCTTTACTAATATGGACTCTCGAGTCAGCAAACGACGGCCTTCGTACAACCTGGTTTCCTCCCGCTATTTCTAGATATGAAGCTGCTGGCCAACCCCGAGCAGTTCATACAAAAGTGTTCTAGAAGGTTCTCAAACAATTTAAAGCAACGTCTGCCCAAAGGGCTTAGCCTGTCGCAGGGCCTCCTGAAACAGTGAAGGGAAGTACTACACATTCTGCATGGGAAGAATTCTTAACTGTTGACTCTCAGGCATCTGTGTGGTGACAGGAGACGTATTCCGATGGGGCGGAAATAAAACTGCAGGAGGTTCTTGTTACATGGCTCTTTACTGTCTCCTTTCAACTATCGGTCAAGCACTGGACAACGGGCTCCTCCAGAGGACGGTTTTGCGGTGGGCTGTAAAAGTTCTGCCCTTCGTCCGCTAAGCGGAAAAGTCCCTACTAAATCATGACCTGTCTGAAGCCCATCGCTTCCTGATTCTCTCTCCCTATCCTAGCATGTGCAGAAATTACTTTTGTAAATGATGCAGTACTACAGTTGTCAGTGTGAAGCTGACCAGTAGAAACCAGTACGATTAATAAACTGATAACTCCACCAAACATTCGATTCCAAATGATACAATTATGTTAATCTAATCGACCAAATTAATCGCGTTATCTGATCATTAAGGAGGCAAAATTGTCATTGAAGAACACATTGAGAAATGTGGAAGTAACATTGTTACACTGTCATGTTCGGTTTTATACAAATATAGTAGTGTTTAGATAATAGAGCTCACTCTAACCGTTAGGCAGTGAGCTACAGATGTAACATTAAATGTAAAAAAAAAGTCCTTGTAGATAACTGCAAACAAGCCCATATCCTGACTCAGGCTAAGTGACGTCTTTATAGGTTCCTGCATGGCCGAGGGCAGCAGTATAGTTCATTAAAGGAATTTGCTTTTGGAGTAGCTGTATCGATAATTGCTGTAACACGTCAATAAATACTAGTTCAGTCTCAATTATTAACAAATAATTTCACCAAATCGTCAATCAGCGCGTCATTTCTGCTTTCGATGCAGCAGGTGCACTAAGCGCAGTATAATTCGGCAGCTCATGCTGTCTGTGGCCAAAAGTCAGTAAAGAGTGACGGAAATCATACAGTTTCGATCGATTCAGACACCTAGTAGAGAGACACTTAGAATGCGTCACTAATGGTGGTGGGGCTGGGCGGAGGGAGTGGTAGCTCGGCTGTTCTACTAGGTGCTCATTATCAGCATTATACTGCTTTGGATTCAAGGTGTTGTCATTTCTGATTGCAGTTTCAGGTCGTCCTTAATGCTGATCATCTTCAAGAGAAGCACTGCGCGTTTCAGTGCAAACGTACAGTCAAATAAAAATGATGGCACAGACTGTAGAGTTTAATCAACTGTGAATTAACTTACGTTATCTGTACATTGACCAAAAAAAAAAACAGTTTTGTGACGGTACCACATACCATTTGAGTGACATGCATAGAACGTAATCAGTACGAAAAACGATATACACTCAATTATTCTGTGGATCTAGTTGAGAGTTACTTATGTTACTGAGTGACGTACACCATGGCAATACAAACAAATGTTCACTGATGTCGACGCCACCTGTCTTCCAGGCTAAGACACTTGTATCCTCTTGTCTTATGGGGTCGCCCCTCTCTCCATCGCTCCAATGCTGTGGCCAGCAATACGAGATGCATTCAAGTTCTAATGCCTCCGATTTTTTTTCTAATTAACTACTCACCCGAAATCGATGAAACTGGCGTTACTTCTCGACGTAGTCGCCCTGCCAGACGTACTCATTTTTCACAATGCTGACGCCATGATTCCATGGCAGCGGCGAAGGCTTCTTTAGGAGTCTGTTTTGACCACTGGAAAATCGCTGAGGCAATAGCAGCACGGCTGGTGAATGTGCGGCCACAGAGAGTGTCTTTCATTGTTGGAAAAAGCCAAAAGTCACTAGGAGCCAGGTCAGGTGAGTAGGGAGCATGAGGAATCACTTCAAAGTTGTTATCACGAAGAAACTGTTGCATAACGTTAGCTCGATGTGCGGGTGCATTGTCTTGGTGAAACAGCACACGCGCAGCCCTTCCCCGTTGCAGTGCAGGAAGGAATTTGTTCTTCAAAACATTTTCGTAGGATGCACCTGTTACCGTAGTGTCCTTTGGAACGCAATGGGTAAGGATTACGCCCTCGCTGTCCCAGAAAATGGACACCATAATTTTTTCAGCACTGGCGGTTACCCAAAATTTTTTTGGTGGCGGTGAATCTGTGTGCTTCCATTGTGCTGACTGGCGCTTTGTTTCTGGATTGAAAAATGGCATCCACATCTCATCCATTGTCACAACCGACGAAAAGAAAGTCCCATTCATGCTGTCATTGCGCGTCAACATTGCTTGGCAACATGCCACACGGGCAGCCATGTGGTCGTCCGTCAGCATTCGTGGCACCCACCTGGATGACGCTTTTCGCATTTTCAGGTCGTCATGCAGGACTGTGTGCACAGAACCCACAGAAATGCCAACTCTGGAGGCGACCTGTTCAACAGTCATTCGGCGATCCCCCAAAACAATTCTCTCCACTTTCTCGATCATGTCGTCAGACCGGCTTGTGCGAGCCCGAGGTTGTATCCGTTTGTTGTCACACGATGTTCTGCCTTCATTAAACTGTCGCACCCACGAACGCACTTTCGACACATCCATAACTCCATCACCACATGTCTCCTTTAACTGTCGATGAATTTCAATTGGTTTCACACCACACAAATTCAGAAAACGAATGATTGCACACTGTTCAAGTAAGGAAAACGTCGCCATTTTAAGTATTTAAAACAGTTCTCATTCTCGCCGCTGGCGGTAAAATTCCATATGACGTACGGTGCTGCCATCTCTGGGACGTATAGACAATGAACACGGCCTCATTTTGAAACAATGTGCATGTTTCTGTCTCTTTCCAGTCCGGAGAAAAAAAATCGGAGGCTTTAGAACTTGAATGCACCTCGTATGTGTTTTCAGATCGTCGATATGTTATACCATCTAAGAACTAATAAATAGCAGACAACATGACGTCAGCCTACAGTAACTTTAGTTATACTCGTATTGTCCATGGCACATCACCAATTAACTGTTACAAGAGATCTTAAAACATTTTTCTGCCTATCCAAAATTATTGATACCTTCTAGAAGATATTAATTCGCCGATAATGCCCGAGACAGATTACTAAATCAAAATAAATCGTAATATGAGCCGTTTTATGGGCAGTGTTAACATATAAACTTCCGTTTTGCAGTTACCGTAGGCAGAGATTTTGAGGTCCTAATGAGCGTAGTAACTTGGCCTAATGAAGCGAACATTTCAGTACCATCTTGCCATTAAGAAGCGCTCTCAAGTTTTCGAAAACTCGTGTGTAGTGGATAATATCTAGGTGGACGAACCGAAGTTTTCTAATTTCCTGCGGGAATAAACAAACACACTGTGTAAGTCTGCGAGCATCTCGATAACAGCGGGAGATAACTTCAGAATAAGCGGGGTCCGTGTCGCTTTAAGTAAAACACTAGGTTCGTGCTTCCTAACTCACGAAATATCAGCAAAGTGTTCAAACACATAGTGTATTGAATTTTAATTTTAACCGAAATAATTTTTCTCATTATAGTTTCCCTTTGTTCTTAGCCTAGTCTGGAGCAACGAATGATTAGTTTTGGAAACAAAATCTACAAGATGAGGGAGAAAGACCATGGAAAGGGAGACCATATTCTTGATCAATTGGTAAGCTGCAGAACATAACCAAAGGTGTACAAACATCCCTCTCAGACTGCTCAATGAACGAAACGCTCTGGCAGTTCGAAAGTAGAAGTTTGTCTACTGATGTGTCGAACAATCACAGTACTCTTTGTCTTAGCAAAGTAGGTAAATGGTTTAAAATCAACTATCCAGCCTGCTAAATAGTCATACTGATGTCAAAACGGAAACTGACAGACAGAATGCTGAAATTGTATCACTGAGAAGAACGTAATACGAATCCTTCTCTCAATCACGCCAGCTGTTGGGATAGGTGATTGCGGAACAGAAAATCAAATAATGTCATTCAGCTGAGGGAAGGTATCTGGACTTAACGAGAAACCTATGAGTTTCTATACATACGTGGTGCATTCAAGTTCGAAGGCCTCCGACTTTTTTCTCTGGACTGGAAAGAGATAGAAACATGCGAATTGTTTTAAAATGCGGCCGCGTTCATTGTCAATACGTCCCAGAGATGGCAGCACCGTACGGCAGATGGAATTTTACCGCCAGCGGCGAGAATGAGAACTGTTTTAAATACTTAAAATGGCGACGTTTTCCTTACTTGAACAGTGTGCAATCATTCGTTTTCTGAATTTGCATGGTGTGAAACCAATTGAAATTCATCGACAGTTGAAAGAGTCATGTGGTGATGGATGTGTCGAAAGTGCCTTCGTGGGTGCGACAGTTTAATGAAGGCAGAACGTTGTGTGACAAGAAACCAAAACAACCTCAGGCTCGCACAAGCCGGTCTGACGACATGATCGAGAAAGTGGAGAGAATTGTTTTGGGGGATCACCAGATGACTGTTGAACAGATCGCCTTCAGAGTTGGCATTTCTGTGGGTTCTGTGCACACAGTCCTGCATGACGACCTGAAAATGCGAAAAGTGTCATCCAGGTGGGTGCCACGAATGCTGATGGATGACCACACGGCTGCCCGTGTGGCATGTTGCCAAGCAATGCTGACGCGCAACGACAGCATGAATGGGACTTTCTTTTCGTCGGTTGTGACTATGGATGAGACATGGATGCCATTTTTCAATCCAGAAACAAAGCGCCAGTCAGCTCAATGGAAGCACACAGATTCACCGCCACCAAAAAAATTTCGGGTAACCGCCAGTGCTGAAAAAATGATGGTGTACATGTTCTGGGACAGCGAGGGCGTAATCCTTACCCATTGCGTTCCAAAGGGCACTACGGCAACAGGTGCATCCTACGAAAATGTTTTGAAGAACAAATTCCTTCCTGCACTGCAACAAAAACGTCCGGGAAGGGCTGCGCGTGTGCTGTTTCACCAAGACAACGCACCCACACATCGAGCTAACGTTACGCAACAGTTTCTTCGTGATAAATACTTGGAAGTGATTCCTCATGCTCCCTACTCACCTGACCTGGCTCCTAGTGACTTTTGGCATTTTCCAACAATGAAAGACACTCTTCGTGGCCGCACATTCACCAGCCGTGCTGCTATTGCCTCAGCGATTTTCCAGTGGTCAAAACAGACTCCTAAAGAAGCCTTCGCCGCTGCCATGGAGTCATGGCGTCAGCGTTGTGAAAAATGTGTACGTCTGCAGGGCGATTACGTCGAGAAGTATCGCCAGTTTCATCGATTTCGGGTGATTAGTTAATTAGAAAAAAATCGGAGGCCTTAGAACTTGAATGCACCTCGTACTACGAAAAGAACATGCTCCTCTTCTTGCAGCAGTTTATTATACGATCCCAGAATTACATAAGATTGCAAGCGAATGGGAAAGGGTTCAGATTTGAAATGCCACTCCTCGTCTGGACCATGTAGGACCTAGACTATCACCTTGGCTCATTTCAGTGTGATACAGATCTGTCGAACACCCCTAATTTTTATCAAATAACTGACCCTTAGAACAATACAATGTAGTAGTTATAAATAAATGTCGCGGGATTAAGAATGTTGTCGAAACTGACTAAATACCGTAGAACTTAATTTTTTTTTTTTTTTTTTTTGGTCATCAGTCTAGTGACTGGTTTGGTGCGGCCCGCCACGAATTTCTTTCATGTGCTAACCTCTTCATCTCAGAGTTGCAATTGCAACCTACGTCCTCAATTATTTGCTTGACATATTCCAATCTCTGTCTTCCTCTACAGTTTTTGCCCTCTACAGCTCCCTCTAGTAATATGGAAGTTATTCCCTCATGTCTTAGCAGATGTCCTATCATCCTGTTCCTGCTCCTTATCAGTGTTTTCCACATATTCCTTTCCTCTCCGATTCTGCGTAGAACCTCCTCTTTCCTTACCTTATCAGTCCACCTAATTTTCAACATTCGTCTATAGCACCACATCTCAAATGCTTCAATTCTCTTCTGTTCCGGCTTTCCCACAGTCGATGTTTCACTACCATACAATCCTGTACTCCAGACGTACATCCTCAGAAATTTCTTCCTCAAATTAAGGCCGGTATTTGATATTAGTAGACTTCTCTTGGCCAGAAATGCCTTTTTTGCCATAGCGAGTCTGCTTTTGATGTCCTCCTTGCTCCGTCCGTCATTAGTTATTTTACTGCCTAGGTAGCAGAATTCCTTAACTTCATTGACTCCGTGACCATCAATCCTGATGTTAAGTTTCTCGCTGTTCTCATTTCTACTACTTCTCATTACCTTCGTCTTTCTCCGATTTACTCTCAAACCATACTATGTACTCATTAGACTGCTCATTCCGTTCAGCAGATCATTTAATTCTTCTGCACTTTCACTCAGGATAGCAATGTCATCAGCGAATCGTATCATTGATATCCTTTCACCTTGTAATTTAATTCCACTCCTGAACCTTTCTTTTATTTCCATCATTGCTTCCTCGATGTACAGATTGAAGAGTAGGGGCGAAAGGCTACAACCTTGTCTTACACCCTTCTTAATATTACTGGTATTTAAAAAAATATATTTATCACTTTTGCTGGTGGCAAAACGTCCGAAATGGTAAAATGGTACACAGAAAATTTTTACATGTTGATAATGAAATTATATATTCCGCCAGTCAGCATCAGATTCCCATCAGACCGACGAGAACTTTTACCGACGGCATTGTTTAGAGGCCAGTAACCGATCTCAAAATTACGCAGTTTGCGTAATTACATTGCTGGACCGGTAAAAGACATCTTAGGGGTGCTGAAATAAAAGTTTGATTAAGTAAATGCTGATTCAACACGAGTGTCGGACAGACCGTCAGAGACAGCATCTCGTGTTCCTGCTACTAATAAGGCGAGTACACCGTTCGTTTGTTACATATTTTTACGAGCTTCCAACAGGAGCGACTTATTTACAGATACCTGTGTAGTTACTAGATTATTTTTGAAATTTACTGCATGTTCGAGTGCTTACTAGGCACAACCTTTTATTTTAATTTTAATAACAGCGTAGCGTACAGTACCGCCTTTCTTATCGACCCTCGTATCGTATAAGCTTTTGTTTGTTTTGGTTAGTGTAGCTTAGAGTCGAATAGACCGTCTGTGACGGAGCACTTCAAATTGCTGATGCTAATAATCTGAGTATACCGTTCGTTTGTTACATATTTTTACGAGCTTCAAACAGGAGCAACTGCAGTAATGGATAGGAACTGTGATTGATGTGAACACTTGCGAGCTGAGTTGGCGACACTTCGCTCACATGTCGGGCTGCGATGGCTTCTGTCAGACAGCTTGAGGCTGCTGCCAAGGTGCACCACTTTGCGGGATCGGACGCGGGATGCGAGGGACGTCGAGCACGTCCCACGTGGCCCCCGATCGCTCCATTACAGTGGCCGCCCGAGGTACTGCCTGCTCTGAGGTTGACTCCTCACCCGTGGTCGAGTGGGATATCATTCCAAAGTCTGGCAGGCAGCGAAAAACTTTCCGAGGGGCCGATAGTAGGGCCTCCCCGGTTCGTTTGACGAACAGGTTTCTGGCGTTATCTGTGGCTGACGAAGTCTCTAAGTAAGATGTAGTCGTCCACCCTGTTCCAGAGGAAGCTTCTCGGCCCATAAGGTCTGGGCATTCATAGAGGGTGGGTCTGCTTGTAGTTGGGAGATCCAACGTTAGGAGCGTAATGAAACTTCTCAGGAACATGGCCACCAGGGAGGGGAAGGAAGCCAGTGTGCTTACCGAGGGCAGTCATTCCGGATTTGGAAAGGGTGTAACCTCCCCACAAAAATATATAAAATATAAATAATATGAATAATGTTTCTAATTTAGTGTAACCTCCCCACAAAATACTTTTCTCATTTGTAACGTCCCTACAAAATTCTTTTCACATTAACCTCCACATAAAATTCTTTCTGATATAATCCAAGCTCAAAATTCATTCACATTTAGCGTATCCTCAAAACAGAAAAATTCCTAAAACTCTCAACAGTAAAAATTATAATTATGTCGTTCAAATTCAGTGTAACATCCCAATAAAAAAATAAATTCAGTAACCTGGTAATAATACAAAGTAACTAATCTCTCAATTAAATTGTCGCTCACTTATGACTTTTTCAATAATTCACTGTGAATTTAACCCGGTAAATTTTGGACGACAGCAGTGCTGCCTCATGGCCCTGAAAGATCATTCTGAATAAAAAAGGAAAAATTCTTACCTCAATCAAGTCGCCGGATATATCTGCTCTTACAAATAAATTTTTCCGGCACAGCTCTGTGCAATGCTGGCCGACCTATCTGTCATTTATGAAAGGAAGCAACTGATTTTTCTATTGCAATAATCGGGATGATCATGGATGGAAAAAAATAGTAAATTCTTTAAATTGAAATGAATAGTTGTTAGAAGTTACTTTTTATGAGGAAGATTATTATTACGAGAGTTTTAAAACATTTACATGCGACTTGAGATAACACTACTACAAATGCGCGAGGTTGCTTTTTACCTTATACAATAATACTCAGGCTCCGGCATCGCTGCACCGCGACCGGGCCAGCGAACACGATACACCAGACCAGACCAGAGCAGACTCCCGACTAGCAACAACTTACTGCTACAGCTACACAGTTCCTGCTGCAGTGAACACTGCTTTCTGGTCAGAGACCTTGCATATCGTAGGCAGCGCATGAGCAATACATCGAAATCACATCTGCTCGGACCTCTTACATAACCCTCCACTGGGGGGGCAAAAATTTGGCAGCGATGGTGAGTCAATTGGACTTGCCATGAGCAACAAATTTTTCTAAAATCTACTTAATTATCTAAGTTTACAGACACAGAGTATATACATATATATAAGTGCAGAACATGAAATCAAATAGAGTGCACATGTACTGAGTACAGAACATATCAAGCAATGACAAACTGTATATGCAATGAGTACAAAACATATTAACAAATGACATAAAGTGCACACGCACTGTATATATCTCTACCATTTCACAAGAACTAGGATACGCAATGAGTACAAAACATATTAACAAATGACATGAAATGCACACGCACTATATATATATATCTCTAACATTTTACAAGAACTAGGATACGTAATGAGTACAAAACATATTGACAAATGACAGAAAGTGCACATGCACTGTATATATTTTTTACCATTTTACAAGAACTAGGAAAGGAAAGGGAAGGATTGCATCATGGTTGTAGCACAGTAGGTTGCACGTAGCTGCACTGAAAGTCCATATCTATCTACAGAAGCACAACACCAAGTGAGACAATCTGAAGTTCTCTTCCCTGAAGTATTAATCAGTGTAGCCAGGACACTGAAATGTCCTATTAATATTCAATGTTATCATTTTGGTAGTACATTAGGTACACCAAACAGTGGGACCATAATAACATCTCCATCGTTCAAGGTGGTGGACAGCATGATGTGTCAACACCACACTCCTGCAGAATTGATACTTTTTCACCAACGTAGAATTAGTGCAAAATCCAAATATAGTGCTCCATGATCATGGGGATAGACAGGAAAAACGGATATTGCAGTAATTTCTGGTAATTAGGTCAGAAGGTGAAGGACATTAAGTCGTATGCTAGTCATCATAGAGAATTACACTAGTCTATTAACCGGTTTAGTAATTGTTGGCACACATTGCCTAGTTACTAAACATTTATGTACTATGTATGGAGTACTACAGAACATGACACCCGTCATCGATTTTCCTACTCGGGTGGTAAAGGATAGCAGCTCACTGATAGATAACTTCTTTATAGACCAAGATAAGTTTAACCAGATAAATGCTCAGCCTGTTGCGAATGGTCTTTCTGATCATGGTGCACAGCTAGTTACAATATATGACATAGCTCCATTCAGCAATACTAAACAGTCCTCCAAAGTAGTACGTTCAATCAACGATTTAACAATTGCAAATTTCAGGGAAAGCCTACAGCAGTTAGACTGGGATGAGGTGTACCGTGAACCTGATGCCAATTTAAAATATAATTTATTTCATGACATTTTTGTAAATGCATTTGAAAACTGCTTCCCCAAGAAAATAGTTAAATATACTCGTAAGAAACCTTGTAACAAACCATGGCTTACTAAGGGTATAAAAATATCTTGTAACCGGAAAAGGGAAATGTATCTGACAGCAAGAAAGAGTAGTGGCCCAGAAACTATCAAAAATTATAAAAACTACTGTGTTATATTAAGAAAAGTTATTAAAAAATCCAGCAGTATGTGTATCATCTCTGAAATCAGCAACTCTGATAATAAAATTAAAACAATTTGGAATATTATTAAAAGAGAAACAGGTCAACCAAGAGCAGAGGAAGACAGTATTACCATCAAATTGAATGAAAACTTTACGAACAAAAAGTCAGAAGTTGAAAATATTTTTAATAATCATTTTCTAAATGTTGTGGATATAGTAGGATCCAGGTGTTCATTAGAAGATGCTAGGCTGTTAATGGAAGAGGCCATACCTATGCAATTTGATACAATTGAAATCTCACCCACTTCTCCCTCTGAAATTAGGAAAATAATAAACTTACTTAAAAGCAAAAACTCACATGGAATTGATGGCATTTCCAGCAAAATACTAAAAGCTTGTTCTCAACAGATAAGTAAGATTCTCAGCCACCTGTGTAATAGCTCTCTGGAACAGGGCATTTTCCCTGATAGACTGAAATATGCTATTGTTATACCTTTGCATAAAAAGGGGGATAGATCTGATGTCAACAATTACCGTCCAATCTCCCTTCTAACAGCTTTATCCAAAATTTTTGAGAAAGTAATGTATTCAAGAGTAGCTTCACATATCTGTAAAAATGAAGTACTAACAAAATGTCAGTTTGGTTTCCAGAAAGGTTTTTCAACAGAAAATGCCATATATGCTTTCACCAGTCAAATTTTGAATGATCTGAATAACCGAACACCACCCATTGGGATTTTTTGTGATCTCTCAAAGGCTTTTGATTGTGTAAATCATGAAATTCTGCTAGACAAGCTCAAGTATTGTGGCATGAGTGGGACAGTGCACAAATGGTTTAATTCGTACCTAACTGGAAGAGTGCAGAAAGTTGAAATAAGTAGTTCTCGTAACACGCAAAGATCAGCACATTCCTCAAACTGGGGAACTATCAAGAATGGGGTTCCACAAGGGTCAGTCTTGAGTCCTTTGTTGTTCTTATTATATATTAATGACTTGCCATTCTATATTCATGAAGAGACAAAGTTAGTTCTCTTTGCTGATGATACAAGTATAGTAATCACATCTGAGAAACAAGAATTAACTGATGAAATTGTCAATACTGTGTTTCAGAAAATTACTAAGTGGTTCCTTGTAAATGGACTCTCACTGAATTTTGATAAGACACAGTACATACAGTTCTGTACAGTGAATGGTACGATGCCATTAATAAATATAGACCTTAATCAGAAGCATATAGCTAAGGTAGAATATTCCAAATTTTTAGGTTTGTCCATTGACGAGAGATTAAATTGGAAGAAACACATTGATGATCTGCTGAAACGTTTGAGTTCAGCTACTTATGCAATAAGGGTCATTGCAAATTTTGGTGATAAACATATTAGTAAATTAGCTTACTACGCCTATTTTCACTCATTGCTTTCATATGGCATCATATTTTGGGGTAATTCATCACTGAGGAAGAAAGTATTTAGTGCACAAAAGCGTGTAATCAGAATAATAGCTGGAGTCCACCCAAGATCATCCTGCAGACATTTATTTAAGGATCTAGGGATATTCACAGTAGCTTCTCAGTATATATACTCTCTTATGAAATTTGTTATTAACAACCAAACCCAATTCAAAAGTAATAGCAGTGTGCATAACTACAATACCAGGAGAAAGGACGATCTTCACTATTCAAGATTAAATCTAACTTTGGCACAGAAAGGGGTGAATTATACTGGCACTAAAGTCTTTGGTCACTTACCAAATAGTATCAAAAGTCTGACAGATAACCAACAAGTATTTAAGAAGAAATTAAAAGAATTTCTGAATGACAACTCCTTCTACTCCATAGAGGAATTTTTAGATATAAATTAAGAAAAAAAATATTTAAAAAAATAAATAAAAAAAATAAAAAAATAAAAATAAAAAATAAAGAAAAACAAAAAACACAAAAAATAAAGTTGTTATATTAACTTAAGTATGTTGTTAAATTAACCTAATTGTGTCATGTATTGGAAAATTCGACTCGTTCCACATCATTACGAAATATCGTATTCATGATCCATGGAACTAGTATTAATCTAATCTAATCTATTCATAAGTCATCTGATTACACTAAATATTGGCTCTCATGGGCTAGTTACAAACCATATTTATGCATTGTTCAGAAGTCATCATTCAAAACAAGAGTTAATTAATGGCATAGCATTAACATAATTCATCTAGTTATAGTAATCATTGGCACTCATTGGCCAGTTACAAACCATTTTTATGCATTATTCAGAAGTGATCATTCAAAGCAAGAGTTAATTAATGGTATACCATTTACATAATTCATCTAATTATAGTAATCATTGGCACTCATTGGCCAGTTACAAACCATATTATGCATTATTCATAAGTGATCATTCAAAAACAGGAGTTGATGAGTGTAGCATTAAGCTACTGGTATTCATATATAATAGCATGTAAGTGACATAAGACAAATTTAAAATACAAGAAACAGTGGCATTCATTGGCCAGTTACTAAGTATTCATATACTTTTAGAAAACATTATTCAGTATTATTCAGAAGTCATCATTCAAAATGAGAGTTAATTATTGGCATAGCATTTATAGAGTATAACTAAAATATTATTTACAGAAATTATTGGCATAGTATTTATGCATTATTACAAAACATCATTCAGTATTACCCAGAACTCATCATTCAAGAGACATAGGACATATTTAAAATGTAACACTCTGTAACTATTAGTCAAGGTCTGTGGTCCAATAATACATAGACATAATGGATTTAATACATCTGACAAATTTGCATTATATTTAGTACTATAAATATCTTTTAAACTAGTAGCATTATTTGGGACTGGTAATACATTTTTTTTGTGCTAGCAATGCATTGCGTTGGTATCGATAATTAATTGCTGGGGCATGAAAATATTTGCTTTTGACTTATTGCTGCAAATAACGATTAATAACGTCATTCGTCATGAGTCAGCTGTAGCAAGGTTATGAAATGTATATGTGATCATATTCATGAATGACACACACAAATGAGTAAGAAAAAATGCAAGTACTAGAACAGGTTTAATAACTAACTGCTTATGTTGTTGTTGTTGTTGTTGTGGTCTTCAGTCCTGAGACTGGTTTGATGCAGCTCTCACAGTAAAGCTGCATGTCCTTGGGAAAAATTACAGCTGTAGTTTCCCCTTGCTTTCAGCCGTTCGCAGTACCAGCACAGCAAGGCCGTTTTGGTTAATGTTACAAGGCCAGATCAGTCAATCATCCAGACTGTTGCCCCTGCAACTACTGAAAAGGCTGCTGCCCCTCTTCAGGAACCACATGTTTGTCTGGCCTCTCAACAGATACCCCTCCGTTGTGGTTGCACCTACGGTACGGCCATCTGTATCGCTGAGGCACGCAAGCCTCCCCACCAACGGCAAGGTCCATGGTTCATGGGGGGACTGCTTATAGCACATTAATTTCATGAATAGCTTCTCCTGGAAAAAATACAAAATGGATCATTAAGCTGAAAGAAGAAACGCATATTATGCTGAAAAGTAGTGAACTTCGAATTAACAGGCAATGAAACGTGTACTCAATATGGATGTACTCTAGCTGTCGCCGGCCGGTGTGGCCGTGCGGTTAAAGGCGCTTCAGTCTGGAACCGCGTGACCGCTACGGTCGCAGGTTCGAATCCTGCCTCGGGCATGGATGTGTGTGATGTCCTTAGGTTAGTTAGGTTTAATTAGTTCTAAGTTCTAGGCGACTGATGACCTCAGCAGTTGAGTCGCATAGTGCTCAGAGCAATTTGAACCATTTTACTCTAGCTGTCCTTTCAAAAACATTCAGTCGTTATACCATGCGACATAAGACATACTGTCAAAACGAACTGCAACAAATACTTAAATAACTACATAGCATTTCTTAACTTACAGTAAATATATAAACTTCATCATTATCCTCATCTGCAAAGAAAAACTTCATTATTCCTATCACCATAACTTCATTACTATCATCACCTCCAAAGAAAAACTTCATTATTCATATTAGCATATTCTTCATAAGAGATTCATCATCATTCACTATCATCTGCAAAAAAGACACTTCATTATTCATATTACCATTCACTTCATACAACTATTCATAGTATAGAGTTACTTATTTCTAGCATATTTCATCACTAAAACTAAGATGCATAGTTCTGTCTGACAGCCTGCATCAATCGCCTCGTATTCTGAAAGAAAAAATTAGTTAAGACCGCTATCATACGATGTGTATAATATATTCTTGTTAATGCTTGTTAATTCTGATCCATTTACTCTTCATCACAAGGTATTCCATTTTCTTTCGTTCATTCCGAAGGTGAAATTCCCATTTCATAGTAATCCACTGTGGTTTGTTTAAGTTATTTCTTTTACACGTTATTGCTTTCTGAAAATGATGAATAACGATTAATATCTCGCATTTAAATCATATACCCATTAAATAAAAACTTGTTTCTTGTGACATAATTAAGAATACAGCATAGCATGACAGAAAACGTATTATATCAAAAACGTAGAGAGTGTTCAGGTGCATAAAGTGTACACAGAGTATCATAATGTAGTAGCAAAAAAAAAAATGTAAAATAGTCACGATGTTGAGATATCATAAGGCAAAATGTCAAAGTCAACTGGTGTTTGTTATATCTTAAAGATATCGTAGTGCATACAAATAAAACAGGAAAACAATCATACATACACGAAAAATGGAAAATGTGCACAGTCTGATGTATAACGACAAGTAAAGCGACCTGCTAACCTTACCTTGCCGGGCACTTGCCAAGAAGAAATTTGATAATCATCAGTAAATAGTCACATACATACAACTGCATAAGTGGTCATAAAATATGTAAGTTTATCTGAAAAAATGTGCACGGTTTGATGTGTAACGACAAGAAAAGCGACCTGCTAACCTTACCTTGCCGGGCACTCGCCAAGAAAATATATGATAATCATCAGTAAGTAGTCATATAGATAGAATTGCATAATTGGTCATATAAAAATCAGGAAATGGCATTACAGTGTGATAAATCATCAAGGATGTTCATTCAATAAAGGGTTTAATATTGGAGACATGGTGATTGTCTTTACTTTTTCTGATTCTCAGAGTTTCGACGTGTACTCTGTTGGATAAATAATGTGTGCGTACTAATATATTCTGTCCAATGTGAAAGTCACGGCGTGTACAAACCTGTTTTTGCTGTCTTCTGCGGCGCTCTGCGGCAAGTTTGATGTTGTTCAGCGCAATGTCAATTATTTCATGGTCTCGTAGTCGACGAGATGTAGGAAAGGATACTAATTCTTTAATTTTGTTAGGTGGTTCAACATTTTTCAGTATAACAGTCGGAGATAACATAGTAGATTCATTTGGTATGGAGTTAATTACATCCTTGAATGACAGTATGTGTGTATCCCAATCAATATGTTTTTTATAGCAGTATATTCTACATAGTTTACCAATTTGTTTCATTAGACGTTCACAAGGGTTCGAAGAAGCGTGATACCTGGATATATAGATCGGAGAAATGTTCCTAGCTCGTAACATGCGTGTCCATTTAGCAGATCGAAACTGTGGTCCATTGTCGGAAATTACTTTCAATACATGCCCTACATGAAATAGAAAATGTTTTACAAATGCTTTCGAAACAGATTTAGCAGTAGCTTTGCGTAACGGAGTGAAGGTAACAAATTTCGAAGTGAGTTCAACAGCGACAAAGATGTAACAAAAACTTCTATTAGTTCTGGAAATCGGACCAAAAGTGTCTACAGTGGCCATGTGTCTCAATTTAACAGGTACAATGTGATGTAACGGAGGAATGTGTGAAGTCGTGTCTGATTTAGCTTTTTGGCAGATTTTACATGACGCTAAAACTCGTCGAATACGTTTCTCCATGTTGGCAAAATAACGGTTCTGTCTCAGTATAAGAAAACTTTTTCTGGCTCCATAATGTGCGTAACTTAAATGAGTATACCAAATTAATTTGTTAACAAGTTCGTCAGGAATGCATAGTAACCAGTTATTACTGTCAGGGTGAGAGCGGCGAAACAGAATATTATTGCGTACAGTGTAATGGTTTCTGATGGTAACATTATTCCTATCTTGCCAAAGGAGTTTAATTTCTTTCCACACGTTGTCTTTACTCTGCTCTTGTGCAATGTCTCGTAATGATGCCGAAACAAAATTTTCGAATGCAACTTGTTGAATATACATGACGCTAAAATTTGCTTGGCAGGAGTTGGTTGCGATGTCTTGCTGATTGTTGCTGAGAGAACGCGATAGTGCGTCTGCTACAATATTTTGTGTACCGGTAATGTGAACAATTGTAAAATTAAATTCCTGTAAATAAAGTTTCCATCTGCTTAATCTGTCGTGTGTAAATTTTGCTGAAAGTAAAAACTGTATAGCTCTATGATCTGTGTAAACGGTAGTGTCTCTTCCATAAAGAAAATGCCGAAATCTCGTAAATGCCCATACAACACATAATGTTTCAAGTTCTGTAACAGAATAATTGCGTTCAGCAGGTGACAGAATGCGACTTGCAAAGGCGATGTTTTTAGTTACTGTAGTACCGTCTTCTTAAATTTCCTGAAAAATGTGTACGCCTAAAGCCATGTTAGAACTGTCGGTGGCAATGGAAAAATTTCTAGTAAGATCTGGATGTGATAAAAGTGGTGCATTCAACTAAGCTTGTTTCAGATTGACAAATTCAGAATGTTCTTGCCTATCCCAGAACCAAATAGTGTTTTTACCCGTCAATTGACATAATCTAGGGGTGTCTAAAGCAGAGTAATGAATAAATTTACGAAAAAAGTTAATTAATCCGAGAAAGCTGCATAGTTGTTTCTTCGTCGTAGGTACAGTAATGTCACGTAAAGCTTGAAGTTTTTCCGTGTCAGGCGCAATGCCTTCTGCTGAAATTACATGTCCAAGAAATTTTATAGAAGTTTTGCCAAAGTGCGATTTGCTAAGATTAACTGTGAGTCTCTGTGCACGAAAGGTTTGTAATAGTTGTTCAAGAATCAAATTGTGTTCAGACCAGTTAGCTTCTGCAATAAGAATGTCGTCTACATACGTTGTGATTCTCTCTCTTAATTCTGTCGAAAGTATAGTATTCAAACCGTGAATAAATGCTGCTGAAGAAATATTTAAACCGAACGGTAATTTACAAAACTGGTAACAGTCACCAAAACAGAGAAAAGCCGTGTACTTTCTGCAGTTCGGATGGAGCTGAATTTGCCAAAATCCCGATTTCAAATCTAATGTGGAATAAATAGCAGTACCATGAAATTTCTGTAGAAGTTCTTCTAGTGTCTGTGGGCGATCTGTTTCATTAATAATAATGTCATTGATGTGACGCGAATCAAGTACGAACCGAAGTGAACCATCCTTTTTCTTAACAACATG
Organism: Schistocerca piceifrons; assembly: GCF_021461385.2. NCBI lineage: Eukaryota > Metazoa > Arthropoda > Insecta > Orthoptera > Acrididae > Schistocerca > Schistocerca piceifrons. The sequence goes on along the minus strand of NC_060142.1, from coordinate 690,212,198 downwards.
GAGCGGGTTTATGTAGGGACTAACTGCCGGTTCAATAATTCCTTGGTCAAGCATAGCTTGCAATTCTTTCTTAACTTGTTCTCTGTGAATATATGGAATAGGATAATGTTTGGTTTTAAATGTATCGTGCTGTTTAACTTGAAATTCATACATAAAACCGGACATAGTGCCAGGGACGTTGTCAAAAACTGGAGCTTGCTGTAAAAGAATTTTGCATAGTTGCGTGCGTTCGTCGTTCGTATTTGCACTCCACTGTTAACTTTATCAGAAATCATTTGGATAACGTCATAGTCAGCTTCGTCTGGAGAATTATAATTGTGTACGTACGTATCTGCGAACAATGTCAAATGACAGTCTACGTAACGCGATAGAGAAATAACCTCTGTACGATTAATTGTTTGTTCTTCTGCAGATAAAGAGTGCCGAAATTCTAATGCCAGTTGTACATTTTCATCCTTTAACATTAAATTGGAATTTTGAAAGTCAATAATTGCGTCGTGTTGTACCAGAAAATTCGGACCTAAAATAACGTCTGTTGTCAATAAGGGAACAATCCAAAAATTTGAGTGAAACGTATGACCTGCAATACAAACCGATAAGTGTGTCTACAACTTTACATCTACTCTTTTACCAGATACTGCTCCTTTTACTTTAGTTTTGCCTAATGGTAACGTAGGATTGGTATTCTTTTTGTTACATTCGTTGAAAATTTCCTCATTTGTAACTGACATAGGTGATCCAGAATCGATTACTGCTGAAAATTTGGATGATCCAATCTTTACTTCAATGAAGGGTGTGAAATGGTTTTTTGAATAACTGGTTTTTCCTGCAAAAGAGTGTCTCGGATGTCGTCAAAAGTAATAATATTTTCGTGAATAAGATTCTCTGTGTCAAAAGTATTGCTTGCGTTGCTGCAAGATGCAACCTGTACTGTATCTAGTCAAATTCTATCTGACGTGTGGTTATTCGCGGGAGGATGCTGTGGTATTTCGATTATTTGTACTGTTCTGTTATTTCCTCCTGACGTATTATGTTCGGGATGATACCGACTATCTGGTTCATTCATGACAATCTGTTGTTGCGGATGATTTTGTTGCTGGTAAGACCGACTGTTATTAAACGTACGCTGAAAATTGTGCTCATTACTTTTACGTCTGTCATAATAATCATTGCTACACGGTGCATTGCGATAGGAGTTGAAATTGTGTGTTTTCTGCACGTAGTTATTTTCTTGTTGCTGTGCGTTACTATTTGGCAGAGCCGACGCTATACGTGTGCGCGGCGAAACATTCAAGCTTGGTTGACCTTGTGCACTACATTGTTGGTTAGGTATGCTAACTGGCTGGTTTTTGTTGTTGCTGTGGGGAAAACCCTCTATTGGTACCAAAATTTGTTTGCGACTGCTGAAAATTTTGTACATACTAATGATTAAAATTTTGTTTGTCATTAAAATTATGCTGGTAGTTCTTGAGTGTCTAATGAAAATTGTCACTTTCGGTAAAACTTGTCATATCGGGTTTACTTTACTCATTCTTAATCCTAGATAGATCGATAGTTGAAGAGCTGTTTTGATAGATATAAAGGATAGTAGAAGAGAAGGCAGCAGCGCAGGAAACTAAAGATGAAATAGCACTACTATGGCTCGGGGTCCTGTGCACGCTACGGCACATATTCATCGAAGTGTAATGAATCCCCTGAGGTCTATTACGCACTGCAAATAAATTTTAGCTTTTGCATTACAGGCAATGCAGGTGAAAATTCAAAAGCAAATTGTTGTATCCAGTCCAAAGCGTGAATCTGTGTTCTGTCATTTTTAAATACTTTAAATTTTCTCACGGATAGAAAGTGTTTGTAATAAAAATTATCGTCTCTGTATGTCTTAGCAGGTTCAGGATTGCATGAGAATCTGTTTGTCTGTGTCTCTTCGGATTCTAAGTTGCGTGGTCTCTGTAAATTACTTAAGTTATACTGGCTGTGTGAGTGTGACAAATGTTGAGAACGTGGCGTATACTGTGACGTGTTAGTGACTGAAACATTTTTCATTTCTGTCACTTTAAAACGTTCGTCAATTTGGCTGATCTGTTGTTCAAATTTCTTGTCGACTTCCATATCCAGAGTGCGTGAAACTTCTGCTGACATTAATTTAAACTCGTCGTGTATCTGTGTTGCGTTTTCTGAATATTGTTCAGTGACTGCACTACTTTCATCTCTAAGTAATTTCGTTGTGGCTAAACGTGTACTACTTAATTCTTGAGCCACGGATCTAATTTCTTCACTACTGTTACTAACACAAGCCTTAATTTCCTCACATAATTGTTCTTTAGTATCATGGCGTTGCACGGTAACGGCTGTAATCTGTTCTTTAAGTTGTTTGTTCTGTTCGTTAAGGTTGTTGTGTTTTTCATTCGACTATTTGAAACTTTCATTAAATTGTTTGCACGATTCCGTAAGTTGTTTATAATTGTTGTCTAGTTCTTCATTGAGTTGTTTGAAATAGTTGTGTTTTCCATTGATTTGAAGTAATAATGCGATAACTTGATCCCAACCAAAATTAGCGGCTCTATTCTCTGTACTATGAAATGGTGTATCTACATGTGTCACGTTTTGTGTAACCATTTGGTCGTTCTCTGGTTCTTGAAAAGGTTCGCCAATTGGATGTGCACTTTTAGTCACTACACTGGAATCAAATAAATCTGACATATTTTGTTTATATTGTTCATCTTCGTTAGAAACATTTATCTGTTCACTGCGTAAATTTTGCAAGTCAGGTGTGTCAAAGTGGACAGCGTTCATTGTAACGGAACGTGCCGCGTCATCAATTGTCGTTAAATTAACAGAGGACACAATTGAATTTGTTTGCTCATCATTAGCATTAAAATCATTACTAGTGGTCGGTACGTACTGATTATCTGTAATTAGAGGATTATCACTATTACACTGAGTGTCGCAAGTATTATCGGTCAAATTATTCGAGTCGGCTATTTCACTCATTGCACATCGCGACGTACTGTTAACAGTTTTTCGCGGCATTTTTCACAAATCAAAATTAAGCACAAAATGAAACAAAGACGAAGCAAAAATGGAACAAACACAATTACAGCAAAGAGCAAAAAAAAAAAAATTGCCGATAATCTGTGAAAGAAAGAGTGACAAATTAGTAAATGCGTTGCGGCAGATGCAAACTACATTTAAGTAAATAAGAGCACATATATGACTACTTCTCAGAGATTCACAAAGAAATACGATCCTGGCCGGTTGTCGCCAAGTGTAACTTCCCCACAAAAATATATAAAATAATTAATAATATGAATAATGTTTCTAATTTAGTGTAACCTCCCCACAAAATTCTTTTCTCATTTGTAACGTCCCTACAAGATTCTTTTCACATTAACCTCCACACAAAATTCTTTCTGATTTAATCTAAGCTCAAAATTCATTCACATTTAGCCTAACCCCAAAACAGAAAAGTTCCTAAACCTCTCAACAGTAAAAATTATAATTATGTCGTTCACATTCAGTGTAACATCCCAATAAAAAAATAAATTCAGTAACCTGGTAATAATACAAAGTAACTAACCTCTCAATTAAATTGTCGCTCACTTATGACTTTTTTAATAATTCACTGTGAATTTAACCTGGTAAATTTTGGACGACAGCAGTGCTGCCTCATGGTCCTGAAAGATCATTCTGAATAAAACAGGAAAAATTCTTACCTCAATCAAGTCGCCGGATATATCTGCTCTTACAATAAATTTTTCCGGCACAGCTCTGTGCAATGCTGGCCGACCTATCTGTCATTTATGAAAGGAAGCAACTGATTTTTCTATTGCAATAATCGGGATGATCATGGATGGAAAAAATAGTAAATTCTTTAAACTGAAATGAATGGTTGTTAAAAGTTACTTTTTATGAGGAAGATTATTATTACGAGAGTTTTAAAACATTTACATGCGACTTGAGATAACATTACTACATATGCTTGAGGCTGCTTTTTACCTTACACAGTAATACTCAGGCTCCGGCATCGCTGCACCGCGACCGGGCCAGCGAACACGATACACCATACCAGACCAGAGCAGACTCCCGACTAGCAACAACTTACTGCTACAGCTACACAGTTCCTACTGCAGTCAACACTGCTCTCTGGTCAGAGACCCTGCATATCGTAGGCAGCGCACGAGCAATACATCGAAATTACATCTGCTCGAACCTCTTACAAGGGTGCTTTCGAATGCCATTAAGGGTACAGAGTGCAGCCAACTGCAGGTGGTGACTTATGTCGGTACCAATGAGACGTGTCGCTTTGGATCGGAGGAGATTCTCTCTGGTTTCGGGCGGCTTGCGGAAATGGTAAAGACTGCCAGTGTTGCTTCCGAGATTAAGGCAGAGTTCACCATCTGCAGCATCGTCGATAGAACCGACTGTGGTCCTTTGGTGCAGAGCCGAGTGGAGGGTCTGAATCAGAGGCTCAGGCGGTTCTGTGACCGTGTAGGCTTCAGATTCCTTGACTTGGGCCAACAGGTGGTGGGTTTCCGGGTTCCGCTTAATAGGTCAGGAGTCCACTACACACAGGAGGCGGCTACACGAGTAACGGGGGCTGTGTGGAAGGGACTGGGCGGTTTTTTAGGTTACAGGGTTTCAGGGAACTACGGAAAGGGCGTCCATCTAAAAGGGGGCAGGTAAAACACAGTAAGGTAGTAGTAGAAACGATCGATATTTTAGTTGTAAATTTTCGTAGCTGTGTTGGGAAAGAACCAGAGCAACTGTTAACGCAAAAGACTAGTATTAATTGTAGTGATTTCATTAATCATGTCAGACACCTTGTCAAATAGAAATATTTCATTAAAATACTTGCAATACTCGTATCTTTCTGCACCCTTGATATTCTGTCCCTAATGTAGTTTTATCAATGTTTTTGTACACAGACCCACATCCTCCATTGTCAGCCCTTCACTGCTACCATCCAACCCAGAATGTTGGTGTCCGTTCTCTCAGATGTGTCCACCTCCATAACATGCCATAATTACAAGAACGGTCCTCAGGGTTTGGTATTAACAAAGTAATAGTATTGCACCGTTCAGTTCAACACTGATTGAGATTTTTTAACTCTAATTTATTACTAAATACGTCAGTGAACTTGTCACACAATGTACTCAACCATTTCTTTTGAGCCAATGGTAAATGAACGAACTCTACAATACTGCCGGCACCACTTAGCTGTACAGATAGCAAAGCGGACTCTAGAGGTTTTCAAAACGTAAAGTGCAATTTTTACTATGTTTAAATGTAAGTTAGTCCTCTCCACAACTCAGAATTTGCCCGGTGCAACATCTGAACATAAAATGAATTCAGTGAACAGCTCATGAGCTTCCCATAATTAATAGCCCACGTAGTCACGAATATGCAGTTTGGCCTTCATCTGTCCTAATACACGCAATGAAGGGGAATTACCAGATCACAGCAGGTCCAGGTTCAGCTCTGGCCGCCCACATACAGATCTAATTTTGACTAAAAAGCTCTAAAGTGTGTCGTTACTAACTTCATGGCATGTGAACGGGGTCTGATGCTGTTGTTGGGCCTTTATACCTCTACTCTCAACCAAAGTCTCGACCCTCCCACTAGCGCGAGTAAAGCCCCTATGGTACTATCATCCTGATTCTCCATTCCCTTGTAGATAATCACGCCTAAGGTGTCCCTGACCAACCCAAGATAAGCAAATGATGTTTATCGTGCCCTTCTGACACAGCCCTCCTTCCTTCCTACCAACCATCTCCTTTTAACAGATGCATGGACTTCTAGATAGCGATGTTTCCCACCAATTCATAGATGCTGCAGGTATCGTGAGACTTACGTTTTGCGCCGTGGGTTTTCCGACCAGAGCCTCCCCCACTGTTGGTTTACGCCATTCATTCGCCAGGAGTGGAGGTATTGTCACCCCATTAGTCAGGTCGTGCGCTTTTCAACAAATTTCGTTTCTGTATACTTTTGTAGACCTAAGCTACCTAAGGTCTAGACATGGAGCAGCGTTCCATCGACTGGTCGGCTTCTTTGCGTGGATGAGCTACTTAATTCTATTGGATACAAGAAATTTTGGAGCGAGAGCAACAGGTTTTCCCACACCGGTCGGGCAGCGTTCCGTACCCCTTGTTTGATGCTCGTACAGAGTAGGCAAAAATCCATGCTCAGTTATTCTCTGGGGATGGAAACGGCAGCATGGCACCTTCCGGTCAGGGCGAGGAGTGGGCGGTGGCTCTGCTGACAAAAGCGTGAAGCAGGCTGCAGCTTTACCTCTGCGGAAACTGCCCAGCTCCCAGGGGGCCATTCTCCCTTCCTGATGAGGTTCACTGATCACCTCTTGGCGGCAAAGAGGAACCAGAGACCACAACAGGAGAACGCCTTTGCAGTGAGGAAAATGGTAAAGGTTCCTCCTGGCAAATGTGTCCGTTACACTCAAAGTAACAGTAAACACAAGATAGTGGCAAAAATGAATCTATATCGCTTAACATTATGTGACAGTAACGTCACAATGTGAAAGGATGGTTGCTACAGCCCTCCGCTTCTCCCACCTTTGCGGCTCCCTTTGACAGTCGGAAATATCGTGGCTAAAATTATCGCCACGAGTCACAGACATCACTTCCTGTTCAGTATATGAAAGACAAGGCCCTTACTGCCTTTTCATCTCTATTCCCTACTCCACAATAGATTCTCTATCATCTCTCTCAGGATGAAAACGCGTGTCAAGGAAACATTGCATTACCCTGATAGTTATCATTTGTTGGCAGACGTACTTCTAGATACGTTCAACAGTCTTGTGCGATTCTATTGCACAAGCCACTCGCTGAATTAGGCTCCCCCTTGTAAAGGTATACATTATCTGTAGAATTTCAATATCTGTGACCCCGAACACTTATTTCTGATCACTGAGGGTATCAGGTAAGACAAGAATTGGACAGCATGAACAACTGTATCGACTAAACACACATGGCTTTCTTTCGTCATTCCCCAAAGTGGATACGGCAACCTTGAACACCGTTTGTCCCATTTGCCTATATCAACACGGATATCCGCTACGTCCTACGCTTGGCACTTTCACAATCCTACTCTATGTCACTCCATCCCTGTTACCCTGTACCGACGCTGCCAACAATGTGTCATTTAAGGTTAACTATTTGTTCAGTTATCGCCTGGAAACATTCCGCCCTATCTCTGCTTCCCTTTAATAGAAATTTCGAGGCACCCAAACGATTAAATATGTATTACCCTTATTTGCACGTCTTCAGCTGGGACCAGAAAGTGGCTCGGCCTTCCACAAATTTAATAAAGGAATCAATTTTGACCAAAGGTGACTGTCCTTCGGTAGTGAACTGGATCAGATCTTCCCATAGCTAGTGAAGCTGTTGAGTCAGCTCGAGTGATATAGTTGCAGTGGCCTGTCCACGAACTTCAAACTCGTAGGACAATTTATGCTCCTGTAGCCACCCCATCCTGGGCACATAAGGCACAACCATACTGCAACAACAATGAACTGAAGAGAAACAGACCGAGAACATATTCGATACAATAGCTACAAGCCCCCAGAACACTCAGTCATAGTTTCCTAAAATTTGTTATAGCAGGTCTATCAGATGCGTAGGACGAGGACTGGGGGTGGCTGAGAGTTGTATGGTGTATACTTTCCAATCACAACATACAATTTGTTGATAATATAAATACTATAAATAATTCTAAACAAGCATATCTATAAAAAAATATACACAGTAATCTTAGAACCATACATTAGCATCATTGGTATTCTGGCCAAAGTAAGATTTTCACGTTGTAACTCTCCATGCTCTCCTGTTTTCTGCCATCTTCTTCAGGTCCATTTAATGTCCACTTCCCGTTATGTCTTCTATCATTTTGTATCTCCTGCTTCCTCTCAGTCTCCTTCCACAAACTACTGTGTCCAAAGCATCCGCTAGCAAGCACTCCAGTCTCAGCGAATGTCTCATCGAGCCCTTCTTCCTTTCTCTTATACCCTGCGGCAGTCTTCTCCTCTTTGCAAACCCTTCCAGCACACTTTCATTACTCGCTCTTTCCATCCAACTCATTCTCTTCAGTCTCCCCCACCTCTTCACCACAGATACTTCTAGTCTCTTCTCATTCTCTAGTCTCAGTGTCCATGTTTCCGCCCTGTACAGTACCAGACTCCAGACAAAACTCTTGCCATATCTTTTCCTTAGACATTTATCTAGTTTGCCACGTAATAATCTTATCTTTCTCCTGCCTGTCTCCTTCGATATAGCAATTAAAGTTTTCACCTCCTGCTTAAGTTTCAAATTTTTTGTGATCATATTTCCAAGATATTTAAATATTATTTCTTGGCTTATGATAACTTGTCTTGTCTTATTTTTTTTGTTATTCTCCTTCCCGTGCTGATCACCAAACTTCCTGTTTTTGCTGCACTGACTCTCATCCCACGTTTCACACAAGCTTCGTTCAGATCTGTAGACAATGAGTTGAACGATTTTACTACGAATAGAGCAATGTCAAGCGAGACAAATTATGCCTATTATTCAAAGAGCAACAAAAGCTTCCCTAATGAATAACAGTGATTAAAATTTTCTTAATGAATAGAAAATGAATAGCAAAACTTCTGAGTGACACTTCAATGTATATAATTCCCATACAGTAATTTGGTGTTCTTAATGAATCAACATCGAATAAAACAAAACCGTATGACATAAAAGTCAGTATTAAAGATACAAAAAAGGCAGAAGATTACACTTAATAATCTCGATCATACTATGCAGAGTGCAATAGGGGTCTTGATCGTCGTGCTCGAAGTCCAACAAACAATGAAAATCAGAATTAATAACATAGTCATGACTATGAGACCAATATATCCTAAAACAATTGTCTTCCAGATGCTAGTGCTTCATTACATAACAATAGAAATTGCTTCACTCTGTAATAGGCAACAACCGCACAAAATTATTTTAGGCATGGGGGACGTAGCCGGGAGCAACCAGCAACACGCAGAATCACTTAAAAGCAGTGAAAGAACACGGACAAATTTGTACTGAACATCTGTCGATGAGTGCTACGTAGTAGTAGCCCCTGTTGTACATTTCCTGTAAGCACACAGTCAGTCGTACAGCAGGCACACTTCGGAACAACTCGTAGTAGCCCTGCGGATGGGCTGTATGCGAAACGCACACACAAACAGCCCAAGCCACCGCCTCTGTTCGTGCTTTCCAGGAACAGCAAGGAACAAACTTCCGGACTCGAAGACAATTCCGGCCGAGCCGTGCTCCCAGCCTTCGGGACCACTCGCTCGCATTGTCAACCACCACTCGACTCCTAAGGCGCCTCTCCAAGTCCGTGCTGTCCCGTCCCTCCACCACTGACTCACTTGCAGTCACGGCGAGACCTCGGTGGTTGCCTCCGAATGGCGTTGGCCCGGTTCTGCCCTTGATATCAGCGATCCCATGCGCAGGGCGAGAGAACTGTAGCTACTGTTTCACCCCCTCCTGAATTGGCTGGAATTTGCTAGGTGCTGAGGAATCACTGTACGATGTCATTTGCGACCAACACAGCTACACAAGATAATTGTTTGGCGAATTATATTAGTTGACAATGAAATTTTTCCCTAAAGATAAAGGGTGTTGCTAGTGTAATTTAGAGTATGGATATCAGGTAAAGTAAATCAAGTCTCCGGTTAAATTCAGTTTTGATACAAGTTCAGACTTTCTGTGGTGTATTAAAATTGTAGGCAGCTTTTTAAGTCAGTGTTGTATTACCACATTTAGAAAAGCCATCTGTTTAAAAAGTTTTTATTTTTCATTTTATAGTCCTTAATACAGCTACCAGTAATGGATTATTTGGTCAACATAGTGGCTGAACCAAGTACCCGGGCTTCCGTTGTGAATGGGATATCGTGCAAAAGACATGCACTGAACCCAGAAAATCTAATATGGCCAAGCAGACGGTCAAAGGTTTAAGGAAACGTAGTGAACTCATCAAAAATATTCCTGTCTCGTCTGCAAGTAAATCTTGGCGCAATGAAACAATTAGTTAAAGCCTTACCAAAAATGGTGACACTTTCAAGTATGATGCGTCTTAGTTTCCATAACAGTCAGTAGCTAAACTGAAAGGAGTTTTCATCAGTCTTGACATTCAAAAACTAATAAAAGACGAAATATTTGAAGTCAAAAGGAAATAAGCGCTAAGATCAGCTCAGATATCCTTTAAGGAAGTTGTCAACAAATTTCTCGGCAACTACAAAAACCCTGATTACAGTAACGTAGCGATAGTCAAGCAGATAACTTCGAAGTTTTCTGTGTCTCGATGAGCTTAAGACTGCACTTCTGGACTCGTGCGCCTGTTATTTTCTAGATACTCTGAGTGAAGAACAGGGAGAAAGGATCCGCCAAGACAGTGAAGAAACGGAACGGAGATACCAAGGTCGATGTCAGCGCGACTGGATGCTGCAGAGGGGGTGTCTTCAGAGAGAGCAGAAAGGAACAAGTTCACAACGGGGTTTGAGGGGCAAAAGATGAGACATTAATATTTGTGCCACTGTATTAGTACTGCAGAACATACCACTTCATTATAGTCTTGGGAGTGTCTTATTGCACCACGCATTTTTGAAAAAAAAATATATGTGTGCTTTTGTATAAATTTTCTGGATATTCATCGTTACTTTGTGAGGAAGTCACATGAGATAGAGGCATATCATTAGTAATTATAAACTTAGCCTACCAAAAAAATCAGGATCACGTAAAATGATTAACAGAAAATTGCATCGTATAAATTTGTAGACCTCTGTTACTGGGATTCAAAACTGGGTGTCATCCTTTAGTACAAACTTAGTAAACAAGCAGCCAGAAAAAACATAAAAAGGAATGTGCGATCCCATATATTCAGAAACTAAACGGAAATATTCTCCATTTCGTACACTCCTGATCTATGTTTGTGTGTAAGAGCTGGAGAGGTGGCAAGACTTCATATAGGCAATAGTGTAAACCACTGGACAAACGAATGTAAATCTTAGAACAGCCGCTACTTTCAACGACAAGAAAACTGTTGTCAATCGAAAAATCCAGTATTTTTGTAGCTAGCGAATTTGCATTTAATTCCAGGGAAATCAGAACTAAAGGCTCCCTTCAAACTAAGATACGTAAAATGGAAGTAATAATTCTGGAAGTCTGTATTTGTATTCCCACCAAAACAACACCTCGCCATCTCCAGTGCACATTATCATCACAAGCATACGAGAAACGTCTATGAAAAATACGTAATTTTTAGTAATAGTAGGAGTACACATGATGCATTTGATCTATGAACTTTCTGACATATGCATTGTGTAGCTTAAAGCATATGTCTGCAGGAAATGTTCATTTTGTCGCCGCCCACACATCAACCTCGAGATGGATTTATAATGGACTCCAGAAAGAAGACTTAATATCAGCTTGATTCTTAACAATTAACTAGTGAAATACCCTACCTACGTTTCTTTACTATCAGTTACAGAATGCTACGGCATTTTCTATAAGTTGTGACTGTAGAAAATCTCTTTATTGTACAAGAAAATTTAATTAAAGTGGTGTTTTACCAGCCTGTCGAAACAGGTAATTTTTCTGGGGTATCAAATTTTTTCGAGCTGTGTGGTTTTATAGGCTCCATAGTCGTTCGTAAAGGTAGCTTTACAGCGCACTAAATATTTTATAGCAGTGCGGGGTCGTTAAGCGCTTTCTATTCCGTGCTGCCCGTTCCCTCTTTACAGCCTGAGAACCTCTCTTAGAATTCTCACTGAGTCGTATTCCCGCCTAACACTGGTTGCCAGTCTAACGGAGTAAGATGCCCGCACTCTGATTACGATCTAGGTTATCGAGTGTTCATTCCGAGGCATGCTATTGCGTTGTTCATTCACAAGAAGTTTGTAGTGTTTTTATAATATTTTCTGGCAAGTGTGCTCTAAAGAATCGTTACGTCTGAATTTAAAGAGTATCGCGTTTTGGATTTACAAAATAATTTACACGTTGTTCGCGAGAATACCCTCTTTAAAATTTTAAGGCTTTCAGGAGCGAAATGTTATTTATGACCAGTATGGAAGCAGATTGAAGTTTATACGGCCAAACAACATAGTCAGGGGATAGTAGGTGAGAAAGACATGGTGGAGTTGTGGGATAGAGGCGAAACTCCCCTGTTACGCATGGTGAAATTAAGTAAAGAAAAACAGGCAGAATTGTGATGACGTTACTACAGTTCAACTAGAGAAACTAAAAATTTTAGGTTGCCACTGACATAGAAATTCTGTCAGAGACGCAAAGAGTTTCCAAGACAAATAGAAAGATTTTAAATGATTCTCGATAAACGTAAAACAAGCGTTCCGTATTATAGTCGAATTAAGTCTAATGGATGGGGGAATTAGATTAGGAAACAATACGCTAAAATTTGCAGACAAGTTTTGCCATTTGAGGGACAAAATAACTGACTGTAGCAGAAGAAAACACAAAATAAAAAGTAGGCTGTCAATAGTAGTTGTAACTTTACTAACAAGGAGAAACGTGTTTTTATGAATATTTGGGTATGGCCTAAGAGTTGGCGCCAGGAAGCAGCGCATGGAAAACAAAAACGGTGCTGAGTCAATTGCCGAAAAAATTCCACTTGGAGCAAATGTTATGACTGTATATAACGTGAACGTCAATCGTCACTGATGAATGAAGCCACAATCGTGTTACTCTACAATACACACTGAAACAGCGTTCCAAACCTAAATCAAGTTCCATAAAAGCGACGTTTTGTATTCGGATATCGGCGTAATGAGGTCTTCACTGTCACGATACGAAACGTCGAAGTAACCTCCGGTTGTGGCATTAACTTCCCTTAGCGGACCAACGACCATTCCCAAGTGACGTGTTCGCTTCACTCTCCGTAATAGTTGCTGCCGAAAGTTGAACTGTGTGCCATCTAAATAATATTGCCTGCACTCTTCGAGTCTGACTCCATCTCATTATAGTGGTGAGATATTATACCCCTTCTTCCTTTATGCGGCCAATATAAACGGAAGTGGCCGGAATAGAATTGCGAATTGTGACGTAAGGGAGCAGAGGAGACCGGCATTCTGCCAGTGACTACTACAACCCCCATCCCTACCACAAACCATTTATTTCCGAGTCATCAGTATTCTGACAGCTTTGATGCGGCCCACAACGATTTATCCTCCTGTGCCAAACTTTTCATTTCAGAATAGAACTTGCAAATTGCGTGTTCAATTATTAGCTGTATGTACTCCAATCTCTATCTTCCTTTACAGTTTTTACCCGCTACAGCACCCTCTAGTGCCGAGAAAGTTATTCCCTGATGTCCGGTCTCCCTGTACCTTCTTCTTATCAGTGTTTCCCACACACTGATTTCACCGATTCTATGGAGAACCTCCTCATTCCTTACCTTATGTGTCCAATTAATTTTCAACATTTATCTGTGGCATCCCATTCTCTTCAGTTCCGGTTTTCCAAGAGTCCACGTTTCACTACCCCACAATGCTGTGCTCCAAACGTACATTCTCAGACAGTTCTTCCTCAAATTAAGACCTATGTTTGATACTTCTAGACTTCACTTTGCCAGGAATGCCATTTTAGCCAGTGCTCGCCTGCTTTTCTTGTCGTTGCTCCGTCAGTCATGGGCTATTTTGCTACCTAGGTAGCAGAGTTCCTGAACTTCAGCTGCTTCGTGGTCACCGATTTTGATGCTAAGTTTCTCCCTATTCTCATTTCTGCTACTTTTCCCTACATTTGTCTTTGTTCGACTTACTCTTAACCCATATTCTGTACACATTAGAATTTTCATTACATTCAACAGATCTTGTAATTCTTCTTCACTTTTACTAAAGATAGCCATCACTTTGAATTTTAATCTCAATCTTGAACCTTTCTTTTGTCTTCGTCATTGCTGCTTCAAATTATAGATTGAACAGTAGGGGCGAAAGACTACATCCTTGTCTTACACCCTTTTTAATCTGAGCACTTCGTTCTTGGTCTTCCGCTCTTATTTTTCTCTCTTGTTATTGTACATGTTTTATATTATCTGTGTTTCCCTATAGCTTACCCTTATTTTTCTCAGAATTTCGAAGATCTTGCACCATTTTACATTGTCGAACGCTTTTTTCAGGTTGACAAGTCGTATGAACGTGTCTTGATTTTTCTTCAGTCTTGCTTCTATTATCAACAGGAAGATCAGAACTGCCTGTTTTGTGCCTTTACCGCTCCTATAGCCAAATTGATAATCAACTAACAGATGCTCAAGTTTCTTTTCCAATCCTCTGAATATTATTCTTGTCAGCATGTTGGATGCTAGAACTGTTAAACAGATTCTTCGATTATTCTCCCACTTGAGGGCTCTTTCAGTCTTTGAAATTGTGTCGGTGACGTTTTCCCGCAGATCTCATACATTCTACACACCAACATGAATAGTCGTTTTGTTGTCTCTTCCTCCAATTTTTAAAAACTCTGAAGGAATGTATCCAACTCTTCTGCCTTGTTTGACCTTAAGTCTCTCAAAGTTCTTTTAAACTCTGACTCTAATACGAGATCCCTATCTCTCCTATATCGACGGCCATTTCTTCTTGTATCACGTCATCAGATAAGTCCTCCTCCTCATAGAGACCTTCAATGTACTCTTTCCACCTTTCCACCCACTCCTCTGCACTTAACAGTGGAATTCCCACTGAAATCTTAATGTTACCGCCCTTGCTATTAACTTCAACTATACTGTTTTGACTCTTCTATATAAGGAGTCAGTCCTTCCGAAAATCATTTCTTTATCGATTTCTTCAAATTTTTCATGCGTCATTTCACCAATGGTCCCCCGCGTTTCCTGTTTGTTTTGTTCCTAAGCGACTTGTAATTCTGTATTCCTGAAGTATTTCTTCAGTTGCACATGCTTTCCTTGTACTGCATGTCTTTGCGCGTTGTTACTTCCTAACTAGTCTCTTAAACTTCAGTCCACTCTTTATCATTACTAAATGTAATTCCCTTGGTACGCCTTACATTCTAATATCTGATTTCTCAATCTCTGCCTGACCATGATGTACTTTACCAAGTATATCACCTAATCTTGTGATTCTCGAACAGAATTTTCACTATTACTACTGAAATTTATTTTAGAACTCAATTATCCCTTCTCCTCTCACATTCCTACTAACCATTACATATTCTCGCCGAACCCTTTCTTCTGCTTCTTCATCTATAGCCGCGACTATTACATTTTCATCTCCCTTTACGTACGGAATTGCAGGTTAAATATCCTCATATACTTTCTCTATCTCTTCATGTTTTGCTTGCAGTATCGGCATGTATACCTGAACTGTAGCTGTCTAAGTTGGTTTGCTGTTGACTCTGATGAGAAAAAAACCTATAGGTCAACTGTTCACAGTAACTCACTCTTTGCCCTACCGTCCAGTTTATAACGAATCCTACTACCCTTATACCACTTTTTCCTGCTATTGGTATTATCTCCTCTGATCAGATATCCTTGTCTTATTTCTATTTCACTTCGCTGGCTCCCATTATACGTACCTTCAGTCAGGCTTAGTATTCCCCTTTTCAGGTTTTCCAGCTTCCCTACCAGGTTGAAACTTCTGACATTCCACGCGCCGACTCGTAGATTATTATCCTTTCCTTGGTTATTCGATAATTTTCTCAGTGTCACCTCCTAGTTAGCAGATGCTTCCCGCAGAACTGAAAGGCGACTATTCCGAACATTTTTGCGAATAGAGATATTATCGTGAAAGTTTTTCAATTACAGACTAAATGTTCTGTGGGTCGACATAGTGTACATTTATGCAGTGGTTTCCATTGCCTTCTGTGTCCTTCTGCCTTTGATCATAGCAGATTCTTCCTCCTTTTAGGGGCAGTACCCACCGTTAGGGTAAGAGAGGGCCCTGAAGGTCAGTCCGCTCGTCCACCCTCTTTGACAAGTCCGTTGGCAGGACAAGAGTGACTTCTTAAAGCAGTGGTGAGATTCGAATCTACGACCGAAGACAGTTTGGTTACTTATCAAATGCTCTAAGGCCCCTTTTTATTCTGTATTTTTTTCGTCATTGTTGTCATCATTTGATCTGGACGGACATCGCATGACGACCCCTCAAGTTTTTCGCTAAATATTCGACTCAGTTTTATTATTACAAAGGGCAGGCAGCCCGCTCATCGAACACGCTGAGCTATTATGCTGCCAAACCTCTAGACTACGGATACGGATACTCAACATAAAGTCGCCCAGCATCGTGTCTCTAATCAAGCAACTCACTCTTGTTCCCTCAGGCATACACATACTACATTGCAAAATTCCCTGAGTCTCTCTTCCTGCTAGAATCAAAACCTGAAATAACTAAGATAAACTTGAAAAACATCTGTTTCATTTTAAGCACTCTGGTGACGTACATATTATCTTATCAAATTCTCCCGGATCGATACATACAAGAAGCATCAGTGCACAAGTTTCAGAATTATTGTACGTTACAAATACCACTCGCTACTGAAGATACGCAGATCATTATGACCACCCACCTAACAGCCGGTATGTCCACCAGTAACACAGATAACAGTGGCATGGAAGCAATGAGGCTTTGGTAGGTCGCTTGGAGGGAGTTTGCACCAAATCAGTACACACAAGTCACCTGATTCCCGTAAATTGCATGGAGGTGGGCGATGAGCTCTGATGCCGCGCTCTGTCACACCCCGGATGTGTTCGACTAGGTTCAGATCTGTCGAGTTGGGGGTGAGCGTATCAACTGAAACTCTCCACTCTGCTCCTGGAACCACTCCATCATACTTCTGATCTTGTGGCATATCACATTATCCTGTTGGAAAATGCCACTGCCGTCGGGAAACGTGATCGTCATGAAGGGATGTACGTGGTCCGCAACCAGTGTTAGATAGTCCTTGTTCGTCATGGTGCCTTGCGCGGGCTCCACTGGATCCGTGGACGTTCCCCAGAGCACAATGGAACCGCCGCCAGCTTACCTCCGACCCACAGCACAGGCGTCAGGGAGCTGTTCCCTTGGAAGACAACGGATTCGAGAAACTTCCATCGGTTTGATGAAGAAGGTAAGCGGATTCAGCAGGCCATGCAACGCTCCGCCACTGCGTCTGTGTCCAGTGCCGATTTTACGTGCCCTTTTCAGTAATAGCTGCCGATGTCGTGGTGTTAACATTGGAACATGCGTGGGTCGTTGGCGGAGGAGTCCCATCGTTGGCAGCGTTCGGTGCACTGTCTGTACAGAGACTTAAGTTTGATCTTAGTTCCGCCACAGTTCACCACCTGTCCTGTTTTACCAGTCGGCCCAGCCTACGACGTCCGACATTTGTAATCAGGGGTGGCCATCCAACCCCGCGACTTCTGGACATGGTTTCACCTTGGTTTCGCGACGTGTTGAAGACACTCACTCACCACGGCACTCCTTGAACATCCGACAAGTTGTGCAGTTTCCGAAATGTTCGTGTCAAGCCTCTGGGCCATCACAATGTGCCCTCGGTTGAATTCAGATAGATTGCGTCCCTTCCCCATTCTGGTTCAAATGGCTCTGAGCACTATGGGACATCTGTGGTCATCATTCCCCTAGAACTTAGAACTACTTAAACCTAACTAACCTAAGGACATCACACACATCCATGCCCGAGGTAGGATTCGAACCTATGACCGTAGCGGTCGCGTGGTTCCAGACTATATCGCCTACAATCGCTCGGCCACTCCGGTCGGCCCTTATTCTGGACACGGACTGCATGCTCACTGTTACTAAATGCTCCGTGCATGTGTCTGACTAGCAGTCATTCCTCGGCAGGTGACGCTGCTGCTGGCCGGCCGCTGTGGCCGAGCGGTTCTAGGCGCTTCAGTCCGGAACCGCGCTGCTGCTACGGTCGCAGGTTCGAATCCTGCCTCGGGCATAGATGTGTGTGATGTCCTTAGGTTAGTTAGGTTTAAGTAGTTCTAAGTTCTAGGGGACTGATGACCTCAGATGTCAAGTCCCATAGTGCTTAGAGCCATCTGAACCATTTAGACACTGCTGTCTTCTGGGCTGGTTTATATCGATTTCAGCATTATGTTCTGGTTGTTCAGTGTACATTTCAACTGAATATAAAAACAAACTATTTCTTGTGAGGATCTGTATTTAACTAAGAAGGAAAGCTTTTTACGTTCACAATAAATAATATTAATTATTTACAAAACATAATTACGTCACCTAAGCTGATATAATACCATGTATTGCACCCCAAGGCAAATCAACAAATGCCGAGCTTAGTGTCCGCGTGGTTTGAGGCGCCATGTCACGGATTGCGCAACCCCTCCTGCCGGAAGTTCGAATCCTCACTTGGGCATGGGTGTGTGTGTTGTTCTTAGCGTAAGTAAGTTTAAGTTAGTTTAAGTAGTGTAAGGCTAGGGACTGAAGACCTCAGTAGTTTGGTCCCTGAGAAATTCACACACAGTTGAACACCCAGCTGAAAATAACAACATATAGATCATTTGAAAGTACGTAAGTCTGAATATCCATGTAAAAATGTAACGTGCTAATGAAATGTATGTGCTTAAAGATCTAAATGCATTCTTACTTAACTGATGATACAATAGAGGCATCCAAGGACACTTGTGTGACTAATGTTTCGTTTCCTTAAAGCTGGGCGTATTATCAGAGGCTGTAGAGACCCAGATATCAGTTTCCGACTTAATCAGTCAAGTCGCACTGTTTGTACCCATCAGTTCAAAGGTCGGGTCGTGATGTCATCTGTCTACTGATGTTCGCAGCTCGTGGCCTAGTGGCTAGCGTTGCCACCGCTGGATCACGGGGTCCCTGGTTCAGTTCCTGGCCGGGTTGGGGATTTTCTGTGCCCGGGGACTGGGTGTTTGTGTTGTCATCATCATTTCATCATCATTCGTGACAATGCCCAGATTGGACTGAGTAAAAACTGGGACTTTGTACAAGCGGTGATGACCGCGCAGTTGAAGGCCCACAAAGCAACCATCATCCTCATCAGACCGCTGAGTGAGGTCGTGGGTTCCTGCCAACCTGTGTCATGGTGATTGCAGTAAGGGAGAGTTGGCGCTGTTTTGGTTTACTTAGGAGGAAGGACCGTAACTTGCCTCGATTTTAATCTTGCTATATTTCCTACAAAGCTAGCATAGTGACAATAGTGATTTTGAAGTGTTCTTTTCCTGTTATAGGATTGTTTCCTGCTGAAGTTGGTTTTGTGCTTTTAAATGAGTGAAGTTAGACACGTTTTGGGTTTTTGTGCTCAATAACGGAAACAACGACAACTATTAACTGCCCGCCGGCGTGTAAGAGCGGTTCTAGGCGCTTCAGTCTGGAACCGCGCGACCGCTGCGCTCGCAGGTTCGAATCCTGCCTCGGGCATGGATGTGTGTGATCTCATTGGGTTAGTTAGGTTTAAGTAATTCTAAGTTATAGGGGACTGACGACTTCAGATGTTAAGTCCCGTAGTGCTTAGAGCCATTTAAACCATTTGAACTATTAGCTACTAAAGGCATTGTAACACATCTTGGCTCGACTATGCGAGTTTAAAGAGTTCAAAATGGTTCAAATGGCTCTGAGCACTATGGGACTCAACATCTTAGGTCATAAGTCCCCTAGAACTTAGAACTACTTAAACCTAACTAATCTAAGGACATCACACACACCCATGCCCGAGGCAGGATTCGAACCTGCGACCGTAGCAGTCCCGCGGTTCCGGACTGCAGCGCCAGAACCGCTAGACCACCGCGGCCGGCTTTAAAGAGTTCAGTATGTTGTTTCCAACAGAACCGTTGTTAAGACCCCATGTGCAAATGCAGCGTCCATACAAACTACAAGGCTTAAGTACTGATTAACTCTTCCTAAATACTTATATTGAATCTGAAAATGGTAAGGTTATGTTTTAAAAAGCATTGCTTAATTTTATTCGTTACATTTCGTACTCTGATGAATTATGTTTGCCAGGACTTAACAACATCAGTTAATCCCTCTTTAAATTTATACTATGATTCCTTATCTGCCAGCCGAACATGTTGTGTTTGATGTCTTTACTGTTTCCTTGAAAGTACAAGTTCTAAATCCTATCACCTGTAAACAAAAAATTTCTAAATGTCCTAAATTCTTTAGGAATACAGAGCTGTTTCTTGGTTGCCTTCTAAAACTTCACAGCGCCTTTAAGGATTAATTTTAAACTGTGTCTTATTTCTTTTTTGCTCACCACTGTATAAGCCAGTAATGACAGTGGTTCGTCGAAGCCTTTACAGAAACTCTTTCTGACATCTAATCATTTTGGTTCTACAATTCGATGACAAAAGTCATAGGGTGTTGTTGTTCTGGGGTTCAGTCAAGAGTCTCGTTTGATGCAGCTCTCCATGCTACTCTATACTGTGCAAGCCTCTTCATCTCCGACTAACTACTGCAACCTACATCCTTCTGAATGTGCATAGTATACTCATCTCTTGGTCTCCCTCTTCGACTTTTAGCCCCCGCGCTTCCCTCCAATACTAAATTGGTGTTCCCAGGATGCCTTTGAAGGTGTTCTGCCAACCGATCCCTTCTTCTAGTCAGGTTGTGACACAAATTCCTCTTCTCTCAAATTCTATTCATTGTCTCCTCATTAGTTACGTGATCTACCCATCTAATCTTCAGCATTCATCTGCAGCTCCACATTTCGAAAGCTTCTAGTCTCTTCTTGTCTAAACTAGCTATCGTCGATGTTTCACTTCCATACACGGCTACACGTCGTACAAATACTTTCAGAAAAGACTTCTCGACACTTAAATCTATACACTATGTTAACAAATTTCTCTTCCTCAGAAACGCTTTGCTTTCCATAGGCAGTCTACATTTTATATCCTACCCACTTCGACAGTTATCAGTTATTTTGCTTCCCAAATAGCTAAACTCATATACTACTTTAAGTGTCTCATGTCCTAATTCCTTCAACATCACCTGATTTAATTCGACTAAATTCCACTATTCTTGTTTTGCTTTTGTTGATGTTCATCTGGTATGCTCCTTTCAAGACACTGTCTATTCCATTCAATTGCTCTTCCAGGTCCTTTGCTGTCTCTGACACTATTACAAAGTCGTCGGCAAACCTGAAAGTTTTTATTTGTTCTCCATGGATTTTAATACCTACTCCAATTTTTTTTGTTTCCTTCACTGCTTGCTCTACATACATATTGTATAACATCGGAGATAGGCTACAGCCCTGTTTCACTCCCTTCTCAACCACTGCTTCCCTTTCGTGCCTCTCGATATTAGTAACTGCCATCTGTTTATATACAAACTGTAAATAGCCTTTCGCTCCATGAATTTACCCCTGCCATCTTCAGAATTTGAAAGAGAGTATTCCAGTCAACATTGTCAAAAGTTTTCTCAAAATCTACAAATGATAGAAACGTAGGTTTGCTTTTCCCTAACCTATCTTCTAAGATAAGTCGTAGGGTCAGTATCGCCACGCGTGTTCCAACATTTCTATGGAATCCAAACTGATCTTCCCTGAGGACGGGTTCTACCAGTTTTGCCATTCGCCTGTACAGAATTCGTGTTAGTATTTTGCTACTGTGACATATTAAACTGATGGTTTGGGAATTTTCACACCTATCAGTACCTGTTTTCTTTGGGATTGAAATTATTATATTCTTCTTGAAGTCTGAGGGTATTTCGCCTGATGGAAGTGTTTTGTCATGGCTGGCTCTCCCAAGGCTATCAGTAGTTCTAATGGAAAATATTTTATTGACACCCACCTACAAAGGGAGAAATGATCATCATAATAATATAAGGGAAATCGGGGCTCGAGCGGAAAGATTTAGGTGTTCTTTTTTCCCACGCGCCTTTCGAGAGCCGAATGGTAGGGAAGTAGTATGAAAATGGTTCGATGAACCCTCTGCCAGGCACTTAAATGTGGATTGCAGAGTAACCATGTAGATGTAGATGTAGATGTTGTCTATAACCGGGGCCTTGTTTCGACTTAGGACTTTCAGCGCTCTGTTAAATTCTTCACGCAGTATTGTATCTCCAATTTAATCTTCATCTATGTCCTCTTCCCTTTCCATAGTATTGCACTCAAATATATCGCCCTTGTATAGACCTTCTACATACTCCTTCCACTTTTCTGCTTTCCCTTCTTGGCATTGGACTGGTTTTCCATCTGAGCTCTTGATATTCATACAGGTGTTTCTCTTTTCTCCAAAGGGGTCTTTAATTTTCCTGTAGGCAGTATCTGTCTTACCCCTAGTGGTACATGTTTATACATCTTTACATTTGCCCTCTAGCCATTCCTGCTTAGCCTTTTTGCACTTCCTGTCGATCGCGTTTTTGAGACGTTTGTATTCCTTTTTGTCTGGTTCATTTACTGCATGTTTGTACCTTCTCCTTTCATCAGTTAAACTCAATATCTCTTCTGTTACCCATGGAGTTCTCCTACCCCAGCCCGCACCTCGTGGTCGTGCGGTAGCGTTCTCGCTTCCCACGCCCGGGTTCCCGGGTTCGATTCCCGGCGGGGTCAGGGATTTTCTCTGCCTCGTGATGGCTGGGTGTTGTGTGATGTCCTTAGGTTAGTTAGGTTTAAGTAGTTCTAAGTTTTAGGGGACTGATGACCATAGATGTTAAGTCCCATAGTGCTCAGAGCCATTTCTCCTACCCCTCGTCTTTTTATCTACTCGATCCTCTGCTGCCTTCACTATTTCTTCTCTCAAAGCTACCCATTCTTCTTCTACTGTATCTCATTCCCCTGTTCTTGTCAGTCGTTGCTTAATGATCTCTCTGAAACTCTCTACAGCGTTTGGCTCTTTCGGTTCTTCTAGGTTCCATCTTCTTAAATTCTTACCTTTTTGCAGTTTCTTCAGTTTTAGCCTACAGTTCATAACCAATAAATTATGGTCAGAGTCCACATCTGCCCCTGGAAATGTCTTACAATTTAAAACCTTGTTCCTAAATCTGTGTCTTACTATTATATAATGTATCTGAAACATTCCAGTGCCTCCAGGCCTCTTCCACGTGTTCAACTTTCTTTCATGATTCTTAAACCAAGTGTTAGTTATAATTATATTATGCTCTGTGCAAAATTCTGCCAGGCGGCTTCCTATTTAATTCCTTATCCTCAGTCCATATTTACCTACTACTTTTCCTTATCTTCATTTTCGTACTATCGAATTCCATTACTCCATGACTATTAAATTTTAACTATGTGAATAATTTCTTTTATTGCATCATACATTTCTTCAATATCTTCATCATCTGCGGAGTTAGTTGGCACATAAATTTGTGCTACTGTGGTAGGCATAAGCTTAGTGTGTGCCCTGCCGAAAATAATTCGTTCTCTATGCTGTTCGTAGTAGGTTACCCGGGTTCCTATTTTTTTATTCCATATTATACCCACTCCTGCATGACCCTGTATTCACATGACCAGAAGTTTGGTTCCTCCTTCCACCCAACGTCACCGATACCTACTATATCTAACTTCAACTATTCATTTCCCTTTTTAAATTTTCTAGCCTACCTGCCAAATTAAAAAAAATTAAATTATCTAATCTACCTGCCCGATTAACCACCCATTGTGTCCTTACCTACTCGTAGTGGTGGGGCTTGTGTGGCCAAATGATCCTGAGAGCTAGGTTGGGGGTGGCTTTGCTACTAGTAGGTTCTCCCATAACTGATAGGTCAAAAGTGATGATCCAGGCTAAATAGGACACCCTGGCCCTCCAGGTTGGGGGTTGGACGTTCGGCCAACACGCCCACACCGTAAAAAAGATGATTGTTACAAAACATCAAGGATTAGTCTCGGATTCGGTACAGAACAATGGAAACGACACCAGAAAGTCAAAGGTTAATGCCAGGATATCATGGGACAAACTTAGTGTGAAGTGAGGCACTTTGAATGTAAAAACACTATTCTCACCAGGAAAGGTGAAGGTCCTTGAGGAAGAACTGAATAGGTATATGTTAGACATAGTGGCACTGCAGGAAATAAGATGGTCTGGAGAAGAAATGCATAAAGAAAAGTTATAAAGCTACTTCTACAGTGGAAATAAAGAAGGTGAACCTCAGTTTGGAGTAGGTTTTGCAGTAGCCAACAGAGTAAGGGGAAATATCATGGATTTCAAGGCTGTTAATGAGAGAATATGCTGGATAAGAATAAAAGAAAAATTCTGCAATTTAACTCTGGTTTCATTCCATGCACCTACAGAAGATAAAGATGACAGTGAAAAAGATAGTTTCTATGAAGACGTAGACTCAGTGTCTGAAGATGCACAATCATACAATGTGAGGGTTTTGCTTGGTGACGCCAATGCTAAAATAGGAAGAGAAGATATTTTGAGACCTTACGCTGTGACAGTCCGCATGATTGCTCTAACAACAATGGAATGTGATTAGGCAGTCTGGATGCTTCAAAAATCTTAAGAATTATGAGTGTCTACTTTCCTGGCAAAGACATCCGTAAGATGTCACGGAAGCACCTGACCAAGGGACTCAGAACCAAATAGACCACATACTTGTGGATCCCAGACACAGAAGTGCTATACAGAATGTAAAATCTTAAAGAGGTGAAGAAATAGGACCAGACCACTACCATGTGGTGACAACCATACAGGAGAGGATAGACAGCCGTAACAGCAGGGGAAGAGAAGCATACCAGAAAATAAATGCACACCTACTGAAAGAGGACCATATTAAGAAAAGATATGCACTTGGAATTGGAAATAGGATTGCTTCCATAGAAGAAGATGAAGATGATATTGAAAAGTGTTGGTGAAAATGAAGACGGTTTAAAAGATGCTACAAGTGAGGTGCCGAAACCAATGGAGAAAAGGAGGAAGAGCAGAAGATGGTTTAATGATAGGTTCAGAGATGCAATTATCAAGAGAAAAGCAGCGAAACTGTTACGTCTGACAAACGAACAGTATGAAAGAACACGCTGAAATACCGGGTGATCAAAAAGTGATTATAAATTTGAAAACTGAATAAATAACGGAATAATGTAGAATAACGTAGATAGTGAGGTACAAATTGACGCACATGCTTGGAATGATATGGGGTTTTATTAGAATAAAAAAAAAATACAAAAGTTCGCAAAATGTCCGACAGATGGCGCTTCACCTGATCAGAATAGCGATAATTAGCATAACAAAGTAAGACAAAGCAAAGATGATGTTCTTTACAGGAAATGCTCAATATGTCCACCATCATTCCTCAACAATAGCTGTAGTCGAGGAATAATGTTGTGAACAGCACTGTAAAGCATGTCCGGAGTTATGGTGAGGCATTGGCGTCGGATGTTGTCTTTCAGCATCCCTAGAGATGTCGGTCGATCACGATACACTTGCGACTTCAGGCAACCCCAAAGCCAATAATCGCACGGACTGAGGTCTGTGGACCTGGGAGACCAAGCATGATGAAAGTGGCGGCTGAGCACACGATCATCACCAAACGACGCGCTCAAGAGATCTTTCACGGATCTAGCAATATGGTTGGTTCTAATAAAACCCCATGTAATTCCAAGCATGTGTAGTAATTTTTACCTCTCTATCTACATTATTCCGTGGTTTATTAAGTTTTCAAATTTATACTGACTTTTTGATCACCCGGTACATGGAATCAGTTAGAGAAGTAAGACAAGTGCTTAGAATAGAAAAGCGAGAGTTCATAAATAGTACAATAAAACTGTCAGAAGAAGATCGGACAGTAGGAAATACGAGAGACTTTTAGAGGACAGTCAGGTTCTTCAAGAAAGGACACAATCCAATGATTGACGTGATCAGAGGTCAAGGTGGACAGATAACCACATATGAAATGGAAGCTATGGAGCAATAGAAAAACTTCTTCGAAAACCTCCTTAATGTGTATGTAAACACCGTGAGTGCTAAAACAGAATGAAGAAGAAGAATCACATAGAGAAAACAGAGATACTGTACAATTGGTGGAATATGAACTACCAAACATGGAAGAGGTAAGAGCTTCTATAAAACTGCTGAAGAGGGGGAAGGCACCAGGAATAGATGGCATAGCTGCAGAGATGTTGAAGGAGGAAAGAGCTACTCTACAAACGAGATTATACCAATTAATCTGCTTAATTTGGAAGAAGGAGGCGATCCCAGAACAATGGAGGGAGTCTCTCATCTGCCCTATACCATAGAAAGGAGACCCAATGAGATGTAGCAACTATAGAAGAATCACACTACTATGTACATGTTGAGAAAGTACTGGGATTTCAACAAGCAGGTTTCAGAAATGGAACGTCAACTGTAGACCGTTTACATACAATACGGCAAATGCTAGCAAGGAGATGGGAACTCCGCAAAAATGTTCACTGCCTTTTTGTGAACTTCCAAAAAGCATATGATGGTGTGAATAGACTTGCTTCAGCCGGCCGAAGTGGCCGAGCGGTTAAAGGCGCTACAGTCTGAAACCGCACGTCGCGACGGTCGCAGGTTCGAATCCTGCCTCGCGCATGGATGTGTGTGATGTCCTTAGGTTGGTTAGGTTTAAGTAGTTCTAAGTTCTAGGGGACTGTTGATCACAGCAGTTGAGTCCCATAGTGCTCAGAGCCATTTGAACCATTTTTTAAGACTTGCTTGTCTATTATGGCAAGAACTCGAAATGGCTCAAGTTTCCAGAAAACTCATAAAACTGACACAGGTAAGCACCCAGGAGGCAACATGGACGATGAAAGTAAACGGATACATATCAAAGAAGTTCAAGGTGAGGACTGGGGTGCGACAAGGAGACTGCCTCTCCCCTCTACTGTTTAACCTGGTACTGGAGAGAGCCCTGAGAATGGTAGCAAGCCTGCAGACAGGAATACAGCTGGGAAGAAGGATCAACACCCTGGCCTATGCGGATGATACAGTTTTAATAGCAGAGAAAGAGCAAGACCTGGTTCAGATGACAAGAACATTAATGGAAGCGGTAATGAGAGCATGCCTGAATTTGAATAAGACAAAATACCTCGTAATTCGAAGAGGAAATTTTGACAGGCCCCTAAAGGCGGAGGACAAAGTCTTTGAAAGGGTAAAACACTTTAAATATCTTCTGGCTATACTCAGTGAAAGGAACGAGATAGAACAGGAAATTATCGCACGAATACAAGCAGGAAACAGGTCAAGGTTTGCTCTGGGAAAGTTGTTAAAGTCCTGGCCTCTGTCGAGATCCTCAAAGACCAAGATCTACAATACACTATTACAACCCGTACTCTAATACGGAGCAGAGACCTGGAGCATCACCCAAAAGATGCAAAGAAAACACCTGATATTTGAGAATGCCTTCCTCGGACACATTTTTGGGTCAGTGAAGGATGGAGATGAATGGAGGAAATGAAAGAACTGTTAATTGCAGGAGCTGTTCAAATCGATTGACATCGTGGCAGTGATCAAAGAAAGAAGACTGAAGTGGAATGGACACGTAATGCGTCCAGAAGCTCAGATCATCAGCCAGGTAGTGTAGGAAGATGTTAGAGGCAAAAGACCACGGGGAAGACCACGACTCCGATGGATTGATCAGGTCAGAGAGGATACGAGTGCGCTGAGGCTGTCTGGAGAAGAATACATGGACCGAGGACGCTGGAGGAGGCTCATTGGTGAGGCCAAAGACCGACTGCGGTTTGTGTGGCCAACGCAGTAAGTAAGTATCTGCCCGATTAAGGGATCTGACATTCCACGTTCCGATCTGTAGAACGCAAGTTTTTTTCTGCTGGTAACGACGTCCTCCCGAGTAGCCCCTCACCCCCCCCCCCCACACACACACACCGAAGATCCGAATGGGGGACTATTCCACCTCCGGAATATTTTAGCCAAGAGGACGCCATCATCATTGAACCACATGTAAAGCTGCATGTCCTAGGAAAAAACTGCGGCTGTAGTTTCCCCTTGCTTTCAGCCATTCACAGTACCAGCACAGCAAGGCCGTTTTTGTCAGTGTTACAATGCTGTATCAGTCAATCATCCAGACTGTTGCCCCTGAAACTACTGAAAAAGCTGCTGCCCCGCCTCGGGAACCACTCGTTTGTCTGGCCTCTCAACAGATACCCCTCCGTTGTGGTTGCACCTACGGCACGGCTATCTGTATCACTGCGGCACGTATGCCTCCCCACCAACGACTAGGTCCATAATTCACGGGACACCTCTTAATATCTCGTCGGACCTGCTTTTGCTATGCGTGGGAACGATCTATTGATACTTAATCAGCATTGTTTCAGAAAACATCATTCTTGTGCAACGCAGCTAGCTCTTTATTCGCACGAAGTAATGGCCGCTATCGACAGGGGATCTCGAGTTGATTCCGTATTTATAGATTTCCGGAACGCTTTTGACACCGTTCCTCACAAGCGACTTCTAATCAAGCTGCGGGCCTATGGGGTATCGTCTGAGTTGTGCGACTGGATTCGTTATTTCCTGTCAGGAAGGTCGCAGTTCGTAGTAATAGATGGCAAATCATCGAGTAAAACTGAAATGATATCAGGTGTTCCCCAGGGAAGCGTCCTGGGACCTCTGCTGTTCCTAATCTATATAAGTGACCTGGGTGACAATCTGAGCAGTTCTCTTCGGTTGTTCGCAGATGATGCTGTAATTTACCGTCTAGTAAGGTCATCCGAAGACCAGTATCAGTTGCAAAGCGATTTAGAAAAGATAGCTGTATGGTGTGCCAGGTGGCAGTTGACGCTAAATAACGAAAAGTGTGAGGTGATCCACATGAGTTCCAAAAGAAATCCGTTGGAATTCGATTACTCGATAAATAGTACAATTCTCAAGGCTGTCAATTCAACTAAGTACCTGGGTGTTAAAATTACGAACAATTTCAGTTGGAAAGACCACATAGATAATATTAAGGGGAAGGCGAGCCAAAGGTTGCGTTTCATTGGCAGGACACTTAGAAGATGCAACAAGTCCACTAAAGAGACAGCTTACATTACACTCGTTCGTCCTCTATTAGAATATTGCTGCGTGGTGTGGGATCCTTACCAGGTGGGACTGACGGAGGACATCGAAAGGGTGCAAAAAAGGGCAGCTCGTTTTGTATTATCACGTAATAGGGGAGAGAGTGTGGCAGATATGATACGCGAGTTGGGAAGGAAGTCATTAAAGCAAAGACGTTTTTCGTCGCGGCGAGATCTATTTACGAAATTTCAGTCACCAACTTTCTCTTCCGAATGCGAAAATATTTTGTTGAGCCCAACCTACATAGGTAGGAATGATCATCAAAATAAAATAAGACAAATCAGAGCTCGAACAGAGAGGTTTAGGTGTTCGTTTTTCCCGCGCGTTGTTCGGGAGTGGAATGTTAAAGAGATAGTATGATTGTGGTTCGATGAACCCTCTGCCAAGCACTTCAATGTGAATTGCAGAGTATCATGTAGATGGTGCAGTAACTCGACGTGTCATGGACTCAATGAGTCGCTGGAAGTCCTCTGCAGAAATACTGATCCATGCTCCCTCTATACTGTAGCTCCCCATAATTGCCGAAGTGTTGCCGGTGCAGGATTTTGCGCACGAACTGACCTGTCGATTATATCTCAGAAGGTTCAGTGGGATTCATGGCGGGCGATTTCAATGGGCAGTTCATTTGTTGGAATTTTCCAGCATAATCTTCAAACCAATCGCGAACTTTTCTGGCCCAGTGACGTGTCGCATTGTCATCCATAAAAATTCCATCGTTGTTCGGCAACACGAAGTCCATGAGTTGCTGCAAGTGACCATTTTCAGTTAATTATCAGTTCAGTTGTACAAGAGGACACAGTACATTCCATGTAAACACAGCCCACACTATTATGCAGCCAGAACCAACTTGCGCAGTGCCTGTTGACTATTTAGATCCTTGGTTTTGTGGGGTCTTCTTCACACTCGAACCCTACCATCATCTCTTACCAACTCAAATCGGGACTCACCTGATAAGGCCAAGGTTTTCCAGATGTCTAGGGTTTATAGCTATGGTCACGAGCCCAGGAGAGGTGCTGCAGACTACGTCGTGCTGTAAGGAAAGTCACTCGGGTCGGTCGTCTGCTGCCATAGCCAATTAACACCAAATTTCGGTGCACTGTCGTAACGTTTATGTTCGTTTTACGCCCTTATTGATTCCCGTGGGTATTTCGCGCAGTATTGCTTGCCTGTTTGCACTGAGTTGTCCGTGGTGAGTGGCAGTGCCTCAAATTTGGTATTCTCGGCACACTTTTCACGCTGTGGGTATCGGAATATTGGATTCCCCAGCGATTTCCGCGTGAAAAGTCAGACAATTTCCGTCGTGTGGCGGTAAGAATGTCGGAAATATTTTCACGTATATCAACTGGGTACAAATGACCGCTCCACCAATGCACTGCCCTTTTATACCTTGTGCACGCTTCACTGCCGCCATCTATGCATGTACATACCACTATCCCACGACATTTGTCACCTTAGTGTATGTTTCAATTGATTGATACATCCTAATGCAGACTGGTCTTTGACCTGGGTAATGAAAGTAAATGTGTAGTGTAGCTCTACATCAGAATTAGTTCGGAAACCATGCATCATTATTTCAACATAGTGAAAGACATCTCTTGACTGATCGATTTTACAAATTTTTCCACTTTTCCTCCCATTTTAATTGTCCTCTTTTTGCCTGAGATACTTTAACATCTTGGGCCTTGCTTTTACCACTGCATAGTTCGCTGTATCGTTCGGTGATTATTTGCCGTTTGTCGTCTTAAGGTAAACAACATATATCGACGTGCCGTAGCTGTCAACAATACATGGATCTCTGCAGCGGCGCACGCCGTTGCTTAGCATCAGTCTGAGATGAGACGACTGGCGAGCAACATGAACGTGCCTTTATCCAGCCAGCAAAATCTTAAGAAAACCGCGAAGTTCAGGAAGAGCACGAAGCAGCAACAGGAGTCAGTAGGTAAGCCATAAACAAGCATTTGTGTAGCAACCAAAGCACAGGCATTAAAGCGAGTGAATCTTTCTGTGGGCACGTAAGAAAAATTATTAAATTCATGGGTATTTGTTGAACGTGGAGGTCTTCGACACCGCAGTTATAATCAGGGCAACTTGTTACTGCAAATTATTCATCCCGGCTGTTGATCATGGTGTGTCTCAGGCTGTTTGTGTTAAAGAAATACGAATTTTATGAATAACGAGAAAACCGGAGTACTATAAATTATACATATTCCTGTAAAGTTTCCGCGCCAGTCTCTGTATTCGCTCGAATAAACACTGTTCGACAAGTCGAGACTGTCACTATGACGTCCTGAAACGCTCGTTTTCAATGCACATGTCACAACAAATAAGACGTTTTTATAATAATTTCAGACGATTAAGGACGTATTTCAAACGTTAAGTTGCGTTTTAACGGAAAATTAATTTACCTTATAAGTCATAGGTGTCTAACAAATAAAATGAAATACAATTTGCTATTTGCCTATGTGTAATTAAATTAGGTGGGACAGCTTGAGCGCATTTGTGCTAGTATGGTTCGTAGCCTCAATTCCACATTTTCTTAGCTTCTCGTCTCTACTTTTGGATCGTTAGAGG
The DNA here is from genome assembly GCF_021461385.2 of Schistocerca piceifrons. NCBI lineage: Eukaryota > Metazoa > Arthropoda > Insecta > Orthoptera > Acrididae > Schistocerca > Schistocerca piceifrons. The sequence continues at coordinate 690,180,683 of NC_060142.1, read as the reverse complement.
TCGCTGGGATTCGAGCTGCTATTATGCTGATTCTTCCGATAAATTCTAGTGACCTATTCCACCCGCCGGCTTTGACCACTGACGTCATACCTAAACCATAGACGCGATATAGAGGTGATATTTCAAGGTAACGAAGTTTATTCGTAATAAAAAAAAACGATAATAAACATATATGCAATAAATTGCAACCATACTTCACGCGATTAATTACATAGCTACAAATTACATTGTAAAGAAACTGATGTAACGAATAATAAAATAGCAAGAGAAAAAAGAAAATATACATGCATGAAACAAATTATGAGCATATTTTACGTGCGTAAATGAAAGAACCACCGTCCACTACAATCTGACGCATCGTAAACTGTTAATATTGCGGAACAATAGTGATTATTAATAATAAAAAACTGAATCTGTAGGATGTACCGCAGGAAAGTGGAGTTTTTGGGAGGAGACAAATTAAAATGTAATGCAACAGCCGGAAAATGATTTAAATAGTTTGCTAACAAACAGGAAACGTAAGGATGAAATTGACAGAAAATAAGGAGAAAAGAAAACACAGAAATCCTAAAAGAAAAGATATTACACCAGTAACGAAAATTCATGAAAATGTAAGAAATGTTGGAATCGAAACTAGAACTGATGTAGACTCTAAGTCAATTCGAATTGTCGATTTGTTAGTTATCACATTTTTCAGTAATACAGGGAGCGACGCCACACAGTTAAATTCTTCACGAACTAGCAAACCACACCTAATGGAAATGACCTAATAAAGGAATGTGAAATCACTGCAAACGACTAACCACATATGAAAATTCTGAAAGAATGTGCAATGTCCATCTACTGCAAAAATGCGAAAATAAATCATGGAATCTGTAAGTAGAATTAACCTATATAGTCCAGTTCTAGTTATCGAGTCCAAAGTTAACCACTTTTTGTGATTTTGCAATAGGTATATTCCGTGGTTTGTTGTACGATCTCCGTTTTTGCAGTTGATCTCTGAACTATTACGAAAAATAACAAACGTTGTAATCGGTAACTAGAAATGTCCTATTTATATCAGCTGTAGTTATCGATTCCGTGGTTCACTATTTTTCATGTATTCACAATAGGTGCGTGCAGAGGTTTGCTATAGGATTTCTGTTTCCGCTGTTGCTTTCTGTGCTACTGTTGTGTCAGTAGGTGTGTGCTAAGCATTCTTTGAGAATTTTCATGTATGGTATCGCTCACAGTCGATTCCGCATTCCATTATTATTGTGATCATTGTTGGGTGTGGATTACTGTTCGTTACAAATTTAACTGTATGATGTCGCTCTCTGATGTAGGTACTGCAGAAACGCCACAAGTAACAAGCCTTGAAGTCGATAACTAGACTTAACCCATGTAGCTGAAGTACGGAGACTTGTACCAAGAAAATGAGTCCTAAATGAAATGACAATACACGCTTAATGACAATCATGTAAAAAAAGAAAGAAAAGAGGAATGGGGAACTACAGTTTACCTACATATTTGTCAACTTAGTTTCCTGCCTAATCTCAGTCTTGGAAATCGTACCACATTCGAAAAATGCAGCCAAATATTTGTGAAAAAGTAATATTACAAAAATGACTGCAAGTTGTTTCACTCGCAAGAGAGTAAGTTGTTCTCTGATTCCTGCTTAAGCTAACCCTCGGAAATTGTGCCACATTCGCAAAAAACTGCCAAATTTTTGGGGGAAACAAGGTTATAAGTTTTCCTGCCAATACTTTCACTCGCAGCAATTTAAGTTGTGCTCTTAGGTTCCTGCCTATTCACGCCCAAGGAAATCGCGACATATTTTGAATAAACAGCACAGTTTATGTCAGTTAACGAAGACAACCATAGCATTTATTAACAGGCATGTTACATCCTTCTAATCATAAACTCATGACGTCAATGGTCAAAGCTGACAGATGGAATAAGACATTAGAATAGATCTGATTCTGCTCGCTGGCAATTTTGTCGATCAAATGCTGCTGTGCGTAATGGGTATGACACCATACCCATCATTGTTTAATGTTCTGTTTCATATCTATGATAAGTAATTTGTAGTTGTGCGTATTATTCCTACAAGACGTTTTACGCCATCGTGTGCCGCGCAATTTATCAAAGGTGGTAACGCTTCACTTTAAGGAGACTCTCGGAGCGTTGGCTGACGGAAGTAACAGTCTCGATAGAAATCGAAAGACTATTTATGGCTTCGGACTGATACTCTGTGTGTCCGGTCGCTACCAGACTTAAGAGTACCTTCACTGAATATATAAATCAATTAAAACCATTTCACATTAATTACATATAACATTTTTGTGATCCGTAACTCAGCAGATTACATCTGCTTTCTTTCTATAGTATGTAGACACACTGAACACAGCATCATTTGATACATAAGGCTGACTAAATGATTTGCATTTCTTTGCATTTCCAAAGTCAACTTTCATCATTTCAGTGTAAGGGAACATTTCTCTTGACCCATATATTTTACTGTTTTCCCCATTTTTCTTTTCATTGTATTTATTTTCTTTTTTTCGTTTCTTTCTCTCGGACTCCTGGGGTGCTTCAGCATCGGGGCTCCTGGGATACTGCCACTGTTGCCCCAGGCTAGTTTCGCCCTTAGGCAGTGATACGAACTGACAACACTTTGTATGACTCCCACAACACACCTTTAAAGGTGCTGTAAAATTGATGAGCACATGGTGTGCTCTAGCTCCATTTGATTTCATGTGCATGTACACTACTGGCCATTAAAATTGCTGCACCAAGAAGAAATGCAGATGATAAACAGGTATTCATTGGACAAATATATTATACTGGAATGGACATGAGATTACATTTTCGTGCAGTTTGGGTGCATAGATCCTGCGAAATCAGTACCCAAAACAACGATCTCAGACCGCAATAACGGCCACGATACGCCTGGGCATTGAGTCAAACAGAGCTTGGATGGCGTGTACAGGTACAGCTGCCCATGCAGCTTCAACACGATAAAACAGTTCACCAAGAGTAGTGACTGGCGTAATGTGACGAGCCAGTTGCTCGGCTACCATTGACCAGACGTTTTCAGTTGGTGAGAGATCTGGAGAATGTGCTAGCCAGAGCAGCAGTCGAACATTTTCTGTATCCAGAAAGGCCTGTACAGGACCTGCAACATGCCGGCATGCTTTATCCTGCTGAAACGTAGGGTTTCGCAGGGATCGAATGAAGAGTAGAGCAACGGGTCGTAACACATCTGAAATGTAACGTCCACTGTTCAACGTGCCGTCAAAGCGAACAAGAAGCGACCGAGACGTGTAACCAATGGCACCCCATACCATCACGCCGGGTATGGCGATGTCGAATACACGCTTCCAATGTGCGTTCACCGCGATGCCGCCAAACACAGATGCGACCATCATGATGCTGTAAATAGAACCTGGATTCAACCGAAAAAATGACGTTTTTCCATTCGTTCTCCCATGTTCGTCATTGAGTACACCATCGCAGGCGCTCCTGTTCGTGATGTAACGTCAAGGGTAACAGCAGCCACGGTCTCCGAGCTGATAGTCCATGCTGCTGCAAACGTCGTCGAACTGTTCCTGCAGATGGTTGTTGTCTTGCAAACGTCTCCATCTGTTGACTCAGGGATCGAGACGTGGCTGCACGATCCGTTACAGCCATGGTGATAAGATGCCTGTCATCTCGACTGCTAGTGATACGAGACAGTTGGGATCCAGCACGGTGTTCCGTATTACCCTCCTGAACCCATCGATTCCATATTATGCTAACAGTCATAGGATCTCGACCAACACGAGCAGCAATGTTGCGATACGATAAACGGCATTCGCGATAGGCTACAATCCGACCTTTATCGAAGTAAGAAACGTGATGGTACGCATTTCTCCTCCTTACACGAGGCATCACAACAACGTTTCACCAGGCAACGCCAGTCAACTGCTGTTTGTGTTTGAGAAATCGGTTGGAAACTTTCCTCATGTCAGCACGTTGTAGGTGTGGCCAACCTTGTGTGAATGCCCTGAAAAGCTAACCATTTGCATATCACAGCATCTTCTTCCTGTCGGTTAAATTTCGCGTCTGTAGCACGTCATCTTCGTGGTGTAGCAATTTTAACGGGGAGTAGTGTACATTCCAATACCAGACCACACATTCGGTATCAATGTCAATACATACGAAACATGCATGATACTTTGCCAATGCCTTCGTCTTAAGCATCGTCCAGTGTGCCTCATGTTAACAGTTTGGACAAGCAAGGTAGAGTATGGCTTGGAAACCAGCACTCTGATCCTTGTTTGGCCGTCAGAAGTACCCCCGGCTTGAAGTTATCAAAGGTAGGTCGGTGGAGCCTATTCCGTAGCACACGGAAAGCGCTACAGCTAATTGAGATTCGTATAATGTGTTACTTTGCAGACAGTCTCAACTGCCTAGGTTTACATCGAGCTGAAAACACAGTGCCTCTTGCTTACCGAAGTCCTAATCACGACCTGCCGGTGTACATGACGGGGTGTTGGGATTTTCGTGTTGAGCGGTGGGCCAGTGGTGTATCTCGTAATGGTGTTTGCCCAAAAACAGCTGACGGCACTGTAGTCGCTACGCCATCTTATCTGGTTGGCTGGCTCTTGCAAAAAAAAAAGAGATATTAGTGGCTTGTGACCAGGTGGAATTTTGCCCCGTATAAGAAAACATGAAATTTATTGATAGCATAAATAAAAACCAGTGCCTGATTTTCTATGTGGCTGCAATCCACCTATGCTGTTGTTAGAGGCTTAGACGCTTATTGAAATATCATTGTGGGATTTAGCCGACAGCAAACAGTTCATCAGAACTGTGAAACACCTGTCACCAGGAACAAACCTTTTCCTGTCACTAACGTAACCAAGCAGGGATCAAACTTGAAACACAATTTCTGTTTCATGAAAGGTTCTTGTCAATGGTGTGCTACATTTGTTAACCTGGTAGAGAGAGAGAGTAATATTTGCACGTTATTCAGTATTAATTTTCCATTTGTCTTGGTTAGGAACGAATGGAGTCCTTTCAGAGCTTTAGGCTCAGGGTGACTTGTCACTTGCTTCAACGTGACCTGACGTGGGAATGGGAGCATTTTTGCTCAGCGTACTCAATGTTCAATACTAAGCTGGTAAAATCTAGACTTATTTAATTTCGTTTGAGAACACTGTTTCCATGAAGTAGCAGTCATAAGTTGTTAAAGTGGTAGACCAAGTGTTGATAATGTTGTCTATATAGTTCGCAGGTTATGGTACCCAAGGTACAAAAAGCAATTTATTACATCGATACAGCCTGAAACGCTTGTTAGTGATCATGAAACGCTTTGGTTCTGTATGTTAGAGTTACTGCAGATAAGTGTCAGCTAAGTATCATAGCTAACTTTGTGAGCATGTCAACTGGACGTGGAACTAAACTACTGGCCATTAAAAATGCTACACCACGAAGATGACGTGCTACAGACGCGAAATTTAACCGACAGGAAGAAGATGCTGTGATATGCAAATGATTAGCTTTTCAGAGCATTCACACAAGGTTGGCGCCGGTGGCGACAGCTACAACGTGCTGACATTAGGAAAGTTTCCAACTGATTTCTCATACACAAACGGCAATTGACCTGCGTTGCCTGGTGAAACGTTGTTGAGATGCTTCGTATTGTAGCCTATCGCGATTGCGGTTTATCGTATCGCGACATTACTGTTGGCGTTGGTCGAGATCCAATGACTGTTAACACAATATGGAATCGATGGGTTCAGGAGGATAATACGGAACGTCGTACTGGATCCCAGAGGCCTCGTATGACTAGCAGTCGAGATGACAGGCATCTTATCACCATGGCTGTAACGGATCGTGCAGCCACGTCTCGATTCCTGAGCCAACAGATGGGGACGTTTGCAAGACAACAACCATCTGCACTAACAGTTCGATGACGTTTGCAGCAGCAGCATGGACTATCAGCTCGGAGACCATGGCTGCGGTTACCCTTGACGCTGCATCACAGACAGGGGCGCCTGCGATGGTGTATTCAATGACGAACCTGGGTGCACGAATGGCAAAACGTTATTTTTTCGGATGAATCCAGGTTCTGTTGACAGCATTACGATGGTCGCATCTGTGTTTGGCGACGTCGCTGTGAAAGCACATTGGAAGCGTGTATTCGTCTTCGCCATACTGGCGTATCACCCGGAGTGTGGTATGGGGTGCCATTGGTTACACTTATCGGTCATCTTTTGTTCGCATTGACGGCACTTTGAACAGTGGACGGTACATTTCAGATGTGTTACGACCCGTGCCTCTACCCTTCATTCGATTCCTGCGAAACCCTACATTTCAGCAGAATAATGCACGACCACATGTTGCAGGCCCTGTACTGGCCTTTCTGGATACAGAAAATGTTCGACTGCTGCCCTGGCCAGCACATTCTACAGATCTCTCACCAATTGAATACGTCTGGTCAATGGTGGCCGAGCCACTGGCTCGTCACAATACGCCAGTCACTACTCTTGATGAACTGTGGTATCGTGTTGAAGCTGCATGGGCATCTGTATCTGTACACGCCACCCAAGCTCTGTTTGACTCAATGCCCAGGCGTATCAAGGCCGTTATTACGGCCAGACGTGGCTGTTCTGGGTACTGATTTCTCAGGATCTATGCACCCAAATTGCGTGGAAATGTAATCACATGTCAGTTCTAGTATAATATATTTGTCCAATGAATACCCGTTTATCATCTGTATTTCTTCTTGGTGTGGCAATTTAAATGGCCTGTAGTGTAGATAAACAGCTACATTAAATAGACCATTCACAGTGTTGTGTACAGCTTCATACAGAATGGTAAGGAGAGGCGGGCTACAGAGCGGTGCAAATTATTACGAGCTGTCATCTTGCACTGAAAGCGTAGCTTGCCGCAGAGTCGAGAGGAGAGCAGAATTTTGTTCTCAAGCTGTAACAGCTGACGGTGGCTACTGCGCCGAACGAGCCGTATACTAGACTAAGCTGCGTACTACTCGATACACGTACTCTCTGTGAATCTGAAGAAGTACTATTAAATATTAATCGATCTTTTTCATAGTGTAAGTAGCCTGTTTATATGTTGGTAGCGCGATAGACTGCATTAATATCTCTGAAAGCGCTGTGCGCCCTCTGTAAGAGAGACTGTGGGTGGTCAGACTCGCAGTTGGAGGCGAACAGCCAGCAGTTGATGGCAGTTAGGAGTGAGTAGCCAGTAGTGATGGAGGTTGGAAGTCAATAGTTAGCAGCGATGGAGGTCAGAGGTCTGAAGTGGTAGCGCGAGCGGACCGTCTGGACGTGTCCGTCACGGAGATTCAATATTATTGACAATTATATAATTTTTGGAACTGGATGTTACAGACGATTGTATAATATTTGATCTGGATGTCACAAACTCTTTCCCTTGCTAACCACATGCCTCCTACAGTAGTTAGAATCTTTTTATTTAGGTGGCTGTATTGGTGCTTGCTGCACTGCTATAGTTCGTGTAATAAAGATTTTCTGTGAGGTAAGTGAGTTATGAAATGTATGGGTTATTGTTAGGGTTTCTTCTAATTCAGGGCCATTCTTTTGAGTTAATTTTAAAGCAGTCAGATCACGTTATCCTTTAATATTGAGGGTAATTAATGAATAGGAGAAGTTTGAGTTTCGTTTGTTAGGGCAAATTCTGTAGGTCAGAAATGAAATGATAAGGAATAGCAAAGTGACACTTGCATTCAGTCTTACACAACAGTTTAAGAACATTGAGTAAGCATTCAGCAGTTTAAGTAAAATCATATTAAGACGTTTCAACTAGACTAATGATGTGCGCTACTTGGTACACGTAGTCCCTGCGAATCTGAAGAAATACTATTAAATATTAATCGATCTTTTTCATACTTTGTACACCAAATTATTTGGATAACAAAACTACACTGGCTAAATTTCAAATCAATAACTTCAATACTTTCAGAGATAATTTTTTTTTTACCTAAAACGCATAACAGGCTTGCTGGCATTGTGAAACGAAGTTAGGGACTGTAATGTATTCATCTATCGTATCAACTGAATTCCTGGTCATGCCGGTCTGCCAGGAAACGAGGCTGCTGACGCTGCTGCCAAGGCTGCAGTCCCCGTACCTCTGCATGCGAGTACCTGTATTACCTCCAATGATTTCTGCGTTGCCGTCTGTCAGGAGGTGGTGTCCCTTTGGCGTCGCCAATGGTCCTCCCTTCACGGGAATAAGCTTCGGCTTATTAAGTCTCTCCCAGCACCTTGGACGACCTCCTCTCGGCCCTCCAACCGGGAGGAGATTACTTTAACCCGGCTGCGTATTGGGCACTGCCTTTTTAGCCATCGTCATTTCCTAAGTGGCACTGCCCCACCACTTTGTGCACATTGCGCCCAAAATGTGACTGTCCTCCACTTCCTGACGGAATGCCCATTTTTAACAATTTACATTCCAGCTTGGGTTTGCCGTCTGATTTATCATCCGTTTTAGCGAATGACGGGAGGGCTGTAGACCGCGTTTCACTTTTTATCCGCCGAAGCAATATGGCGAAGGTCATTTAATTTTTAGTTTTGGACCTCCGTTTCTGTATGGTGTTTTTTTTAGCTCTTTTCCATGTGCCTGTTTTTAGCTGTCTTCTATTCTGTCAATTGGGACTGACGTATAGTCGTTCAACTCCTCTCAGCGTTCGTGTTCTATAGTCTTCACTTGAGCGTGCATGACCCGATCTGTTTTTGGCGCCCTAAAGCAAAACAAAACAAACTGAAATTGCAGCCAAGAGGATAAGTTCATGTAATATTATTTTCTGGAATTTTCTTTTGTTTCATTATCACAGATTTCTGACGTAATTAAGTGTACTTTGGAAAATTATATGGCTGGTCCCGGCGGAGGTTCGAGTCCTCCCTCAGGCGGGGGTGTGTGTTTGTCCTTAGGATAATTTAGGTTTAGTAGTGTGTAAGCTTAGGGACTGATGACCTTCGCAGTTAAGTCCCATAAGATTTCACACAAATTTGAACATTTTTTTTTTTTTGAAAATTATTATTTCATCCTGTTTTGGTTTTGCGAGTGTTTTGAAGAGAATGAGGGAGTGAATGGAGGACATACGAATAATGAGAATGTGTTATTTTATTAAAACTATGTACATGTAAGCCTGAGGAAGTTGTTGTGTAACAGGGATATTTGTGACGTATATCCGAGTGATCTTGATTTCGTAAAAGACAGCCAGAAGGGGCGCTGGGTATAAAATTTACTTGTAATTTATTTTGTGGAAAGGAATAGTATTTTGTTTTCATTACATCTTATTTAGTTTTGGAATTACGAGATCTCTAGTGTAAATTACTGGTAGTAATCTGATTGGGTGACGTTAGAAATACCGCGAGAACAGAAGTGCTCGAGATAACCTGTCCGGCTGATTCACATACTACTCAATCGGAATTCGGCGTTTCCCGCGCGTTTGAGTAGAGCGTTGTGTCTCGGATCTATGAATTGAGATAGTCGCTCGGGAACTGTCTTCTGCTAGACACCCAAGTTAAACCACGGCGATCAAATTTGTACGAGAATGAAGAAATTTGCACGTTTGGTCGGTTCTCATAACGTTGAGGAAAGGCGACTACAATATTGAGTATTTTGTGGAAGTCTGAGCCTTGTGAGCGCTTTATTTAAGGAGATATTTGCGTGTGCACCTTTCATATCGTACATAAACTCAGCGTGGCGTGTTTCTTGCATATTACGAGACATTATGGCAAGAACTTTTTTAAAAGAAGTGTACTAAATGATGAATGGGTGAGTCAGCGACTGTTTAGTACGCTGTTAGTACTGTTTAGTACTATCGGGTGGGACTAAATATCTTCTGCCTGCTTTTGCATCTGATCTGGCAACAGAGGCAGTCAGTTACATTGCTTAATTGATGTCGAGATATTAAATACGGACGTCATAGCCATTTTCCGCGATTTAGGGACAATAAATCAAGGAAATTTTAGACATTTTTTTTTCAAACGAGTCACCCAAGAATCCAGAACACTCGGAAGTTTAAATAACTTTCAGCTACTGCCCATGGACTAGAGTTACGTGGCCTTTGCGTGGCAGATATTTAGTCGAATTTTCGTCAACGCTGCTTTTGCCGGCTAAACCAGTAGCCACCATCGCAGAGTGAAGGGGCAGACAACCAGAAACCTATGTAGGTAGACGGACTAATTGTACAAAGCATAGTGAGAGATAGTCCCTTCCCGCCGCAATGTCGTCGTTGGAAAGCTGGACAGGAAATGACTAGAGAACAAGTTAACACCACGAACACAGGATTTACTTCACATCCATCGCTGCAGGCGTTCGAAGCCTCATTGCAAATATTGCAGCAAAAAATAAGTCCAACTATTGCAACAGCAACAACGATGAGATTTGCTGAACTAAGTACAGACGAAGGTGTCGTAGCGAAGGACTGAGTGGCTGCCGCAGGCAGTCTTGCGTGGGGGCAGTGGGCGCTCCTGGTACGGAAGCCGGCCGCTGTGGCCGAGTGGTTCTAAGCGCTTCAGTCCGGAACCGCGCTGCTGCTACGGTCGCAGGTTCGAATCCTGCCTCGGGCATGGATGTGTGTGATTTCTTTAGGTTAGTTAGGTTTAAGTAGTTCTACGTCTAGGGGACTGATGACCTCAGATGTTAAGTCCCATAATGTTTATAGCCATTTGAACCATTTCGTGGTACGGACACGCTGTAGGAGTGGCCCAGCGGCCACGCCAATGGATCCACTAGATCCTGCGCTACCAACTAACGGCGTCTAACGTAGTCTTGCTATTCCTTTACGAACTGTCGGACGTCAGTAGGGTTGCATCAGTATGTGACACCACGGACAGTAACTTTAAAATCGCTGCAGATCTGGATTCTAACGTTACACTTCTTAACAACACCCAAGAGTGTCAGCCACTGGCTACTTCGTCTGCATCTACATCCATGTTCGCGTCTTAAGCTGAGTGGTCAGCGTGTCTGACTGCCACGCAGCGTGCCGAGATTAGATTCCCGGACACGTCGGCATTACCTCTGCTCGTGGGCTGGGCGCTGTGTCGTCACCATCACTGCATCCCCACTGAAATTCAAGTTTCCCAATGTAGCATCAGTCGAAAAGACTTGCAACTCGGTCGCCGAACTTTCTCAGTGTGGACTCCTGGCCATCAATGCCATACGATCATTTGATTTCATTTCATCTACATATGTGCTCTGCAAAGCACTGTGACGTACATGGTAATGTATTTCCCGTCGTTCCATTCGTGAACAGTACGTAGGAAGAACGATTGCTCAAACGTCTTTGTTGCTCTGTAATTAGTCTGATCTTGCCTTCGTGATGCTTAAGTGAGTGATACGTAGGTTACTGCCGTATATTCACAGAGTTCTCAGTTAAGTGTAGTTCTAAAAATTTTATAAATAGTCTTTCACGAGATTGTTTTCGTCCATCTTCAAGTGACGGCCATCTCACTTTTTCAGACTCTTCATGACACACTCATGGGTTACACTGCTCGTCTCCCTCTAAACATTCAATATCCCCTGTTAGTCCTATTTCGTACTGGTTCCTTGTAACTGAGCAATATTCGAGAATGGGTCACAGGAACGTTATGTGGGCAATCTCCTTTCTAGGCTGTTTGTATTTTGCCGGTGTCCTACCAATGAATCGAAGTCCGCCACCTGCTTTATCTACGACTGTCTCAATGTGATCGTTCCAATTCATATACCTACAAGTATTAGCACCTGTGTATTTATACAAGTTGCCCAACTTTAATTATAATTCACTGACATTGTTGTTAGAGGGAACAAAGTCTTTGGTTTTCTTTTTTCTCGTTTTGTGAAGGGCACAACTTTGAATTTTTCAATATTTAAAGTAAGCTGCCAATCTTTGCACCACATCCTGAGATCTGATACTTAAGCAGATTTTTTTTCATAAAGTTCGTCATTATATATAACTGTACCAAATTCAGAAAGGTCATTGAACAGCACAAGCAGCAAGGGTACCAACATGCTGATGTGTGGCACTCCTGAAGTTACTTCTACATCTGTCAATGAATCTCCATGGGAGATAAAATGCTGTGTCATCTAACATATTAGCGATGCATATGTGCAGGTCACCTGGCCAGTCTGGTATTTAAGTTAAATTTACTCTGTTTCTAATTTTTCATTTTCATATTCTCACGTAATGTTGAAGTTCAACTCCTTGAGGCCTATGTCTCGAGTACGATCGTTGTTATGGCGTGTATTTTTTATTCCTGTGGTGACAAAATGCCAACCGTGCACCCAGTGTGGGCAGCTATTAGGGTGCGTGGAAGAGAAATCAGGTGCTAATCCTTGAATACAAGAGTGATTGGACTTGCGGAAATGCTTAAGAGGGGTCTATATGTTCTCCTCAGAACAAACAGAAACTATAGTGATGTAAATATAGATATAAATACAAAATGTTATTTATATATTAAATATTATCAAATCATTATGCGTTGGTCACACTGAATGCACAAGAAAACATCTTTTATCATATTATGACCTTTATTTCAGTATACGAAATCTAGTATTATAAGTTACGTCATAGATTTTCTGAGATTAAACAACAAACATTTAATTATATTGGGTTCACGTCAAAAGTACTGCTCGTTAAAGAAAGTTGTTTACGGGTAACTAAACTATGTTATTTGAAATTGTTTTTGTGCATTTTCTGCATGTTTGACCACTTTTTCTGTCTAATAGATGTAGCACAATTTTCAAACGCTGGCAACTAGCTCCACAACACATGTTTGTAGAACATTCTTTTGGAGAAGTGGGTTGTTTCATTTTTTGCCATAATACATTGAAAAAAATTCTTGTTATATCGGATCTACCTTCCCAGTAGTTGGGACGTTGCTCACAAAACAAACTCAAGGTATTTATGACTTTTTCATCTATTATATTTGGCCATACGACAGAAATTTATTATCTTGACTATCCCTCGCATATTTATGCTCGTGCTATCTGATCAAGAGTACGCACTCGTTAGTTTTACTCTAAAATGAAACTATCTTTGGCTTCTTTTTATGTTCTTCATTTACTTTGACAGTTTGGTGCAGCGAAGTTAGCAGTATGAGACTTTTGTTCTTTTTGCAAACTTAATTTACAACTGTGAAATTGTCTTTGAAACAAAGTGATGAGAACTTGGAATATTTCTTTTATGGGTACAATTTCCTCTATGTTTTAAGTGAAGATTCTAACTGCTGCAATCGTTTCCTGCAATAGTTCCTCATATAACGGAAGACTTGTGAAAAAATGACTGTATACATTGTCATATTTGTCGAAGTTCTTCTCAAGTTCTTTATTACTATCACCTCTACAGTAGAAGCAACACTGGTTTCTTTTGTCTGTTCAGGAACTTTTCTAATACGAAGTGAACCACCTCTGGTGTATGAACACAAATGACTTTGAAGGAAAACTTTTGAATCTATATTTCCCAGATTTTCTGGGAGTGTACTGAATAAACTTGTTAGTAACTCTGAAGGCGGCAATTTGTTCGTCTGTAGCTAAAGTTTCACTGGGATTCCTCCTTTGTCACCAGGTTCCATGAAAAATTAATAAATGTTGCAAACTGATTCTATGTCATCACTCTGTCCTCGTCCGTCCGTTTGTCATCGAATCCGAACGCTCTTCATATATCTTTAAATCTGTTACGAGAACAGTGGGCTATGTTATCGTGAAATAGCTCTCTCATTTGCGTATCAAAATTGATACATACATCGGCAATATACAGGAACCCAAAAATGCATTTATTTTGTCAGACGCAGATTTCTGGCGACTTTTTTCCTTGATACTAGCAATGCACTTAGCTTCTATAGTACTACAATGCACGATCTCCTCTAACATTTTATGAGAGAAGCGTTCCTTGAACTGTCAGTTACAGTATCTCTTACAGGACTAAATGAAATTTTAATGAAATTTTATACTCTAATACTGCTAGATGGTAGCGGTGTTCCTCTCCACTGACTCTTATACCGACCGATGAAGATATCAGAACTTCTATAGTTTGTCTCATCTGATTATTAACTACTTCCTTCAGTTGGAATGTAGAAGGCGCGGATTCATTACTCTGGCGGCCAGCGGTGTTTGAATCGTTATCGTCTTATTGGTCAGAGAGAACTTCATCTACAAGCTATTCAGAAATTTTCGATTCTGCTAGTGATGTTCTTCTACTTCTAACGGATAACACTGAATGCATTCTGAAAGTAAAGGAAAAAAGTATCTCCCATAATTATTCCGTGCACAGAAGTAAAGTTATGCTCATCTGAAACAATTTTAGCGTAAAGAAACACATTTGCTTTTCAAAATAATACTGGATTACGGCATATACAGTACTCCTGACTTTCAAACTCTGAGCGGTAATTGTGCCCTGCTACTAATTGTCGCCGGCCTCTGTGGCCGAGCGGTTCTAGGCGCTTCAGTCCTGAACCGCGCTGCTGCTGCGGTCGCAGGTTCGAATCCTGCCCCGGGCATGGCTGTATGTGATGTCCTTAGGTTAGTTAGGTTTAAGTAGTTCTAAGTCTAGGGGACTGATGACCTAAGATGTTAAGTCCCACAGTGCTCAGAGCCATTTTTGAACCGTTTTTACTAATTGTCGTCAGGAATCGTGCCATCATAATATGCCATTCGGACTAAAGGTTAAGTGATCGGAAGATAGTTTGTCTGCAGAGGGGTCTAAAAGACCCTTGTCACGTGTTAATGATGTAAACTAAACTAAACTCCGTACGGACAGGTCTCGGAAGACCCAACGGTACTGACCGACAGGCGTGTCATCCTCAGCGTATAGGCGTGACTGGATGCAGATACGGAGGGGCATGTGGTCAGCACACCGCTCTTCCGATTGTTGTCAGTTTTCATGTCCAGAGCCGCTATTTCTCAATCAAATGGCTCCTAAATTTTCCTCACAAGGGCTGAGTGCACCCCGCTTGGCAAAAGAGTCGGCAGATGGGACGATCAGCTATCCAAGAGCTAGCCAAGCCCGAGAGCGCTTAACTTCGGGGATCTGACGAGAACCGGTGTTACCACTGCGGCAAGGCCGCTTGCGCGTTAGACATGTGAGATCACAAAATTAATCATCATCATCATCATCATCATCATCATCATTTAAGACTGATTATGCCTTTCAGCTTTGGAGCATAGTCCCACTTATAAAATTCCTCCATGATCCCGTATTCAGTGCTAACATTGTTGCCTCTTCTGATGTTAAGCCTATTACTTCAAAATCATTCTTAACCGAATCCAGGTACCTTCTCCTTGGTCTACCCCGACTCCTCCTACCCTCTACTGCTGAGTCCATGAGTCTCCTATGTGTGTAACATGACCCCACCATCTAAGCCTGTTCGACCTGACTGCTACACCTTTACCAGTTTTTCTTTGATTTCCTCATTGTGAACACCCTCCTGCCATTGTTCCCATCTACTAGTACCTGCAATCATCCTAGCTACTTTCATATCCGTAACCTAAACCTTATTGATAAGGTAACCTGAATCCACCCAGCTTTCGCTCCCATACAACAAAGTTGGTCGAAAGATTCAACGGTGCCCAGATAACTTAGTCTTGGTACAGACTTCCTTCTTGCAGAAGAGAGTAGATCGTAGCTGAGCGCTTACTGCACTAGCATGTTACACCTCGCTTCCAGTTCTTTCACTATGTTGCCATCCTGTGAGAATATGCATCCTAAGTACTTGAAAACGTCCACCTGTTCTAACTTTGTTCCTCCTATTTGGCACTCAATCCGTTTATATCTCTTTCTCACTGACATTACTTTCGTTTTGGAGATGCTAATCTTCGTACCATAGTCCTTATATTTCTGATCTAGCTCTGAAATATTACTTTGCAAACTTTCAATCGAATCTGCCATCACAACTAAGTCATCCACAAATGCGAGACTGCTTATTTTGTGTTCACATATCTTAATCTCACCCAGTCAGTCTATTGTTTTCAACATATGTTCCATAAATAATATGAACAACAGTGGAGACAGGTTGCAGTCTTGTCTTACCCCTGAAACTACTCTGAACCATGAACTCAATTTGCCGTCAACTGTAACTGCTGCCTGACTATCCATGTAAAGTCCTTTAATTGCTTGCAAATGTTTTCCTCCTATTCCATAATCTCGTAGAACACACAATAACTTCCTCCGAGGAACCCGGTCATATGCCTGTTCTAGATCTATAAAGCATATATACAATTCCCTGTTCCACTCGTAACACTTCTCCGTTATTTGCTGTAAGCTAAAGATCTGGTCCTGGCAACCTTTAAGAGGCCTAAACCCACACTGATTTTTATCCAATTTGTCCTCAACTAATACTCGCACTTTCCTTTCAACAATACCTGAGAAGATTTTATCCGCAACGCTGATTAAAGAGATACCTCTGTAGCTGTTACAATCTTTTCTGTTTCCATGTTTAAAGATTGGAGTGATTACTGCTTACGTCCAGTCTGTTGGAACCTGTCCCGACTCCCACGCCATTTCAATTATCCTGTGTAGCCATTTAAGACCTGACATTCCACTGTATTTGATGAGTTCCGACTTAATTTCATCCACCCCAGCCGCTTTATTGCACTGCAATCTATTGACCATTTTCTCCACTTCCTCAAATGTGATCATATTTCCATCATCATTCCTATCCCATTCTACCTCGAAATCTGAAACATTACTGATCGTATTTTCACCTACATTGAGCAACTCTTCAAAATATTTCCTCCATCTGCCCAAAGCATCAACAGGATTCACCAGCAGTTTTCCTGACCTGTCCAAAATACTTGTTATTTCCTTCTTACCTCCTTTTCGAAGACTGCTAATTACACTCCAGAATGGTTTTCCAGCAGCTTGGCCCAAAGTCTCCAACCTGTTTCCAAAGTCTCCCCAAGATTTCTTCTTGGATGCTGCAATTATCTGTCTGGCTTTGTTTCTTTCTTCAACATAACTTTCTCTGTCTACCTGAGTTTCAGTATGTAGCCATTTTTGATACGCCTTCTTTTTCCTTTTACAGGCTGCCTTGACTGTGTCATTCCACCAAGCTGTTTGCTTCATCCTACCTTCACACACTACTTATCCAAGACGTTCTTAGCCACTTCTAGTACTGTGTCCCTGTACCTTGTCCACTCCTTTTCTAATGACTGTCATTGACTACATTCAACTAACTGGTACCTTTCTGAGATCACTGTTATGTACTTGTGCCTGATTTCCTTATCCTGAAGTTTCTCCACTCTTATCCTCCTACGTATGGACCTGACCTCCTGCACTTTCAGCCTCACGATACGAATTTCACTGCACATTAAATAGTGATCAGTGTCATCAAAGAATCCCCTGAATACACGTGTGTCCCTCACATCCTTCCTGAATTCCTGATCTGTTATTATATAGTCAATGACAGATCTGGTCCCCCGGCCTTCCGAAGTATACCGGTGAATGTTCTTATGTTTAAAAAAGGAGTTTGTGATTACTAAGCCCATACTGGCACAGAAATCCAAGAGTTGTTTCCCATTCCTGTTGGCCTCTATATACTCTCCAAATTTAACCATAACCTTTTCATACCCTCCTGTTCGATTTCCAATCCTGGCATTAAAATCACCCATGAGCAGAACACTGTCCTTGTCCTTTACCCTAACAACTACTCGTACATCACTGAGTGCGTCATAAAAACTGTCCATCTTATCTTGATCTGTCCCTTCACAATACGAATATACTGCCACAATCCTGCTAGACACTGTCAAATCTATCCACATCAGTCGTTCGTTTACATACCTTATTGCAACTACGCTGGATTCCATTTATTTCCTGATATATAGCCCTACACCCCATTGTGCTATTCCTGCTTTGACGCCTGACATGTAGACCTTGTATTCTCCCACTTCCTCTTCTTTCTCACCCCTTACCCGAATGTCACTAACAGCTAAAACGTCCAGCCCCATCTTACTTGCCGCCTCTGCCAGCTCTACCTTCTTGCCAGAGTAGCCCCCATTGATATTAATAGCTCCCCATCTCGTTACCATTCGTTTGCCGAGTCGTATCTTAGGAGTCCCTGGTTTGTCAATTAGAAGTAGGACTCCGTCACCTCCAAAGGTCCGAGGAATTTTGCTCTGATTGTTGCCATAATCATATTTAAAGTACCAGGGATGCAGGTTGCTAGCCTTACTTGCCCCGGGTCCGATTGACTTTTACCCCTAATGGTTGAGGGACTAACCGGTGGATTTGGTAGTCTGTGCCGTCTGAGCACAAAGGTGACCACAGCTCAGAATATGTCCGAGATGCCCAGCCTTATTCGAAAGTAACTGGTTTCCCGACTGTCAGGACCACTTACTTGACCACTCATACGTTGCCTGTGGTTCATGAACTAGGACATGACAACAGGAATACACACCATAATTCGACTTGAACCAATTAACATTTTTCGTACAGAAAGTCAGTTGTATGTCCGCGAATTACACGGAACGTAAACTAAAATAAACAATTTTAAGACAGTTTATTGATGAAATGAACGCTTGCCAGGTCCAAAAGCAATTGTAATGCTTCAAAAGAATAACTTTTGGCCACAGTCTTGTGCGTTGGTTCCAGGTTGGACGGTCTCTCTGACCCTGGCTTTCAACTAGCAGTGACGTGATTCTTTTCTTAATCTCATTTTGTGGTCTTCGTTTGGAAACCAAAATGAACATCTCATTATGACCGCTATGATTAGCTAAAAGCTCGACACACCAACCTGGGTGAATCCATTTATAGTCAGAAGGTAGAATAAACTTCGTTTCCGGTAACTGAAGTCGATGCCTTAAAAATTAAACGACCTCTGACTAAGACCACTCCGCACCTATACAAAATGGTGTCAGAAGTGGGATCCCCCATCTTTAAGAATATCAGGGAAGACATATTTTCATGGTAATATGTGCTTCGTTAATTTCTCAGAAACTAACTGGGCTGGCTAGTGATAAGTTGAACCACCATGCAGCCACCAACTGCACACAACTGAACCGCCGTTACTTCGCCGTCACGGGCCACCAGCCTTCAGCGTCTTCTATGCAACTGCACACAGCAGCCGGCTGTCACTTGTTGTGATGCGAAGTTAGGCAGCTCACTGCCGCCATGAGGTCGCTTGCTTCTTCAATGAGGTGATAACATCTTACCCAGTCAAGGCCACATTGACATGGAGACGAAAATTATAAACGTCACTAAAACACTACTTTACAGCAACTGACCTGGCCAGGTGAGGACACCAAGTAGGCAAGAGCTGTCGGAGAAGCGAGCAGTATTTTTATGTTTATTTTCAACTGTGGAGTGTAAGGGTGAACGTCTACTGGTGTATTTATCTAATGTTTTAAGATGCCTACTACACGCTACTGATGGAGGGAGCTCCAGAACTAGTCAGTGGAGATCCACTTAAAGCTTTGCAGGAACTGACAGCGGCGATTTCTCTCAAGAATCTTGAACTGTGGGAACAGATGCAAAAATAAAAAATAAAAAAACCTTGCAAGTAGTGGGTGATACTAGCTCGATGTGGTTCTGGTCTGATGGGTTTCAGCTGAATAGTGCCCATTTAAGTTAACTGTAGACATATAACCATTTGTAGACTCATTTGAATCATTATTTGATGCCAGCAACTTTGATGTGTTGACGACAACAACTGTGTAAATTTTTATTGACACAGACTGTCCACCATCCGTCAGCGAACTTGGGAGATTTAGAGGCATTTTCAGATCGAATTCGATCAGTTTTTTTTCTGTCCTGGGATCAGTCAAAGGAAAAAATGATGTACTCCTTGAAGAGGCAAGGAGGATTTCAAGGGTATAGAGGTTGTAAGAGAACATGCCTATGCAAGAGAAGGACAAGCTTGGAAAGCAGATACGGCTATAGCACCTATCTTGTTGCAATGCAGAAACAGGTGTGCCTGGGCTGACGTGCGTGTTTTGACAGCTAAGAAGGTGTGCCGATCCGCTGCGCTGAGATTGGAGGGCTGCATGCATGAATGTCACGGCGTCACCAATACGTGGTGTCAGCTTTGAGTCTCAGTGACACTGAGAGTGTGAGAAATACCACGTCTGAAGGACAGACAGCAGATAAATGCATGCTCGGACGCATGGCCTGGTAAAAGTCCAAGATGTGCAGGTGCTGGACGAAGATATGGAAAGGGCACCCATCAAGCCTGAAATGACCAGCGTGCATATTTAATAAAACTAAATCCAATACAAACTGTCCCAGACTAGTTGCAGAGAAGCCAGTAATGTCGCTATAAAGAGAAAAATAAGATGACTGCGGGAGTGTGAACGCACCATTGATCGGAAAAGTAATTCTCAAGTTATTAAATGTGAAAAGTTTTATCGTTACAAGGAAAGTTACTCAATCTGAAAAGTTTTATCATCACAATGAACTTTGAAAATTAATATCTGAACGACGCCTGTTGCGATTTTCCGAAACTAAGCGTCTACAGACGGGGCTCATGTAATACTTTTAGAATGTAATAGCAAACTTTTTAAAAGGCCACATGTCTGAATTAGAGACCAGAATGTGCATTCCATGCATAAAAAGTTAATTTTTACCAAAATAATTAATTAGACAATGAAATTAATTCCAGAATAGTGAAGAAAATGTGATGTATGAATGTATTCAGTTTTATTTGTTTTTATTTGTAGGGGACAAAAAAACCTGAAGTAACGTTTCCGATAGCAAAATCTGTATTATTGAACACACTTACTTAGTAAAAAAGCAAAGATGATCAAGGGAAAGCTGTGAAAATTTCGCTCGCGAACTGCAAAATTATTTATACTTTATTCCAGCCCCTGCCGGACAACCAAGGCTAACTCGGCTCTATACACTTATCAGATTGGCCACTGGGCAGTACTGCTGAAATTATGTCAAACGCTCCGGTCTTGCAGATACATGATACTGCCCATGGACGAAATGCAAAGAACAGCTGACGCTGCAACGGAGGTGACCAAAAGGTAGCGCCTTTCACCTCGGAACACTTGCCGGCTGCTGAGAAATCACATGTTGCAAATATGACTACTCTTAGCAGTCTGTGCTCTGGAGAAAGACGCCGAAAGCTGTAGAGACAAGTAGTGTGGAACAAACCCACTTGTCTCTCCCCCTCCCCCCGTTATAGGATCGAATCCTGCCTCGGGTATAGATGTGTGTCATGTCCTTAGGATAGTTAGCTTTAAGTAGTTTAAGAAAGGCAGCACGTTTTGTATTGTCGCGAAATATGGGAGATAGTGTCATAGAAATGATACAGGATTTGGGCTGGAAATCATTAAAAGAAAGGCGTTTTTCTTTACGACAGAATCTTCTCACGAAATTCCAATCACCAACTTTCTCCTCCGAATGCGAAAATATTTTGTTGACCGACATGGGTCGGAACGATCACCACGATAAAATAAGGGAATAATAGAGAATTCTGAAGGTGGTTCGATGAACACTCTGCCAGGCACTTAAATGTGATTTGCAGAGTATCCATGTAGATGTAGATGTAGAAGTTCTAGGGGACTGATGGCCTCAGATGTTAAGTCCCGTAGTGCTCAGAGCCATATGAACCATTTGTCTCCCCCTCCCCAAGTAACACTTCGTCAGAAGTGTAGCAATAAGCTAGAGACTCTGGATATTCAGTTTTGCCAACCTGTCTGTGTCTTGAACCGGAGAGATTGATGGTCTGTTGAGTCTTAGAGAAACTGTAGCCAATACTTTGGTGTTAAAGATCTGCTGGCAGCCTGCCCACTGATCATTTGGTTAGGCTCCGGCTCGAGGCACGCCACACCACTTGTGTCGCAGCTGATGGACTTCGAAACTTCACTGCTGCAAGAAACTTGTGTGTGGCCAACCTCTGCCTTCTGAAGGATCTCGGCCGACAGACTGCAAGCTGTTTCTACGGTCTCAGGTTCGAATCATGCCTCGGACATGGATGTGTGTGATGTCCTTAGGTTAGTTAGGATTAAGTTGTTCTAAGTTCTAGGGGACTGATGGCCTCAGCAGTTAAGTCCCATAGTGCTCAGAGCCATTTGAACCATTTTTTGCAAGCTGTCTACAATCCGGTTTGGGGAGGTGTGCCTTCACTGCCACCAGCCTCCTTGACCACAGGTGGGTGCTCAGGGCCTTTGCTGCTCGGCATCGAACATCTAGTGTCGCCTACCATAAACCGAGCACTCGGCGTGGGGAACATGAGTAAGCACGTGGATGAAAACCCAGCCAAATTCCGGAGGCCACCTGCTCGTGGTGCAATGCTACTAGCCGCACGTGACCCAGGGCATAGGACGTCACGGGAGCTCTGGGGGCGTCAGAGCATTCCGCAACCGGTTGCGTCTGCATATGCACGGGTCTCCTAGAGGACGGTCATCATGCTGTGCGTTGCTGTTGGAAGTAACCACTTGTTGGTGCTACAACTGTTTCACTGTACATCCCAGCGCAAAACACTCTTCTCCCACAACATTTATCTTACCTAACCTGAGGCGTAGCTACCCTGTGTAGGTCGAGTCGCTACAGTTGGTGTCAGGAATTGTTATTTGCACTTCCCAAAACGACAGGTTGTGTCGAGAAAGGTTTATAAATTTTCCAAACGCTACAGTTCGGTTGGAGAAGTTATTGTTGGGAAAGTCTTTGGTATCTCGAAGTAAGGAATGGGTACTCTGCTAATTACTAACGGGCAGTGGTACTTAGCAAATCGCCAGTTGAGCAGCATCAGCTCTGCACACTGTGGTGCTGTGAGTTTCACTTTGCTTATACTTGATTCTGTATCTGTTCTCAGGTGTTAGATTTAATTTGTGTGAGTGCTGGATAGTTTTTGTTTAAGGTTAAATATGTAAAGCCTCAGTTTTGTAGTCCTGTGAGGCACGAGTTACCACACACTAGGGCTGTAGCAGCCACTTGTTTTACGCATAGACTTGTTCATCATTTTGCTCTCTATTTTTTGGAGTGTAAATGGGAGATGATACGCCAAAAGAATTAATTTTTTTTTTAATATTTCATTGCCTTAGACGGTTACTTGTGTCTCTGAGTATAAACTACAGTGGGAGTAAAGTACGAAAAATGGTAGAAATACGTGCTTTGAAAACTATGGTATGTGTTGCTGGTCTAACAGGTTAAGAGCTGGTGTTAATTGTTAATGTGTGTGAAATCTTATGGGACTTAACTGCTAAGGTCATCAGTCCCTAAGCTTACACACTACTTAACCTAAATTATCCTGAGGACAAACATACACACCCATACCCGAGGGAGGACTCGAACCTCCGCCGGGACCAGCCGCACAGTCCAGACTACAGCGCCCCAGACCGCTCCGCTAATCCCGAGCTGCCGGTGTTAACAGATAAAAATTCTAGGCCCAGAGCAGAAGCGTAACAAAATCCTCCGTGGACTTGAGACTTTGGAAGCAGCTCCGTTTCAATTACAGTCTTAATCAGGGGAATATAAGGCAGAGTTGGGTATCTTTTCTTCTTCTTCTTCTCCTTTCGATCCAGCTGTAGCCACACTTATCATCCCTTTGTGGTAAAACATGTAGGACGTGTCAATATTGATTGGTGATGATATAACTACTGTTGGATTAAACGATTGGTCAGAAGAAATAACCATTCGCATGGCTAACTTGCGTTTAACACGGGTAGCCCAAACATATCTATACATCATGATATCCCTAGTAACGTACAGTATTTTCAGCCCTTGGCCAGTAGGCTGCGCCAGCATTACCAAAAAGGAACAAAGCACATAGTTTTCCTGTGAGAAACTCAGTTCTTTCTCTTTGAAAGTAATAGGTCGATGAAAGTCCTATGAAATAGGACTTGCAAAGTCACTACGCAGATGTGTGTGCCTACCCAGAATACGGGTGTCAAGGAGGTATTTCTGCAGGAAGCAGAAAACATAGCGTTACACATTTTCTTTCCGGAACACCCACAGAAATGTCACGACTTGTTAATATTGGAATCCAAGTGGTTTAGCAGCAGCTCATACTAATGCAAGCAGCTGTAGGGGATAAATTTTGTCACGAAGCAACGGGTAGACCACCTTGTATTCACTTTTGAGGACAAATGTTACAAGTGTGGACGTAAGGTCCGTTACAACAACGGTGTAAGCAGACGGAGTGTTACTCACGTGGGAAAGCAGACCACCGAGCATGGTGTTGTTGGACCGGGAATAATGGGAAGTATCGTCGGAAGAAAGGGCCACTAAACCTTGTCCGTTGGAAATCTGTCCTGATACACAGTTACACTGAACAAGTTAGTGCACAGATGGCATGCTGCTTAGTGGACGCAATGAGTGGTGTGGAAAGAAGATTCTTTGTGGACTCGGGTCGCACGTGTCTGTTACTCGTTTGGACCTACTGAGCAGAAGAGACTTGGTCCATCATGATGTAAGGTACGTGGAGTTGTTGATAACAGTGTTGAATCATTGTGTATGACAGTACTCGATTGGCAAAAATAAGTTTACTGAATGTTTGGAAGTTTCGCCGTAAGTTGATGAAGGATAATGACTGATTCTAGGGCCAGACTTTCTCGACAAATATCGATGCTCGGACTAATCTTTAACGTCGGCCGGAGTGGCCGTGCGATTCTAGGCGCTTCAGTCTGGAACCGCGTGACCGCTACGGTCGCCGGTTCGAATCCTGCCTCGGGCGTGGATGTGTGTGATGTCGTTAGGTTAGTTAGGTTTAAGTAGTTGTAAGTTCTAGGGGACTGATGACCACAGATGTTAAGTCCCATAGTGCTCAGATCCATTTGAACTTATCTTTAGCTACCTATGGCTGAGCTCAGTGAAATGATGTTTCAATAGGAGGATACAGCTGCAAACGAAGCAATGTCGGAAGCGCCATCTATCGTGAAGACAAGTATGTAAAACACTGATCAACTGGATAAAATTCTGGTAGGTACAGAAAGAGTAGTGTGGGTTTTACTGATACCGATTTTCCTTGTAGGATTTTGTACGTGGTTGAGCCTCTCTCAAGCAATGAAGAATTAGGCGATGCAAACTGTTTTGCGCACAGAAGTACAGTGCGCTTGCGAGTAACATTAATGGAGAATGTGTGCTTCAGGTTAGCATACATAACTTTGGCAGAGGTGAAGCAAGCGTATCAAAAGATATAGTGATAGCCACTCTGGAGTTATTAGGAGAAGAAGACTTCTATATTTCGAGTTTGGATGTAAGCCATAAGCAAACAGTCGATGCAGCCGTGTTACGCTAGAAAATGTGTCACTTGGAGGGCAGTAATCTCACAGCTGTATAGGAAATATTGTTGAAGTTTATCAACTCGTTATTTACAGATGGGTGGTTGCGGGCAACTCTGGTAACACTGCATTCTATACCTACAGGGGACAATACACCAACTTACAGGAAACAAAATTGCATGGCGAAATATTTAAAGCCATTAATTGAGGAGTTCATTGAATACCAACTTCAAGATGGTATCATAGAAACTGGTAACAGCCCCTAGAGGGTGAATATAGTTATCTTGCCTAAGAAGTCATTAAATGGAACGAAGAAATGAGGGTTGTGCTGCCGTTATAGGTATCTGAAAGTGCACACTGCTACAGATACTTAGCCAACCCTTTACATAACAGATACCTTGAATAATTTTGGGTTAACTTTTAATGGACAGTACTACCCAGTGGCGTTTGCTTTGAGGTAGTTAAATAAAGTGGATTGTAACTTCTCAACACCTGGAAAGAAATGTTAGCGGCCATATATGGTATTACATATTTCTGTTGTTACTTGAAAATTTAAAGTTATGATGACGCACGCATCATTGAAATGATTGGTTGGTGTGAAAGACCTGTCTATTCATCTGACATGATAAACTCTCAAGCCCACTAAATTTGACTATGAGGTCATCAATAAACTAGGTAAGAAACACACAAACACGGACACACCATGTCGCAAAGTTTCCATGTTGAGTGCACCGACAAAAAGTGTGTTACAATGGGAGCAGTTACTGGAAGCATAAAAACCATTTAAAATGCTTGGTCTCGACATTCTTGGGCAACTCAACAAAACACCTGTGGGAAATAAGTATGTGTTATGATAATTAATAATTTTTCACACTTTTTAGCAATGATACATATTCCAGACCAACAGGCCAGAACTTCATCGCAAGCATTAGTCAACAGTTGGCTATTTGGAGTACCTTGTAACTTAGTTATGCATCAGGGTACAGACTTCCTTTCAGAACTTACGATACAGCAGTACCGTGTGTTACGTATTAAGAAGTTACGAACGAACCCTTTTAGCCTCAAACTAATGCTGGCATGGAGTATTTCCACAACATTGTTTCGAAAATGATAAGCAAATATGAGAAACCTAGACATGATGATTGAGGCACCTATCTTCAAAAAAATGGTTCAAATGGCTCTGAGCACTATGGGACTCAACTGCTCAGGTCATTAGTCCCCTAGAACTTAGAACTAGTTAAACCTAACTAACCTAAGGACATCACAAACATCCATGCCCGAGGCAGGATTCGAACCTGCGACCGTAGCGGTCTTGCGGTTCCAGACTGCAGCGCCTTTAACCGCACGGCCACTTCGGGCGGCTCACAGATCTTCCGTTTATGGTTTTCACGTGCAGCTCAAAGGATCGTATAGGAACAGGCATGTCACCACTTGAAGTGGAATGCAGGAGGAAAACGGTGTCCCTCTTTGATGTTTGGGACCAGATTACGAATCCGTAAAGTAGTTGTGAGAAGAATATAAGAAGTATATAAATACGTGGAAAAAGCAAACACAAAGATTCTGGAACGCTAGGAACGGCCAAGTAGGCCCAGAGGCAAACTACCACAATATCTTACATGGCAGTGGGTATTGGTCACTAATTCGAACACACCAAAGAGAAAGACGAAGAAGTTCTTTACCAAATATCACAGACCATGACAGGTTGTGGAGATGACTTCACCAGTTAATTTAAATGGGATGAGAAGTTCCGCCTTATGCAAGACACCTTTTTTCTTTTGTTTATCACGTTTTCTTTCTGTAACTTACAGTTTTGAAGTTGTGGTACATTTTCCTGTTTTGTTGGCGAAGTAAATAGGCTTACTTCTTTGCCTCTGTTCGTGTGGCAATGCAGTTTTTCGATTACTCAAAACATAGGCGGAGTTTTCGCTGCCATTACGTGTTGTTGTGGCTGTGTGGCGTTCATTTGTTTCGTAGCGTGTTCTGCTGGGTGAGGCGCGCGAGTTTGAATTGTATTTGGTGTTAGTTGTATGTGGTTTATGTGGGTTTGCCTGTGTGTGATGAGTACTGGGGCAGAGAGAGATTGTGTGTGTGTGTGTGTGTGTGTGTGTGTGTGTGTGAGAGAGAGAGAGAGAGAGAGAGAGACTGAAAGAAAGAAAGAAAGAAAGAAAGAAAAGCGAGAGGATTTGTGTGTGTGTGTGTGTGTGTGTGTATGTTTTACTTGTATAGTTCTTCTATTGTGGCGAAGAGAGTTTTGTTGCACAGTGATGTGTATTCATTGAATACTTTCTTTCCTTGGGCTATTGATTTTTGGATGTGGTAGTTTTCTTCTATAGTTAATTTTTGGTATAGGCTGCTGCTAGTTTTTAGGATATGAATATCAGTTTCAATGTTTGTTGGGTGGTGGTTGTGTGCTACCAGGTGGTCTGCAAATGTTGAGTGTGTGCTATTGCTTTTCAGTGCTCTGAGGTGTTCATTATATCTGGTTCTGAAGGTCCTGCATGTCTGGCCCACACATACAGATTGACAGCAGTTGCAAGTAAGTTGGTAGATGCCAGACTGGCTGAATTTTTCAGTGTTGGTGGTAATTCTTCCGAGTCTGCTCTGTATTGTGTTGTTGGTTCTGCATGCTATGTTGAGTCCTTGTTTCTTTAGTATATTACCCACCCTGTGTGTGACTTTGTTGTTGTAAGTCATTATGTGCCATTTGTTGCTTACTGTCTGCTGATTTGTTGTGTGATGAGTTGTGTTTGTATGTGTGTGTGTTTCATGGTTATGTGCTGTTTGTTTTTGTATTTTGTGGTTTATTTTGTCTACTCTCTTTGCATCATATCCATTCTCCTGTGCAATTTGTTTTATTGTGTTCAGTTCTTGTGTGTAGTCATGCTTATTCATGGGTATTTTGTTCAGTCTGTGAAGTAAATATCTGAAGCTGGCTTCTTTTTGGATTATGGGGTGATTGGATTGGTTATGAATAATGGTGCTGGTGAGTGTGGGTTTTCTGTAGATTGTGAATTCATGTTTGTTGTTTCTCTTGTGTATAGTGAGATCTAAGAAATTAAGTTTTTCATCTGTTTGTGTTTCTATGGTGAATTGTATTTGTGGGTGGATGGAGTTTATGTTATCATGAAGTTCTTTTATGCGGGACAGTGGTTCATCTATTAAGCAAATTATGTCATCTACATATCTGTACCAATATACTATTTTGCACTGTTTTGGTATTACTATTTTGTCAAAGATTTGTTTTTCTATCTGGTTGAGGAAAATGTCAGCTAGGAGGCAACTGATTGGGGGTCCCATGGGTAGTCCATCTTGT
Source organism: Schistocerca piceifrons (assembly GCF_021461385.2). Lineage (NCBI taxonomy): Eukaryota > Metazoa > Arthropoda > Insecta > Orthoptera > Acrididae > Schistocerca > Schistocerca piceifrons. The sequence continues at coordinate 690,152,215 of NC_060142.1, read as the reverse complement.
TGGGAGTAAAATCTGTTGTTGAATGTGAAGTAGTTCTGTTCTGTGATGAGCCTGAGTATGGCTAATATTTCTTGTATGTTTGTTGTGGGTATGTTTCCTTGCAGTTGGAGGTTTCTTTCTATTATGTTGATGGTTTCTTCTGTTGGGATGTGTGTGTACATTGAAATTATATCAAATGAAACCAATGTTGCTGTGTTTGGTATGTTTTCATTTTTTATTTTTTCTATTAAGTCACTTGAGTTCTTTAGACTTCTGTTGTCAGTGTATTTGTATATTGTCTGTAGCAAAGTGTGTGTGTGTTTGGCTAAGTGGTATGCTTTTTTTTTGGGAATTATATAAATAGGCGCAAGGAAGTGACATTTTTAGAGAAGTGCAAGGGGAGTACCATGAGTTAAAGTTTACCTACGGTACGTTATGGGTACAATTGTCGCACTATGGAACGTAACTTGGAGGAAGAGAGTTTGATTGAACACATGAGGAAACTTACTAATAACAGTGTTCGAAACAATGGAAGAGGAGGGTGTTCAGAAATTAAATCAATCACTTGGTCGGGTCCAACAATTGCCAAGCTCTATGAAAGTTCTCATAGAATGGAATGCAACATGACTGTCTGGTTTGGAGCGAGGAGTATTGGACAAAGTGATGTTAGTATGAGAGTTAGTGATGGAGGTAACTCAGTACACAAGGATACAAAGAAGATATTGAACAGCTCTCTGAAGATGACGATGGGATTAGTGTTTATTGTCCTGTCGACAACGAGGTCATTGGAGATGGAGTACAAGCTCGGATTAGGGAAGGATGGAGAAAGAAAGCGACTGTGCCCTATTAAAAGAACCAGCCAGGCAGTTGCTTTACGCGATTCAGGGAAATCACGGGACACGTAACCACGATGGCTGGACGAAGGTTGGAACCGTCATTCTCGTGAATGCGGGTCCCGTGTGCTAAGCACTGCGCTATCCTGTTCGGTGATCTGAAAAAGATACAGTGGTAACAAACTGGCCACTGCAAGAGTACTCCGTGCTTTGGTAGGTCAGCTTGACGTCACAAGGGGTGAGGTGACGTTATTACAGGAAGCTATGTATTAGGTGTGAAATGGATAGCTTGGTCCGATGTTGATTCCACCACGGGAGGATTATACCTCATGGGGAAACAGTTCCAAGAAGAACTAAGACATGTAGCAGAGGTGACAGAAAGTAATGTAGCATTATTTTCCATATGGATAGGATAAGAACAAGAGCGGTTAAAGCAAGGATTTATATAGCAGTTCACGTACGTATAGCAGAGATTAGTGCGAAATTTTATTTTTACACCATTCACCCACTTACGATGGAATGAGAAATTATAGGGAATTGGATAAGTATAGGGACACAGGAGGTATGGCTGATTTCATATAATAAAGAAGCTCATGTAGTTATGTCATCAACAGATTTGGAGAAAGTGTTCTTGGAGGGAGTATTATCGTCTGTTCAAACAGACTGGTACGGACTGATATGTGGATACGCAAGGCGAGCGTGTTTTTGAAGAAAACGAACGAGAAAAGTTGTGAAAAAGAAATCTTGCCACACTGTCTTACTTTCAAAAGGTAGGAATGCATTGGCTGTACTCGATCTCCCGCCAGCAGCTGTGTTGACAAACTACTTTGGAAAAGGGAAACCTGAAGGATTGAGGAAATTAAAGTTGCAGGGGAGCGGTGTTATCATTGAGCTGTTTGGAGCGGATTCCTATCTTTTGACTATGCTCACTGGTACGACCATCATGACACTGATATGGAATACTTTGTATTGGGCAGGAGGGTCACTAAGGGAACTATATATCCAACATTTTACTTACCGTAATGACAGCCTCAACCCAGAACTTATCAATTCATTAGACAAATTTATTAAGTCACAGCAGAGGAAAATTTCAGGGAACCCATACTTTAACAGTAAGTTCACGTTAACAGTACCTAAGGGAGACATCAGAGTGGATCAGCCCATTGTCAAATCTGGATGTTGCTATCAGTGCAGATTAGAGTTAAATGGTTCAGAATAATTGTAATTAAATGCAGGACGAATCATTCAAAAGACGAGGAGGATGACGCTGCGACCCAAAAAAATTTGGATCGCGAATTGAAATTTTTGAAAGTGTTACTCCAGCTACTGCCAGCCGGCAGAGGCCACTTCAACCCGAGGCGCTAATCAAGCGCGCCACTAAGCAGTATTGCTGACTTCATGTCAAACACCCCAGCCAGACAGGATTGCCCTACAGAGCACATAGATCAGCGAACGCTGTCATACCGTGCAAACAAGAGTGAAGTAACTTCTTGTAACTCGGAGCAAAATTCCACATGTTCCAAATATGACCGCACCTAGCAACCTGTGCACACTGCAGAACCCAGAGTGTTCATAAAAAGCAGATGGAACGAGTAATGTGGAACAAATCGACTTGAAGCCTCGTCCTCCATGTAAGACTACATCAGAAGTGGAGCAATAAGTGAATAACTAATGGAACCTATAAGCTCAGGATATTTAGTCATGCCGTTATTCTGTCTGCATCTTGAACCATAGAGAATGATGATCTGTTGAGTTTTAGACTAACTGGAAGTAGCACTATGAAGATTAAGATCTGCTGGCTGCCTACCCAGTGATAAACTTGTCATGTTCCGGTACAAGGTGTACCACACCTATGGTGTAGCATCTGTTGGACTGGTGAACTTCAGCGATGAAAGAAGCTGGTGTGCGGCCAGCCTCTGTCCTCAGAGCGACCTCAGCCAACCAATTACAAGCCTCCTAGCCATCTAGAGGTCATCGGCCACCTTCCTGGTCAGTCCCTGAAGGGTGACCGGGGTCATTGTTGCTCAGCATCGAATATGTAGTATCGGCACACGACATGTTGACCATGAGAAAGCGCGTGGGAGCGTAGCCAACCAGATGGCGGGAGCCCCAAGGGCTCCACGTCCACTTCTTCACGTGATCGCTGGGCACACAGTGATGTGGTAGCAGCCGCCCTCGACCCAGGGAAACGAATGTCATGGATGATGTCGGAGCATCAGTGCATTCTACAACTTAATGTGCTTGCACAAGCGCAGGGCAGCCGAGAGGACGGCCTTATGCTGCTGCTGGAAATAACCACTTGTAAATGATACCACGGTTTCACTGTGGATCCCAGATCAGATCTACCCCCTCCATCACCATTTCTCTCACAATCCTGGCACATACCTGCTCTGTGTAGGCCGAGTCGCTACAATACGTATAGCACAGAATTAATACAAGTTTTGAACACGACCATGTAGGAGGCTATATAGCCAGCAGCAATCTTGTGTGGGACTTTTCTTGGTCGTTTACCAAGACCAAAGCTAAGAAATGCTTATGTGGGATAAGTGGATCGCGTCTTGGTAGCGTCTGGAAATTTTCCAGTTGTTAAATCAGCGTTTTGTATCTTTTTGCGTGAGGCGGTAGTGGTCACATTAGGTGGATTAGAGAGAACTCTGAAACTTTTCCGTGACTGCTTGTGAGTGATTTGAACTTACGATTTTATCTGGTTTACAAATGTGGTTCCGTAATTTAAAATTGACGGTAAATGAAGTTTCATTTATTTCGGAGTTTTTTTACCGGAATTTTATGCAATACCTAACGTGAAATACCAGTCTGGTTTTCTCTAAGCTACCACACAGTCGCGCTTTAACTCGGTGATAAACATTTATTAAGTTGACACAGTGCTACAGAGACAGCGAAAAAACTCAGTTTTATTTAAAATACAGAGGTTTTGGAACATTATTTTCACCCCATATTTCTGCCTGCATATATTTTTGAACTTTTGGCGCCGTCCGGGATTAGCCTAGCGGTCTAACTCGCTGCAGTCATGGACTGTGCGGCTGGACCCGGCGGAGGTTCGAGTCCTCCCTCGGGCATGGGTATGTGTGTGTTTGTCCTTAGGATAATTTAGGTTAAGTAGTGTGTAAGCTTAGGGACTGATGGCCTTAGCAGTTAAGTCCCATAAGGTTTCACACACATTCCATGAACTTTTGGCACTAGATTTTGAGAGGGAATGAGACAAATGCGTCTGGCTGGACCCGAGACCGTAGCGTAGCCAAATACACTCCTGGAAATTGAAATAAGAACACCGTGAATTCATTGTCCCAGGAAGGGGAAACTTTATTGACACATTCCTGAGGTCAGATACATCACATGATCACACTGGCAGAACCACAGGCACATAGACACAGGCAACAGAGCATGCACAATGTCGGCACTAGTACAGTGTATATCCACCTTTCGCAGCAATGCAGGCTGCTATTCTCCCATGGAGACGATCGTAGAGATGCTGGATGTAGTCCTGTGGAACGGCTTGCCATGCCATTTCCACCTGGCGCCTCAGTTGGACCAGCGTTCATGCTGGACGTGCAGACCGCGTGAGACGACGCTTCATCCAGTCCCAAACATGCTCAATGGGGGACAGATCCGGAGATCTTGCTGGCCAGGGTAGTTGACTTACACCTTCTAGAGCACGTTGGGTGGCACGGGATACATGCGGACGTGCATTGTCCTGTTGGAACAGCAAGTTCCCTTGCCGGTCTAGGAATGGTAGAACGATGGGTTCGATGACGGTTTGGATGTACCGTGCACTATTCAGTGTCCCCTCGACGATCACCAGTGGTGTACGGCCAGTGTAGGAGATCGCTCCCCACACCATGATGCCGGGTGTTGGCCCTGTGTGCCTCGGTAGTATGCAGTCCTGATTGTGGCGCTCACCTGCACGGCGCCAAACACGCATACGACCATCATTGGCACCAAGGCAGAAGCGACTCTCAACGCTGAAGACGACACGTCTCCATTCGTCCCTCCATTCACGCCTGTCGCGACACCACTGGAGGCGGGCTGCACGATGTTGGGGCGTGAGCGGAAGACGGCCTAACGGTGTGCGGGACCGTAGCCCAGCTTCATGGAGACGGTTGCGAATGGTCCTCGCCGATACCCCAGGAGCAACAGTGTCCCTAATTTGCTGGGAAGTGGCGGTGCGGTCCCCTACGGCACTGCGTAGGATCCTACGGTCTTGGCGTTCATCCGTGCGTCGCTGCGGTCCGGTCCCAGGTCGACGGGCACGTGCACCTTCCGCCGACCACTGGCGACAACATCGATGTACTGTGGAGACCTCACGCCCCACGTGTTGAGCAATTCGGCGGTACGTCCACCCGGCCTCCCGCATGCCCACTATACGCCCTCGCTCAAAGTCCGTCAACTGCACATACGGTTCACGTCCACGCTGTCGCGGCATGCTACCAGTGTTAAAGACTGCGGTGGAGCTCCGTATGCCACGGCAAACTGGCTGACACTGACGGCGGCGGTGCACAAATGCTGCGCAGCTAGCGCCATTCGACGGCCAACACCGCGGTTCCTGGTGTGTCCGCTGTGCCGTGCGTGTGATCATTGCTTGTACAGCCCTCTCGCAGTGTCCGGAGCAAGTATGGTGGGTCTGACACACCGGTGTCAATGTGTTCTTTTTTCCATTTCCAGGAGTGTAATAAAAACAAACCCGCATTTTGAAACGCTGACAACAGTGACTTTGGACTGTTTTAAATTTATAACTCGTGTAGATAGACGTGGAAGCTCAAGAGCAAAATCTACAAATAATTTTATGTAGCATAATAATTTTTAAATAAAAATCGGTGGGTCACAAGGTGGTGGAACGTGACAGTAACCTTTACTTCCCCATTTCTGAAAATAATCTTACTCATACATTAGATTGAGTAAAAGCAGAATTTATTGTATTATCGGTCGTAAAATATGCGGCTGGAATTTTGATGCAAAAAATGGTTCAAATGGCTCTGAGCACTAGGGGACTTAACTGCTGAGGTCATCAGTCCCCTAGAACTTAGAACTACTTAAACCTAACTAACCTAAGGACATCACACACATCCATGCCCGAAGCAGGATTCGAACCTGCGACCGTAACGGTCGCGCGGTTCCAGACGGTAGCACCCAGAACCGCTCGGCCATCCCGGCCGGCATTTTGATGCAACCCTCATCTAAATAACATGCGTGAATCGAGTGTCACATTGTTATGGGAATTTGAGAGCAGTCGTGTCTGGCCATTGTCACGCATGGTGATGAGACTCAGACATGGGAGACGCGAGATCGCTCAAAATCGGTAGAGCTCGGATGCCTGAGATGAGGTCTAGAGAAGCATCTCAAATGGTCCAGAGGGTTGGCGTAGGATTATTTTCACCGAAACAAAGAAGGACACATTTTACGGGAGGGGGGGGGGGGCGAAAGACACCCTTTGTCAACAGCAGAAGTGATTCGTCCATTTCCCTGCAGGGAGGTGGAAAAGACATAGTTCATTAGTAAAAATATGTTTTGGTGGAGAACGATAGATACAGCCTTAAATACTCGCATGAGTTGCTCTGAGCGAATGTAAGCAGACATCACTGTTGGCGCCATTGTAAGATAAGTAATTTAATTATGCAGTAGATGTTATGCAAAGTGATATGTCTAACATCACAGGAGGCGGGAAGTTGACAAATAGGGGTAGCGTCACATTGTTTTGGGTTGATCACGATTATGAATAATGTTTTGAAGTGACTTAAAGTTCCATCCTTCTTGGCAGCGTATTTTGTACATGTGACACTTGACATGTGTCTAATGCTCGCCTCTTGAATTATCTCCCACTGGGGTCGCCAGTTCTTAAAGAGACTTTTGGGAAGGTCATTACGCGGAAATAGTGGCTTATGTGGAGTTTCTTTCAGATTTGGTGTGATTCACATACATCGCTGATCTGAATATGATACTGATGTAAGCCAAGTTAACTGGAAGACACAGCGACTCAACAGTACATTCTGTTTTTACCAGACGCTTTGGTTACTAATTTTATGAACAATCAACCTCTGCCCTGGCCCATCATTTCAATCAAAGATTGTGCGTATGCTATCAGCAGGAACACAAAGTCAGATATTGGGAGCTAAGGTCACGCAGGTAACTTTGCAGGCTGTAATGTCTCTGATACGAGGACTACTTCATTGCAGGCTTGACGTGCCCCTGGAATTCAGCCAGCCACCACTGCAGTGAGTTGACAGAGACGTTGCGTCTCTAATGATTTTCACCTAATTGGAAGACATGCATCTACATCTATATCTACGTGATTACTCTGCTATCCACTATAAAGTGCCTGGCAGAGGGTTCAATGAACTACCTTCAAGTTGTCTCACTACAGTTCCACTCTCGAACGGCACGTGAGGAAAAGGAGCACTTAAATTTTTCTATGTGAGCCCTGATTTCTCTTATTTTATCGTGATGATCATTTATCCCTATGTGGGTTGGTCCCAACAGAATGTTTTCGCAATCGGAGGAGAAAACTGGTGATTGAAATTTCATGAGATGATCGCAACGAAACACGCCTTTGTTTTAATGATTGCCAGTCCAATTCACGTATCATGTCTGTGACACTATCTCCCCTATTTCGCGATAATACAAAACGAGCTGCCCTTCTTTGTACTTTTTCGATGTCATCCGTCAGTCCCACCTGATGCGGATCCCACACTGCAGAGCAATACTTCAGAATAGGGCAGACAAGCGTAGTGTAAGCAGTCTAGTAGACCTGTTGCACCTTCTAAGTGTTCTGTCAATGAATCGTAGTCTTTGGTTTGCTCTACCCACAATATTATCTATGTGATCGTTCCAATTTAGGTTATTTGTAATTGTAATCCCTAAGTATTTACTTGAATTTACAGCCTTCAGATTTGTGTGACTTATTGCGTATTCGAAATTTAGCTGATTTATTTTAGTACTCATCTGAACATCTTCACACTTTTCTTTATTCAGGGTCAATTGCCACTTTTCGCACCATATAGATATCTTATCTAAATCATTTTGGAAGTCGTTTTGATCATCTGATGACTTTACAAGACGATAAATGACAGCATCATCTGCAAACAATCTAAGACGGCTACTCAAATTGTCTCCTATGTCGTTAACATAGATCAGGAACAATAGAGGGAATATAACACTTCCTTCGGGAACGCTTGATATTACTTCTGTTTTACTCGATGACTTTCCGTCTATTGCTACGAACTGTGACGTTTCTGACAGGAAGTGACGACTCCTGTCGCACAACTGAGGCGATACTCCGTAGGCACGCAGTTTGGTTAGAAGACGGTTGTGAGGAACGGTGTCGAAAGCCTTATGGAAATCTGAAAATAGGGAATCAATTTGACATTCCCTGTCGATAGCACTTATTACTTCATGAGTATAAAGAGCTAGTTGTATTTCACAAGAACGATATCTTCTAAAACTGACTATGTGTCAATAAATCGTTTTCTTCGAGGTACTTCATAATGTTCGAATACAGTATATGTTCCAAAACCTTACTGCAAATAGACGTTAGTGATATAGGCCTGTAATCAGCGGATTACTTCTTGGTGTGACTTGAGCAATTTTCCAGTCTGTACGTACGGATCTTTCTGTGAGCGAGTGGTTGAATATAATTGCTAAATATGGAACTATTTTATCAGCATACTCTGAGAGGAACCTGACTGGTATACAATCTGGACTGGAGGCCTTGCCTTTATTAGGTAATTTAAGCTGCTTCGTTACTCCGAGGACATATACTTCTAAGTTTCTTATCTTGGCAGTTGTTCTTGATTGGAATTCAGGAATATTTACATCGTCTTCTTTGGTGAAGGAGTTTCGGACAACCGTGTTTAATAACTCTGCTTTAGTGGAACTGTCACCAGTGACTTCACCGTTGTTATCGCGCAGTGAAGGTATTGATTGTGTTTTGCCACTGGTGTGCTTTATTTATGACGAGAATCTCTTTGGGTTTTCTGCCAGATTTCTAGAGAGAATTTCCTTGTGGAAATTATTAAAAGCATCTCTCATTGAAGTACGTGCCATATTTCGAACTTATGTAAAACTTTGCCAAATTTGGGGATTTTGCGTTCTTTTAAATTTGGCATGCTCTTTTCGTTGCTTCTGCAACAACGAACTGACCCGTTTTGTATACCATGGTGGATCAGTACCATCACTTATGAATTTGTGTGATATATATCTCTCATTTGCTGTCGATATTATCTCTTTGAAAACATTTCCCAACTTTTTTACACTTACATGATCAGGTCGGAAGGAGTGAAGAATGTTTCTTAAAAAAGGCGTTAAGAGCAATTTTATGACTTTTTTTTAAATAGATATACTTTGCGTTTCTTTTTGATGGTTGTAGATGTTAAGGTATTCAGCCTAGCAGCAACTGCATTGTGGTCGCTAATCCCTGTATTCGTCACAGTACTCACTATTTGTCCAGGATTATTTGTTGCTAAAACCATTTTCAGTTTTTGTCACCAGGTGCAAATCTGGCGCTGTGAATGGCAGAAAGACGTATAAAAATGTTTTCAATTAAGGACGGGAGGAGGTAAAATGAGTGAGAAAGACATTAACAGCCGCTTATTCAGTTTGTTCAGTATGAGGAATGGAGGCGTCGACGAGAGGCTGTACAGCGCCAGATTTGCTCCTGGTGGCCAAAATTGGAACTAAATTTTGCCAGTGTAAATCGGTTCCGCGTTAACGAATTGGTCCACCTGCCAATCTTTGCAGCCATACGAAAATTACAACCCATAATGGACCTCTGTGGGCAGCTGCATTCTAATTATAACCACCCGATATTATCAGACGTTAAGCCTGACATTGTTGAGATAATTAAAAAAAACCACATAATTGCGGATTGGACACGGCATTTATAGACATAAGGGTGATGGCTTAATATTTCCGTCAGTTATTTTGTCAGCAGTAATCCTGAGCCCTGATGTTGCTGATAATGGGGCACCTTTGTGACGAGTGCATAAAGTCTTGGAGGTACTCCGAGTCCTTGAGAAGCCCCCTGCTCTTGTTTTCTGCCTGCTCTACCCACTAAAATCTGCAGGGGCACAGTTTTTCTACCAGCATGCTTCTGATTGCTTGCCTGCACTGATTTACAGTTACTGGGATTTGCTAACATGCCAGATCTCGTTAGTTTTCGCTTTTAACACGAGTGTATATTGTCTGCATTTATTGTAGATTAACGCTACTTTTTGAATTTGTTAGTTACTATAATCTGAAAAAAGTTTTAGAGACACAATATTTGCAACCAAGTTTTTCTGTTGGAGGTTTTCGACAACATTTGGGGAAAAACAGCAATCGATTTTCACGACAGTGCTTTATCTACATCATACAAAGCAGATTTATTGGTAACAAATTTCAGTCCAAAGGCAGACTATCTTCAGACTACACTACAAAGGAAAGTTGATGTGTGGAGACGGATCCACGGACTAGGAACTGTAGACAACTCCATATGCTGTCAGCCGTGACTTCGCACTCCGTCGTCAGGCCACAAGTGGCCCATCGGGACCATCCGACCGCCGTGTCATCCTCAGTTGAAGATGCGGATAGGAGGGGCATGTGGTCAGCACACCGCTCTCCCGGCCGTTATGATGGTTTTCTTTTGACCGGAGCCACTACTATTCGGTCGAGTAGCTCCTCAATTGGCATCACGAGGTTGAGTGCACCCCGAAAAATGCAACAGCACATGGCGGCCTGGATGGTCACCCATCCAAGTGCTGGCCACGCCCGACAGCGCTTAACTTCGGTGATCTCACGGGAACCGGTGTATCCACTGCGAAACCGCCGACAGATGAACAAAACTATATTGAGCTCAAAAGCGAAACAATATAAAACGTCGCTAACACGACACAGCCTGGACTCATGCAACTGTAAGTGCATTGTGGATGAAATTGTGGTTCAATGGATTTCGCATTGGTTACACACTCTCTGGCTTACAGGTCATTGAATCAACTCGAAGTGGATGATGATAACTCACATCTCAGTTTTTCTCTCTCTGTTTCTGCAGAAGATACCATTGATTGCCATTATGAGTCGGTAACACGTGGGGGTAAACGCTCTTTGCTCAAATATATATATATAAAAAAAAAAAAATGTCATCCGTTTTGTGTACGGACTTGTGAAATGTCATAATCTTGACATGTGTGGATGTTATTGGTATTATTGTCGATTTGTAGCAAACATTACCTCTAGACAGAGAGCTACCGATTAGAGCTACGAATGGAAGTATACTAAAACCTTGATGCCCCACGAAGTGAAGTCAGTAGTACAACTTACCTTCGGTAGTCACTCGGCTACTGTGGGTCGATCATAACGTCTCCAACTAGTTTTGAAATTAGTATGTTTACCGCACAGTCTCACTATCGTAGCACTCGCGAATGGAACGGGAAATGGGAGGGGTGGACGACGTCGATAGTACACTGCCTACGAAGCTGATGCTGTGCAACTTATCATCGGCTCTACAAGTGCTTCCTGCACTGACGAGGTAACTTGTTCTTTTCCTTGGCACGCGACATCAAGTGCCTCAGGGAGCTCCCATGAAACAAGAAATCATCGTTGTGAACCAATTGCAGGCGTGAAGGAAACGCCTGCTATTCTACTAGATTTAATCCTGGCCATAACCGCTACCACATGGTGAAAGATCAAGTTTCAATCAATGTAAAAGGGCCCCTTCCAACTGGCAAATGAAATTAATATATCTGGCAAGACAATACGTAAAATTAATGATTTGCAAAGAGATGAAAATGAATTAATACAAGACAATACCAGCGTAAATCGCTGGAAAGCTTATATTCAAATGTCAGTCACTAAACAAATGACACTACATTAAAGTTTATAAACTGACAACTGTGTACAAAGGAAACTGAGGACATAAATACACTATTAGGATGTTGTGAAAAAGAAGGACACCTACGCTTAACATCGATAACTTTGTGGCTATCTGCACCATTAATTAATAACATGAGTGATTATTCGACCCGCTACCCTCAACAAGAAGGGAAATAAAATAATAATACTCGTTCTGCACTTCTGAACTCGTACAATGCATTGATACCAGGAATCGCCGTTGATTTAACCGTTCTAACAAAAAGATCCCTCTCCACGGTTCTGCGCCAATCTCTCGAATTGCAATGCCATTTTGCCATCGTTGGATGGCGTACGTGGCGGCTAACGAAACGCCGCCGTAGTGATGCATTAGACGTGGGCAGCATTGCCCATACAGCGTCAGTACTTGCAGATTCTGCGCTCCTTCGTAGCAGATGCAGTTCCGAAAGAAAATCTTTGACTGAAAACACGAAAGGCCACGTCACTTGTCGTCCCAGAATAACACTGCCAAGTTCTCGCCTCACTGGTTTTCTATCTCAGCTTGGATCAGCGCTCACGTCTCTCCCTTGCGGCCAACCATAGGGCAGCCCCGAAACGCACTACAATTTGCTGCAAATTATCATATACTTTTACCTCCCACCAAAGTGGTAACTGTGTGACAACAAATCAGCAACTCCTGCAAGAAGCAGCGGACTGTTGGCCCGATTCCTAAGGTGTGGCGGTCTTTCACCCTGCTCGTAAGATTTCTGGAAACAAGAACGGAAAATTTTGAGGGTCTATTTTCCCACGGAACACCCTGAGTCTGTGTTTCGAGTATTCTCGAGATAGCATTATTTTGACTAGCAAGTGGTGTCCCACTGCCTTCCAGTAGAATGTTTGCTCTTCAGGTCAGCTGTCAATCGCTTCACTTTCCGTCTGGTCAATAGGGCTGGCTCGCCTCGCCTGCTCTTGAGCTCGGGTACGCTATTGTGCGAATCGTGATACGCCGAAACTGGGACCACAGGTCCAGTTTTGTTTTCGCCACAAGCGGCTTAGCCATGGTACATCGAGCGCCATACTCTTCGTGTCTCACCCGGAGGCTGCCTACCAGCAGCATGTTTTGAACGTCCACCTGTGTCAGATCCTTGAGAAGAGCGAGTTCGAGGTTGCCCCCCACACGCAGATCCAGAGGCGTTCCCACATGCATAAATGTTAGACAGAAAAAAAGATAGTTCTGTAAAGGGGCTAAAGTAGGTTGTAATCAAGATAAAACTAACTACAGCAACCATCAAAATTAATAACTACTCATGTTCCATGTTATTAAATCTGGAGTGCAAAATTGAATTATTTACAAATGATAAAGTTCTACATTGATTAAAAATCGTCAGGAAACGACCAACATCGATGTCTGGAGAGTTAGACAGAGTAACAGGGTGTCATATCTCCCAGTCAATTTCCCCAAACCCATGGACCAACCGCAAACTAAACAAAAAATCAGATAAGGAATGTGGAACTTAGATGTAGGTTTTATCTCTGCGTCACTCTTCCCAAAGTCACACAGTCGAACCATCATCCCACTCATTCATTCTATTAAAGATTTGGAAACTTGCTATTGCCACACTTACACTTAAAAAAAGACAAGGAATTACTGTGCTCTTCTTAACACTTTTTATTTGCGCAGTCCTTAAATATCCTGAGTTGTCGCAAAATTCACTCACTCCCCCTCTATGATGACTACATTTAACTACAACCGCACAATCATTGTTACAAATGTACTACCACAGTCACGTAAACAACTACCCTTGTATAGCCACACGGAACACAGAAAACATTTACATCTTGTCCCTTTTTTTATTTTTAAGGTCTTATAGGACCAAACTCCTGTGGTCATCGGTCCCAAAGCTTATGCACTACTTAATGTAACTTTAACTTACGCTAAGGACAACACACACACCCATGCCCGAGGGAGGACTCGAACCTCCGACGGTAGGAGCCGCACGGACCGTGACAAGGCGCTTCACATCGCGCGGTTACCCCGTGCGGCCCAATATTTACATCAACTTCAGCAAAAAAGTAGTCATAAAAACAATAATGTAAATTTTATCAAAAGAAGAATGTGAAGAATAAGAACAATGACGCATTTATTGCTATGAAATCGGTGAAGTTTGTGTACGAATCTTAAAATTAAAATCAGCAAGAGTCAGCTCTGTTTACAAGACAATAGCATTATGAAATTCAGTTTAAAAACTGTGCTGTAGTCAACAGATTCGCACTAATAAAAATATACAATTTAACTCAACTCACTTCCTGAGCGACGTAATCACAGCCCACACAAATGAAGCCCCCAAAAACAATCATTAATTGTGAATATTTGCATCGAATTTGATCATGAGGTAATATCTATATGAAGCTAAATATCAAGATTGATGACAAACGTACTCCTAAAAGATACTGCTTCCGCTAAAATTTGTAGCTTAGTGGTTTGCAGAGGTAGGTGCAAATACAAAGTGAAATAACAAAATTAATGTTAAAATGTTGACGATACAATTCGCTGAAAAATAAAACAAAACATTTATCCCATTCACTTCCTCACTGGAAGGTCTTGCTGCAAAGGACAAATTATCTACACTACTGGCCATTGAAATTGCTACACCAAGAAGAAATGCAGATGATAAACGGCTATTCATTGAAAAAATATATTACTCTAGAGCTGACATGTGACTACATTTTCACGCAGTTTGGGTGCATAGATCTTGAGAAATCAGTACCCAGGACAACCACCTCTGGCCGTAATAACGGCCTTGATACACCTGGGCATTGAGTCAAACAGAGCTTGGATGGCGTGTACAAGTACAGCTGCCCATGCAGTTTCAACACGATACAATAGTTCATCAAGAGTAGTGACTGGCGTATTGTGACGACCCAGTTGCTCGGCCACCATTGACCGGACGTTTTCAATTGGAGAATGTGCTGGCAAGGGCAGCAATCGAACATTTCATGTATTCAGGAAAGCCCATACAGGACCTGCAACATGCGGTCGTGTATTACCCTGGTGAAATGTAGGATTTCGCAGTGATCGAATGAAAGATAGAGCCACGGGTCGTAACACATCCACTGTTCAAAGTGCCGTCAATGCGAACAAGAGGTGACCGAGACGTGTAACCAATGGCACCCCATACCATCACGTAGGGTGATACGCCAATATGACGATGACGAATACACGCATCCGATGTGCATTCACCGCGAAGTCGCCGAACACGGATGCGACCATCATGATTCTGTAAACAGAACCTGGATTCATTCGAAGAGATGACGTTTTGCCATTCGTGCACCCAGGTTCGTCGTTGAGTACACCATCACAGGCGCTCCTGTCTGTGATGCAGCGTCAGGGGTAACCGCAGCCATGGTCTCCGAGCTGATAGTCCATGCTGCTGCAAACGTCGTCGAACTGTTAGTGCAGATGGTTGTTGTCTTGCAAACGTACCCATCTGTTGACTCAGGGATCGAGATTTGGCTGCACGATCCGTTACAGCCATGCGGAAAGATTCCTGTCATCTCGACTGCTAGTGATAGGAGGCCGTTGGGATCCAGCACGGCGTTCCCTATTACCCTCCTGAACCCACCGATTCCATATTCTGCTAACAGTCATTGGATCTCGACCAACGCGAGCAGCAATGTCGCGATACGATAAAACGTAATCGCGGTAGGCTACAATTCGACCTTCATCAAAGTCGGAAACGTGATGGTACGCATTTCTCCTCCTTACACGAGGCATCACAACAACGGTTCACCATGCAACGCTGGTCAACTGTTATTTGTATATGAGAAATCGGGTCCAAGCTTTCCTCGTGTCAGCGCGTTGTAGGTGCCGCCACCGGTGCCAACCTTGTGTGAATGCTCTGAAAAACTAATGATTTACATGTCTCAGCATCTTCTTCCTGTCGATTAAATTTCGCGTCTGTAGCACGTCATCTTCGTGGTGTAGCAATTTTAATGGCCAGTAGTGTACAATTTACCTCAACTCTCTTATTGAGCGAACTAATCACAGCTCACACAAATGAAGCCCTCAAAAAAGTCAGTCAGTAATAGCGAATATTTGTATCGAATTTGATCACGAGGTAACATCTATACGAAGATAAATATCAAAATTGATGACAAACGTACTACTAAAAGAAACCGCTTACGCTAAAATTTGTAGCTTAGTGGTTTGCAGATGCAGACACAAACACAAAGTGAAACAACAAAATTCATTTTAACATGTTGACGACACAATTCGCTGAAAAATAAAACAAAACATATATTTCGTTCACTTCCTCACCGGGAAATCTTGTTACGAAGGACAAATTATCTATATTAATTCGTCTAGTTTGCGAAACATAGTTTTATTCACTGCAACTGCACTGATTGCGCACTGCACACGACACTCGACATTTGGAAGCGTTCAGTTTCGTAGTGTGCTGCGTCATGAGCGCCGTAGTTCGTTGGTGTGGGTGTTTTTAGCGATGCCAATTCGACATATGGCGTTTCAGCCAAGAAGGCGGCTTTCTTCGCCAACTTGCACTGTCATGGCAACTGGAGCATCATATCCGGTTATTCTGATAGGGCTCTTGTCGCATAGTGTCAGAAATAGCCTTTTGACAAAGGTTAACATCACGCTACATGAAGTGCGGGCCTGTGCTTCACAACACATGACATTGGTTAATAAGTCTCACAAGGAGAAAACGGCATTGATTGTCCATTGAGCAGTTTCAAGACACACCCGGAAAAAAGAAAAAAAACATGTTTGTTTTGCGATAAAACATTGTTAATGGACCCTGTATTGCTGCCATGTGTAACAAGTGGTACGTATCTATTCTTCTCACGAGGAGACAAATCTGTTAGTGCCCCGCATGGCGTGCTGCCCGCCGGCTGATACAGTGACTGCGTATGCATAAGTGCGGGGAGATCGTTGTTACGAGCGCTAGATGGTTGGAAGTTATTGTCGATTCGATGAGCCTCGGCCGTCCTTTTGCCCTTTCCATTCACCCTGCCAGTAGTGTAGCCGTCCGGCGTCAGCCGCTCCACTTCGGCTGCGCCGCGGCGAGTCCTCTTTGAGTGGGGTCGTTACCTCCGACCCGACTCCGCGCCGAGGGATGCCCGGCCCTGTCGCTGGAGTCGGTCCCAGAACTGCCGCCGCCCAGTCGCCACCCCACCTTCTGTGTCCGGCGCCTCTCAGCGCTCCACCACGTCACTGTGCCTCAGTGCTATCGTTTCTGCTCTTTCCACCCATCTGCACAAAATTTTACAAGATATGATGTGCAAACGTGCCACTTAGGCTCACATACATGTACATGCATTTTCATTCAACCAACAACTTTTACCCCTTTTCCTACTGTCTTATCGTATTCTACTACTGAACAGGAAATTTAACAATCCTCGATGAGCTCACATACTGTATTGCAGATGACAAAATTAAATCAAACTGACTTTACAAACAAAACTAATCTATATAACGTCGTTTGCATTGATAGTACAAATTTAATATTTGAAAATTTTATTTACTTATTTTATTTACTTATTTTTTTATACTGAATTAGAATACACTTACATAACTTGATTGTAACAGGTTATTACTTCTCTTATCTCAGATGTGTTTCCTACTATCAAGCTTGTAACGCCGGAAATGCATATCCTCCTATTTCCATCTATTGATCTCTTGTACTATAAAGTTTTTCCTTATTTTCTTACCTGACGATATGACATTTATGTGTCTTTATATATTGTAATTGTTTTTATATATATATATATATATATAGTATTATTCACAAGGATATAGGTTGCAGTAGATGAAGAAACTTGCACAGGATAGAGTAGCAGGGAGAACTGCATCAAACCAGTCTCAGAACTGAAGACCACAACATCCACACACACACACACACACATATATATATATATATATATATATATATATATATATATATATATATGTGTGTGTGTGTGTGTGTGTGTGTGTGTGTGTGTCTTGTTGTTGTGGTCTTCAGTCCTGTATATTATGTGTGTGTGTGTGTGTGTGTGTGTGTGTGTGTGTGTGTGTGTGTGTGTGCGTGCGTGTGTGTGTGTGTGTGTGTGTGTGTGTGTGTGCATGTGCGTGTTGATGTTGTGGTCTTCAGTCCTGAGACTGGTTTGATGCAGCTCTCCATGCTACCCTATCGTGTGCAAGTTTCTTCATCTCCCAGTACCTACTGCAACCTACATCCTTCTGAATCTGCTTAGTGTATTCATCTCTTGGTATCCCTCTACGATTTTTACGCTGCCTTCCAATGCTAAATTTGTGATCCCTTGATGTCTCAACATGTCCTACCAACCGGTCCCTTCTTCTCGTCAAGTTGTGCCACAAACTCCTCTTCTCCCCAATTCTACTCAATACCTCCTCATTAGTTATGTGATCTACCCATCTAATCTTCAGCACTCTTCTGTACCACCACATTTCGAAAACTTCTGTCCTCTTCTTGTCCAAACTATTTATCGTCCATGTTTCACTTCCATACATGGCTACACTCCGTACAAATACTTTCAGAAACTACTTCCTGACACTTCAATCTATACTCGATGTTAACAAATTTCTCTTCTTGAGAAACGCTTTTCTTGCCATTGCCAGTCTACATTTTATATCTTTTCTACTTCGACCATCATCAGTTACTTTGCTCCCCAAATATCAAAACTCCTTTACTACTTTAAGTGTCTCATTTCCTAATCTAATTCCCTCAGCATCACCCAACTTAATTCAACTACATTCCATTGTCCTCGCTTTGCTTTTGTTGGTGTTTATCCTATATCCTCCTTTCAAAACACTATCCATTCCGTTCAACTGATTTTCCAAGTCTTTTGCTGTCTCTGACAGAATTACGATGTCATCGGCGAACCTCAAAGTTTTTATTTCTTCTCAATGGACTTTAATACCTCGTTTTTATTTCTTCTCAATGGACTTTAATACCTCCTCCGAATTTTTCTTTTGTTTCCTTCACTGCTTGCTCAATATACAGATTGAATAACGTCGGGGAGAGACTACAACCCTGTTTCACTCCCTTCCGAACAACTGCTTCCCTTTCATGTCCCTCGACTCTTATAACTACCATGTGGTTTCTGTACAAATTTGTAAATAGCCTTTCGCTCCCTGTATTTTACCCTTGCCACCTTTAGAATTTGAAAGAGAGTATTCCAGTCAACATTGTCAAAAGCTTTCTCTAAGTCTACAAATGCTAGAAACGTAGGTTTGCATTTCCTTAATCTTCCTTCTAAGATAAGTCGTAAGGTCAGTATTGCCTCACGTGTTCCAATATTTCTACGGAATCCAAACTGATCTTCCCCGAGGTCTGCTTCTACGTTTTTCCATTCGTCTGTAAAGAATTCTTGTTAGTATTTTGCAGCTGTGACTTATTAAACTGATAGTTCGGTAACTTTCACATCTGTCAACACCTGCTTTCTTTGGGATTGGAATTATTATATTCTTCTTTAAGTCTGAGGGTACTTCACCTGTCTCACACATCTTGCTCACCAGATGGTAGAGTTTTGTAAGGACTGGTTCTCCCAAGGCCGTCAGTAGTTCTAAAGGAATGTTGTCTACTCCGGGGGCCTTGTTTCGGCTCAGGTGTTTCAGTGCTCTGTCAAACTCTTCACGCAGTATCGTATCTCCCATTTCATCTTCATCTACATTCTCTTCCATTTCCATAATATTGTCCTCAAATACATCGCCCTTGTATAGACCCTCTATATACTTCTCCCACCTTTCTGCTTTCCCTTCTTTGATTAGAACTGGGTTTCCATCTGAGCTCTTGATATTCATACAAGTGGTTCTCTTTTCTCCAAAGATATCTTTAATTTTCCTGTAGGCAGTATCTAACTTACCACTAGTGAGATAAGCCTCTACATCCTTACATTTGTGCTCTAGCCATCCCTGCTTAGCCATTTTACACTTCCTGTCGATCTCATTTTTGAGACGTTTGTATTCCTTTTTGCCTGCTTCATTTACTGCGTTTTTATATATTCTCCTTTCATCAATTCAATTCAGTATCTATTCTGTTACCCAAGGATTTCTACTATCCCTCGCCTTTTTACCTAGTTGATCCTCTGCTGCCTTCACTACTTCATCCCTCAGAGCTACCCATTCTTCTTCTACGGTATTTCTTTCTCCCATTCCTGTCAATTGTTCCCTTATGCTCTCCCTTAAACTCTGTACAACCTCTGGTTTAGTCAGTTTATCCAGGTCCCATCTCCTTAAATTCCCACCTTTTTGCAGTTTCTTCAATTTTAATCGGCAGTTCATAACCAATAGATTGTGGTCAGAGTCCACATCAGCCCCTGAAAATGTCTTACAATTTAATACCTGGTTCCTAAATCTCTGTCTTACCATTATATAATCTATCTGATACGTTTTAGTATATATATATGTATGCATTTATGTCGATGTATAATTGGTTTGTTTTGTAAATATTATTTGTATTTATACGCTGGGTCTTGCCTAGGGAAAACTATGCTATCGAACGATTACATCAATAGGTCGTGTGGAGAGCCAAAGTGTTTAGGACCTTTGGTAGTGTTAACTCTGCCGGAGTCTGGCTGGAGTAGAGCGGTGGAGCAGGCGTGTTGTGTGATGCTCCAGCGAGTTGCTGCGCTTTCGGGGTTTGGCAGTATGTAATTGCGCTCGACTTGCGATGATAGTTTCTGACACGGTGTCGCGGACGGGAAGCATTAGCTGGCGCACATCAAGAGCCCGTTTCACCTGGTGACAGTGTCGGGAAGAAGGCGCGCCAACATCCAGCTTCTGCAAAAGCGACGGCCGACAATGAGTGACTGTCGCCACCTCCTCGACCGACGACTTCAAACCTTCAATCAACCAACAAGGAAGACTGGAAACACGTAAAGTTTTAGAACCGTATGGCAGACCTCAGCTTTTCAAACTGTTCTATTTGCCTCACAAAATTACAGCAACTTAGCATGAAACTTTGTTGCTCATTGTCCCAATTGCATTACCAAGCAGGGTCCCTTCCTTTTCCGGAATGAACGCGAGCGTCGTTGAAATTCAAATGCCAGCATTAAAGTAATATCATTCGATTTCACTGCTTTAATTTCAAAGTTCAGTTAAAGTATTCATAGCTGGCTACAATATTTAGATTACAGAAGCACAAATTAAGAATGCGAGTTTTGTTAGCATATTTTAGCTTACCTGTGACTGCAGCTCAGCTTGGTACGTACTAAATTTTACTATTGTTAATTGTTCAGAGTCATTTAATTCAAGTTCAAAGTTAAATCTCTTATTTCTAAATTGCGTAGATTCAAGTAGCTTTTGAAATAATTGTTGAGGTAGCCCAAGACTAACCTTATTTTATTGAATTTCGTAGTGCTTCGGAAACAAAGCTCACTACTAATTTCAATCACTAAATTAACTTTCAATTTTCCGGTTTTATTAATTATTTTGCTAAATTAAGTCAGAGTGTAGCGAAATTTATTACTTCTGACAAACATTCAGTTTTCACACAACACGTGTTAACCTTCAGTTGCCACACTTTTAGTGCTAATTATATGTGAAATAACCTTTCTTTTTCAGTTACTATAGTAGTTGTCCTTAGGACAGGCGACAGTAATTTCCCCCAAATCTCAAATATCTAACAACTCCAGTTAATTGTTAACGTAACGAGTGCACATTTACTTTCTTTATTAAATTTACCCTTTTTCAAAATTAATTTCCACCAGTTTCATTTGCATTTTTCTTTTCATTTAGATGTAACCCTTCCTCCCTCTTTACTGACAGATTAACTTTGGTGACAATTGCTTTTCCCAAATTTCCATTAGGTACACGAGGTTTAATTTTTCACTGTCATTAAGGTCGATAAGTGAGGGTTAGGTTACAAGCTCACACTCTTCCACTCACAATTTCATAGAGTTATTGTTGAGTGGTTATTCTCTACTAGTATTGTTAATCATGCTGAAGCAGATTACTTTATTAATCATGTACTTTGGCTATTTTAAAGATCATACATGCAGCTTATTTTTAGGTTTTGTATATTAATTTATCCAACATTTATGTATTACCCCTTCGTGATGCGCTAGAGTTAGCCCTAACCTCTGATACATCAGGTTTCGATACGCTCATACTACCTGTTTTCCTTTCATCTGTCTGCTGCTCTGTCTGCTGTATTTACGAGGGTTATTCGGAAAGTAAGGAACTACCGGTCGCGAAATGGAAAATACAGTGAAAATCTGATGAAGCTTTACACAGATGCGTTGGGCACTGTGTCTAGTCGATCGTATCATTTCGCTCATTTCAGTTCTGAGCAGATGGCTATAAATGAGCGTCTCCCGCCAAGTATGAGGGTCTGGCGAAAGATTTCGCCTGAAGCTATGCAATCCGCATAACATAACTTTCATGCGGTTCGTTCGACATGACAATTCTCAAAACACACTGCAGGGGCAATGGATACTCCTGCAGCGTTTCCTTGGGAAGTGTTTGATCACCCACAATACAGCCTCTAATTGGCTATCCCTGTGGTTCATCTCTGCTCAAATGAACCGCTGGCTATGAATACAAATTTTGTCACAGACAATGAGCTGCAGTCCAGAGTAGAAAATTGTCGAAAAGCACTGGTCGCTGTCTTCCATAACGAGGGAATTGAAAAGTTGGTACAACGCTACGACAGATGTCTGAGTCTGAGCGGCGACTGTGTAGAGAAGCAGCTGGAAGGCTGTAACGTTGTTGCTTTAATTTGCTATGAG
Organism: Schistocerca piceifrons; assembly: GCF_021461385.2. NCBI lineage: Eukaryota > Metazoa > Arthropoda > Insecta > Orthoptera > Acrididae > Schistocerca > Schistocerca piceifrons. The sequence continues at coordinate 690,129,821 of NC_060142.1, read as the reverse complement.
AGCGGTACTGATAGACAATAAAAGCGGTTTAAAAGTTGTGAGCTGTCTGGGGAAGTTAACCTTGCATTACTGCGCAAGTGTTTCACCAGGTATCCAGTCTAGCTTACCAAATTCCCAACCAGACTAACATTAATTATAATCTTTTAATAGTCATACGTCAACCGGTGATATGTAGATATAAAAGAGAACTTAAATAAAAAGAAATAAATCAGTTTATATTTGGAAATATATTTTAACATTGATCATTGAAATTTCAGCATATTAAACTTGAGTCGTAACTAAGCTGGTGCCTTATTTAGGATTGTGAAAATGTGAGATTGTAATCTTATGGAACACATCAAATATGGAGCCAAGATTGGGAGACTGCATACAACACTGCATTCATAAAATAACACACGAAGAACGTTGAAACATATGCAAGAGGAAATTAACCACAACCAACCGATTCAATTTTCACCCAAAGAAGTTACGTTCGTAGCACAATCCTGTCCGTCATGTAATTACCACACACTGGTGTACTAAATTCATACTAACTCTCTGTGAAATCTTCCCGAAAAGAATAGCTAAGGGCTACTTTGATGATTACACCACATGCTTCACGTGGTCAACTTGGTTTACACAAAGAGTGTAACTCCACAATAATTTTGATAATTAAAATAAATTAGATCGAAAAGCAATTTACAAAAGAAAAACCTCGAACTGGTTACTAACGTCTTACTATTAACCTGATGGGTCAAACAATTGTATAAGCACGTGGTACTGCTCTCACAAAGTACACCCCACGTAGGCTGAACATAAAGAAAAGTTGCTATATTGAAAAATATCGTCAAGACGAGACGTTATAATCTCAAGAACATTCGCATTTAAGATTGATGATCTTAGTTAGAGTTACTGATCAACACGTGGTTCCACTTTACTCACAAAGTAGTGACAAAGCAACTACTGGAAGATATTCTGAATTGTACACTCGAATCACACTGCGTTGCAATTTAAGATAACATTAGATACTTTAGAGCTAAACTTGAAATAAAGGTGATTAAATTTTCAGTTAGGCTGAACTTAGGAAATCCATTGTCCTACGGACTTACCAGAGATGTGCTTAGCCGGAGATCTTACCACTTCAGACGCTCGCCACGGACCGACTGCCTTGGTCCCTTCCTGAGGGTGGCTCACAAATACAAACGGAAGTGGCCAGAGAGGCAGCTTCCTATACCAACATGACAAGGGACGGACAGGACCATACTAAGGATAGAAACCTCTTTGCTTTTAGAAAGCGTAGCTACCTGTTCCGACGTTGGTCCTACTGTTCTCTAGCAGACAGGCTTGTCTGCTACCATCCAGCATGCAACTAGAAATACATTTGTTCATTCATCCTCTCACACAGAAGGGAAGGGGGATGACAGTATCTTATCATATACAATATATAAAAGAAAGTGGATGTAGGTTCCGTATGAGACTGTGTGACATGAATTACATATAAACTGTGTTTTAAAGTGTAGTAGTGTGACAGATCGTTCTTGTTTATGTGTAAAAGTAACACGTTTCACTGCTCAGTCTCCTCTCAGATAGTCAGAAACACCACAGTAAATTTAGAAGAGGAATTTATGCCGTAAATGGCCACAGATTTAAGAAATTAACATGAAAGGAATCCAACAGAGACCTTTCAATGTGTAGCTGGCCGTTGCAAATTCTCACAGTGATTTCCATTTCGCGACCTACCATTCCGTACTTTCCGAATAGCCCTCGTACATCTTAACGTCCACCTCAGTAGTCCTCATAGTCATATTTCTTCCTTGCCTGAATTCACGTAAAGGTTCTCTTCTTCTGCTACTTTCTTCACCTTTACGTCACCAATTACCTCTCCGTCCATGAAACATATAACGTTGTACGGCTTTCCATTACTTCACTCGTGACGTTCGGTCGGTGCCACCATTGATATCTAAGCTATACACACATCACGCCTTACACTTTAATCTACAGAAAAACTTTATTTAAAAGCGCTAGTCGTTACCTTACCCCTATGTTCCTAGTGTGTTTAACTCTGATCTTTTGATACTTGACTGGCATTTAATCGACATCAGCTTAAATTTTACTTTTATTTTGTTAAAACTTTTGTACATTCCTGATATTTGCCTACATTCATTAGATGTTTGCTGTTTCCTCCTTCCTTTCTGGGTGCCTTATTACTTGCATCGAATTCCACATTCTCCTGTCGAAGACGTCTCTGAAAAACTCTTAAATGCATCCCACAAAAAATTTTATCTTCGGGTGCTATCAGTATACAAGAATATGCATCGCCAGTTTCAATTCGCTCTGCTCTATCTTCTGTCTAATGTCCCGCTGTGATTTTAACTACGAACGCTTCGTTTCCTCTACTTACACTGAAGGTGAAAAATTACTTGCAAACACTGTATTCCCATTATGGGTTCTGGCACTTCTCCTAACTGGGTTTGTGCGGCCACATAGCTCACTGGCGTGGACGGTACAAACTCAAATAAAGGTCAACGCGTATCCAGGCGCAGACGGTGGTCAACACATCCTCTCGATGCGTACGATAATTTCCATGCATGGTCAGCACATTCGTTCATGCAGACAATCAGAATTCCCTTCTTCTCTCTCTAAACCATCATCGGTGCAATACATATAAATGCAATTCTTTAGAACAGAGTACTAACGATAACTTTTATCTTGCTCTAGTGGTTCTACTACCCATCTGCAGCCTATTTTTTATCATCATGGACCTATGTCGTGGCATAGGATTCATCATACTTTACTCTCAATTATTTTTGCACAAGAAACTCGTAACATGTATGCTTTTCCCCTTACATACTATTCTCTATAATACATATTAGACTACGTTCACCGACACAGTTTTCAATATATCACATGCCTCCTATCGCCTCACGTAATTCTTTCCAAGCTAGCTACTAATTGACAACGTCCTTCTCCACTTAATACAAGTAACAAAAGTAATCTAAGAAAACGCTTGACCTCGAAAAATTAAACTGCTGCGGGCTGTCAAATTGAAAAAATGGAAATGAGCGTACGGCATTTTGGATCGGGAGTCCCCCATTCGGGAAAGTTCGGCCGCCGAGGGCAAGTACTTATTGCATTCGACGCCACATTGGGTGACTTGCGCGTCGGATATGGGGGTGAAATGATGATGGCAACACAACACCCAGACCCTGAGCGGAGAAAATCTCTTTCCCCAGCCGGGAATCGAACCCGGGCGCCTTGGCGTGATAGTCAGCCGCGCTGACCACTCAGCTAACGGGGTCTGACTGTCAATTAGAAATATGTAATGATGTGATGTGGTGATAGCCCTCAACTACGTACCCACCGACTCAGAGATGAATATTAAAAGTTTTGGTTGGTTTCATTGTCTGGGGGATGGGACACGTAGCTGTCACATTACAAGCCAAATACTGCTGAGTCTACAGTATACAATATGAATATGCACATGAATCGAATGGTCGAAGGTTACCATCACGCGGCAATTGCGAATTTTGAACGTGACATACACATTTATAAATGAAAGATTGCAATTAAATAAAATCTGCAGATACTATTTTAACAACTTTAAATGATGAGTACGATAACAGAAGTACTTTTGAGAACGCTGTATATTTCTGAAAAACACTTATTGGTGTCGATGGTGCAGCAATTAAATAAAATATATTGGTGTCGATGGTCCAACAATTAAATAAAATATAAGTTGAATAACAGGGAAACAATAGACTCCTACTGCACATAATTAGTTATGAAGGAGAATGTAGCTCGGTAGATATTCATTTATAAACGCATACTACGTCTTCACTGTAAAACCATGGAAATCTCACAAGTGCACAAGTCGGCACTCCAAAGTATTTCTATCTCTAGCGACCACTCAGCTAACGGGGTCTGACTGTCAATTAGAAATATGTGATGATGTGATGTGGTGATAGCCCTCAACTACGTACCCACCGACTCAGAGATGAATATTAAAAGTTTTGGTTGGTTTCATTGTCTGGGGGATGGGACACGTAGCTGTCACATTACAAGCCAAATACTGCTGAGTCTACAGTATACAATATGAATATGCACATGAATCGAATGGTCGAAGGTTACCATCACGCGGCAATTGCGAATTTTGAACGTGACATACACATTTATAAATGAAAGATTGCAATTAAATAAAATCTGCAGATACTATTTTAACAACTTTAAATGATGAGTACGATAATAGAAGTACTTTTGAGAACGCTGTATATTTCTGAAAAACACTTATTGGTGTCGATGGTGCAGCAATTAAATAAAATATATTGGTGTCGATGGTCCAACAATTAAATAAAATATAAGTTGAATAACAGGGAAACAATAGACTCCTACTGCACATAATTAGTTATGAAGGAGAATGTAGCTCGTGAGATATTCATTTATAAACGCATACTACGTCTTCACTGTAAAACCATGGAAATCTCACAAGTGCACAAGTCGGCACTCCAAAGTATTTCTATCTCTAGCGACCACTCAGCTAACGGGGTCTGACTGTCAATTAGAAATATGTGATGATGTGATGTGGTGATAGCCCTCAACTACGTACCCACCGACTCAGAGATGAATATTAAAAGTTTTGGTTGGTTTCATTGTCTGGGGGATGGGACACGTAGCTGTCACATTACAAGCCAAATACTGCTGAGTCTACAGTATACAATATGAATATGCACATGAATCGAATGGTCGAAGGTTACCATCACGCGGCAATTGCGAATTTTGAACGTGACATACACATTTATAAATGAAAGATTGCAATTAAATAAAATCTGCAGATACTATTTTAACAACTTTAAATGATGAGTACGATAATAGAAGTACTTTTGAGAACGCTGTATATTTCTGAAAAACACTTATTGGTGTCGATGGTGCAGCAATTAAATAAAATATATTGGTGTCGATGGTCCAACAATTAAATAAAATATAAGTTGAATAACAGGGAAACAATAGACTCCTACTGCACATAATTAGTTATGAAGGAGAATGTAGCTCGTGAGATATTCATTTATAAACGCATACTACGTCTTCACTGTAAAACCATGGAAATCTCACAAGTGCACAAGTCGGCACTCCAAAGTATTTCTATCTCTAGCGACCACTCAGCTAACGGGGTCTGACTGTCAATTAGAAATATGTGATGATGTGATGTGGTGATAGCCCTCAACTACGTACCCACCGACTCAGAGATGAATATTAAAAGTTTTGGTTGGTTTCATTGTCTGGGGGATGGGACACGTAGCTGTCACATTACAAGCCAAATACTGCTGAGTCTACAGTATACAATATGAATATGCACATGAATCGAATGGTCGAAGGTTACCATCACGCGGCAATTGCGAATTTTGAACGTGACATACACATTTATAAATGAAAGATTGCAATTAAATAAAATCTGCAGATACTATTTTAACAACTTTAAATGATGAGTACGATAATAGAAGTACTTTTGAGAACGCTGTATATTTCTGAAAAACACTTATTGGTGTCGATGGTGCAGCAATTAAATAAAATATATTGGTGTCGATGGTCCAACAATTAAATAAAATATAAGTTGAATAACAGGGAAACAATAGACTCCTACTGCACATAATTAGTTATGAAGGAGAATGTAGCTCGTGAGATATTCATTTATAAACGCATACTACGTCTTCACTGTAAAACCATGGAAATCTCACAAGTGCACAAGTCGGCACTCCAAAGTATTTCTATCTCTAGCGACCACTCAGCTAACGGGGTCTGACTGTCAATTAGAAATATGTGATGATGTGATGTGGTGATAGCCCTCAACTACGTACCCACCGACTCAGAGATGAATATTAAAAGTTTTGGTTGGTTTCATTGTCTGGGGGATGGGACACGTAGCTGTCACATTACAAGCCAAATACTGCTGAGTCTACAGTATACAATATGAATATGCACATGAATCGAATGGTCGAAGGTTACCATCACGCGGCAATTGCGAATTTTGAACGTGACATACACATTTATAAATGAAAGATTGCAATTAAATAAAATCTGCAGATACTATTTTAACAACTTTAAATGATGAGTACGATAATAGAAGTACTTTTGAGAACGCTGTATATTTCTGAAAAACACTTATTGGTGTCGATGGTGCAGCAATTAAATAAAATATATTTGTGTCGATGGTCCAACAATTAAATAAAATATAAGTTGAATAACAGGGAAACAATAGACTCCTACTGCACATAATTAGTTATGAAGGAGAATGTAGCTCGTGAGATATTCATTTATAAACGCATACTACGTCTTCACTGTAGAAACCATGGAAATCTCACAAGTGCACAAGTCGGCACTCCAAAGTATTTCTATCTCTAGCGACCATGGGCAAAACGCTCGACTCTCTTAGTCTGTCCCTCAACCGCGCGCCCGTCGCGGCGTCGCGTCCAGCCTCGCTGTGTCCTGTACGACTCTCCCTAGCACTGCACTTTTCCCAACTGCCTCTCGTGTCCTCTCTTGTACTCCATGCTCCTACCCCACTTCCACAATATCTCTCCATTAACGAATGCTGTGGTTAACTTGAGCGCTCCTGCCATGTCTTCAGGCCAACGCACACTCACAAACATATTAAAACACATTCGAAATACTGGATTTACATTTAAATAACTTGAAATTAAATAAATATTCCTATAGCTGGACCATAAACACGCTCTAACACACATCATTAAATACATAACCAAATTAAATAAACTTATATCAAAGGAATATCAAGCAGAAGTAGGGCAGTAGCCTAATGTCTCTGTGCTTTCTGAAACACAGTAAATATTTGAACAATTTCTTCATGAATAGCATATATCGGATATAAACAAATACATAGATGAATAAATATATTTGTAAGCATACTGCAACCGTTTTGTCGTGTAACTGTGGAGTACTTATGGCCTGACGCGATCGATAGTAGTCGGGCAGTTTGACCTCCAATAACTCATGTACTATTCAAGTTACTTGCCTGTAATTCATACCAATTTAGGTTTACACTAATAGCTTTCTAAAGACATGTCGATCGACAAAATCGGAGGAACCGTTTAGATTTTGGAAATTCGTTGCTGGGTGTAACTTGTATAATTTAAAGTCAGATACTAAACTTTAAACTAACAAAGATATTGAACATCTGATTACACCATCAGAATCGTTGTGCAAATAATGGTAATGTACATGTTTCTTTTTGAGGTATCATGATTCATCTGGCTACTGTTAATTTCTATACGAACTGTGAAATGTCTGCCATTAAGGTTTCACGATGTCCGCCATCTTAGGCACTCCCGGCATATGTCCGTCCTTCATCAACACAGTGTCCTTCATCAACACAGCGTCCTTTATCAACACAGCGTCCTTCATCAACACAGCGTCCTTCATCAACACAGCGTCCTTCATCAACACAGCGTCCTTCATCAACACAGCGTCCTTCATCAACACAGCGTCCTTCATCAACACAGAGTCCTTCATCAACACAGCGTCCTTCATCAACACAGCGTCCTTCATCAACACAGCGTCCTTCATCAACACAGCGTCCTTCATCAACACAGCGTCCTTCATCAACACAGCGTCCTTCATCAACACAGAGTCCTTCATCAACACAGCGTCCTTCATCAATACATCGTCCTTCATCAACACAGCGTCCTTCATCAACACAGCGTCCTTCATCAACACAGCGTCCTTCATCAACACAGAGTCCTTTATCAACACAGCGTCCTTCATCAACACAGTGTCCTTCATCAACACAGCGTCCTTCATCAACACAGCGTCCTTCATCAACACAGCGTCCTTCATCAACACAGCGTCCTTCATCAACACAGCGTCCTTCATCAACACAGTGTCCTTCATCAACACAGCGTCCTTTATCAACACAGCGTCCTTCATCAACACAGCGTCCTTCATCAACACAGCGTCCTTCATCAACACAGCGTCCTTCATCAACACAGCATCACCATGGAATTCCGAGCCACACGGCTGGACCACGCGCTCCGGCTACCCCTCCTGCTCAACTAACGTTTGGCACCATGTGGTTGCTGCAGGGCTGCAACCTGCCGAGAGGTCCTTGCATGGCCACGCCAACTCCGAACTTAGAATATTTCCAGGGCGCCACAACTCGCCCATTACCTCAGACTACACAACCTGAAAAATGCAATCGTATCCATTCGTCTATTTTTACTAAAAAATTCAGTTAATATATCCGTATATTCTCTTTATTGAATTCCAAAAATTATCCGACTATCAAGATGTTCTGCCTCATCTCACACTCTCTTCACCCACTCGAGATATGACATAAGATTAAAGCATGTGGTGTTGGGCATAGGATTAACCAGTCATAGCAGGTTTTAATTCAGCCACATTCTGGTGTGTGATTTTCTTCACTCGCAATGGTCTGAAAGAATTTCTGGCATTGCTTTTTCTGTTTATTCGAGAGATTACGTGCTCACATTAGAACCTTGCCCTTCTGTATCTACACTTATATGATCCGAATACAAAAGTCTTATCACTTGGGGAATGCAATTACACAACCAAGTTAACACACAAGAAATACTGAGGCCGTCCAATCAACCAGTAAACAAATGTATAAGCTGGAATAGTAAATACTGTACTTTCTACAAAATAAATGAGCATCAAAAACCATAGTTCAGATACACGTCCTGACGCCGAATCCTATCCTGGACCCAATAGAAACCTAACACTTGAATTTCTCTTTTCTTCAATTCCATTCCAAAACTCTTTACTGTGATAGCGCATGAATTAGAATATGTCACAGTATCTCTCGAATACTTTCCTCATTGAATTCGATAATATCTAAACATCAGAAAGCTCTACTCCGTCCAGTCCTAACATTATAAATCAAATGTATCCATTTTCAGCTGGCATCATAAGTAGAAACATTCTAATCTTCATAAAAGACATGACATGATCTGAAGCGTTAATTCTTTGTGCTACAAGAAACACAAAACCAAATAAATTCTCAACACTGTGAGCTCACTCCTCACCGAAATTTGTTCCTCTACCTCTTCGTGAACAGCTATTAACTCCACCAAATACTATTGTCTGGTTGGTACTGTGCCATTTGAATTCTTTTCGACCTTGTTAAGCAAGGCAGTAGATCCAGCCACAGCATCTGCTACCACCTCTTGCACCTCAACATTTTCCCAAATCTTGCTTACAGTTTCCTGTTCTGGCACGACAACTAATCTATCCTCTCTTTAAGACTGTTCTTCCTCAACAACGTTACGCCGCATTACCTTATTGTTCCCTATAGCTTTCTTTACCCTCCCTGTACTCTCTTCCCTCCAGTCGAGCGAGTTTTGTATTTAACGCAGATGTCATGTCACTAAACGTGGGATGGAATGATTCCATTGCGCCTTTGTTTTCCACAGTTATGAAATCAAACTGGCCACCACGTCGTCAGATTCATTGTTAAACTTCTCTAGTCTTTCCTCAATTGTTTGGATTTATATTTAATTCCTTGGTCTCTTTCACTAATCGTTTCTCCAGCATCTCCTCCCTTTCATCATCTTGATTATCCTTTTCCTCATTTTACCTACAGTATTACTGCGATTTCTGACCACGAAATCATATAATTAAGTTCCTCCATACCTGTCTCGTCGCCCTCATTGCTATCATTTCCTACGAGACAATGTTGAGCATTTCTCGACGCCTTCTCTGTCAGAAAATGCTTGTCTTGATCGTTCGTCCATCACTAAATCCTTCATGCTATCATCTGCTTCTGCATGCATGGGTGTTGTTACACTCTTCTATCTACCTGAACTCGATTCTGATTACTAGCCAACATTCGCACTAAATACATTTAATTTGCCGCTGAAACCTATCGATCTCTCCGACGTCTCGAAATTAAAAACTCTCACAAACTCGACCAAACCAACAGGTTGAAAATGGAAACCAAATTAGCAGACGTGGCGCAGCTTTATGCAAAACACGCAGAATGCTCCCAGGTATTAATCAAAAATAATCCTGAACTTTCTCTCTACTTTACCCAATTCAGTGTCTATCTCAATAATTTACCGCTTCCACGCGATCAAAATTTTTCTGACTACACACACAAACAAACAAAAAAAAAAAAAAAAAAAAAAACAAAAACAAAAAAAAAAAAAATAAAATAAAATTCCAGATTGACCAAATATCATGGCGGGTCACTATTTATGTAAGAAGTCAGTGTTTTGTAAGTAATCATCGACTCTCCGAGTGATTCCTGGGCTGACAAGGTAACTTGTGCTTTTCTCTGGCATGTCATCAAGTGCTGCGAGGAATCCCCATGAAACTAGCAGTAATCTTGGTGAACCACCTATGCACATGAAACAGACGCCTGTTATCCTACTAGACTTAATCCTGACGGTAAATGTTAGTTTGTGGTGAAAGAAGAAATTCCAATCAATGTAGAAAGGTTCCCCTTGCAACTACCAAACGAAATTTACAGATCTGGCAATAAAATAAGTAAAATTAATGATTTGAAACTGAGACAAAAATAAATTCATATAAACAATACTTGGTCTCCACCAGCGGAAGTCACTGGACAATAAAAATTTGAATATCGGTCAGTAAACAAACAGAACTAAATTACAGTTTATAGATTGACAGCTGAGTACAAAGGAAACAGAGAACCAAAACCCACTATCAGGATGATGTGGGAAAGAAGGACACCTATGATTAACATCAGTAACACGCGGCTCTCTCCACCGTTATTTAATAACATGAGTGATTATTCGACCCGTTACCCTCACAAGAAGGGAGCTGAAATATTAATGCTCGTGCTGCACCTCTCAACTTGCACACTCCATAGATCTAGGAATCGCCACGAATTTAATCGTTCTAACAAAAGTATCCCTCCACAAACTATTCCAATTTTCTGCGGAAATCTCTCGTATTTCAATCCCTCGTAGCACCGGACGATGCGTCTCTAAGCTCCGCCATAGTGTTGCATTAGTGTGGGCAGGATTGCACATACAGCGTCGGTACTTGGAGACACTGCTCCACGTCACAGCAGATACCGTTCCAAAATAAAAATATTAAGATTCCAAACGCGAAAAGGCAGGTCACCTGACGCCCCAGAATAACTCAGCCCAGTCCTCGACTCTCTGGCTTCCCAACTCAACTTGAAGCAACGCTCGTGTCTCTCCCTTGCGGCCAATCATAGGGCAGCCCCGAAACGCTCTACCATCTGCCTCAAAATTTTCATAAACTTCTGCCTCCCATCAAAGCTTTAAGTATGGACCAACCAATCAGCACCTTCTGCACGAAGCAACGTCCCGACTCCCACGGTGTGGGGGTCGTTCGCCCTGTTCGTAAGACTTCTGGAAACAGGAACGGGATATTTTAAAGGTCTGTGTACCCACTGAAGTCCCTGAGTCTGTTTCGCGGCGTTTTCTCAAGACAATATTATTTTGAATAGCCAGTGGTGCCGCGCTGCTTCCAGTAGAACGTTTGCTTCTCAGGTCAGCTGTTACTCACTTCACTTTCCCTCTGGCTAAGGGGGCTGACTTGCCTCGGCATGACCTCATGCACGGGTACTGTTAAGTCACGTGTTAAAAGTGTACTAATCAATCAGCAACTTCTGCACGAAGGAGCGTCTGTCTGGTCTCATTTCCACGGTGTGGCGATTGTTCCCCTTGCTCCCAAGATTTCTGGAATCAGGAACGGGGAATTTTAAGGGTCTGTGTTCTAGCTGAAGACCCTGAGTCTTTGTTTGGCGAAGTATTTTCGAGATAATATTAGTTTAACTAGCATGTGGCGTTCCTCTGCCTTCCAGCAGAATGTTTGTTTGCTCTTCTGGTCACCTGTCACCCACTCCACTTTTGCTCTGGCTAGCGGATAAGGTTCGCATCGCCCTCCATCGTGCTCGTGCACACTATTGTGTGAACCGTGATTCGCCGAAACTGGGACCAAAGGTCCAGTTTCGGTTCCGTTATGAGCGGCTTAGCCATAGTCCAGCGTCCGCCAGACTCTCTGTGTCTCGCCCAGAGGTTGCCTTCCGAAAGGATGTATTGGACGTCCACCTGTGTTAGACCCGCGAGAACCACGAGTTCAGAGGCTCCCAGGATGCGAGGCCGACGCAACTGGTGTGCAAAACTCAAGGCCAACTGCCAAGCACCAGAGCTCTATCGGAAGAACTACTGCAGTATAGCACGGAATGTAACGGAAAAAATACGCAATGAGATGAACAGAAATGGTGCGTTTATTCAGAGACAGAAGTTACAATCACGCCACCACGAATTACAACGGTCCTATAGAGTATTACAAAAGGCAGGACATGGTTCTTAATACGGATGAGTTCAGGACGGGCGGTAGTGCATTCTCTGGGCACAGGACTGGTAAAGACTAGTTATGGTAGGGCTTTCCATTGTTCCACCAGCGTGAGTGAGAACTGGTGGATGGCCGCTGGTGGATGCGCAAGTTCTGCAATACGCCCCGCCAATGCATCCCACGCATTTTTGAAGGGACCAGTCCATTCGGCGAATAGCCTCTCGTTCCGTTAGTTCCTGCACCTCTGCTCTTCATCCATATAAATAAAGTCATGGCCGAATGGTCCCCTAAAAAACGCACATGTACGAGTACATCGCCACAATAACGTTGACCAGTGGGTGCACTGTACTGAAAGATTTGGAGGACAGTGCTCCCAAGCAACATACTGCCTCCCGACACCATAACACCTGGACAGCCAAAATGATCATGTTTGACAAACTTCCTGGGTGCACCCCTCGCCATGCGAGGGTACATTCAGAATTACTACTCAGACTGAATCTGCTCTCATCTGAGAAGAACGTGGTATCCCATTCCTTGTTGGACCGTCGCTATGCCCTTAGCGATGCGTGTATTGCAGTCCAGTTAAATGGGTTTGCAACTGCATCCACTATTTGACGTGGGTCCCTTCCTGTCACAACGTAACGATCTTCTGCTGTGTAGTGACCATGTTCGACCATCTCCTCTTCTTCGGGTAGCAGTGTCTATGGTTCGGGACCTCCCCATGTTCGTGAAACAATGCTGCGAGCAATACCAGGCTCCTGGTGTATACTCCCGACACTTATTCCTTCTTCCGGTTTCCTGATGATTCTACACTATGTGAAGTCATCCAGATGTAGTCTCCAGGTCGTGATGTAATGAAGAATACCATCACACTGCACCGTAACTGCTCGCTATTTGCCACACATTGTCTTTTCCAGTTCCTTCAACTGCCTTGTGTTACGGGTCCAGCCCCACTTGTCGTTATAATCACGCTGATCGCACTCCATGTCCCGTCCACCTTCCTGTGAGAGACCGTTAGACCTCTTGCGAGATACTTCCGGATTTTCGTTCATGTCCACCGTGTAGTTCATTTTATGTTTCTCTTTCTTTAGTTTTGCACAGCTGTGTAGTAACAGAAGTATGCTCTATCAGACGCTGCTGTGGCTTGCGAATTATCATTGTAGACCTACACATTTAAGTATAGATTTTCCCATCATCCCATTCCATTTCAAGATGTATTATACAGGGCTATTACAAATGACTGAAGCGATTTCATAAATTCACTGTAGCTCCATTCATTGACATATGGTCACGACACACTACAGATATGTAGAAAAACTCATAAAGTTTTGTTCGGCTGAAGCCGCACTTCAGGTTTCTGCCGCCAAACCGCTCGAGAGCGCAGTGAGACAAAATGGCGACAGAAGCCGAGAAACCATACGTCGTGCTTGAAATGCACTCACATCAGTCAGTCATAACAGTACAACGACACTTCAGGACGAAGTTCAACAAAGATCCACCAACTGCTAACTCCATTCGGTGATGGTATGCGCAGTTTAAAGCTTTTGGATGCCTCTGTAAGGGGAAATCAACGGGTCGGCCTGCAGTGAGCGAAGAAACTGTTGAACGCGTGCGGGCAAGTTTCACGCGTAGCCCACGGAAGACGACGAATAAAGCAAGTAGGGAGCTAAACGTACCACAGGATGGTGCTCCACCGCACTTCCATATGACGTTCGGCATTTCTTAAATAGGAGATTGGAAAACCGATGGATCGGTCGTGGTGGAGATCATGATCAGCAATTCATGTCATGGCCTCCACGCTCTCCCGACTTAACCCCATGCAATTTCTTTCTGGGGGGTTATGTGAAAGATTCAGTGTTTAAACCTCCTCTACCAAGAAACGTGCCAGAACTGCTCGCATCAACGATGCTTTCGAACTCATTGATGGGGACATGCTGCGCCGAGTGTGGGAGGAACTTGATTATCGGCTTGATGACTGCCGAGTCACTAAAGGGACACATATCGAACATTTTTGATTGCCTGAAAAAACTTTTTGAGTTTTTGTATGTGTGTGCAAAGCATTGTGAAAAAATCTCAAATAATAAAATTATTGTAGAGCTGTGAAATGGCTTCAATCATTTGTAATAACCCTGTATATGACGACCGAAATGTTGCAGCCAGATGCGACGTATGGCACGAGTAGAGACATGTATCTGAGCAGTCTAATACAGACAGATGTACACCGAACATGCCAGGGTGTCACTTGTTAACGGAATTTCAACGTGAGCTGAAAATCAGTTGATGTCGCATGAATCATAATATTACAGAGACTGCACAAGAATTTGGGTTTCGAAACTCTTGAGGGTAAAGCATCAATATCGCGGAAACCATGTTTTCACAAGCACAAACAATGGCATACAAACCAGAAGTGTAGGTCGAACACACTTCACGTCGCCTCCGCAGATACCATGCACCGTGGTAGATGGTATAATGTGTGAGATCACCGCCAGTTAGTATGTGGTGTGTCAGGAAATCTTTTCTGCCAGAGCTGTACGGAGGAAGATGCACACCATAAGCCACTGGTAACGATGGCCAACATGTGCCTCTTTGGTGACTCCCTGACGTATAGCATGGCGTATCACACATGAAGCTGTGCAAGCTACAAGCCAATAGGCCCGTGTTCAGCCAAGATGTGCCTGTGTTCAGATGGTCGCAGTTAGGCGCCATTGTGTGGATGCAGGGACAATAGAATGTGTTCGTTGTGTTGGCTTCTTTGCAGCCCTTCTGGAACCCATTTGTGGCATTAGAGTATCCTGGTGGAGATATGTTATTTCAATACAACAGTGCGACGTGTCACTGCAGGTGCTTTGATGTTGACTACAGTGGCTTCACTATCAAGGCTTCACCTCCTAGCTCACCTGAATGAATCCCAACAGTATATATACTGCATCCTCTCGATACCGGTGCATGTTCGATGCACCAACTTTCAATTATGTAAGAACGATTGTGGGTAGCACTGCAAGACACATGCATTAGCTCCTCTCCTAAACGATGCCAACACCTCGCAGAGAGTATACCTCGACCATTTACCGTTACCTTTCGGACTCACGGAAAAGCGACTCGCTATTAGCAGCGCATATAGTGCTTTCCGCTGAATTTGGGCACTCGCTGCAACTAACGAACCATAATAAAATTGCATCTGAATTATGAGTCTTTATTTTGATATTACGTCTTGTGTATGTTTCTCACATTGAACGGTGGCCGCCAGCTCCTGGTGCTATAAATTACGACCGATGTCACAAACACATCACCTGCTGGCAGTCTAGCGTGGAAATGTCCGTGCATTGTTTTCGACAGATGTGTAAATGCGCCCAAGACAGAGAACGAATGCCATGCCGGAAAATAGATAGGATGAAAGCATAATATTCATTTAATTAAAGGACCATTTTTGTGACCTGAATACTTGA
The DNA here is from genome assembly GCF_021461385.2 of Schistocerca piceifrons. Classification (NCBI taxonomy): domain Eukaryota; kingdom Metazoa; phylum Arthropoda; class Insecta; order Orthoptera; family Acrididae; genus Schistocerca; species Schistocerca piceifrons. The sequence goes on along the minus strand of NC_060142.1, from coordinate 690,114,078 downwards.
CAAACAGATTTAATTTTATTTGACTAATATATTTTGGCATCCTGTAGGAAGAATTTTAACTTTCAAGCTTAATTAATCTGAGAGAAATATGACTAATGTAATAAAGGGAAAAGCAAAGAAAGCAACTCAAAGATGGAAGGGTTCTGAAATGCCGAAGAGTGGCGTAAGGAGATAAGGAGAGCCATAAAAAGAATTTTAATAAACAAGAAAAATGCGTAGTATGCAAGTATCCGAGACAGGAAGAGAGCTAAGTCGTACTTCCTCCAGACCGTGAATTAATGATCCTTTGTGTGCTGTAACGGCTATTGAGGAAATGAGCTGAGACTAACTACTTCCACGCAGGCAAAAAACCTGTCTGACTCTCTGTGCCAGTGTCAGAAATACAACTAACATACAGTTAAGCTGCGCAGAACATACCTCACATGAATCGTAGACAGCTCGCACATTTGAAATTTTTTCTGTGTTTTGTTAAATTGCGGTATGATGACATGGATAGCGTCCTAACACAGAGAACATTATCTGATAAACATTGGCAAACGATATCAACGCATGGAAACATAAAAAGAATATATACGATTACAAGATGAAACAGCTTGGTTTCGAAACAGGAAGATAATAATATAAAGTTTTAGTGTCGAGTTTGTGAATAGATTTAACTGTAACATACAATAAAGTATACCAGCATCTACAATTATTATTTCTTATATGTTGTTGTTGTTGTGGTCTTCAGTCCGAAGATTGGTTTTATGCAGCTCTCCATGCTACTCTATCCTGCGCTAGCCTCTTCACCTCCGTATAACTGCTGCAACCTACATCTTCCTCAATCTGCTTAGTATATTCATCTCCTAGCCTCCCGCTAAGATTTTTTCTCCATCACTTCCCTCAAGTACTAAACTGGTGATCTCTTGATGCGTCACAATGTTTCCTATCAACCGAACGCTTCTTTTGATCAAGTTCTGCCACAAATTTCTTGTCTCCTCAAGTCTGTTCAGTACTTCCTCATTAGTTACGTGATCAACCCATCAAATCTTCAGCAATCTTCTGTAGCGCTACATTTCCCACATATTATATTATATCATAAATTTCTTACATATTCCTCCGTTAATCTTGGCAACTTTGAAAAAATGACGTCCTGTCTTTCAACTAACTAGAAGTTCTTCTTAATATCAATTATTGCAGAATGGTTCAGGTCAGCGAACTAACAGTTGGATAATAAAAAAAAAGTGATGATTAGCACCAAAATCGAAAGTGGTATGATTGCATTTGCGACAGCGGTTGATATAGCGACACGATTTGAGCTGAGAAAGGCTTTCCAGGAAACTGACTCCTTTTACATGTCCCTTTCCACATTATTGTCTTCCGACTATTTCGGATTTTCTCCCATTTAGGTAGTAAATGGAACGCTTAGTTTTAAACTGGAGGTAGTATAAAGTGCCTCAGTATTTATAATCCTTTCTCGTAACAAGCTGTTCAAACATTTGTGGAAAATATAAATAAGTAAATAATCAAAAATAAAAAAATATACTCTACAATTTGATAATAGCTGCATATTCCATAAAATTAACTTTCGTGCCGCATACATTTCCTTACAAGAGATAAACCTGTAAGGTTAGAGGTCTTCTTAGAGGTAATGCTGAAAAAAATAATTATTGCAGTGGTTCTTGTTGTGGTCTTCAATCCGAGGACTAGTTCGATGCGTTTCTGCATGATAGTCTACTGCAAAAATCTCTACATTTCTACTGCAACATACATCCAGTTGCACCTATTGTCTGTACTGGAAACTTGGTCCTACCCTAAACTGTTTTTACTACTCCACACTTCCCATCACCTCCAGACTAACCATTCCTTTAGGCTTGAAGATGAGTCTTATCAATCTCTTTTTTTAGTCAAATTGTGCTATAAGATTTTCTCTAATTCGATTTAGCACCTCTCCGATAACTAACATATCTACCCATATAGTATACAGTATTCGTCTACAATAGCGCTACAACACATAAAATTGTGGAAGTGTGAAACATAGATATTACTTTTAAAACAATTAAGGAAACTTTTGGAGAAAATAGAGGAAACTCTCGGACTATGGACATCAAAAACGCAAGCCAGTACTAAGCGACGAAGGGAAGGCTGAAAGATGAAAACAATGTATATCAAGACAATATACAAAGGAAACGAAGTTGAAGAAAATATTGTGGGAAGAGAAAATGATGTAAATTTAAAGGAGAAGAGAGATGTCATAGAGCGATAAAAATGTGACACAGGGCTGAAAGACCTAAGTCGAAACATGACAGCTGAAGTAGACGACATTTTCTCACAGCTGTTTAGGTTCTATAACGAACATTCTATGACAAAACCATTTCGTGTTATATTCATAATATATTAGATGAAATGCTGTCAGAATTCAAGAAAAATGTAATAATTCCAATTTCAAAGAAAATAACTGCCGACGGATGTGAATACTACAACAGAAACACCTGAATATATAAAGTCGTGGTTACAAAAAGCTGACACAAGTAATTTTCAGAAGAATTGGAAGACGGGTAGAAGTCGACCTGGTTTCCAGAGAGAGAGTGAAGAAAACTACAGTTAGATTTATGGCGTTCGCAGATTTAAAATAAGCTTTTGGCAATTTAGACAGGAATATGCCCTTCAAAATGATGAAGGGTAAAATACAGAAAACAAAAGGTTATCTACATCTTCTACGGAAACCAGACAGCAGTTATAAGAATCGAATGACTCAAAAGGAGTGTTGAAGTTAAGAAGGGAGCGTGACACGTTTGAAGACTATCACCTACATAGTTCAGTCTGTAAACTGAGCAAGGAGTAATGGAAACAAAGGAACTATTTGGAAACATAATTCAAGTTAAGGGAGAAGAAAGCAAAATTATTAGCCGATGGCATTCTAATTCAATCAAACTTTGCAAAAACTGACATGTCTTCAGAGAAAAATCAACAATTATTTATTATAAACAAACTTTTTAATGTTCGTCTAGCCTGCTTTAATGTTTTAAAATGACGAGATTTGATTCGTGTAAACCATCTTCAGATCTGCAGAAAAAAGCAAAACAACTAATCAAGATGTACTCTTATGATATACCTGTACAACGTTACTATTGTACTACATCAATAATCAAATGTAGGAGAACGTATTTCATTGTATCAGTTACATGAGGAACTCGCCCAACTCATCAGCAAAATTTACATTCATCGTCACAGGGTAAGATAGTGGCCTGGAAGATTCAGCAGTGTTCATATAACCCGGAAAGCAACGGACGGAAGTTGGCCACTAGTACATCAGTCACGCATTAATCAAGAATACATTTCCATGTTTTATTAATAACAATTTTTGTTATTCTGCTCTTTAAAATACTAGATTAAAACTTGTAGCTGGTCAGGGTAAAAAATTATGAAAACTTCACCATGATGTGTAATTTGAACGGCAGGCGCTCTCCGTATCTAGGTCGTTCCAAAAACTTTTCTGTCACTGTGTTCTCAGTCTCTCCCCTGTCGCCTTGCATAACTGTATGCGATAATCGTCACCTTAGTAAGGTCTTCATAAATGTTAAAATAGGCACCTTGATTGAAATCGATCTGCTCATTCAAAAATAGATCCAGATCTTGTGTTTTGCAACTGTAAACTTCGAGTTCATCTGAGACGTTAATGAACCGTCGCTTTTCAGCTCTGTGTAACGTGCCCAGATTATGGTCAATGGTTGTGATAAAAATATGTAACGTGATTACGGCATTTTCGGCCGCCTCATGCAAGTGTTTTTATTTGTTGCCACTTCGGCGACTTGCGGTCAATGCCGCGTCGATGATGATGAAAAGGTGACGAGGACACCACACACACACACACACACACACACACACACACACACACACACACACTTTAGAGCGGTGAAAATAGCCGAAATGGCTGGGCATTGAACCACAGACCCTCTGACCGAGAGTCAGCAACGCTAACTAAAAGACCGCGAGCTACTGACTATTGGCGATAGAGTGCTTTGAAATTGCCATATATGCCCCAAGTGCGGTTTTGTTTGTAGAGTACTAGCTCACAAACTCGGCATTGCCCGGTTATTTATTTTGCCAATATCCTTTTAGAAAGGTACAGATTCTGAACGCTGGCAGCAGCTGCTACGCATGTCTACAATGCGATTTTGTAATTGTCTCAGTGGCAACACCTCCTCATGGCTCTAAAGACCACTATCGTTTTCGCCTAAACCCATTTGCGTTTGGAAGTTTAAAGCTGTCAGGTATCAGGGATTTCCTTAAGTTGGCTCGACTGTAGAAGTGTCTTCGTAGTAAACAATAAAACTTTGTGCATGATGCGGTACTTTTTCATGCATATAAGAATGGAAATCACAGAACTTGGAGAAACATAAGTACAAGGAAAGTAGCTGCAAAGGACTCTTGATTAACAGAAGAAATATTTCAACTGATCAACGAAGAAGGAAGCACAAACATGGTCAGGGAAAGACAGGAATATGGTGTACGAGCAACTGAAGAATAAAATAAGTAAGAAGTGCAGGGAAGCTATTGTGAAATGGCTGCAGGGACCTTGTGAAGAAACCGAAAAATAAGTGGTCGTCAGAAAGACATTCAGCAAATCGAAGAGTCAAAAAACCTTCGTTGAAATTAAAAGCAAATGCATCAACATTAAGAGCGCAAGAGAAATTCCACTGTCAGGCGTAGAGGAAAGAGCGGGTAGATGCAAAGAGTACACTGATAGCATCTACGAGTGGGACGAACTGTGTGTTCATGGGATAGAAGGAGAAGTGGGAGTCAGTATGGAAGACATGTGGGATCCAATAATTGAATCAGAGTTGAACAGAGCTTTGGGAGACTTGCAGTCATATAAGGTGTAGGAGATAGATAATATTTCTTCGGAATTTCTGAAAACACTGGAGAAGTGGCAAACAACCGAATGTTCAAGTTAGTGTGTAGAATCTGTGAGACTGCAGACATGTCTACAGATTTTCGGAAAAATATCATACACACACTGTCGAAGACTGCAAGGGTAGATAAGCTCGAGAACTATCGCACAGTTGTATAAACAGCTCTTGCATCAAGACTAATGAACAGAGGAATGGAAAAGAAAATTAAGGATCTGTTAAACGACGTCCAGAGTGAAGATTCGACGTAGCGACTGATAATGGAGGCAAGACATAAGAAAGATAAGATGTCGCCACAGGATTTCTCGACTTAGAAAAAAACGTTCAACAACGCAAAATGGTGAAATACGTTCAAATTTAAAGAAAAATAGCTGTAAGCTACAGGGGGAGCACCAGTAATGTAAGATAGGTCTACAACCAAAGGGACCAATAATAATGGAGGACCAAGAGCAAAGTGTTCAGATTGAAAAGGGCGCAAGACGTAGTTGAAGTCTTTCGCCCCTACTCTCCAGACAATACGTAAAAGATTCAGCGACAAAAGCTGAGGAAGGTTTGAAGCTTTATGAGTGGAATTAAAAGACCGCATGATATGTAACCCACGTGGCAGGTTTGAAATGATATGATTCATAATGACATTGCAGTACTCTTTGAAAGAGAAGCAGAGGTACACGATCTGTTGAGTAGAATGAATAGTCTAATACGTAGAGAGTAAAGATTAAGAGTAAACCGAAGAATGGCAAAAGTAATGAAGTATAGCCGAAATGAGACTAGCGATAAAATTAACATCAAATTGGGGACCACGAAGTAGATGAAAAGAAGGAATGCTACTACCTTGGAAACAAAATAACACATGACTGATGAGGAAAAGATGACATGACAAGCAGACTAGCACAGGGAACAGGTCACTCCTTGCCAAAGAAATCTACTAGTATTAAATGTCAGCCTCAATTTTAGGACGAAATGTTTGGACTTCAGCACTGTTGGAAGTGAATCGTGGACTGTGAGGAAACTGGAAAAGAATAGAATAGAAGCGATTGAGATATGGCGCTACAGAAAAACTTTGAAAATCAGGTAGACTGATAAGATAAGAAATGTGGAGATTCTCCTCAGACCACTGCCTAGGAAAAGGGACAAGGCAATGAAATATACCTTCGGAGCATTTTACCTGTGATTCTGCAGTGATACACTGACTCAAAGTGTTGTTCTTTAATTCTCGCTATAACTCACTTCAAACTGTCCACATCTCTTTAAATATTCTAGTCCACCTGCCAGAATATGAGCTATAACGTTCCACGCTCCAGCACCTATAACCTGAGATTTATTTTTAAAATGTAAATGGGAACTATTTTACCTGCGGAATACACTGATGGAAAAAAAAATGGAAATACCAAGAAGGAGTTGTGCGACATAAATGAAAGTTGGTAGGGGTATTCCAAACCTGAAAGCTGATGTCTGTTCACATTTCACACCAGTCGCATAAGAGTGGTGCTGGTAGCGCCACTACGAAAATGCAAATCAGGTTTGCTTTAAATACACGCTGTAACGGTCGTGAGCGTTAGTTACATTTGTGATTGGACGTGGTGAGGTGACGTTAATCAGGAGTGCCTCTAAGGCGACAAAGACGTCATTGTCTCACTGAGTTTGAACGAGCAGGACGTTCCTTCTGAGATATTGCAGAAAGACTTGGCAGGAATGCAGCCACTGTACATGATATGATACGCGAATTGGGATGGAAGTCATTACAGCAAAGACGTTTTTCGTCGCGGCGAGACTTATTTACGAAATTTCAGTCACCAACTTTCTCTTCCGAATTCGAAAATATTTTGTTGAGCCCAACCTACATAGGTAGGAATGATCATCAAAATAAAATAAGAGAAATCAGAGTTCGAACAGAAAGGTTTAGGTGTTCGTTTTCCCTGCGCGCTGTTCGGGAGTGGAATGGTAGAGTGATAGTATGATTGTGGTTAGACGAATCCTCTGCCAAGCACTTAAATGTGAATTGCAGAGTAGTCATGTAGATGTAGATGTAGATTCCTGGCAGCTGTCGTCACGAGAATATACGGCAGGATGAAGGTCAGACTCCGGACGGTCATGTGGTACTACTGAGAGGGAAGACCATCGTGTTCGGCGTATGGCTCTGGCAACCATAGTGTCACAACTAACTATTAAAAATCGTTTACCTGTGCTGCTACTGACTAGCAGAATTCCAGGGTTATTTTGTAACACTATAACGCTCGCACACATACTGCTGTTGCAGTCCACCATGCTCTTCAGGGTGTCGACATGTTACCTAGGCCTGCTCGATCAGCAGATTTGTCTCCAATCGAGCACATATGGGCTATCATTGAACGACAGCCCCAGCGTCATTCACAAACAGTCTTAACCGTAACTGTGCTGACCGAACTACTTCCACAGGCCGGGGTCTCCATCCCATCCCACAACTGCCTTCCAACACCTCTACAACACAACGCAAGCACATGTGCATGCTGGCATTCAACATTCTGACGGCTACACCTGTTGTTCATGTACCAGCATTTCACACTTGCAATAGCTTATCTTGCTCTTACATTAACCTGTGATCTTACAGTGTTAATCTGTTAAATATGTCACTAGACAAATGTATTCCCGACATTTTATTGCCTTACATTAATTAATTTTTGCTGTCGCGATTTCTTTTCAGTCAGTGTATTGTACCCAGCTATTCCACATTCCCCCGCATTACGTGTAAAAACTGTGTGTTCTAAGTATTTTGATTCGTTTTCTATAATCATATGGCCATCAAGAAGGAAGTATGTGCTAGGAACGAGAGAAGTAACCATAGGTCTCGTATGTTTTGATAGAGCATTAGATTAAATGTGCACACCCACATGATAAAAATGACAAAATATTTAATTGTGTGTCATTTATGGATACACATATTCATTAATTAATGTTTTTGAGCTATTTATTTAGTGAATTTAGTAAAATACATGTTCACCACTAGCTGAAATTTCACGGTGTAGGCATCTACATGATGGTTCAGCCACAGTTGTTAGTTGTAATACCTGATGCTATTACGAGTGGCACAGATAATATAGGTTTGAAAACTATCTTACATCGGTAAAACTGAATGTTGTCCCAGGACACCTTGAACGCACTCTCAAGTTCTGTTCGTAATTTTCAGTGAATGGGCTCCATTCTCGGCAATTACTTATCGCAGATGCCTTGAGTAGAGACTTGTTCCCCGTGACTAGAAAAGAGCGCAGATCACACTTATCTACTAAACAGGAAACAGAAATAATTTGCAGAACTACCGTCTCAAATAAACCTCCTATGTTTGTAACAGAATGCTAGAACAAATTCTAAGTCCAGGCATGATGATCCAACAAGAATGAAGTAACCTTCAACGAGAAATAATCATGGGTTCCGGGGAAGTTCATAATTTTGCGTCGCATTGAGGGAGAAAAGCACAAGTCGTTCAGTGAATGCAGCGATATTCCAGTTCCTGAAAAAGTAAAACCAAAAAGCGTATTCTTATTTGATGATATTACAATGAAAAGTCAATATGAGCTATTACTGCTTTGGTCGCCATATGCAAGTGGATATAATTTACTTGAGCTAGACATACTCAAGGATCCCGAAGCAGCTGGACTGGCATAATGCGAGCCACATTAATGCTTTCAACCAGGATAGTTGGAATTCGAAGCGCATTTAGGAAAGTAATATCGGAATTCGTTACCATACGCGGGGATTTCTGGAATAATTCACAGTATGCCGTTTTGGTTATAGATAAAACTAGAAAAATGAATGAGTGCTGCTACTAACGAGACTTCTATTGATTCTGCGTAGAACACAGTGTGCAAAAATGTAACTCTACCAATATACTGTAGACAACAGACGACTTTGCGTGTACGTTTCTTAAAAGTTAGCGCACAACGTCGCAGCTAGATCTCAACCAATGCAGTGAAATTCGTATTACTTGTTATTATTCAAACGTCAGGAGAGTCATTAGTCATAGATCATGTGATGAGGTGTGTTCATAGTTTGCCTCAAAGTTATTCCAGCACCCAGTCTAAGTTTGGCATGCATTGCCTTAACGACAATGAATGAAGCAACTCATTCTCTTATACCACTGTCCTTTCTTGACATACCTGCAAAGATCTAAATTACAGTCCTGGTAACGTCAAAAATTGTAGCACACCAGGTTCTTGTCGATGAAGTAACGACACAATTCTTCTGGCGGTCTCAAATCGCCATATAAATCAAAGTAGTAGACGTAATTCAGCGTTTCTTTAACATACAGTACACCACCAAGTGTGTCCCGTATCCCCCACCCCCTACCCCCTACCACAGGATCTAAATTGACGATCCCGCATTTTGTGAATTTTCACATCGCCCTTGGTAATGTATTCCATAAACATTGCGAAATCTTGGGAGTTTTAATTTTGTGACGATTTTAAGGAGATATATATTTGTTATTGGTCTCTCTTGCAGTATTGCTATGAGCTTTCCTTTTTATGAATGGCCCAAGCCTTTTCCTGTATGGTTTTAAACACAGCGTTGTAGCGACGGCCATATGTCTTTTGCTCTCATGTAGTCGTTTTATGTATTTCGTGCATTTTTTACTACTGTGTTAGGGCAGTGGTTCCTGCTGCTGCTGAACCAATGGCCGAAAGCCCAACAAATGCGTGGGTTGGAAACAGAATTATCCTACCAAATAGCTTGAGTAATCGCTGAATACTAACACATCTTTTTCTTCCTGCTTTATGCTTCAAGGGACATTCCGCCGCTGCCGCCGCTGACTGGATGCTGTACTTTGAAGATTCCATAGGTTATACATAAGCTGAAAACACGAGGATGTCCTGCCTACAGGGGCTGAAAGAGAGAGGAGGGAAACATGAATTTAAGAACGCTTATGTTCTCTGTGCTTGTCTTGAAGAATATAAGAAATAATTTGGAGTCATCGTCCATGTGACAATGGATGCACCAGAAATGGATTGCCACTGACATCCAGGGGCCCTTGCTAGCCTCGCTGTATATGGTAAAATACCAGTCATTCAACATGTAAATATATGTACACACACTGTTTGGAAAGTAAACTCTCCTTGTGGTGTCCATGTTTGAGCAGACGGAATGCTGATTTGATTCATAACCAGGCAATCATGCAGATCCATCCACTCTCAGGTTGCGCCAGCCGCTCACAGCCTACACGGTGCTGCTGACAATGGCTGTGTTGTGTCAGGACGTGTTTTCCAATGAAGATGGCTGCACTTAGTTTTGAAAAAAAAAATTTGATGCTTTTTACCAGAGTTACTTTCTATGCAGTCGTGAGAAAGTTACAGTTCCTGGTCACACCACAATTTCACAAAACTGGGACCGAGCGGAGTGGCCGAGCGGTTCTAGGGCTTTCGTCTAGAACCGCGCGACCGCTACGGTCTCAGGTTCGAATCCTGCCTCGGGATTGGCTGTGTGTGATGTCCTGAGGTTAGTTAGGTTTAAGTAGTTCTACGTTCTAGGTGACTGATGACATCAGATGTGAAGTCCCATAGTGCTCAGAGCCATTTGAACCATTTTGAACAAAATTCGGTGAGAATGAGTGACAGCTCTTGCTCTCAGCACGAACAGCGACGCAAGTGCAGAAAGAAGCACCACAAGAAGTGCAGAAAGGATCAATATACGATTCCTGATGTTTTCTCTAGTTACGAATGCATCTACAGCATCGTGTGCACGTATTCTACCTACCACTTACGTATAATCAGCACTGAACAGCTCCTACTCATATCAGTCTGGTCAGCATCAGCCATGAAAAGATCTGCACTATCTGGCTGTGACGGGGTTACTAAGCGCCTTCCCTCCCAGGCTGATGGAAATCCTCCATCACCTCCTATGAATGATGCATCATATATAAAGTTAACGCTAGATGCAGATATTGCTCATAGGGAACAGCTTTTATGTGTGTGTGTGTTTTGCGTGTGTGCGTGTGTGTGTCTACATGTTTTTTCCTCAATACTTATTAACTGTTATGTAGTTTTTCAGGATTCGTTGATTATACTTCGATCAGACATGGACGTACTGCCTTATATGCGAGATGTATCTGGAGGCAGGGTAGCTGCTGCAGCTTGACTTACACAGTCAACAACAACAACAACAACACCGCTGGATCAGTCACTGACGTGGCCATTTCTTCCTGTGTCATCTGACCCATATGGGCCAAATGGTTGCTGTCCTCAACATGGTTGTAGAAGGGCAGAAGTGTCGCCACCAGCTCATCCTCAGTATAGCAGCGGCTCCACAGCCCATCTTGCTGACCAACATCAGGTAAATCTCGCAGTCACCTTAGACTACCCTGTGGTTGCTGGTGCTCTTAAGGACACTTCTCCATTACCAACACAGTGCTATCTTGTGGTTGATCATATCATCTGTGTTGTTTACTTCGGGTCACGCGGGGTAGCTGCGCAGTCTGTGGCGTCCTGTCGTGGTTCGCGCCGCTTCCCCCGTCGTAGGTTCGAGTCCTTCCTCGGGCATGGGCGTGTGTGTTGTCCTTAGCGTTAAGTTGGTTTAAGTTAGACTGAGTAGTGCGTAAGCTTAGGGACCAGTGACCGGGACAGTTTGGTGCCATAAGACCTTACCACAAATTTCCAAAAATTTGTTTACTTCGGAATCTCAGTTTTGATGTTGCTATTGTATGATCATGAGCACATATAGTAGGTGCAAGAAGCATGGAAATTGGTATAACCATTCTTTTATATTTGACATTCTGATACGCTGTGGTGTTAAAGTTTTTAAATGTCTTTTTTATGTGACACTGTATAATGAGCACATGGTCGAGTGTTACAAAAATGTATTGCATAAGGTATGTGGTATATAGGCTATTCATGTTATGTAAAAACGTATCACAACCCATTATCTCTGATCCCATTGTGCTTGCACTACCAACCTAATGATTCACGGATCGGAAGGTGGCAACATAGCTTGCTGAAAAGGTAATCAAAATAAATACTTTACAATAGTGATATTGGCTGGTTTGAAATCCTTAATCCAATTTCGTAGACAAATACATTTCAGTCTCCAAGCGAAGCACATCACACATAAAGTTTCGCTTCCTGGATTCCTTACTATTTGTGGAAGCACCCATTCGGGAACTTGCTGAGACAATGCATTTGGAGCATATGTGTGTCACTCGAGCTGCATTTTCAGAGATGCAAACTTTCAGCTTGTAACGAAGAAGAGAATCTTCCCACATGAATATCTGCATTTGTTGGAGAGTCTGTGAAACGACATCGCCTGATATAACCACATTCACCAGCAAACTCCCAGGTACTGCCACAACGGATGCTGAGTAGGGGTGTGCAGTTAATATTGGCGGAAGTTCGAACACCTGATGCAGAGGGATATGCTAAATTGTACATGGAGATATTTGTGCACTCGCTCACAGATGTTTGAGAAATTACAGAATATATGCTTTGGCACATACACTCTGGATCCTATCGCACCACACTAGGGCTTTTGTGGGACACAGTATTAAAAATGACACTATAAATATCGAACATTGTACTGATGTTGATATGTTCCTCTTTTTCAAATAGGGGATTTGCAGGGGCCTTTAGCTGTGGGTCCACAGGTACACCAAAGCAAGTAATGTGCGGCTGAGTGAAGGGGGATCATCCAATGTGACTATTTGAGTCCTTTACGTGGATGTAAACAATCTCTATGAGCGTACCATGCAACAAACTTTCTAGTTAGGAGGGTTCCAATGACTGTCCAAAGATTAAATGATCAGAGTGAAGGATAGGATCCAAGAGGTGGCCGCTGATGCTGTTGGGTGGGATATGTCCCAGAGGCACACCTGGACTATCCCACTGAATTGCATAACTAGCACAGTGATTTGCCGCTGCATCCAGAGCCCCTAGTCCCACGAAATGGTTCCATAGCCACGCTCATGACAATGTTGGGGAATAAGCGAAATTACATTCTATATTATAAAAACCTTGAGCATTGTCTCACATAGGGGATGCTACTTCTTAGAATCACCCATAGCATATCCTTTGACCAGCGTCCGTAGTTGAAGAAGTACATTGATTGCAACAGAAAAGAGGGTTCGTGTAACATATGATATTGGAAACGATTTTTATGAAATAATGACTAATTCACCTTTCGTCAAAACCATGGAGAATGTTAGAAACCGTCACGAAATTCATTTAGTTTACCATTGGGATTTTAAGCGGGCCACAACTTCAATGAAGGCCTGTTCCCCATTGACAAGGTTTGTGTGGAGTTCACGAAGCCTCTCCATATCAGTGTTTTGTCTTCTGGACCTCTGCGTACTCTGAATGTACCGATTCTGGTATGAGTTGCCAAAACCAAACTTTACTGATGTCATGTTACTTTGTATCGATGCAAAGAGATCCATGTACTGAGTGAAAGGCTGTGGTCCCTATAAAATAATTAGATAAAATCCTGAAGAATTCGACATATCATGATATGTGGCCAATAATCCTTGTGGTGTAACACGTCAGAACAAGTACGTTATTGGCCTGATGAATGATGAGGCAAATGGCTCGCAGATGGTGAAATCTGTAGGGCTCAGATCGAAGATATATGCATACCATATAGATGCAGCTGCTACTCAGAGATAGGCTACCTTATGATCAAAGTCTATGAGGAGTGTCTGCTTGATGATGACGAATCTTCTCGTATAATGCACTAAGTGTAATAAGTCAGTCATGGGGCCATGAGGTGCATCTGTGCTGCAGTTGGAAGTCGGCATGTTGTGCCATGACGACAAATGCTCCATTTGTGTGGCTGGGGTGTGTGTGTATGACTGCCTGCTATTGTATATTATTATATGTACCATGTACATGGTATTTCTTGAACCTTGTTTCTGATATGTGTGTATATGTGTGGTTCATCTCCTGCAGCTGCTTGTTCCTATACACCGCAAATAATCCATAGTAGTTGATCAGTTGGTGTTGTGTACACAAACATCATTCTCCACCTCTCTTAGTATAATGTTTATGTATCTTGTGTTATGCTGTAAATATTGTAGAAAAATAAATTCTAAAGTGCCTGGCAGGTTGCTGTTATCTATATGAAATCAGACTACATACGGACAATCTCTTTTGAAGAAAAAAAAATGTATTTTAATTATTACAAACCTTGTGTTAATTTGCTACATCTGTGTTGTTATTTGATACTTTCACTGTTATTGTAAGGTCGTACCAAATATGTACAATTTTAACTGTAGAATATTTTTTTCAAAATTTACAGATATATACACACAGTCACTTCGTTTTACAAACTGCCCAAATAAATGAATTAAGCCTCAATCATATTCAGCCCTATAGGCAAAATTACGTAGGCAGGCGTTCTTTCAGTAAATTCAGCCTCCACTAATTTTATAGTTGCAGGCTCAACACTTGCACACTGTGGTACACAAGGAGTACAGAAAATGAGGCATTGCTCCACTTGCTCTAAGTTTACATTGTTGTTGCACAAATACTCTACAACTTCTTAGCATTCCTCTGTTACATAAGGGCACCAATGGCACAGTGTATCTGCAGTTTAACAACGGTTTGATGTTAGTTATGTCCCATGGGGTTAGTTTTAGAATTGCCTTACCATTCATACCTACTACAGACACTTGATGATCAAATTTGTGAATGAAAATTTGAGTTTGAGATGGGTTAAACTTGTCAGTCACCTTCCTCTCTATATGCATATTCCATCAAACTGCATAGATAGTCCCACTCATACCACGAATACCGCACTTTATGACTGATATGTTGTGCTTTTTATAGTTCTACAAATGCAGTAGAACAATCTCCCCGATAACTCTGAACTGGGTAAATGATAAATATAGTTCCTTTATTTACAAAAAACTAAATTTGTCTACACATGCTCCTGTAATAATAAGTGAATGCCTACAAAACAGTGCTGTTCAAATTTTGTACAGTACTGTACTTACATGCAGTGTCAGTTTTTGAAAATAGCGGCCAGAGTCACTAAGTTAGCTGTTTACAACCGTTCTTGTGCAGCAAACTCTAACATGTGCCTGACAGTGAGTATATGGTCAGACTCACGCTGCAAATGGTTCAAATGGCTCTGAGCACTATGGGACTCAACTGCTGAGGTCATTGGTCCCCTAGAACTTAGAACTAGTTAAACCTAACTAACTTAAGGACATCACACACATCCATGGCCGAGGCAGGATTCGAACCTGCGACCGTAGCGGTCTCGCGGTTCGAGACTGCAGCGCCTATAACCGCACGGCCACTCACGCTGCAACTCTATCCATGTTAGCGCAGTGTCAACAGAAGTTTACGCCTTCTAGTTGACGGTCCTCCATCTGTTTCACTGAAAATTTCATCCTCCTGGCCATTAGTTTTTTCCCACATGGAATTTTTTGGAAATTTGTGGTAAGATCCTGTGGGACCAAACAGCAGAGGTCATCGGTCCATAAGCTTACAAACTTCTTAATCTATCTTAAACTAGCTTACGCTGAGGACAACCCGCACACCCTTGCCTGCGGGAGGACTTGAACCTCAGACAGGGGAAGCCGCGCGAACCATGACAAGGCGCCCGAGACGACGCGGCTAACCCGCGCGGCTTTCCCACATGATTTGATTGCATCATCAGTAACAATTTGGAATATATGGCCCAAAGAATCACAAACAAGGCACTTGTCTGTATCCCTTACATTGCAATCGAAAAGCCCAGAAATTTTCAGAAGGAATTTTCTTATTTCCTCAAGTGATATTTCGTACTCTGATAGTCCTTCTCTTCCTCTTCCTTTTCAGGCTGCTTCTTTTCTTCTTTTTCTTTCTGTAACTCATCTTTTGTTTAAATGCCTCAATTTATTCCAATTGATTTTTAATCTGGTTGTCTTCACCAAATTTTGTACTTCCGCTACCATGTAAGAGCACTCTCTTAAATTCAACTTTTCATGAGCCACAATGCCTGCTTTATATTCGTGCTCTATCAAAAGCTTGCTCAACTGCTATCTTCTGTATTTCCGCTTTATTATTTAGATAACATATTGGTCCACTGGCTGCAGAAAATACGTTGCGTTTGGCGACAGGAAATGTGGTATTGAAACGTCCATCTTCTTTATCAAGAAGGCTTTCTGTGGGTTGCGTGCATTGAGAAGAATTAACATCACCTTACTGCCTTCTTTTCCTATCACCTTTCGGTTATTATTTTTTTTTTTTACTTCAGGAAGGAAAACTGAATCGCATAATTTGCAAAACAAAGTAGCAGTCACCCGGGCCTTTTGTTGATCCGTGTAAAAGATAGGAAGTTAAGAGTTTTGAAAGTTCGGTGATTTTCGGCTTTTCTATCAACGGAAGAGGTATTTTGTGGTCTCCTACAGATTTTACACAGTTCAGCACAATAACACTGCCGTTACTAACTGTAAGGTCAGGAGCCCTAGTTTCTTTTTCAGAAGTTAAAGTTGTTTCAGGTGAAGCATTCCAAATCAGGCCTGCCTCATCTCTACAGTACAAAACTCCATGGTCATGAAATTCTGCATGAAGTTTAAATTTTTCAATAAAATTTTCTGCTGCTTTTAGGTTTCTGATAATTTTTTACCATTTTAATCCAACTCACAAATACCCCACTTTGTCTATGAAGTCCATAGCCAACCACTGCTCGCTTTAAATGAAGACAATCTAACGTTTTTCTCGGCTAAAAGTTTCGCTTTTTCTCAAATAATCGGCCCTAGAGTGTTTCTCAGTGTTCATAACCGCAAAAACTACGTGATACAGCATTTTCAAGCTCTGTTTCCTGTCTTTTTCATCGCATTTCTCAACAAACTCCCATCCTCATTCTAAAGGACAGACACAAAGTTTAAAAATGAAGACTTGTTTTGTTTATGTCTGAAATTGTTGATGTACCAACGCTAAAAATCTCAGCTAAATACTGCGAGCTAACATCTCAAAGGTGTTCGTGGTCACATGCGGTTCCTCTTCGTCGAAATGTCTTGGCTCAGACTCGTCTAGGGGTTGAACCGCATGAGTCGCATTAGATGCCCTAAATTAGAAACTTGTGACCCTTTTATTAAATTGTCTGGGTGATGGCAAGTTTGCGAAATTGTATGAAACAAAGTTAATGTAACATATAATCGGTAATAATAATGTCGGGAACTAAATTAACGACCCATAAATGATGTAGGCCACGCAGTTGCGATTTGCTTAGAATAATGTTTATTAAGAAAGAAAACTAATAGCGAAAGCGGTCGTATTTAGAGTTACTATTACACTCGAGTGTGTATCCATTTGACACAGTTCGATGATTCACAATCTCATCACGAAACGCAAGTTCAATACTCCACCTCGATATTTACACGAAAAGTTAAGAGTTCACACCAGGCGTGCGGCTACTAACCGCTCAGAGACTAAGTCGCGCCATCCCACATAACGCGAAATTTTCTAAGTCGTTTCACTTCGTAGCTGCGTAAAGACTGATTGTCCGCTTTCGCATCTGAATCCGAACTGTACCGTTTGGTGTCTACAGCCGAACTGTCCACTTTCGCGTCTGCACCAGCATTCCCTCTGCCCATCTCCGGCCTCGTTTCTCACGCGCCGATTATCCTCGCTCAACTGACTGGGGCAGTTTCCTTTCCTGAAGCCGTCCATCTGATTGGCTACAGCTTATTGTACATTATTTTACAGTTTGACATATTTAAATAATCAAAGCTTGACCACTTTCACGTTCTAAATAAAGTAACAATAATATCCACTACATAATAAACGTTAAATTCTTTTACATAAAACCAAAACAATTTCCTTCTTAGCTTCGAATGCCACGGAGTAGCCTTGCACCAATGTGCTTTCTGCTAAATAAATAAAGAACAAAAGTAACTATTATGCACTAACCTTTACAACAAATATTCTATTACCTAATGATTCTATAAGGTGTCATGCTGTCATCGATCAATGTGTTCTGTGTGGAGGAAATGATGATATGATGCTTCACTGAAAAAACTGATAATTTAGATTTACTATCTCTTCTAAACAAATAAAGTCAGAGAGTAGATATTTACGACGTTTGTCATTTTAATTATGCTCATCGATCGAACAAAGAATTTAGCATTCAGGTGTTTGTTACAAAACTTGTTAATTTCACTTTAACAGTAAATCCTAAACTACACTGATGCTCATAAATTAAGGATATTGCTGATACATGGTGAAGCAACGCTCTGGTGGGCGGTTTGCGGGTTTAAATCACCTCGGGGTATGACCGTGCGGTGCATTTGACCTGTGGTCGTCGCACGGTGGCGCTAGCAGTAGTCCACATACGCAGAGGTGTGTTGGTGCATGTCAGAGTACGGTGCAGCGAGTAAGTGTGCAGACGTTTTCAGACCTGCTAATGGTGACTCTGTGTTGAAAATGGCTCAAAGAACACATATTGATGACGTTATGAGGGGTAGAACACTAGGGCGTTTGGAGACTGATCAAACACAGCAGGTCGTAGCACGGGCCCTCCATGTGCCACAAAGTGTGATCTCAAGATTATTGCAACGATTCCAGCAGACAGGAAACGTGTTCAAGCGCTACAGTATTGGACGTCCACGGTGCACAACACCACAAGAAGACCGATATCTCACCATCAGGGCCTGCAGATGGCCACAGAGTACTGCAGGTAGCCTTGCTCGGGACCTTACCGCAGACACTGGAACAGTTGTCTCCAGACACACAGTCAACAGACGACTGAACATACATGGTTTATTCGCCTGGAGACCTGCAAGGTGCATTCCGCTGACCCCTGGTCACAGGAGAGCCCTTAAAGCCTGGTCTCAAGAACACAGTACATGGTCATTGGAACAGTGGTCGCAGGTTATGTTCACGGACGAGACCCGGTATAGTCTGAACAGTGATTCTCGCCGGGTTTTCATTTGGCGTGAACCAGGTATCAGATAACGACCCATTAATGTCGTTGAAAGGGATCTGTATTGAGGTCATGGTGTGATGTTGTGGGGTGGGATTATGATTGGTGCACGTACACCCCTGAATGTCTTTGACAGAGTTACTGTGACAGGCAGGTGTATCGGGACGTCATTTTGCACCGGTATGTCCGCCTTTTCAGGGATGCAGTGGGTCCCACCTTCCTCCTGATGGATGGTAATGCACGGCCCCACCGTGTTGCCACCGTGCAGGAGTTATTCGAAACAGAAGATATCAGGCGAATGGAGTGGCCTGCCTGTTCTCCAGACCTAAACCCCATCGAACACGTCTGGGATGCTCTCGGTCGACGTATCGCTGCACGACTTCAAACCCCTACGACACTTCAGGAACTCCGACAGGCACTGGTGCAAGAATGGGAGGCTATACTCCAGCAGCTGCTCAAACACCTGATCCAGAGTATGGCAACCCGTTGTACGGCCTGTGTACGTGAGCATGGTGATCATATCGCATATTGATGTCGGGGTACATGCGCAGGAACCAGTGGCGTTATGTAGCACATGTGTTTCGGGACGGTTCTTTTAACTTACCACCAATACCGTGGACTTACAGATCTGCGTCCTGTGTGTTCCCTATGCGCCTACGCTATTAGCGCTAGTTTTGTGTACTGCCACTTGTGTGGCACCACACTCTGCCATTATCCTCAATTTGTGAACATGAGTGTATTATTGATATGGTCAATATTCAAGTTTTATTTGGATCACCATGAAAATTTATAGAGAATGACAGATTAAAATCACTGTGGCTTCATACCCTGCATAACTATAAAATTAAATAGTTTGCATAAATGTTTCCCTTTATAGCCGATCTTAGGTCCGCCATACTTAACACTGCTACGTCTCCTCGGCCACCAACGCCATCTACTGGGTTTCCCTATGACGTAGGTTCTCGTCTGTCTCACTCGCACACTACAGCGCTTTAGCCTCAGTAGACAGAAGAAGCCCGTGAATTCCCCCATCTTGCGGTAAATCTGCACCCTTTGTGGCACACGGTCCTGGACGACAGGGTTCGTTTCACAATTCCTGTAGGCTGACTCTTTCGGCCATATATTTAAATGAGAGCGCAATCCTCGTTAAATCACACGCCTCCACTTCATAACATGTTGGCGTTCCATATATGTCATGAAGAAGCACCCAAATTTACCAGACACAAATTCATAATACAACAACATAAATATCCGAAGCACCAGATCAATAGTGACATTATTTGTAGAAGTGTTGAAGCAGCATGCCTTAAATTTAAAGAAACTTATATGTAACGTAAATTATGAACTGCGTCATATTAATTAAATGCCCACTAAAACTATAGATTTATCAAAATCAACTGTCTATTGCAATGCCGCAGAAACATCAGCGGCACTGAGCTCACTTTCACAGAACCTTTTTGTAGCAACGAAGTCTCCAGCGACGCTCCACAGATTCCGAGCCGAGTACCCTGTCGAACTTCTGTATGGCTCTGCATTCCATCGCCAACCTTTTTCAGGAAAAAATCTGTTGAAATTCGAATCGGGTGTAGATACCAGAAAACAAACACTTTCCGAAACCACCCAGGATCTGCACTGAACGCCTCCTCCACGGGAATCGATACAAACTGATATAAAGTACACAGTAAACAATTGATTTACAGCGTTTGCAAGATGCTCGTAAATTCTTCAATACTTCTGACACGTTATTCAAGTCCCACTAGAGACATGCATCTCTTGACGGATTCCCAATCGACTTCATCGTCAAATTAATATTTTCTTTTAAATTAACTAACTCCCTTAACTCAAAACTAATAACAAATATGAACAAATCTCTTCCCTCGTCCGTGCAGTGAAGCTGCGTACACAAATCCTTACTCCAGACAACAGTAAATTATTTCCCCAAAATATTCTCAGATAAGTAGATAAACATACATCTGTCTTCATAGGTAAGCATTATTAATTTTAATTTTCCAAATTTCTCAAACCTCCATGCGCTCAAACTGGCGTGACCATAACTTATAATTTGAAAATTACGACTAACATAAAACCATCCAAAAACTTAAGTCTAACACATAGATACACACAAATAAATACCTTATACACCCCCAAAAACCTAATTTATATGCATACTGTACACTGATTTTCGACTTTGTACCCTTCACCAAATAAGTGTGTTCTCCAACCTAATCGCACCCAAATGTGCGTCTAAACTGTCTCTTTATAACTGCCGGACCTTGTGCCCATAAAAGTCCTTATGCAAAGAAGCAACAAAAATGCTATAATAAATCCTGAAATCCTGAAATAAAACATTATAACACAGATATACTTATTTGTTAACCTACTTTTCTCTTCTGTTCCATCTCTAGAGTACACATATCCTGTTCGATCCAGCCCTCAATTTCGTACTCATCCGTAAATAAGTCATTGCATGCTTCTTCCGACCCAATTTCATTATTTTCTCCCTTCTAGACCTCTTGGTATCTTAAACTTCTCTGGAGTCCACAAATGAGGCAGTAACGATAGTAATGTTCTACCGTACCATCGCCAATAAATTATAGTAAAATCACATTATTCCTTAAGATACCAATCTGTTCAAATATCACTTTCTATATTACAATCAAATTCACTGTATTCTCCCTTAAAATTATCGAAATTAGTAGCTACAACATCATTATCATGAAGTAAAGCGTTGCTTTTTACTTCCACGTCATTACAAACACCTTCACAAACAGCACTTTCAACAACCGCTGATACATCATACAATTCGGCACATAAAACTTTATTTACCTCCGTCGACAAATCACCAATATAAGAACCGTTCATAGTTTCAGCATCCTCTGCCGTTACATCACATAAATTATAGCTACAGCCTCATGCAATTTGAGACTCAACGGTACCATTAAATTCCGCTGCGTTTTGATTTAAACCTGAGCATAATACCTTCTTGTCTCCTACACGCTCCTGTGCCACACTAATTTCAGATCGCACATCAAATTCAGATCCACATTCATTGTCAAACAAACATTCAAGATCCACAGATATATCCAGGAAATCGGGTTCACCTCCATTAGTAGAAAGATACGCACAGAGTCTTTCCTCTGAAGTATCAATACCAACAGCTTCAACTTTCGCAACTTCTGCGTTTCAAACATCATTATTACCTTCCGTCAAAAATAATTCACCAATATCCGCCGATACACACAAATTCATTAACAAAAATGGCTCTGAGCACTATGGGACTTAACATCTATGGTCATCAGTCCAAATTCATTAACAGCTGACGAGACTAATGCTACGCCGCCCTTATTTACCTCCTTAATAGCTTTCTCCGTCACAATATCAACTGAAACATCATCATCTTCATCACTATAATCGTTACCGCTGGTTAGTGCCACTTTAGAATTTTCAGTACCATGTAACTCCACCAAATTCAGCTTCACCAAAGCTTCCTTTTGGCACATAGAATCTTTCATTGTATTAACAGTCACACACTCTTTTGTCTCACTTTCATAAAACAAATCATTTAGCCCTAAATCGTCGTCATCGCCTTTATCGTTATCTTTCATTATCTTAGGATTACGCCTTTTACGTACGGTCTGATTTGAAAATTTACGTATTTGATTCTCATCTCTTACTAATTTCATTTCAATATTCTGACGCCTTGCTGCTGATTTCTTAACACCTATCACGTTTTCGTTTACTCGCGTCCTATTGGTCGTCGGTTAATTTTGCCATCTCCATACCTGAGATGCGGCGAAACGTAGTGTCCCAATCTCTCTTTACGCTGGTTCATTTCGCCGGGTGCCGGTCCCTCGAATCTAAGTTCTTGGTGTCGGTCCCTGTCACGAAAGTATTCGTTCCCATTACGCCTTTGAAATTTATCATTGGATGTGTTCCTGTTACCGTTTACCTTATCAAAACTATTGTTTGCCTTCCGTTGATAATTTCCCGGATGTCTATCATGGTTACTCGGACTGTAGTTATGATTTACACTCTGAAAACTATTTGTTTGCTTACTTTGCAGTTTAAATTTCAATGCCAGTTCTAATTTTTCTACGAATTCCAAAAATTCGTCTGTTGAGTTACTAGGACTGTGTGCTAGATCCCATTGCAAATTTACCGGTAACCGCCTTTTCAACGTCGTAATTTCAGTAAGCACACCCAATGGACGTTTCACATGCGTTAATCTCGCAAGTTGACATTTACAGATTTCTCGCATCGGCCCGTTCCCGTATTTAAATGTTGGCCCGTTCAGAAACTCATTTTGGAGTCGCGTTTGTTTCCGTTCACTCTAGAACGTTTTCAGAAAATTCCTTTCAAATATTTCGTAGGTGGTGAACGTATCACTGTGTATATTTCCCCACGATTGCGGCTCACCTCCCAAATGTCTTTTCATGAATTTTATCTTCGCCTCGTCGAACATTCCCCTTATAAAACCATCCCTGCAGGCTGCTAGAAAATTTACTGGGTGATATTTCCCGTTGTCTGCAAAACATTTGACTGATCCTGAGTTCATCCACGGAACACTGATCACTGTAGAGCTTTTATGTGCAACTAAAGAATTCAGTTCGCTTTTTGTTTCATTGATTTGCTTTTTAAATTCACTATTTTCAATTTTAATGCCAGATTCTACTTGTTTCTTTATTTTATCTACTTGTTTCTCCCCTTCATTATTCCAACGGTTAAGTGGCTAATAGCCTTTGTCGTCTCAGCCATTAGAGCATCTTGCCTCCTCATACAATTTCTTAGGTTGCCTGCAAGAGCTGCCTGCAACTTCTCCATCTTATCACTGAAATTTTTCTTCGCTTAATCTACCTTAGAGTCAAGTATCCCAACTTCATCAGAAATTTTGCCTATTTCACCCCGAATGGGTCTTATTTTCCGCCTATCAACTCCTCGATTCCACTAGCCATTTTACCTACTTCGTCTTTCCCAACCGAAGCTATTTCGGATTGAACCGAATCAATTTTTAAATTTACGTCAACCATATCGGTAAATTTTTAAATTTACGTCACTCACGTCGGTTCTAACAGAATCAGTTTTGGATCCCATATCGGTTTTAACAGAATAAATTTTGGATCCCCATCCTCTTATCATTCGCATTAATTTAGACATCCTGTCGCCCCCCAAATTCATTTCCCTTGCCTGATTTCGGACTATTTGCCCTACTAAATTAACTGCCGATCACGCTCTCCCGCTCCGACTTCGGGCTAAGCGGCTCGCTAGTATTTTCGGACCCGCACAAACTGGCCGACTGCTTACTATCAGCGATGTCTATAATTGGCGATTGAACTACAGGACCATACATAATCTCGCTATCAGCGCAGGTACTAAGCTTTCTCGTGCTGGATCCTTCTACCATGGAATTGCTGCCGATGTTGCAGTTGAAGCCGACGCTGAAGATGTCGTAGAATTTTCTGTGCGCGATGAATTGCCGTTAAAGATGCCGCTGCTGGCTGGTACCACGTGCTTCCGATGTCGCCTCTTCTTCCGCGTTATTTTTATCACTCCTAACCACTGTTAAAACTGGGTGCACACAACTGCTGCAAAATTCATAGCCCAGAGCCCCCACACAAACTACCTAAACTGCCACAGACTTGGGACCTAGGTCACAGAATGTCGTTAACTGTGAGAAATACTATTGTAATTTCGCAACTATTAAAGAAACCTAATATTCAGTCCTGAACGGATCTCACGTTTAACTTTCGCGACAGGTACTGCCTATCGAAGTTCAGACAATACTTTTGGAAACACTTTGCAGAATTCGTATCCAATTCTAAACTTTCCAGAGTTTATACTCCGCAACTAACACTTTCCAAAATCCAATCCTGTTCCAACACTTTTCAAGATTCTTATCCCTCATCTAACACTTTCCAGATTCCTATCCCGGACGAGTCCCCAATTGCGAGCTAACATTCCAAAGATTTTCGGGTTCAGATTCGGTTCCTCTTCGTCGAAATGTCTTGGCTCAAACTCATCTGCAGGTTGAACCGCACGTGTCGTATTACACGCCCTAAATTGGACACTTGTGACCCTTTGTTTAAATTGTCTGGCTGATGGCAAGTTTGCGAAATACAAAGTTAACATACCATATAATGACAGTAATAATAATGTCGGGAACTAAATTAACGACCCATAAATGATGTAGGCCACACAGTTGCGATTTGATTATAATTATGTTTATTCAGAAAGCAAACTAATAGCGAAAGTGGTCGTATTTAGAGTTACTGTTACACTCGAGCGCATATACATTTGACGCAGTTCGATTATTCACTATCTCATCGCGAAATACAAATATTCCACCTCGTTATTTTCGCGAAAAGTTAGAGTTCACATAAGGTGCGCGGCTGCTCACCGCTCAGACACTAAGTTCCGCGATACCACACAACGCGAAATTTTCTAAGTCGTTTCACTTCCTAGCTACCTAAAGAGCGACTGTCCACTTTCGGGTCTCAACCCGAACTGTCTCTGCACGTTCCCGGCCGCGTTTCCCCGCGCGCCGAATATCGCCCAACTGATCATACAACGTAAGCTTTCACGGCCGGTATTGTCTTCACTTAAAACTTCCGGGCTGATAGGCCGTGGTCGAAGTATAAAACTCTCTCCTGACGTTTCGTCTCCGACTGCAGGAGACATCCTCGGAGGCAAAGGGGCGAACTGCAGTTCGCCGCTTTACCTCCGAGGATGTCTCCTGCAGTCGGAGACGAAACGTCAGGAGAGAGTTTTATACTTCGACCACGGCCTATCAGCCCGGAAGTTTTAAGTATCGCCCAACTGACTAGTGCAGTTCTCTTACCTGAAGCCGTCCATCTGATTGGCTACAGCTTATTGCACATTATGGTACAATTTAACATCTTTAAATAATCAAAGCTTGACCACTTTCACGTTCTAAATAAAGTCACAATAATATCCATTACGTAATAAACGCTAAATTCTTTTACATAAAACCAATACAATTTTCTTCTTAGCTTTGAATTCCACAGCCAGTAGTCTCAAACCAATGTGTTTTATGATAAATAAATAAAGAATAAAAGTAACTATTATGCACTAAACTTTACAACAAATATTCTATTACCTAATGATTCAATAAGGTGTGATCGTTCAATGTGTTTTGTGTGGAGGGCATGATGATCTGATGCTTAACTGAAAATACTGATAATTTAAATTTACTATATCTTTAAAACAAATAAGGTCCCAGAGTATATATTTAGTACGATTGCCATTTTAATGCTGCTGTTCTATCTGAAATATTGATCGTTAAGATTGACCAAACCTTTCAGACTTTAGAATTCAGGTCTTTGTTACAAAACTTGTTAATTTCACTTGAATAGTAAATCCTAAACCATTATAGATATGATCAATAGTCAAGTTTTATTGGGATCACCATGAAAATTTATGGAGGATGGCAGATTAAAGTCACTGTGGACTCATTCCCTGCATTACTACAGAATTAAATAGTTTCCATAAACGTTTCCCTTTACAGCCGATCTTAGGTCCGCCATATTTAACACTGCTACGTCTCCTCGGCCACCAACGGCTTCTACTGCGTTTCCCTGTGGCCTACGACGTAGGTTCTCGTCTGTTTCACTCGCATGCTACAGCGCTTAGGCCTCAATAGACAATAGATACCTGTGAGTTTCCCCATCTCGTGGTGAATCTGCGCCCTTTGTGGCACACGGTCCTCGACGACAGGGTTCGTTTCACAATTCCTGTAGACTGACTCTTTCGGCCGTATATGTAAATGAGAGCGCAATGCTCGTTAACTCACACTACTTACCACTCACACCTTAGTCTAACTTTCAAGAACTTTTATTTTGTATTCCAGCGATAAGACAGTGCACTTTCTTGTAGAAGACATACGCTGCACAGTAAATTAAAACACCCACAAAACAAAACAAACAGGTGACGGAACCTATAGCGCCAAATCAGTGTATACGTTAAAGTCACGATACAGCCTGATGTAGGCCACACTGAATGAGGAGCGCTACAAACAACAATGACCATATTACCTGCATGTACTGTATTAATTCTTCGCTGGAAGATTTAATACATTCACTGCGGATTGATTTTAGAACGATAAAGAAACGTACATTGGGCTGCAAACTGTAACAATTATAGAAAAAAAACCAACAATTTTGCTCATGCAGTACATTTTCCCCCCTTCAAACTATCTGGATAATCGTTGATCCATATAGTTGTAGTTCGGATAATTGGAGATCTACTGCACTTCAGACTCATTGTCAGGTACCAGACCTACGTTCACGCATTTAGAGCCAATGGCATTCACACGTGTTGGCCAATAACAATGCTCTTTTAGACTTGGCTGCTGTGGCTGTGCTGCGACATAGATGACACCAGGTCAGGATGAGATCCTGCAAGTATTGGCATCTGTTGCTGCTGTGGTGCAGGCGGGAGCATCTGAGTGTCCTCATCTGGTCTTGGGTTATGCCTTGTTCCTGCTGCTGCCGCTGCAGTGGCTGTGCTACTGCATAGTCTAAGGAGACTAGGTAAGGAAGGCACCCTATGGACATTGGTTGCTACTGTAATGTGTGGAGCATCTGCACATCATGGTCGGCAACAATAACAACTGAGTCCTAAGTATGACAACATACACTCATTAATAATATCTTCTTGGGCTTCCAGCCACGTCAGGTTGTTAAAATCCCACGAGTAAGTCTTACCACTTGACAATGACCGGGGAGAGCTCGGTCGAAAGCTCGTGGGGTCTTAACCACCTAACGAGGCTGGAAACCTGAGAAAAGTTTCTTAATTCATATCGCTGCGAAACCATGCATTCAAACATATACTCATGATATAATTATAATAATAATAATAATAATCGTTATCATTATTAGAGATGGTTTGACAACGTACTTACTGATGGTTTTCTTCTTCCAAGCTAATCGATGATGTTGCTGGTGGCACTTCGAGCTGGACAGCAAATAATTAAGCACATGCCATCAGACTATTAGCAAAACCTTTCTCGAAAGCTGGGAAGCTGCACTTGTATGCCATTGGTTGGTAGCATGAAAAACTGTATTGCATGAAGTTGGCTGAGCAGGATTATGGGGGGGTGCTTTGGGTGATGGGGGTAGGTACATAGGGATGGTGCCACAGCCGAAGCAGTTGTGGGGGTGGCCTTGATGATAGGAAAGTGCTGTTGCTGATGCCAGCTAAATATAACAATCAGTTTTCTGGACGTCATGAGCTTTATGGTAACAAAATGCTGACACATCTTAGGCCAGCATTTTTGGCTTGAAACCACACTGTCCCACTATTTAGACATCACTGCACAGTTCGGGTTCATTCTAATGTCAGTTTGTTTATGGGAAACTATACTATTTCCTTGGGACGCTGGTGGTTTTAGCACTGTCCTGCAGTCAAGACGGATGTAAATAAAGAATACTGCCGATACTGAATCTTCTATCTGTGCTCTGTCACTTTCTTGCATAGCCTTTATAGAGCTGCGCTACAGGACCACTTCAACAGAGAATACTGGCGAAAATTCCCAGCACATCATAGATACGTCTGTAGCATGATATTCGTTTCCAGTTCCCAGAAAGGTATTTCCTCTTCCAACTAAGAAACTTAATCACGAAAGCAGCCGCCATTTGTCTGTGGAAGAAAAGGACCTGTTCCGACTACCTTCAGTTTTCTACGACAGGGAGATTGTATCAATCTCTAAAGACTGGGGTAATGCCATACTGTAGGAACATTCTGTAATTCATCTATCGATGCCAATATCAATCGAATTGATAAAATATCATTTCCTGTTCTTTAATAGAGGGAGAAGAGAGAGCAATTTCAAGTTCTAACAATTCGGAGCTCCTCAGATATACGCCACTCAATACAACACACATAGCAACATGCAATCAGGCAATCAAGGCTCCTGAACTCAGCAGTAAGGCAACGTTATTTATCCAGCTGTAAGGTAACGTGACAAACTAGGTTGACAGGTACCACACCTGTACGGTTGTAGGCTGTTAAGAGTCTTAACGGCCAATTGGAGGGTGCTGGTTTTGGAACGTTCCTCACATAATGTTTCTAGGTCCAGAAACAGTAAAATGGGACACGGCGTTATATTGAGCTGAACAGGTTGCTCCTAACGACGGATTACCTATTTTAAATAGAAATAGAATCAACTAGTTCTCCTAAATAGTTTATAAATAATCAATCACTGTCAATCTTGCAAAATTAACCTTAAAAGTGCTTAAACTAAAAAAAATCAGTAAACAGTCTAGCATCTAAGTGATAAGTCTTCTTGATTGTTCAGCCTTCTTCCTAAGATAATCTTATGTCAAATTAAACCCGGAATTCCTCGTTGAGCAAGATAAACAATTATCTGTTTTCAGGTACGAAAAACAAAAAGAAATATTCAATAACTTCTGTCATTTCCATCAGTCTTATAAAGAAATAACAATGTGTTGTTTTGGTTCAAATGGCTCTGAGCACTATGGGACTTAACTGCTGAGGTCATCAGTCCCCTAGAACTTAGAACTACTTAAACCTAACTAACCTAAGGACATCACACACATCCATGCCCGAGGCAGGATTCGAACCTGCGACCGTAGCGGTCGCGCGGGCCCAGACTGTAGCGCCTAGAACCGCTCGGCCACACCGGCCGGCTGTGTTTTGATAATGTAGTCCAAATACAACCAAACTCAAAGCTACCAACAATAATGGAAACCATAAATCTTAAAAAGAACACCATCAAGAGAATACAATATAACTGGTGAACTGTAGAAACTCTCTGGTGACAATATTACCCTTTCTCTAACAGAAATCATTAACAAAAGTGGAAGAACAAACAGCTTACAATCAGAATGGGCATCGGAATTAGGACATCCACTACACAAAAAGGGAAAGAAAACCGAGCCTAAGGATTATTGAGGGATCTCCCTCTCACCAGTCACGGGTAAGATCTTGTTGTTTTAAAGACAGCTGAAGGAATACTTGACCCGCAACTAGGAGAATACCTAGTAGGATTTACGATGGGAAGCAGAGCGAATAGTAAATCGGAAGAACATAAGAGAAATGAGGAAAATCAGAAACTTGAAATGTATTATTACTTTTGTAGATTTTAAAAACGCACATGATTCAGTTGACAGAAATGCACTAATCATCTATATAAAGAAATTCTGACTCGACAATAAAACAGTAATAATTAGAACAATATTAATGAAAGCAACATATAAAGTGAAATTTATGGGGAACTGTAAAAACCTTTCGAGGTTAAGTCGGGAGTAAGACAGGAAGATGATTTATCACTACTATTTTCAAGTGCCTGTTAGGGAACGTGGTAAGAGAATAGAGAAAATTCATCATTACTAAGGACATGAAACCAGGAAGTAACTCAATACAATCGCCATAGCTTGTCTAGTATTGCAGATGACTTGGCATTAATTACTACTCACTGAATAGCGCCACAGAGAAAATCACAGAACTACAGAAACAATCTCGTAAAACTGGACTAAAAATATCATTTTAAGAAACAGATTTTGTGACATATCAGTGACGACCCTCAGATCTTAAAATTCATAACGCAATATCTAAAACAAATGGGTTTTAATAACTCGGAGAATGGATAGCAAGCAATGCAAGGAAAAAGACAGTCGTAGAAAACAGAGTACATAAAATGGAAAGGGGCATTATAAATGATGAAAAACATAAAAACTTTGTCCTGGAACACAAAACTAAGAAACTATCAAACAGCAGTAAGGCTGAAACACTGCATACAGCAGAAACGCTTAAATTGAGAGGATTAGGGGAAAAAATTGAAAGAAGAAATGTAAAGGAAATATTGAGACCTAGACGTAACAGGAAAGTAGAATAACGATTAAGATCAAACATAGAGCTCAGTTTGCAAATGGAAAAGCTAACTGTTGTAATGAGGAGAAGAAGACTACAGTTTTATGGACACATACCAAATTAATGGTAACAGACCAGCCAAGCAGATCTTCAATTTACTAAACAGCTACAAATCCAAACTACATTGTTCACAGAGACTGAAAAAACACCGGAATTAGAAGGGATGTAATAGATAATAGGATAATACTTAGAGAAAGAACACGAAAGGCAGGATTTCAGGAAAGAATAACTGTGTGAAAGGAGGAAAGTGGACTCGGGAAAACACGAACGGCACACTAAGGATGAATGAAGTCTGGGAGTAAAGAAAATTAAACTCAGAGCAGCAAAACCGAAGTTCATTTATGGTACCCTCCACAAGTATTATTTGAACAAATATATAAATCGATTGTTTAACATTAATATTTTCCTTCGATCCTACTTTCCTAAGAATGTTATGGTTCTTGGGAATCATTCTGTCGAACTCTTCACAGGATAATACACAATATATTACAGAATTGGACCTACGAAGGAAAACATAGGATACAGACATTGAAATAACATTGGCTGGTATATCCATATATTCTCATGTTATATATCCTTATTCCTCCTTGTATTTTTTCCACACGCTTACACCATAAGCTTGTAAATGACCTCCATTTCATCACTAAAATGTCTAACAACAGCTTCACGGACCCGACATGGAAATATTATTCCAGACAACAATAAAAAATCAGGCTAGTTCCTCTTTAATCCCCCCATTCACCTCATCGAATCTCGGGCAAAAAAATTTTAACTTTCTACACACATTTTGTTACACGTTAATTATGAGCCACCATTAAAAAATATAAAACAAAAGTAATGCAATACATACATTACAATGAGAAAATATGAAGTTTTATAAGGAAGTAAAGTGTTATAGATGGCATCAAAGTTGGATACACTTTTAAAAAGTTGAATCGCGTCTCTCCAGTTTGAGGACTGTCGATGAGTGACACTAGATGTTATTTTTGTTGGTACCGAGTGGACATTGTTATTAGTTCTGACACATTTTTAAGATTTTTCGTTTTCATTGTCACGTTAACATTATCAGTCTATGAATGCAAACATCACTGGTGATATGTTATAGTTACATACTTAACTTCTTTGATACCCTGGATGTAATCATATGGGGATGAAATTTCAGGGAGTAAAAAGGAAAAAAAAAAAAAAATACACCACTCCTTTACAGTACAATATGGGTTGTCAATTCCTCTTCAGATTTAGTTCTTAGGGGATTACAAAAAAATTATATGAATCATGTCCTCTCTTCGATAATTCTCTACAGATACCCTTAGTAGAAAATAAGTTATTCATTAAGAGAATTTTCCTGATTCCTGAGAAACGAAGAGTGCAAGCAGAATTTGTTATCTGGACTTGCTCTTCTGACAGCAGCATACGATTACAAAGAATAAGTAATGCACCTAGCCACGATGCTATACATATGACAAATGCCTGTTTTATCGTCACTGTAGGCGATAAATTAAGCGTCGATGGTTGATGGTAACACTATTGATTCATTGTGAAACGATGGAATTACCAGAACTATGCTTTGCACAATGCTACACATAGCATCTTTGACTGCATAGGATGCGTACGGGTACGCGATAGACTTCTCAATATGCGTGATCTTATCTCCATCTGGAGTCTTTAAGGCGTTCTTTCAGAATGAAATTTGAGCCATCTGCAATAATGGTAAAACTATTCTGATTACACAGCTTAAAATACAAATAGCGAAGACGTAAAAGGTTTGCATTTAGATGCCTCCCTCCAAATGAAGGCATGCCTTGGTCACCTAAAGACAAGGACAAAATATCCATCGAAGCCTAAAAACTCGTCCCTGTGACGTCATTTTCACAAGATCTAAACATCATACCGGAATTCTCTGATACATTCAAAACGTTGTGATGCTGAAAATTCAGTGCATTTATGTCAGAGAAAATTTAATAACAATAGCGTTTTATTGGTCTGTCGAAACAGGAAATTTTCCCGTGTATCAGATTTCTTCGCGTTGTAAGCTTTTATTGGCTCCATACTCATTCGTAGAGTTACGTTTACAGCACACTAAAATTTTTATAGCAGTGAGGGGTCGTTAAACGCTTTCTATTCCGAGCTGCTGGTTTCCTCGTTCGAGTTTGCGAACCTCTCTCAGAAAGAGGATTCACCCATAATCCTACTTATCTCCAGCTGCCATCTTAACGAAATCAGATTTCTGACTACGGAACAAGAAACCCGCAATACTATTAGAGCGATTACTGAACAAGGGTGCACAAATAGGTGGCGGATTTATTATTTCACACCGAAACGTGGCCCACAACATCAAGTGTCATGTGTTTCGAATAGCAACACATATTATCGCTTCTGTCGCCCTACAGCCAAGCCAACAAAATCGTATGCATGATCCAGAAGACCTCCTTTAATGGCTAAGTTTATCAGTCCATTCGTCTTTTCTAACGAAAACACAGGTTTGCACAATGTATATCACCTGTTCGATGGAAAAAAATCAAATTGGGCTTCTTATATGAAGCATTGTTAAATAAGCCTGACATATGAATGATTTTATTCATTTTATGTTTCTGTAAGTAACTATGAGGCAGTGAACATTTGAAGTTTCAGTATGTTACTATGGTGAAAAATTGTTTATTTTGAAGCAGATCCATGACGTGAGAGAGGCAATTGCGTCACAAGCCATGTCACAATGCTTCAGATGTTCAAATCTTCTGTCAGAATACATTCGATGTTCAAATGTGTGTGAAATCCTAAGGGACCAAACTGCTGAGGTCATCGGTTCCTAGACTTAAACACTACATAAACTAAGCTAAACTAATTTATGTTAAGTACAGCACACTCACCCATGCCTGAGGGAGGACTCAAACTTCCGGTGGGAGGGGCCGCGCGATCCGTGACATGGCGCCTCAAACCACGCGGCAACAGTGCGCGGCTAATACGTTCGCGCCTGCTTATTGTCAAGGTGTTGTAGAGAACTTGGAATATCGGTGTACGATATTCCATTATCAGATTCACTACTTTCAGACCATTTTCGAGCGTGGTGTTTGTGGGCTACTGACCTGACTGGTAATCATCAGGAGTCAATGTTGGTCCGTCATTAGTAATTTAAACAATGCTGCAGTGCAACTAGAAACTAGATATTAAACAGAATAGCCAAATATAAATATAAAGCAAAGTATTCTGGCAGGTCGCCATATGAAACGTCCCCTTAGAAAATTTATAAATTACTGTGCTGATAAAACTCTTACGCTGTTTGATTTTCAAACAGCTGAGCAAAACTGAATGTACTCAGACATTTCGATCTTTACCTATTCTGATCAACACTAAACTGACACACAATATTTTTAGCGCAACGCAATCTGACTTTCAAAAATCCCTACAAAAGAATGGCCCGACTAACATTAACCTATACCTTTCACAAATCACTTACCTCACAAAAATCTTCGTTACTCGAACTACTGCAATACAGCGAGCGCCGCTACTGCCAGCTAAATAAAGTATTCTAACTACTGAAGTCACTAACTACTGATAGGCGTAATCAGCAAATGAAAGATTTTGATAGAGAACAAACAATGTATTTACCTTAATAGTGTTCAAAAGTCATAATATATATAGCAGTTCATGACATCCAGTCTTACAAATTTACTGTCTCTGATGGACACATGTCCAGATCATCCACTCTCAAAACTCCGCCATCTCTCTCCCCACATCCACCACTACTGGCGGCTCACCTCCAACTGCGCAACGCTACGCGCTGTTCACATCCAACTGCTCAACACTACAATAGCATATACTCCAACAATGCAAACCAACCACAGCATTCACACAGCACAGTCAGTGATTTTCATATTGAGCGCTACGTGGCATTACCAACATAAAAACCTAAACAGCCTACTTACAGTAACCGTCATAGATCTGTATTTGACACAATGCATTGTCTCGAAAAGTTTGCTTGAACATTTGAAGCGTTTCTGGAGCAGTTTCCACTAAGTCTGAAACAAAATTGTATACATACACTCCTGGAAATGGAAAAAAGAACACATTGACCCCGGTGTGTCAGACCCATCATACTTGCTCCGGACACTGCGAGAGGGCTGTACAAGCAATGATCACACGCACGGCACAGCGGACACACCAGGAACCGCGGTGTTGGCCGTCGAATGGCGCTAGCTGCGCAGCATTTGTGCACCGCCGCCGTCAGTGTCAGCCAGTTTGCCGTGGCATACGGAGCTCCATCGCAGTTTTTAACACTGGTAGCATGCCGCGACAGCGTGGACGTGAACCATATGTGCAGTTGACGGACTTTGAGCGAGGGCGTATAGTGGGCATGCGGGAGGCCGGGTGGACGTACCGCCGAATTGCTCAACACGTGGGGCGTGAGGTCTCCACAGTACATCGATGTTGTTGCCAGTGGTCGGCGGAAGGTGCACGTGCCCGTCGACCTGGGACCGGACCGCAGCGACGCACGGATGCACGCCAAGACCGTAGGATCCTACGCAGTGCCGTGGGGGACCGCACCGCCACTTCCCAGCAAATTAGGGACACTGTTGCTCCTGGGGTATCGGCGAGGACCATTCGCAACCGTCTCCATGAAGCTGGGCTACGGTCCCGCACACCGTTAGGCCGTCTTCCGCTCACGCTCCAACATCGTGCAGCCCGCCTCCAGTGGTGTCGCGACAGGCGTGAATGGAGGGACGAATGGAGACGTGTCGTCTTCAGCGATGAGAGTCGCTTCTGCCTTGGTGCCAATGATGGTCGTATGCGTGTTTGGCGCCGTGCAGGTGAGCGCCACAATCAGGACTGCACACGACCGAGGCACACAGGGCCAACACCCGGCATCATGGTGTGGGGAGCGATCTCCTACACTAGCCGTACACCACTGGTGATCGTCGAGGGGACACTGAATAGTGCACGGTACATCCAAACCGTCATCGAACCCATCGTTCTACCATTCCTAGACCGGCAAGGGAACTTGCTGTTCCAACAGGACAATGCACGTCCGCATGTACCCCGTGCCACCCAACGTGCTCTAGAAGGTGTAAGTCAACTACCTTGGCCAGCAAGATCTCCGGATCTGTCCCCCATTGAGCGTGTTTGGGACTGGATGAAGCGTCGTCTCACGCGGTCTGCACGTCCAGCACGAACGCTGGTCCAACTGAGGCGCCAGGTGGAAATGGCATGGCAAGCCGTTCCACAGGACTACATCCAGCATCTCTACGATCGTCTCCATGGGAGAATAGCAGCCTGCATTGCTGCGAAAGGTGGATATACACTGTACTAGTGCCGACATTGTGCATGCTCTGTTGCCTGTGTCTATGTGCCTGTTGTTATGTCAGTGTGATCATGTGATGTATCTGACCCCAGGAATGTGTCAATAAAGTTTCCCCTTCCTGGGACAATGAATTCACGGTGTTCTGATTTCAATTTCCAGGAGTGTATATGCAGCACTTTCACGGCAGCTATTGTCAAACCGTCGATTCATCGAAACACGATAAAGGGAATATCCTCGCCAACAAGTAACCCAACCACTCTGCTCACAGCCACATACCACAGTCATCGATGTAAAGTGTGCGCACTATCTTTACGGATAGGGAACGTTTATGCACAAACATCTAGCGACATTTGAGAGTACTGGTAACCGCACAAAATTCGATTTTCGAAATCTTTCGGGTGCTTGGGGAGGGTTGTGGGAGGGGTAATTCTCTCCGCGTCCGTGATATTTCCTTTCTAAGGACATACGTGCCCCTCTCGTCGTTGTACACGGCGAGCACCTTGCCACCCTCAGCATTCGTTCGTCGGATACGTGCTTCGCGAACGTGGGTTTCCTGAGCAATGAACTTGAGAGCACCGCCTATACTGTGTAACCGTAAGCTCTGAGAATGCTTCAGCGATATCACTGCGTTGTGTGTGTCAGGGAACGGGGATCTTGGCTTGACCGCCCGGATCACTCTATTAAGAAAACTTACACTCTCAAGGTGCGCTCGTCGCTGATGAGAAGCATTGCTGTTGTGGCAGAACTAATAATTATTAGTGCTCAACCTATGGGGCATCTGCCACACCTCTGTTGTTTAAGTCTTATCCAGGCTATCGGCGTTCTGTGTGGGTGGACCTTAATTTGCCTTGCTGCTCGTGGGACCGATATGAAAATTCGAACCCTCCTACCCCCACCCAGCGGAAAGGGTGTTCCGCTCCCAGACCAGTACAACAAGATGGCTTGTGTAGTCCTTTTGATACAGGGATCATTCCAATGGTTCAGTTGATAGTAATAGCACACACGACGCTAGACAGAAAGTGTTTTCAGCAACTAAAAGAACAGAAAGCAGCTTTGAGACAGTTTCACCGTTCTACATTTTAATAGGGCATTACTGTCAGTTAGAAATCTGAAAATCTTTTGAAAAAAATGGTTCAAATGGCTCTGAGCACTATGGGACTCAACTGCTGTGGTCATAAGTCCCCTAGAACTTAGAACTACTTAAACCTAACTAACCTAAGGACAGCACACAACACCCAGCCATCACGAGGCAGAGAAAATCCCTGACCCCGCCGGGAATCGAACCTGGGAACCCGGGCGTGGGAAGCGAGAACGCTACCGCACGACCACGAGATGCGGGCTGAAAATCTTTTGACAAATAGAACACTGGTGAATGTTCTACTTACCAAACGAGTAACGAATCTATTGGCAACTAAATGCCTCTGAGAATATGAAATCGAAACCGAGCTCCACACGCCCTGATCTACAGTGAAGGCGTTGTGCCATGCACAGATATTATGGATATTTCCGAAGGATGAGTGAGCTCGTGTAAGTATCGCTGATGTGCAAACTACAATTTAAGACAAAAAAGACGACGCACCACGAAGGAATTGACCGAATGGGATGGAAATCGATAGATGTGATGTACATGTACAGGCAAGCAAATGATTACAATCTCAGAAAAAATTGGGTAATTCCTTCAAGATAAGAAACTTCACAAATTGAGGGTGTATGTAAAACATTGGTCCATCTCTGGCCCTTATGAAAGCATTCAACTTGGCATTGATTAACAGAGTTGCTGCCTGTCCTCCTAAGAGACAGCCGGCCGAAGTGGCCGAGCGGTTCTAGGCGCTACAGTCTGGAACCGCGCGACCGCTACGGTCGCAGGTTCGAATCCTGCCTCGGGCATGGATGTGTGTGGTGTCCTTAGGTTAGTTAGGTTTAAGTAGTTCTAAGTTCTCGGGGACTGATGATCTCAGAAGTTAAGTCCCATAGTGCTCAGAGCCATTTGAACCATTTTTTTCCTAAGAGACATCTTGCCAAGTTCTGTCCAAGTGGCCCATTACAACATATGGTTGGAGGACTCTGCTTAAAATACTCCAAACATTGTCAATCAGGGACAGATCCGGCGACCTTGCTGCCTACAGCAGTGTTCGGCAAGTTTGAAAATAAGCAGTAGGAAATATGTGCATGCGGGCATTGTCTTACTGAAACCGAAGGCAATGATGACTCTCCATGCATGGCAACAAAACAGGGCGAAGAATATCGTCAACTTGCCCCTGTGTTGTAAGGGCGCCACGGATTACAAACAAAGGGGCTCCTGCTACGAAAAGAAATGGCACCCAATGCCATCAATCCTCGTTGTCGGACGGAATGGCGAGCGACAGTGAGGTTGGTATCCCACCACCACCTGGAGCATCTCCAGAAACGTCTTTGGCATGGAATATTGAGTGATGAGTTTCGCTTCGGACTGAGCCCAGATGACCAGAGAAGACGTGTCTGGTGACGCTACAGACGGTGGTGGGGGTGACAACCTGACTCTCTCCTCCACATAGACCAACAACCTAGAGTGACCGTCTGCGGTGCCATTTCTTTTCATTGGAGGACCCCTTTGATTCTCATCCGTGGCATCCTTACAACACAGTTTTATGGCGACGATATTCTTCGCCCTGTTTTGTTGCCATTCATGGAGAGTCATCATGGCCTTCAGTTTCAGTAAGACTGCCCGCCTGCACGTAGCGGTAGTTTCTTCTGCTTGTCCTCGTGCATGCCAAACACTACTGTGGTCAGAAAGGTTGTCGGATCTCTCCCCTACTGACAATATTTGGAATATTATGAACAGGACCATCCAATCATCTCAGGATTTTGGCGATTTAATGGGCCAATTGGACAGAATTTGGCACGATATCCCTCAGTCAATACCAAACCAAATAACTGCTTGCGTAAGGGTCAGAGGTGGACTAACGCATTATTATTTGCTCAATTCATGAAGCTTTTTTTTGAATAAGTCATCCGATGTTTTCTGAAGTAGTACTCATTTGTCTGTACTTGTACACTATATCTACCGATTTGCGTCCCATTTGGGTATCTTCGAAGTGTGTTGTTTCTTTTTGTCTTGGAGTGTATAATGAGCCTGGTAACGGTAAAATCAAGTGTCTCTGTTCTTAAATACAGCAGTATACCTCTTTCAGATCATCTAAAGGCCTGTTTCCTTCTCTTAAACGTACGATGCGCATTGGACACATCAGGCAGGGGGCACTTGCGTCATATGTGGTAGATCCGTCCACGGCGGCGTCTTTTGTTTATTTACACTGAGGCATATTAGTTGTTACGGGAATCACCCTGTCTGGAATAGAGACTGCCGCGGTTGCTTTAGAGACACGAAGATACAGGAAGGAAAAACAAAGTGTGTCCCATATGGTGAGGCCAAAAAATCTATATACGGCTACGCTTCCTCCAAATTTCACTAGTTTATTCGCTTTAGGTTTTCACAAGACTGTTCCGGAAGTCTCTGACTCTGTACAAACGTAGGGTGTTAGTACCAGCAGTACTACCTGCGTTTCTTAGTGCAAATACAAACGTGCTGCTATTCCAGAGCCTATAGATCCCCCAGAATCTCAGAAGAAGACCCAGTTGTCGACTCTGTAGAGATTGTGGCACGTGAAAAAGCAAAATTCAGTAAACAGACCAGCATTGGTACTACAACTGCCACGGTAGTTCCTACGAAGCCTCATTTGGGAAACAATCCAAATGGGTACCAACAACTACAGAAAAAGACATACCATGTAGAAATTCCATCTGAAAGTTGGAATGATTCGAATTCGGAGACAATGAATAGCAAGTCTGCTGGGGGCAGCAATCTTGTCTCCCATCCGCTTCAGGATTCCCATCCTGTCGAAGAGACAGGGTGCAAGAAAAACCTCATCGATAAACGAGTTCCATACTGCAGTGGAACATTAGTGGGTTTAGGAAATGTGTGGAGGAACTTAAACTCCTAGCGCAGGAACGTCCCCTGTGCTTGTACTTACAAGAAACAAATCATAAACTTGCTCATGCCCCTGTGCTATGGAGCTATACCCTTCACTACAAGGATAATGTGATTGGGGAAAAGGTCAAGTGAGGTGTAGCTTTGCTTGTGAATGACTGAAACCACTTCTGTGCTCTCCCCCTGGTTACTGATATGTAAAAAGTTGCCACTGAAGCTCATGCGGATCAAAGGATCATCGCATTCTATATGTGCCATCACAGGGAACAATTGATGATGAGGTTCTCACACATCTTATGGAACATTGTCCCTAACTGTTTCCACGCTGGGAGACTTCAGTGCCTATAATGTATTACGAGACTCACACTTACTTGCCCCAGGTGTCGAATTTTAGAGAGCCTTATGTCTCGCAGATCTTTCCAATGATTTCAACATTGCTACTGGGCCATCTTCAACCATAGACCTCTCGTTCTGTTTCCCAGTTCTCGCAGATTATTCTAGTGGAATGGTTACTGATTACCATGCTTCCAATGACCACCTCCCACTTTGGATTCACCTACCTCAACTAACGACGCTTGACAAGAAGGCGCCAGAGATAACTGGACGCTCATCCGCCAGCTGGCTGTGTTTGAACACCGAGGCAACGTCCAGGAATGAGTGGACCACTTCCCATGACCGGTTCACCAAGCTGTCGATGTATTCGTCCCGAAGTCCTCAGGCGATATTGGACGGCAGCATGTACATCGGTCGATTGATGCATCCTGCTCACTATGTCAGATCAAGGATGCAGCCCTGTGACAATTTAAGCGCCACCCTACAGCTGAGAACCTCGCAGCTTTTCGAGTAACGAGAGTCAAAGCTCCATGCATAATCAAGGAGAGCAAGAAAAGTCATGCCATACATTACTGAACTCTATCAATTGCTCCACTTGTTCTACAGGCATATGGGGAGCCATCGAAGATTTTTAGTAAATTCTGTCAGTTGACTATAGTAACAGTGGAGGAACTTAAACTCCTAGCGCAGGAACGTCCCCTGTGCTTGTACTTACAAGAAACAAATCATAAACCTGGGGTCGTCGCCCACAGTATTCTATAACTGCTGCCATTGCCAGCCTGGATCCAGCATTCGCCCCTACCCTACGACAATGAAGAGCTGTGTGTTGTGCTTTAGACCTAATAACTCTGAGACATGCAGCTGACCTATCTCCAAGTGGAATCTGGGTTTGTCACTGTCTGAGGCTTGTGGTATTGCGCCTCGTTACGAAGAAATACATTACAGCATGCTGCGAAGCTCGCAAACAGCTTCAAGGCAAACCGTCTTAGAATTTTTTAATTCGATAAGGTGGTCGTAGCAATTTCACAAATCGTGAACGGAGGCAATTTTGATACCACCTCTAACAAGAGGAGGACCAAGTGTGTCACGTTAGTTAGTGAAGTGTCGCCTAAACAAGCTTTGAAGAGAAGATCATGGAGCGAATGGTCAAGCGTTGCCTGGTCTGGATGTTGAAGACCATGCAGCTTCTTAGATGCTCTCCATGTTGATTCAGGAGACATCGATTCATGTCAACAACCTGGGACTGCTGGAGGCAGCTATCTGGTAGGCTTTCCTACGTAAAAAATGTTCTATGGACATATATTTTTTACATGAGTAAGGCATAAGACACTACTTACAGGCCGAATATTCTCAGACAGCATCCATAATGTGGCTTCCTCGGTCAGCTTGTAACCCCCGCCCTCCTAATCGGCCTGTTGGATGTCGATATAAATGACCGTGATAGTGTAAGCCTAGTGAAATTTTACAGTGAGTAAGGCTACCGTTACCCACGATAAATAATAGAGGTTATGAGGAATAAATTGTGCATCAGTCCATTCTGAAGGAAGAATCTATTCTAAGCCTACTCTCAACACTGATAATTTTGGAATGGGTCGAATACTGGCAATCGCTCACGAATCACACAGGGGGAAAAAGGGTACCAAGTAATATTTAACACAAAAATACTGATTAGCAAAAAAAGGGATAATTAAACGGTCGACAGCCCACTAAGGTAATGAGTATCGAAGAACCTAAGAAGGTAATGGCAAAGAAAATGAAGCAAATAATCACTACGGAGGTAATAGAAGGTTGTCACACTTTCCGCAATACATCAGTTCACGAGAAAATAAATGAATCAGAAAGCACTGAGTTTGCAGTTACTTATTCTGAGATACTAAATTTTGAAAGCAAAGCTAAATCAAGTTGTTGGTGAAATAAATGGCTGTAACTTAAAAAAATTACTTAAACTAACCTCAGCGTAACTTAACGCAAAATTTGGAAAAGGGCCAACAATTTATTTTTAATTATTGGAAGATATTACTTTAAACGAATGAGCAACTAATTTACTTTTAACATAAGAACAATAAAGTACATATCAAGCCAGCAGAAAAAACTCGCTAAGCAAAATGTAGAATAAATTAAATTGCTCACACTTAATTTGCGCTGTATCTTCAGTTATTAGTTTTGCCAGTGGACTTCTACATTACTTTAAGTAAGCAAAGTCAATACTCAAAATTGAAAGTTAGTGAAGCCTCTATTAAGCAATACAAGAATGAACAGTTACTGAGGCAGAAAAACTTAGATAAACTTGTCATTAGTGTAAAGGATGAGCCAGACAATAAGGGATTTTACTTTATTATATGAGCACCCAAACGGTAACTTCATTTTTTCAATGCGGCCAAGCCACGGCCGGCAGTGTTAGCTGCCTGTAAATTCTTTCGTCCCACGGTCTAGTAACAGGAAGGAAGCACCGACGAAGGGCACCTTGATCACGCGCCTCTCTCATGTGCTGACGAGGTAACGCCGTCCCAGGCGTCGCTTAGCAGGCAACGCTCTGGAAAGTTCCATGCCGCCCGCACGGTTTGCTCGGTCCTGACCAATCACGGTGGAGGAAGCCGCGTGGTGCGTCGAATATACCCGGCCGCCCGTCGCCGGGCTCGCTCTCTTGTATTCTTGCTCACCCGCGAGTCGGATGCGCGCCCTGTAGCTTTGAACATCCCCCCGCTTCTCCCGGTGCTACGGCACTGTGGACTTAGTTTTGGCAGACGACCACTTTCGGTAGCTTCGCGAACAATGTTCGCCAAATTGTAAGCTCTGGCTCACCCTCACCTCCCTAGGCCTATGTAGCCCCTTTCATCATGCTTTAGCCAATAAATGGCCTTTCTCTAAAAATTACTCTATTATTCCATAACGCCCACCGCCTGCCCATACCCACCATCCTGTACATTAACAAACAAACAAAACCGGCAGTAAATGGTTAATCAGTTTTCATATTTTACAACACTTGGTGATTGCATGGAAAGGAAAGAGACCTGCTTGGTAATAATGTCTGAGGACAATGAAAAAACACGCTCGCTGCAAGTTTTAACTGTTGTAGGTTATTATTCAAGCAAATTGTAAGACGTCGCAGTCTCCTGACCTTCATTGCTTACATATTCCGCCCTCACAATCATATTCCGCACATCAAGACGCTTCATTCGAACCCAAACTCGATAAGATAAAGTCAATGTTGTATGAATTCATGTAAACGATACGTAAATAAAAAGTGCGCACCGGGGTTGACATACTTGAGGCTGGCGTACACACACACACATTCAAGACACGACGGTCACAAGAGCTTTTAGTTCATAAGAGGTGGACCACACGCCGGGAGGCCGATCCCCTCAGAGGACGATTCAGCCTATCTACGTCAGACGGCGACCGCCCGTGGAGCGGACAGCGTTTGCCTGAGTGAAAGGGGAGAACGACCCCGTATTCGGCTTAAAAGCAAATTCCGCTACATTGTGTGGGACTGCCCAGCCTACGCATACTTTACAAACATAGCACGCAGTTTCAGAGGTTTTCAGAAGGAGACAGCAAAGGCCAAACGCCGGTGCTACAGATTTCCGGATTGGTCACCTTAAACGAAACGT
The DNA here is from genome assembly GCF_021461385.2 of Schistocerca piceifrons. NCBI lineage: Eukaryota > Metazoa > Arthropoda > Insecta > Orthoptera > Acrididae > Schistocerca > Schistocerca piceifrons. Next base: position 690,070,212 of record NC_060142.1, on the reverse strand, counting down.
CATTCTCCTGTTTTAGAAGAGCAATGCTGATTGGCAGACGATATTCCTGACGCCTTGAGCTGAAGGAGTAATGGAAGAGACCAAAAGATATACCCCTTCATGTCTGGCGTGGAGAGGGGCCATTCCATTGTTGCTCTTGGAGCGAGAACACGTAACGAGAGCATGTGCGCTCGTACGTGTACTCAAAGAGCGAGGAATAAGTCTCTCATCAGTACTTCATCAGGAGAGCACCTCCGTCGAGAGCGAATCGGGGTGCGACTCTATATTGAGTCCTTGCGATTAAGCGTTGTTCACTGTGTTGGCTGCCACACTTACTGTGCGGTGTGAACGGACAGAGTTATAGTTAAACGCCTGCGAGCGAATTTTTGAGTGGCATCGCGGTGGACTGGTTATCTGATGGGTGTATCACGCCAATAGTTAGACTAGGGGCGAATAGGTGTCCTTGACTCCATCAAGGTGTAGGGAGAGTTTGATTGGCGAAGGTCAATCCGGATAGGATGAGAGTTATCTTACTTGTCAGCAGCGAGCGGCGCAGACAGCAGTCATCGCAGCTTACGGTATTGTGCGCTAGAGCTCTTGCGAGCCCCATATTTCCTCCACAACAATACACTTCACTGCATTTCACATGCGACATCCTTGACCGTACCTAGCAACATTCTAACGGATAATTATTCAAGTTGAGTAGGCGTGGCTCTCAGCCATTCTGCCAAGCCAATAACAATCTTAAACTTTGTATAGAAATTTCATTAGCGAATCCTATCCGTAAGAGGTAACTTCACATTCTGAAAAGAAACCGGAAATAACTTGTTCAATTCGTAACTAAAAGTGCCATAGCGATTTCTCAGAATTTTTGCAAAATAAATAAAAATTTTCGTTAGTTTCATGTTTTTCTTACACCAACTAGCACTACTCCAGTACCCAAGTATCCCACTACTTACGTAAGAAATTTTGTAAATTTTTGTGTCATTTCCTTACAGCAGACGACTCCAGAAGATATTTATTGCTGAAAGTTTTTCAGGCATTTCTCTTTAGAACGTTAGGAGCGTCTGACTTCTGTAGTAGTGTGGGGGTGGAAATTGCATCTTGCAGTAGCCACTGGGTAAAGGGTACATCTCAGATTAATCTGTTGTGCACAATGGCAGAATAGCAGCCACACGCTCACAGAAACTGGCGACCCTGCCAGGATAGGTAAAATAGGTAAGCTACCAGGATAGGAAAGTGTGAGGATAGTTAGGTACGACAGGTCACAGCAGTAGCAGTTTGAAGAACTTTCTTTCATGTATTAAATAGCTATTTCCAAAGACTGGGAACAGAAAGGATATAGTTACTGAAGAAAGCAGAATTGTAGGGAAAAGGGCGTGTGTTATTGTGTTGGAAAATTTTGCATTTTTTTACGATTTTTGTGTAGCTGTTAGGGCATAGGATTTTCAGGTGATAGGCACAGACGCAGAGTGACGCAGAGACGCAGTGTGACGCAGCGTCATATAAGTCAGAATTAAGAAATAACATTTTTCTCCCTTTGCAAGCGCACAGGTGGAGATTGGAGACTGTAGCAGAGCAGACAAAACGTTAGCCGAGAAGTCACGACGTTGTTGTTGTTGGTTCAACCAACTTGTAAGTGTCTGTACAGTTTTTTAGATAGGGTTGTGGTGTGTTGAAAGAATTTCCATGTTAACGAGAGCACAAGCCAAAAGGTTTCGCGAGAGACAGTAAGTAGACAAGATGGGGGAGAATCAACCAGATAGACAGCAAGTAAACGAACTTATTGAGAATAGGACAGAAGGTGAACCTGAGTGTAGGACAGGCGGTGAATCAGAGAATAGGACAGTTGGGGAGCTGCAGAATCAGCAGGCTAGTTAGAGTTGGATAAAATTGAGACAGATCAGACAGATGGGAATCGAAGGGACGAGAACATCGAATTTCCAGAATATGAAACTGCAGGTAGGGCACATTCTGAGCCAGAAATAGACAGCCCACGTAGCAAATGGCAAAGATTAGAAGCGAAACGAGCACAGGAAACGCGTTTGTTTGCCGCATATTCAGGGACAGAATACGCGTCAGTACAGTCAATGAACTGGCAGTTAGCTAACGTTCAAAAAGAAGTAGACAGTGAGGAAGAGGGGGAACATTCTAAATATGCCTCAACAGCAGACACAGAATTTAGCGGAGTTACAAGTGCCACGAAAAGGGTCCGTAACAGACGCAACTGTACCTGCAAACACAGGACATACACAACAGAGAGGGCAGAATGCGGAGTTGCTTGCGCCACGTAATGGTTCAATGACATACGCAACTAGTCCTCAACACATGTCTGCAGTTAGAAACGCCACAGCATAGCCCAGTAAACGACGTAACTGACCGAGAAGAAAACAATAGATCGAGAATACATATTTCAGCAGAAGGTAGTGTTACAGGACAGGACGCGATCATGGAGATGTTACAAAAAATGAACGCTAGTATGACGAAACAGAATCAGGATGTTAATACATAGATAACGAAACAGAATACACAGATGACAAAACAGTATCAGGAATTGAAACAGGATAATCAGGCTATTAAAACACAGATCCAACAGGTTAAAATCCAGATGGAAGAGGGAATCGCTAGAATTGATAGCCAGATCACTCAGGTAAACAAAGACGCGAAAGAATCTAGAGACGGCGGCCCTGAGGGCGGAACTAGACGAGACGCAACAGGAGGTGACACAACTGAGGGTCGCCCTGTACCTCGCGTCTCGCTCGACACCGGATGAGGCGTTGATCCCCACCAGTACGGGGGTAGACGCGGCAACACAAACTGCTGCCTCCCTGGCCGACGCGGCAACGCGGGTTGCTAGGGAGCTGGTCATGGAGTCGGGGACAACCGCCGACAACAAGGAGACGCCCCCCTCGGAAGCAGCCGTCACTCCTGTCTCTGCAGAAACGCAGACGACATAGGAAACGCCCATGGAAACCGAGGGAGAGGAAGAAGACGAGCCGTTCGAGTGCCTCCCCCTCCCCAACAAGAACTGTGTGAGGGAGGTGCTCACCAAGGTCGCCGATTCCCTACGTGATGGCAGCTACCCCCATCATGGCAATCCCTGTCCCTTTATGGTGACCAATATCCCTCCCCTACCACGTAAACCGTATCCTTTCCACTGGGGGTGCGAACACTTAAACCAGAAGATCCACGGGAGGGAACTCGTCAGGCGAACAGATCTGGAGCTGATAAACAAGCATCCGATCTTCACCGACGAATACTGGCGGTACATGACTGACCAAGCAGTTCTGTACATCCAGCAACAGATGCCGCCAGTGGACTACTCCTACCTGAAGAAGATCGAGTTCAGCAGCCCGGAAGTAATAAGAAAAAGAAGAATAAGAAGCCGCCGGAGGCATACGGCAGATAATTCTTTCTTTTACAGAAACCAGAGGCCAATTCAAAATCTGAGGAAAAACATGCCTAACAGCGAGGAATTGAGGAGGAATAGCTTAGTCAAGCATAAACGGTGCCAAGGCAGGCCCGTCAATATAGCGACAGCGACAGCGAACCATACACTTCGTCTGAAGATGGTGTGTAAGAAACTTGCTGAAACGTTGTTGGAAAACATCACATTGGCTCGGCTGTCAACCTGCACACGCACACGCGCTGTGGCTGAATAAGCGCGGACGCTCTCTGCTGACACTGCCGAGGCTAACCCTTTGCTTGTGATTTGGTAGCGACCGCTTGCGCTGGTTCACGCAGTTGGCTACTCGGCTTGTGTGTCCTCGCTCACCAGCGGTCTTCCGGAATTGATATGAGCCTGCTAGGGCCTTTAGCGATTCGGGTGGCAAAATCCACGTGGCGTGACCCCACTATCAAACAAAGCTAAATTGTCATCGTTTTCTAAAAGAGCAAAGTTGTCATGTTGGGGGCCATGACATGGGGGAGAAGCCGAAACGAGAAGATAGCTTTGGCGAGTCGCAGATGACCGTCCAGAGGGGGTTTCCCGGACGACGGCAGCATCTGAACCCCCCACCACAGAAGAAGACGACGAGCAAGAGTGATGCGCACGGCCGCTGGATGGACGTGGAAATTTCCGCCAATGTTCGGCACCTCGCCCGCACACTCTCAGAAAGGAGACGACGCGCAGAGCCGACGGTCCCCCTGAGAGATGAGTAAATTGCCACTGCCATCGCTAGGCTGACCCCTCAGGAGAGTTGCAGCTACATGTAGTGTCTGGTTATGGGTACAAAAGAGGACGGGGTGGAGGTACTTTCGAGACTCCTGTCCTTGGCAGCCGTGGGTCGTGACAGCCAAGCGCATATCGCAGCCGCCACAACAGCTGCCGTTCCAGCAGTCGCACCAGCACCAGACACGCTGGCTACAGCAGCAGCCACGCCTTCGCCAGTGCCTGGTCTGCCAACACCACACAAGCCTGCAGAGGTCGAGCAAACCTCACTGAAGTGCCCAGCAGCGGCCTTAGAGGACACCCCCTCCCCTCAGGCTAGTTCTGGTCGCGCCAGATGAAGACGGCACACCTCGGGGAGACCGCATCACCAAGGAAACCCAATGAAGAAGGCTTCCTCGCGCAATCCCGGCGCCACACAGCAAGAGCCAGGGCGTTCGAACAGATGACGCCGGAACAGGTCCAGGCCGCAAACCGGTGTGCAGATCTTCCGGATGTAGCCGAGACTGATAGGGACGGGACCAGGCTGACAATGGCGACGAAACCGTCCACCGCCGATCACCATCCACTGGCGCGAGGGCTATGGTGAGTGCGAGAGAAGCTCTACTCGTTCGTAAAACCGCGAAAGATGATCGCGGGAACTGACACAAGTTTAGAGCAAAATGCATTGAGGACCACGCGAAACTCATGCAGGTCTGCGAAACCGAGAAGTGGCACTGCTGCACGCAGAGTACTGAACAGCTGAAGCAGCTGAAGGTCGTCTTTCGCCTCCTGCCGTTGAAGATGGAATCCCTACAGCGGCAGCTGGAGGAAATCGGCTTCCAGACCCTTCACGTCGGCCTGATGCTGTCGCCCAGTACTCACAGGGAGATGCGCTTGTTCCTAGTGGTAATGGTAGACAACGTTGACAACCGGATAATTTTTCTGGTTGACAACATTGACGACTACGACATAAACGTCGAACCACTGCGTGAGAAAGGCAGGAGAGGCCAGTGCTTCAACTTTTAGCGCATGGATAAATAGCGCAAATGTCGTGTGACTAGGGCCTCCCGTCGGGTAGACCGTTCGCCGGGTGCAAGTCTTTCGCTTTGACGCCACTTCGGCGACTTGCGCGTTGATGGGGATGAAATGATGATGATTAGGACAACACAACACACAGACGCTGAGCGGGGAAAAATGTTCGATCCAGCCGGGAATCGAACCCGGGCCCATGGGATTGACATTCTGTCGCGCTGACCAATTTTTCTTTTTCTTTTTTTTTTTGCATTTTGTTTTTCTTGATCGTTGTGTTTGGTCGTTGCAGACGTCACATGACATTCGTTCAAGTTCGTTGTTGATCCTTTCACTCAGTTTTTTTTTTTTTTTTTTTTTTTTTTTTTTTTTTTTTTTTTTGATTACAGAGGCCAACCCGCTCTCTGACCGAACACGATGAGCTACCGTGCCGGCTCTCCGGGTGCAACTCTTACCACTCAGCTACCGGGCGCGGACAGCGCATGGACTGCCCGAAGAAGGAAGAACCGCCGAAGAGCGGGGACCACGTCGCCTGCGAGCGAGGATGCGCCGAATTCAAGCGCGGGAAGCGCGCCAGCCGCGTAAACCCGAGTCGCAGCATAGCGGACGTCGCTAAGGGGAAGTCGGCCGCCCCCTCCGAGAGGCCACGGCCGCTCGCAGGGGAGGCCGCACCGGCATCGCAGCCGTCGCAGCCGCCCTCGCCGGCGGCACCGCCTGCAGCCAAGCGAGCCGGCATGCCGGCGCTCGCGGCTGCTAGGAGGGTTGCCGCCCGCGCAGGGCGCTTCCAGCACGCCGCTCCGCTGCCGACTATGGGAAACGACGCGACGGAGTCAAATTTCCCGAAACAGGAAAGGAAGACACTTCTGCGGTTGCTAAACCAGCTGATGGCTCAACTACCGGTGCTCACGGGAGCAGTGATGGTGGCCTTCCAGACTACCGCCGGCAAGAGCCAGCCTTCAAATGGATAACGACCATATTTATAGGTTAACCATTTGCAGGTTCAACGCTCGGGGTGTCCACCCCCAGCAGGGCGAATTTCGCCAATTCCTACGGGACGAGGCGGTCGACATCTACCTGGAGCAGGAGACCTACCTCGAACTCGGGGTCGACGTGCGAGCAGTAAATGTTTGCTGCTACTGAGGTGACAGATCCACCCTCGGAAGCGGCACTCCCATCTACGTGAAGAAGTCACTGCGCTACCACGGGGTCCAACTGCCGGCGCTTAATGCGCTGGAGACCACAGGAGTGGTCGTCAACACCACCTCCAGAAAGATTCTTTTTGTGTCGGTGTACCGGCAGCCTGGCAGACCTCTAGATGAAACAGACTTCGACGTTCTGCTTTCGTTGGAGTGGCGAGCTTCAAATGCTGGGGATTTCAATACGACACACATTGAATGGAACTCGCGAACTGTCAACCGCAGCGGGCGCTGCCTCTCCCGCGCTGTTCACCGTAATGGCGCGATCACCCTGCATCCGTTTGACCCCACGATTTTCCCAGTACGGGGACAACCGGACGTGCTCGATGTTGCTTTTCTCAAGGGCATCGGGCAATTCGCGACAGTCGAAACGCGAAACGTCCTGCCCTCCGACCACGTAACGGTCATTTTTTTGCCTCGACGTGGCCGGAGTTTCTCTTCCAGAGAGCCGTCTGAGTATCGCAGGCGGACACAGAGCGCTTTCGGACGAAAGCCCTCGAATTCCTCGAGGACGCGCCAAATCTCACGGAGGTAGGGGCAGACGCCGTCCTAGCAATCTGCACCCGAAGAATACTCTGAACAGCAGATGAAGCCAAAGGCCACGAGACTTCTCGCGACATCTACCGCTCCATATTTTGGGCGCGATCACTGAGAAGAACCGACTGTTTCGTGAATGGCAGCTCACTCGCCAACCAGACACAAAGCGCCGCTTAAACCGCATGAGACGGGAAATAAAGGCAGCAGTCGAGTAACGCTTGAACCAGGAGTGGGCAGACCTTGGGTCTACTCTCAGTACTGAGGATGGCAGTGCATGGAGGATGGTAAAGTCCTTCCCACGCCGGCGACAGCGAATACCGCCCTTACAGGTCGAGAACGATTTCTCCAGCGACCTTGACACGAAAGCCAGCGCTCTGGCTGACGCGTTCGCAGCGAACATCACACCGGTGGCCGGCATCATCGACGAGGAGCACGTACGGCGGGTCCACGAGCAACTACCAACCTTCTGCGCCGCAAGGGTGGAAGGCGACGTTATCGAGCCGATAACGGAAGAAGAAGTTGCTGTACACTCTCAGAACCCCAAGAAGGCTGGAGGCAGCGATGGCGTCACAAACCTCTTGCTGAAGAACCTTCCGTTGGGGTTACACCGGCAACTTGCCGATGTTTTCAACGAGATTCTCCCATCAGGTGTCTACCCCTGGGCAAGGACCCACGACAGGCATCCACCTACCGACCCATCAGCCTGCTCTCGTCCCTCTAGAAGGTTTTCGAAATGCTGTACGCGAGAAGACTGATGCGGCACGTCACTCAGGAGGGCATAATCCTGGACGAACAGTTCGGGTTTCGAGAAGAACATGCCACTTCCCACCAGCTCCTGCGGGTGGTAGAACCGGCGATGAGAGCACTGGTAACAAGGGAATACCTTGGAGCAGTGTTCCTCGACGTCTCCCTTGCGTTTAACTCGGTGTGCCACGATGGTCTCGAGTTCAAACGTTTTGAACACGAGCTACCGCCGTCACACGTGACGTTACTGTGGTCGTACCTGTCTCAACGAACCTTCCACGTGAGCGCCGACGACGGTACGTCCACAGACCGGCAGATACGTTCAGGGGTGCTGCAGGGGTCGGTACTCGGCCCCTTGCTGTACTCCCCGTACACTACCGACGCCCCGAAAGTGGCAGGGGCTGAACTGTCGCTGTACGCGGATGATAAGACCTATTCACTCGCATCATGAACGCCCAAGTGCTGGGAAATCTCCTACAACGCGGGTGCGACAGCTTGGGCTCATGGGCAACAAAGTGGCGGCTGGAATTCAACGTCAGGAAGAGCCAGGCAGTTGTCTTCACTCGAAAACTCCGGCCGATAGGGGTTATGCCAGTCGAAATCCCTGGAGAGCCTATCTCATGGAGTGGGACGGGAAAATACCTAGGAGCTACCCTAGACCGCAGGCTCCCATAGAAGCATCACATTTGTGATGTCAAATGAATAGCAATAAAACGCCTTCGCTCCCTGTATCCGCTGCTAAACCCGCAGTCGTCATTGTCACCGCAACACGGCATCACGCTATACCTAACAATGGTTCGCCCACTGTTTGAGTATGCGGCCGTGGTCTGGGGGAAAGCCGCAGATGTTCACATTGTGACTCTGCAGCGGATACAGAATCGCGCCCGGAAGACTGCCCCGCATCTTCCGAGGCGCTATTCGGCGCGCCAACTCTACGAGGACACCGGGATCCTGCCACTCTGAGATAGGATCCGACCATCGCCAGGAAGCTCTACGAGAAAGCGGACCACACCCGCAACCGGGTCATACGAGGCTGGGGCAACAACCACACCACAGACGAACCACGCGTTGGCCTGACCTGCCGAGGGATTAAGTGTTACTAATCCCCCAGCAGAGTGTGTTTACTTCTTTTACAGGTTTCCACCAGGAAGGAAGAATCAAGAAGACAGGTAATATCTATTGTCTCCCCTTAGGAACCGCAGGAATGACAATTCAGTCTACACTGCACCATCTCGAGCCAAGGTCAGGCTCGTCTTATAGCGTCAGCAAACCCCAAACTTCGCCTGAAGATGGCAAGTAAGAAACTTGCTGAAACGTTGTTAGAGAACAACGCACTGACTCGGCAGTCAACCCGAGAAGATTTTATCATCGAGATTCACAGAGAAAGCTTGCATTCTCATATAAGAGGTGGCGTATTCTGAGCTCGTAAGTCGGATGTTCCTATTTCAAAAGGGACAAGCAGGGACAGGCACGTGATCCCATGTTCGAAAGTAAATATCAGGAAAATAGTTGAATTAATGGCAATATACAAGACAAGAAATGAAATTAAACTACAAACAGAACAAAAATAACTAATGGCGAATGGTGTTACGAGTACAAAATCCCTCTTGTTGCAGGCAAAACCACGCTCTGAACGACCATTCAAATGTCGCCCAGGATAAATTACGTGGAAGGACATGACCGGGGTACTGGTAAACATCGTTCACCATTTTTAAAACATAAAAAATTGTAAAGTGCTAACATCCAATTTTACAATAGGCAAACTTTCTGAATATACCTAGTGGCTATTTACGCTTAGAACATTTAAAACACACTGAATCCTAAAATCTCTAAAAGTTTAAATACAAGAACTAATGGAATTTACCCTAATTTAGAGTTTACACATTTAAGAAGAAAGGAAAAAACAAAATCAATGTCATCATGCGACGTAATTATTCTGGTAAAGAGAATCAGCTGGTCTTCTAGAATCTTATACCATAATTCAATATAAGACCAAGGACATGACTGATAATAAGGACAGTCCTCACAAGTGCATCCTATTAACATATTGTCTCTACATATGAAAGCCCGTTTAATTAAGAAAACTTGGCCAGCGCCAGGTAATAGAAACTTAAAACGACCTGGGCAACGGCTGTCCACGTCCCTGTAAAACATGAAAGCTATCTGAATAAATAAAATATAGTGAATGGTATCTAAATAAATAAAAATATGGACTGAAGTACTCTGTTCCTGATTTTAAGCCAGTGCTGTGATAATAAATCAACTGTTGTGTTATAAAATCAAAGATGCACTGTAATAGTAATTAACTGTCGTAATGAAAATGAAAGTCTTTCATACTGTAAAAGTTAACAATCTGATTGCAGGAATTTAGAACAGTTTAAACTGCCTGAATAATGAACTTGGACATGAAACCTAAAGTAATTGGATTTGCAAAATTAGATCACAAAAACTGTCTCTGAAGAACGTGAGTTGGCTCTGATTGATAAAACAAAAAAACAAAAAAAATCACAATCTTTTCTCCTTACCTCTCTTCTGCGCATATCCGGATAACGCATTGCAATCCTGCTCTGTCTTGCGCCCCGCTATGCTTAAGCTGCAGATTACTGTATCTACACAGAGGTACTCGAGAGGTACAGTGATTTCTCGGTTAATTGTAAATCGAACACACTTGGTTGGATAATCCAGTAAAAAAAGTTGTAAGAGAAAGGTTGGTAAGAAAATGAAATATGCACGGAAATGACAACACCCTGTTTTTTTTTTTTTGTTGTATATTTAGAAAAAGTGCCTAAAGCAGATTTTAAATTTAATGAAGTTCCCAACATCCAAAGAATACACCTTCCTATCTGTCAAATCTAACAACTTTCAGTGCAATAACCAAGTTAGTTCGATGGCGCAGCAACAGCGAAAAAAAAAAATCATTATTGTATTTACCTGGTATTCCATTAGATTTCTTCCTTCACAAATCAGTTTCATAACCATGTTGATTGAACAAAATGATGAACTGAGACATTAAATTTGAATCATAATATTGCCATAGCTTCGTCACAAGTGCTGGATAACATTATCAGTCTAACTCTAAAACATCTGAACTTCCAAACTGTCTGTCTAAAGATAAACACTGTCTGCTCCACTGCGCCCTCGCATTACCCAATACAGTAAATCTCTTAAGCCTACATTAATTGCAGCACGAAATAGGAGAATCTCTCTTTCAAAACAGGAAAATAAAACAAAAATGTTACAATAATTGCGGGAAACCTTCGCAACAAGGTTACTTAACTTATACTTCTGGGGCGTGGGGTGATGCAAGAAAATTTCGGCAGCCGATCCACTCAGGCAGCTGGTCCACAAGAGAACTATGAGGCTATCAGATTAGGTGTCTTCTGCGTGGTGTCACAACAGCCGTAAGACTGGAACAAACTGAGGGAGAGTCTAAGTTGCGGCACCACTAGCCCCTCCACAATCTCGTGTAATCGGTCTTCACTCAGGAAAGGTTTCCCTTAGCAGCCACCACCTTCGCAGAAGGCGTTACCAATCGTTTAACAATTTGAAACATTTCTACCCAGTCAGAATTACTGCTGATTATAAGAACCAACAATACGATTACTAGAATCGCGTCTTAGGCATGGCAGCCCCTTTATTCTGCCCAGCATCGTGAGGCAAGATACTGGGACAGGAAACAAACCCAAAAACCACCAATTCCTCCTGAATTAACCCGTCTAACGCGTTTATCCAGCTGCAAGCTCAAAGGTTCGATGGACATCCATTGTCCTATAACCCAAAGGCCAAAGCACCTAAGAAATCATAGCCTCCGAAACACCAGACTCTCCGTACATTAGTGAATACAAATTGAATTTCCAAATGAAAGATGACGAACGTAAAATTAAATAAATTTTGCCGCTCGAGGAACACACAGGACCAAGATCTCTGTTGTAGGACCGCCGTATCAACAGGCCCCACACAGCGCATCACTGTGTGACACGCCCGGGGGTACCTTTAAACTGACTTCTCGTTTCGTGACCGTGCGTCCTGTCCACACCACGTACCTGATAATCCCGTGGCGGTCGTATTGTCTTGTTCCACATTGCTGTTGGCTTGCCTGAAATTATCTATCGAAATATGCAAGCGGTTTTAGGGGAGCCACTCAACGTTAAAACACAACACTGTCCTATGTCTGGTATGAACATCTATATTCTGAGACGATATGGAACCCACAAGTTGCACTGTTTACACTCTAAATCGTAAATGTTTATCCCAATTAACAATCTTGATGATTAACAGTTCAAAATATCATTCGGACGAACGTACGCGTAACCGACACGACGCGGGTGATTGTTGATGATGCGGAAGCCGAATGATCGCACGAAAGTTCTTACGCTCGTCACGCATACACAGATATCTGGTACCAGTCCTCCTTGACACTAGTAATAAATTTTAATACTGTTCACAAAGCTAAATTTACAGTTCATAGTTCTCAGTTGTTCGAGCGTGCGCGTAACCGTCGCGGCGCGGCTGATTGTTGATCATGCGGAAACGCGATGACCGAACGCACGTTCTCACGCTCGCTACAAGACACTGGCACTTGTTTGCACTCTTTTATGGTAACTAATATTTACTGATTCCCATTGGTTCATTCTGGGAGATCGAACACGGCACGGATGATCAATGCTGTGCGACACGCTACGAGAGGAAACATACATACGTTATCAGCAGTACTGCACATTTTTAAATTACTTCTTGACGCACTTTCCTCTGAACCATTTCCATATTTCATCACTTTACTATGATAGCCCTTGTAGCAACACTTCAACTTCCATACTAAAAATGCTTCTACATGCAGAGCTACACACTACACAACATAACAGTACCGTGTCCCACGCTCGACTCTCTAGACGCGGCTGCCCGCAAAGATACTCCACAACTAAAACCAGCGATATGACAATAAGCTTACATCTGCCAGCCGAGCCTAGTCCGACTCGATGACGCAAACCACACTGCGGCTGACAGCAATCGCTCGCTGCGGCGCGGCCGCGCCCCTACGTTGGAAGGCGCTCTCTGTGTCGAGGTGTCGCTAGTTCTCTGCTGCACACAGGTGGACATTTGAGAGAAGGAAGCCGCCACGGCTTAAATGTGTGTAAGACACTGAGCCAGATCGTCACAGTAACTGGGTATCTCTGCTAAAGGCCTCATTTGTTATCGCTTCTGTCACGATTAAAACGAATTCGCCCCTGGGTGGTCTCAGACCACCAACCTCTCTTTTAACAGCTGAACGCGTTAATCGGCTAAACGACTGCTCCACCGAGGCCTTGACCCTGCATCTACCTTTTCGTAACACTCAATCACGAAATGACAGAAAAAATAAATGTTGCGATACTTACATAAATACTCAGTGAATGATCGGGAAAGTAGAAATCAGAATTGGTACCTGAAAGTGTATTATATAGTTGCTTCAAAATCGAATAAACATGGTAAAGCATGACCCCTTATCACACAGACATTTGAAAAAAGTCATATTTATAGCGTTACAGGAACGTAATTGCATTCAAGATAGGAAGGAAAGCATTATTTAAACTAAACTGAAGGGAAGAGTGACTGAACTGACTGTATAATGTTTCGGATTGAGTGACAATATTTCGATTCTTAACCAGCCCCGTGCCTACTGACTTCACAATGACGCGATTCGTTTCCAACAGCACATTGATAAATACCAGGTGTGATAATAAAGCAATGAGACTGATTTTGTTTGCAAGATGTGGCAACCCTGCAGGCTTGCCTAGCCACAATATCTTTGACCTCCGTCTTTAAGCTACTTCTAGTCCAAGCGGCGCATCGATGCAACTGCTCAGTCGTGAGTTGTGCTGTAATAAGTTAACACGAGTTTGTGTCGCTCGTCACTTAAATGGAACCGCATAATATTGCGCAACGGTATGCCATTTCTTTTTGCGTTAAATTGGGTAAAAAGCTTCAGAAGGCTTTTGGAGAGGAGGTTATGTCAAGAGATCAAGTTTTTCGTAGGCATAAAATGTTTAGTGAAGGCAGAACGAGTGTTGAAGATGAAGACCGCAGTGGACGACGGTCAACCTCACGGACGGATGTCAACTTGGCCAGGGTGCGTGAACTCGTACTATCTGATCGAGGATTATCCGTGAAAATGATTGCAGAAGAACTGAATATCAATCGAAAAACGGTTGGTCTAATAATAACTGACGACCTTGGTATGAGAAAGATTTGTGCAAAAGTGGCTCGTAATGCGCCATCCCATACTGCTCTGTCAGTACAGTATTTTTTAACCTCAAAACAAGTTTCAGTACTACCACAGCCACTTATTCACCAGATATCTCTCCGTGCGACATTTTCTATTTCAAAGAGTCGCGGTCAAGGGACACCATTTTTAAATAACACAATATGTCCAAAAAGCTGTGACGAGGGTCTTCGAGGATATTACAGAAGGTGAGTACCAGAAATGTTATCATCAATGGCTGAAGCGCCGGAAATAGTGTGTGGAATCAGAGGGGAACTACTTTGAAGGAGACAACACTAATCTTGACTAAAACGGTAAGCAACATTTTTTTTCACATCAGTCTCCTTACTTTATTGTCGCACCTCGTATATTCCCTTCTGCGATACATAGCGTGTTTTTCTCACAAAATAAGTGAAAATTACACCTTGGGAAACGACATGAATAATTTTTTCGAATAATCACAACAAGCAGAACCTTCTGACCAACACTGTAAGACTCCGACAACCACGCTCGGTTTGAGGCGCCATGTCACGGATTGCGCGGCCCCTCCCGCCTGAGGTTCGAGTCCTTCCTCGGGCGTGGGTGTGTGTCTTGTTATTAGCATAAGTTAGTTTGAGTAGTGTGAATGTCTAGCGACCGATGACTTCAGCAGTTTGATCCCTTAGGAATTAACACATATTTATTCATTTGAAACTCCTGTCAAGACTCCGCGAAGCACCAGGAACCAAAGCTGGCTACAAAAGCAACTTACCGGAATGCACGCAAACAGCCAGAAATTTGAGGGCCAATGAGCCAGAAATACCAGCCTAAAGTTCCTGCCCAACATCTCGGAGAGGCACTCCTAAGATCTATACAGTCTCTATCAATAGTGGCTAAGGAAACATCTTTGCAAAATAGCAAATGGTGAAAGTATATACTTGAACACAATGTAGCCATTTGATGGATGGCTTTCAAGCTTTAGTCAGCTTGTTAAACAACCGATTAATTGTCTTAATACTATAGTCGCGTACACCCTTATGCGAACATTTGGTGCTGCCGAATTAGTGGTTAAAACCGTGCGGCGCTTAAATCGTGACAAATTTCAGTTTGAATTTTCCGTTACATCGTAGTTTCACCGGCGATAGAGAATGGCTTTCTTAAAAGCCATAGCCATCTAGTAAACAGCCAGAACCTCAAAATGGTAGTAATGTCACGGAGAAGTGCGGAGTACAACTCAAGAGCCGCGATTATCGAAGGTCTTCGGGCTGGGCCGCTCACTGAAGTAGTTCGATTCTTCGGGTATCCGAGATCAACTGTTTACGACATTGTAGTGAAGTTTAGTGCTTCGGAGAAGTCTGGGGTAGGTTCCGCTAACCCGGTGAGGAAACTTCATTCGAGGAAACGCGTGTCACGAACTGCGGCAGTCAACGAAAAGGCTCAAGCGCTGTTACAGGAGGTCCCGGGGCAAAAGCTGAGGAAACTGGCGTCAGTATTGAGTGTCGCCGAGCGAAAAATGCGTCGGCTGGCAGAGGAGAATCTCGTACGAGCTATTTAGTCCAAAACTGGCTCTCGGATAACGTTGACATGTTCTGGTCAAAGGAGTTCTGGCATCCAAATAGCCTGGATTGGAACCCCATAGACTACTATGTCTTGGAGCGTAGTCGAAAGACTTACTAATAAGACGAGGCACCCTAATGTCGCATCTCTAGCAACTGAAGCAGCATTCGCGAATATGCACAGCACTCTTTTAAAGATTCCGTGCGATTGTTTCAGGACAAGATTGGAGGCAGTCATTGCGGCTGAAGGTGGTTACATCGAGTAACGTTACTCTTACAGGTAGAAGGATTTTCATTTTCATTTGTATTTTGTTTTAATAAATTTGCTTCTTAAAGTAAATTTTCATTTTTCTGGATTTAAGCGCCACACCCTGTAAAAGTACACTACTGGCCATTGAAATTGCAACACCACGAAGATGACGTGCTACAGACGCGAAATTAAACCGAAAGGAAGAAGATGCTGTGATATGGAAATGATTAGCTTTTCAGAGCAATCACACAAGGTTGGCGCCGGTGGTGACACCTACAACGTACTGACATGAGGAAACTTGCCAATCGATTTCTCATACACAAACAGCAGTTGACTAGCTTTCCCTGGTGAAACGTTGTTGTGATGCCTCGTGTAAGGAGGAGAAATGCGTACCATCACGTTTCCGACTTTGATAAAGGTCAGATTGTAGCCTATCGCGATTGCGGTTTATAGTATCGCGGCATTGCTGCTCGCATTGGTAGAGATCCAATGACTGTTAGCAGAATATGGAATCGGTGGGTTCAGGAGGGTAATACGGAACGCTGTGCTGGATCCCAACGGCCTCGTATCGCTAACAGTGGAGATGACAGGCATCTTATCTTCATGGCTGTAACGGATCGTGCAGGCACGTCTCGATCCCTGAGTCAACACATGGGGACGTTTGCAAGACAACAACCATCTGCACGAACAGTTCGATGACGTTTGCAGCAGCATGGACTATCAGCTCGGAGACCATGGCTGCAGTCACTCTTGACGCTGCGTCACTTACGGGAGCGCCTGCGATGGTGTACTCAACGACGAACTTGGGTGCACGAATGGCGAAACGTAATTTTTTCGGATGAATTCAGGTTCTGTTTACAGAATCATGATGGTCGCATCCGTGTTTGGCGACATCGCGGTGAACGCACATTGGAAGCGTGTATTCGTCATCGCCATACTAGCGTATCACCCGGCGTGATGGTATGGGGTGCCATTGGTTACACGTGTCGGTCACCTCTTGTTCGCATTGACGGCACTCTGAACAGTGGACGTTACGTTTCAGATGTGTTACGACCCGTGGCTCTACCATTTATTCGATCCCTGTGAAAGCCTACATTTCAGCAGTATAATGCACGACCTGTACGGGCCTTTCTGGATACAGAAAATGTTCGACTGCTGCCCTGGCCAGCACATTCTCCAGATCTCTCACCAACGGAAAACGTCTGGTCAATGGTGGACGAGCAACTGGCTCGTCACAATACGCCAGTCACTACTCTTGATGAACTGTGGTATCGTGTTGAAACTACATGGGTAGCTGTAGCTGTACACGCCATCCAAGCTCTGTTTGACTCAATGCCCAGGCGTATCAAGGCCGTTATTACGGCCATAGGTGGCTGTTGTGGGTACTGACTTCTCAGTATCTATCCAACCAAATTGCGTGAAAATGTAATCACATGTCAGTTCTAGTATAATCTATTTGTCCAATGAATACCCGTTTATCAACTGCATTTCATCCTTGGTGTAGCAATTTTAATGGCCAGTAGTGTATTTCAGGTAAAAGAAACGAGAAACAGTGCGCCAGAACTAATATGGGAAAGAGGTCGTGCTAGAAAGTTATTTAGCACAGTACTGAGTTGAGGCTGCATTGCTGAAACAAGGACTACATCGCTCCAGAGATGAAATCAGGATTGATGGCCCGCTCACTGAGCCATCTGTCAGCGTATCGCTACAACTGGGACGCTGCGAGTGGAGAGAAGTAACGGCGAACGGCGCCGAGGCTGTCTGGCGCTGCGCCGGCGGCTGATGACGAACTGGCAATTAACTTGAGCCGCGTATTACCCCAGCGGCGGAAGCGGCGGGTGCTGCACGCCAGACTAGCGCCGCGGAAACAAATGCGCGGCGCGGGCCCAG
Source organism: Schistocerca piceifrons (assembly GCF_021461385.2). Taxonomy (NCBI): domain Eukaryota; kingdom Metazoa; phylum Arthropoda; class Insecta; order Orthoptera; family Acrididae; genus Schistocerca; species Schistocerca piceifrons. Next base: position 690,052,664 of record NC_060142.1, on the reverse strand, counting down.
TGATTACCGGCAGTGCCGCCGTATCGCCGGCTCTGCGCCGCTCCTCGTTTGTCACCCGAGGCGCGCCGGCGCGGCAACGCTTCTGCAGGCGTCGCCGGCAGCGAAATTCGTCCTTACTTAAGCCGATGCTCCACTGTTTCTGCATGATTTAGTTCCAGGCACTCTAATCGTATCATGTAAGCGCAAACGAATGTGAGAGCATGAGGACATCACTGATTACGGTAACAAAAATACTAAATACGGTAAAAAGCAGTTACTAAACTGACGACATATAGGAATCCATTTATTGTTTCTTTCCACTACAATTTCGAACATTTTGTTCTTCTTTCTAGGGCTGTGTTACATTGCAGATCGACTATACACAAAAAATGTGCAAAACGTATCCAAGTGTCTGCCGGCCGGGGTGGCCGAGCGGTTCTAGGCGCTACGGTCTGGATCCGCGCGACCGCTACGGTCGCAGGTTCGAATCCTGCCACAGGCATGGATGTGTGTGATGTCCTTAGGTTAGGTTAGGTTTAAGTAGTTCTAAGTTCTAGGGGACTGATGACCTGAGAAGTTAAGTCCCATAGTGCTCAGAGCCATTTCTTAGAATTGTACAGACACTTGTTGTAATTGTATTTGCTATGTAATGTGAAGTTTACCTACGATTATTTACACTTAGCCATGGGGGGCCTTTTTCTTTTATATTACAAGCAGTGTTGCAGACTTTAATATTCAACTAGTCACAAAGATAAATAAACCTTACAACTCATTTGTGTGACTTTGTTACTAATTTGTTGGAGTGCTGTAGAATGTTTCCTCTCCTATCGTGCTACCTGACCCGGACCATAACTGTCTAATAGTGGCAGGCAGAAAGTGTCTAAGCGATGTATTGCACCAGAAGCCGTTCACGAACTCACGAACTCGGCCTCCCGTAACAGCAGTGGCAACTTGGCCTCCACAGCAGTAACGACTTGGCCTTTACAAATCTAGCGACTAGAATTTACAAAAGAAGAGATCGCAGTTTGAAAATTCTACGGATGCCAGTGATTGAATGCTGGCCCTTGATTTGACTGGATCAGAAGTGGGGCTATTCATACAAGTCGGTCAGGGGGCTTGACGTTAGTGTATGCAGCGCTGAAACCGGTTGCTCAAGTAAAATAACAACAGGAAAATTATGGCCGAAGGTGTTTTGATTCGTCACTTTATACTGATCAGCCGATGTCCTGCAACCATCTGTATAAAGATGGACTTACAGAGACTTTCTGATTTCCTGGCGTCTAATTAAGGTAAGTCATTTCTAAGACCCCTGTTACCGTGCTTATACATAGAACAATACTATTGCACAACATAAATTTTTAAACACCTTATTTGGCCTGGAATGCAGTTGTTTGTTTTGGTTTGGCAGCTTCATCTGCCAACCATTAGTGTAGATATGGCATCCCATTGGGAAAAGTGGCCAAGAGTACCCGACAGGTACCAAGCCGCCCAGTTAATTCCATATACACTCCTGGAAATGGAAAAAAGAACACATTGACACCGGTGTGTCAGACCCACCATACTTGCTCCGGACACTGCGAGAGGGCTGTACAAGCAATGATCACACGCACGGCACAGCGGACACACCAGGAACCGCGGTGTTGGCCGTCGAATGGCGCTAGCTGCGCAGCATTTGTGCACCGCCGCCGTCAGTGTCAGCCAGTTTGCCGTGGCATACGGAGCTCCATCGCAGTCTTTAACACTGGTAGCATGCCGCGACAGCGTGGACGTGAACCGTATGTGCAGTTGACGGACTTTGAGCGAGGGCGTATAGTGGGCATGCGGGAGGCCGGGTGGACGTACCGCCGAATTGCTCAACACGTGGGGCGTGAGGTCTCCACAGTACATCGATGTTGTCGCCAGTGGTCGGCGGAAGGTGCACGTGCCCGTCGACCTGGGACCGGACCGCAGCGACGCACGGATGCACGCCAAGACCGTAGGATCCTACGCAGTGCCGTAGGGGACCGCACCGCCACTTCCCAGCAAATTAGGGACACTGTTGCTCCTCGGGTATCGGCGAGGACCATTCGCAACCGTCTCCATGAAGCTGGGCTACGGTCCCGCACACCGTTAGGCCGTCTTCCACTCACGCCCCAACATCGTGCAGCCCGCCTCCAGTGGTGTCGCGACAGGCGTGAATGGAGGGACGAATGGAGACGTGTCGTCTTCAGCGATGAGAGTCGCTTCTGCCTTGGTGCCAATGATGGTCGTATGCGTGTTTGGAACCCGTGCAGGTGAGCGCCACAATCAGGACTGCATACGACCGAGGCACACAGGGCCAACACCCGGCATCATGGTGTGGGGAGCGATCTCCTACACTGGCCGTACACCACTGGTGATCGTCGAGGGGACACTGAATAGTGCACGGTACATCCAAACCGTCATCGAACCCATCGTTCTACCATTCCTAGACCGGCAAGGTAACTTGCTGTTCCAACAGGACAATGCACGTCCGCATGTATCGCGTGCCACCCAACGTGCTCTAGAAGGTGTAAGTCAACTACCCTGGCCAGCAAGATCTCCGGATCTGTCCCCCATTGAGCATGTTTGGGACTGGATGAAGCGTCGTCTCACGCGGTCTGCACGTCCAGCACGAACGCTGGTCCAACTGAGGCGCCAGGTGGAAATGGCATGGCAAGCCGTTCCACAGGACTACATCCAGCATCTCTACGATCGTCTCCATGGGAGAATAGCAGCCTGCATTGCTGCGAAAGGTGGATATACACTGTACTAGTGCCGACATTGTGCATGCTCTGTTGCCTGTGTCTATGTGCCTGTGGTTCTGTCAGTGTGATCATGTAATGTATCTGACCCCAGGATTGTGTCAATAAAGTTTTCCCTTCCTGGGACAATGAATTCACGGTGTTCTTATTTCAATTTCCAGGAGTGTATAACGCATAATACGAAGATGTGCAATAATTAAGAGTGAAAGCAGTTTTCGCATGATGTATCACTGCCACATAACTTAGCGCAATGAAATTTGGAACATACATAAACAGAGTTACTACAGTATAGCACACATGCTAAGTGAAAGAATGACTTGAACAGAAATGACTCTTCTATTCAAAGACAGTTACACTGAAGACACTGCGTTTTATGATGGTTCCCGACCGTTACAAAGTTCGGGGTATGGTTCTTAACTGACTCCAATGCATGCTCTGCAGTTTGCTCCCAAGCTGGCCATAAGGTTGGTAGAGAGTTCTTGTGATAGAGCGTTCCATTCCTAGACCAGCACGATTCACATCTGCTGGATGGTCGTTCGTGAATGTGGCTGTCGAACGATATTTTTCCCCAACATACCTCACACGCGCCCGATGGGATTTATGTCGGAGGAACAGGCAGGAGAGTCCATGGCCGAAAATCCTCTCGTTCGAAGAGCTTCTCCAACACCGCTGTTCGATGCGGTCGCGCATTGTCATCCATAAAAATAAAGTCAGGACCAAGTACACCCCTGAAAAGACATACATCATGGAGGAGTAAAGTTTCACAAGAACACTGACCAGTAAATGTGCCGTATTCTCAGATTTGGAGGTGAGTACGCCTATACAACATTATGCCTCCCCACACAGTAATACCTGGACCTCAAAAATTATCATGTTTGAAATTTGTTCCTACATCTAACCATACGAAGGTACATTCAGCATTGTCGAAAATGATAATTTTGGTAGCCCAGTTTCTGTACCAGAGATGGAGAGATGTCATTTCTCAGTAATCAAGCCGAAATTGATGGTTTCAAACCCATTCCACCTCAGACGCTCAGAAGCTCGAAATTTAGCGCGGACTTCAATGCGAGATGCTTCTAACATTTTCCACAACGAAACTTTGTCTCGAAACGTGGCAGAAAATTCAAAGAGATTCTGGTCGTATGTGAAGTATGTTAGCGGCAAGAAACAATCAATGCCTTCTCTGCGTCATAGCAATGGAAATATTATCGAAGACAGTGCTGCCAAAGCAGAGTTACTAAACACAGCCTTCAGAAATGCCTTCAGAAAAGAAGACGTAAATATTCCAGAATTCGAATTCCGAGTATGCTGATGCAATAGCTCCTTATTAAACAATCATATACAACCATTCGCTCGACGAAAGATCCGTACCCAAAGACTGGAAAGTTGCGCAAGTAACACCAATATTCAAGAAAAGTGGTAGGAGTAATACATTTAATTACAGGCCCATAACGTTAACGTCGATATGCAGCAGGATTTTGGAACATACCGGGTGATCAAAAAGTCAGTACAAATTTGAAAACTTAATAAACCACGGAATAATGTAGATAGAGAGGTAAAAATTGACACACATGCTTGGAATGAGATGGAGTTTTATTAGAACCACCCCATATTGCTAGACGCGTGAAAGATCTCTTGCGTACGTCGTCTGGTGATGATCGTGTGCTCAGCCGCCACTTTCGTCATGATTGGCCTCCCAGTCCCCAGACCTCAGTCCGTGCGATTATTGGCTTTTGGGTTACCTGAAGTCGCAAGTGTGTCGTGATCGACCGACATCTCTAGGGAAGCTGAAAGACAACATCAGACGCCAATGCCTCACCATAACTCCAGACATGCTTTACAGCGCTGTTCACAACATTATTCCTCACCTACAGATATTGTTGAGGAATGATGGTGGACATATTGAGCATTTCTTGTAAAGAACACCATCTTCGCTTTGTCTTACTTTGTTATGCTAATTATTGCTATTCTAATCAGATGAAGCGCCATCTGTCGGACATTTTTTGAACTTTTGTATTTTTATGGTTCTAATAAAACCCCATGGCATTCCAAGCATGTGTGTCAATTTGTACCTCCCTATCTGCATTATTGCGTGATTTATTCAGTTTTCAAATTAATACTGACTTTGTGATCACCCAGTATATTGTGTTCGAACCTTATGAATTACCTTGAATAAAACGGTCAGTTGACACACAGTCAACATGGGTTTAGAAAACATCGTTCCTGTGAAACACAACTAGCTCTTCATTCACATGAAGTGTTGAGTGGTATTGACATGGGATATCAGATCGATTCCGTAATTTTGGATTTCCAGAAGGCTTTTGACACTGTACCATACAAGCGGCTCGTAGTGAAGTGGCGTGCTTATGGAACATCGTCTCAGTTATGTGACTGGATTCGTGATTTCCTGTCAGAGAGGTCACAGTTCTTGGTAATTGACGCAAAGTGAACGAGTAAAGGAGAAGTGATATCTGGCGTTCCCCAAGGTAGTGTTATAGGCCCCATTGCTGTTCGTTATCTATACAAACGATTTGGGAGACAATCTGACCAACCGTCTTCGGTTGTTTGCAGATGGCGCTGTCGGTTATCGACTAACTAAGCCATCAGAAGATCAAAACAAACTGCAAAATGATTTAGAAAAAATATCTGAATGGTGCGAAAAGTGGCAGTTGGCCTAAATAACGAAAAGTGTGAGGTCATCCACGTGAGTGCTACAAGGAACTTCTTAAACTTCGGTTACACGATTCATCAGCCAAATCTAAAGGCCGTAAATTCAACTAAATACCTAGGTATTACAATTACAAACAATTTAAATTAGAAGGAACACATAGAAAATGTTGTGGACACTTAGAAAATGTAACAGACCTACTAAGGAGATTGCCTACACTACGCTTGTACATCCTCTTTTAGAATACTGCTGCGCAGTGTGGGATCCTTTCCAGATAGGACTGACGGAGTACATCGAAAAAGTTCAAAGAATGGTAGCACGTTTTGTATTATCGCCAAATATGGGAGAGAGTTCCACAGAAATGATACAGGATTTGGGTGGGACATCATTAAAAGAAAGACGTTTTCCGTTGGGATGGAATCTTATCAAGAAATTGCAATCATCATTTTTCTCCTCCGAATGCGAAAATATTTTGTTGACACCGACCTACGTAGGGAGGAACGATCACCACGATAAAATAAGGGAAGTCAGAGCTCGTACGGATAGATATAGGTTTTCATTCTTTCCGCGCAGTATGCGAGATTGGAATAATAGAGAATTGTGAAGATGGTTCGATGAACCCTCTGCAAGGGACTTAAATGTGATTTCCATGTAGATGTAGATGCGCGTGAGTCTTCATTGTGCTGCTGCCTCTAACACGATTTCAGGTGATGAAGTGCTTCAAAGTTATAAGGTTGATAAGTCATCACCTGTATTTACTTTCAATAATTAATATCGTATCTATGTATGATTTTCACTTACTAATAACTAACAAGTGTCATTGCGTAAACAAACCGAATACATCATCATTACGTCATTACTCTGTAACGAGCCGCCAGATACTGTGCGGCCTTATACCAAAATAACCCCGAAGTATCCATAAAAAATCGCAGAAATTTTGCCGGTGGAGCTCTAGTTCACGCTGTAACAGATGACTGTCTCATTGTGTGTATACACACCGATGTGAGAAAATTCATGGGGTGTCTCCTAATATCGGCTCGAATCTGCTTTTGCCCTGCGCAGTTGATCAGCTAGACGTAGCATGGTTCCAATAAGTCGTTGCAAGCGCCTTTCAGAAAAACTGAGCCATGCTGACTCTGTAGCCGTCCATAACTGCCGAAGTGTTAGCGGTTCACGATTTTGTGCACGAACTGCTCTCTCCATTGTGTCCCATAAATGTTCGATGGGATTCATGTCGAGTGAACTGGGTGGCCAAATCATTCTCTAGAAATGTCCAGAATGGCTTCAAACGAATCGCGAGCACTTGTGGCGAAATAATAATAGATAAAAAAATATCACGCGAGTTGTCTACGATTTGGCTGGTAATGCGTTTTTATGACTAGGAGTACTGCTTGTGGCCACCAGAACATGACGACACAGCTTGGAGGCATCACGCCAAGAAGATTACCAGCAAGTTAATATAAACCTGCAACAACAGGTGAATTACCCGGAGGCAGGGAAAATACACTGACGGAAAAAAATCGCAAAACGAAGAAGGACTCGTGTGACGTAAACGAAAAGATGGTAGGTGTGTTTGTACATCTGGAAGATGAGGCCAATTCAGATTTCGCGCCATCCACATTAGAATGGTTCTAGTTGCGCCACTATGACGATGCAAATCAGGTCTGAGTTAAACACACGCTGTAAAGTGACAAAGACGCCATTATACGCACCTCACTGAGTTTTAACTTTGTCGTATAATTGGGCTACGAGACGCTGGATATTCCTGCTGCGATATTGCAGAAAGACTTGGCGGCAATGTAGCCACTGCACATGACTGCTGGCAGAGGTGATCACGAGAGTGTGCGGTCACTAGGAAACTGCGATCCCAGCGGCCACGTGGCACTGCCGGCACGGCCTAAAGCCGTCGGCACACGGACCGTGCTGTCGAACGTCCACGTTGAGCGTGCCAAGTTCAACGTGCTGCTGAACGCTCAGGAACGAAGCGACTTGTGCATACGGTACGTGGGCCCCAACGTAGTATACGCGATCGCAACGCACCCCAGCGGCAGTTTACGGATGTTTCTAGAACGTTAATCACACTGTTCACTCAACGGGCGAGCGTAAAATTCCCACGTTAGCTCTGTTAAAACGCACATTTCCTCCATCGTCCACGAAAAGGAAAGTACCATGCCCAATCAATAAGGACACAGGCTTATGAAAGTTCCATTACAAACAGTGCGGTACAAATTTGGAATGCTTCTCCGCATAAGATGAACATTATTTCATCATTCCCACATTTTAGTAAAATCACAAGGTCAGTCTTATTTGATAACTGTTCCTACACAGTAGCAGAAGCTTTGCAACATGTGAATTACGAAGCGTAAAAGAAAAATTACGCTTTTTTTATTTTTTTGTTTTTTATTTATTTTTTGTTTTTTCTTCTTTTTTTACTTTTTTTCTTACCTCCTGCACCCAAAGCAGGAGTCATACCCCTGTTTTTTTCTTTTTCCTTTTTTTGTTTTTATCGTTTTTTATTTTTTTTTGTTTTTTAGAGTTTGTCACATAAACTGAAAGTAAAAAATTATACTTTTCATTGGAGGGAAGACTTCTTCTTTTTTTTAATCTCTTTTTCTCCAATGTCAGGCTTACCACCTTTGCTGACATACATTTTGTTGTACTACCGCATAAATAGTGTCTACAATGTCCATATGTTGACAAATAGTGGCTGAGCAGAAAATTAATTAATTAAGGAAATGAATAAAACTGAAAATGCCCAAATGAAAGACATGAAGACATTGCGGATAGTACAAATAGAAAAGAAACATGCTCCTGTAGCAATGAAATGAAATTCGTGTCGAGGGGGACACCTGCTCATGACCCGACGTTCGATAGAGCAAGAGAGCCATCTATAGACTCGTTCGCGCTAAACCATCAACACATGTAGAGTCTAATCACATTATGTTACCCATGCTCAAAACCTTAATCGTACACATCTTATTAACTGAAATTTAATTATAACAAATTGTACCAAGAACAGTGCGTTTCGGGTGGATCTTCAGTGTGTCGCTGCCTTCAAATAGCCTACTCTCATAATACGCAAGTTACAACAATTCTTTCGCCACGAGTATGATGTTTCTCATTATTTTATTGGAAGGAATAAATCAGTTAACAACGGGTTTTCCAGTGGTTCTCAATTTGCTGGTGCTCGGAACGGCATATGTACATATAGGCTTGAAATGAATGCCAATATGGCGCCTCACAACTCTGTACTGAAGGGATTTGGCGTGCGTGTGACGTAAGTTGCATTGTGACATCTCATTGGTCAACGCTAAGACGCACGCTCAAAATATCTGACATGCCAGATATTGCTCTGCACGTTCGGAAAGACCCCCGAACGTGCTATTCCACGCTATGACGTCAGAAACTCGGCACGCTGAACGCTCAACGTTCGGATGCACGGTCCGTGTGCCGACGGCTTAAGGCTCTGACGTATCGTACTGCAGTTGTTTCTGTCTCGTTGCCATTAACGGACGTGTATTGGTTGGAAGGTCAGTTGAGGACCTGTAACCAACCTCTCTGAGTACCGGACACACTGGACCTACACATGAAATTATCGTCTGGGGTGCGATTTCGTACGACACCAGAATCACTCTCGTGGTTATCCCATGTACACTGACTGCAAATTTCTGTGTCAATCTGGTGATCCAATCTGTTGTGCTGCCAATCGTAGGAAGCACTCGAGGGGGCGTTTTTCAACAGCGCTCACCCACACGCAGCTGTCGTAGCCCAAATGCTCTACAAAGTGTCGACATGTTGCCTTGGCTTGCTTGATCACAATATCTGTCTCCAGTCTAGCACGTTCTCCAATCTAGCACGTGTGGGACTCCATCGTACGACAACTGCAGCGTCATTCACAAACAGCAATAGCCGTCCCTCTAATGAACCACCAATGCAGCAGACATACAACTCCATCACACAAACTGACATCTCGTACCTGTAGAACGCAATGTACGCATGTTTGCATTCTTGCACTGAACAGTTTCGCGTTACACCTGTTTTTAATGTTATCTCGCACTAACATTAACATCTGATCTTGCAATGGTAATCACTTAAATATGTTACCTTGATGCCAGCCAGAAAGGCCGAGCGGTTCTAGGCGCTACAGTCTGGAGCCGCGCGACTGCTACGGTCGCAGGTTCGAATACTGCCTCGGGCATGGATGTGTGTGATGTCCTTACGTTAGTTAGGTTCAAGTAGTTCTAAGTACTAGGCGACTGATGACCTCAGAAGTCCCACAGTGCGCAGAGCCATTTTGTTACTTGACGTATGTATTAAGCTTTACAGAAATTTAATTATTCTACCTTAATTATCTTTTGGTGCTGTGATTTTTATGACAGTATATAATGTTAGAAATAAACTATCGCAACACCTTTAAATGCTATACGCAGGATTTTATTTTTCTCTGACCCGCTACGCGCAAACTAGTAGCCCTACAGAAAAACATCAACACGTCCTTCTTGTTGAAAATTTAATGTAGTTAAATTTTGTACTGCGCTACATTTTTGCTGGAGGCCACGATTTTCGAGTTAGTCAAGGTCAGTCAGTTTTGTGCAGTTTTGTCGAGTAATTCGAAAATTACGGCCTCAAGCGGAAACGCATCCCAGTACAAAATTTAACTGTCCTAAATTTCCTACAAAAATGTACTGTTGATTATTTCTGTAAGGTTAATAATTTTCACGTAACGAGAGAAACAATATGAAAATCTTGCCAGCGGTATTTAAAGGCTTTGCGCTGTATAGATAATTTATTCAGGAAACTTACAGTATCAGAAGATTTGTCATTTTGTAGCAAACAACCCCACCTTTCACATTTAAGTGTCAAAGTGTCACTTTGGTTCGATGTGACTACCATTTGTAATGAGGCAAACATCCCACCGGTAATCAGTTTCTTCCCACATGGGTTGCAGCAAATCGGGCGTAACTTATGCAAGTGTAGTGTAGATTCGATGTTTCAGGTGCGCGAAAATTTTTGGTCGAGGTGGAACATACAACGCTCTTTCATAAAACCCCAGAAGAAGAAATCAAGTGGTGTCAAGTTTCGGGAGCGAAGTGGTCATGCAAATGGCCCTTCACGGCCAATCCATCGACATGGAGAGCGATTTCGACGGAACCTCGAACTTACATCAGTAAATGAGGTTGTGCACCGTCGTGCATCCCATATCGGTCATCTGTGGACTGTGGGCAAAGCTCTCCCTAGCCTATTGGACATAATCATTAACACACGGGCAACCTGGTTTATCATGTCACAGTGAACAACCCGTCTCAACAAAGTTATTGTGCCAAGAGCAAATTATCGGCCTACTTGGAGGTTCTTTAGCGTATTCTGTGCGGAATTTACACCAAACAGGTGTTGCAGAGATCGTTTCACGAAACTGAAACAACCAGCACCTTTCCGCACCAGATAAAGTAGGCATTTTAACTGTGTGCTACGCTAGCGCTCCTGGTGGCAGAATGGGGTACTGATACTGATGGTTTACGTGACTCTAACTTAAGGTAGTATGATACAAAATGACACGTCTACCGATTCTGTAAGTTAGCTCAATAAATTTCTGTAGTGACTTGGCAAGACAGCCAAGCCACTCGGAGGTAGCCGAAAGGCACGCGTTTAAGCTCACGCAGACTGGCGTGAGGTCTGAAACAGTTAAGGGAATTAATAGTAGCAAATAAAGTACGTAGTTGATGTAATACTTAACTTTAATCCATAATTGGTGTACATCGCTCTTGTTTATACATGTTTTATAATCTCAATATAAACTGGTAATGGAGCCTTGCCAGGTCGTAGCAAATGACGTAGCTGAAGAATATACTAACTATCGTCTCGGCAAATGAGAGCGTATTTGTCAGTGTAGCATCGCTAGCAAAGTCGTCTGTACAACTGGGGCGAGTGCTAAGACGTCTCTCTAGACCTGCCGTGTGGTGGCGCTCGGTCTGCAATCACTGACAGTGGCGACACGCGGGTCCGACGTATACTACCGGACTGCGGCCGATTTAAAGGCTACCCCTAGCAAGTGTGGTGTCTGGCGGTGACACCACAATTTCTGTGTCATTCCAAACTTGAAATTAACAAAATTTTCGTTGCGGTGTGTGTTCAGCAGTGTAGGAAACAAAACACAGTTGAGTTGTTCGTGGTTTGGGTAAGAATCTTAGTACACTGACAGCCACCTCTGGCAGCAGCAAAATCTCTTAGCCGGCTCTACAACAAGTAGAACTGAGCTAGTATGACAGATACGGGTACGTCATTCCATGCTGCATCAAATCTAGGCCAGAGATCATCTATCGTAGTGGCTGGCGAGTGGAGGCATACCAGCCTCTCAGCAACCCGTGACCCGGAGAACGCTATGACCAGACAACAGACGAACACACTTTTTATCAGGGTAGGTCAGGACAACACAGGGAACACGCACTCACGTGTTTTCCTCTTGAAATGTAAGCTTGTGGAAACCCTGACGACATGTTTCAGCCATGCGAAACAGAGATGATCATGTTGTATATTCAATGGCACCCAATACGCCAACACCAGTAGAGGACAAGTATGACGATTACGAGTGTCATCTGGTAAAAGTAGTTCCTCTTGTTGGCACCACAAATGGTCGTACCACCGTATTGCTGTACACAGAAGCAGGAATCGTCTGAAAAGGTGACGCGATGCCACACTAGTTAGTCAATTAACTAGTAACGTGTTCCATAGATCAACAGATCCATAGATCCATAGATCCAACAAAAGTTGTTGAAAATTTAATATAGGAAAAATGATGGTAATAACGTTAACTGAAACTATATGAATGTGTCAGATAATCTGCTTTTAGTAATACCATAGCACACATGAATTCATGTTCAACCGAAAAAAAAACAAAGTTCAGTGTTTTCAGTGTTAAAGAAGTTGTACAGTGTACATACAGTTTCACAATACATTCACAATAAATGTTCAAAAATGTGTCCAACGAGCTCGATGGATTTAGCTGCACGTCTATGAACAGATTTTGTTGCTCATTTCAGTTTCACAGGATTGTTCTTAATTTCGCTAATGGTTCGCGCATTCTGAATCCTCCGAGTTGGATAACGTACTACGCGATATTCGTTAACTGCAGCCGTAGGATTACTACCACATTTGCCATAAATAAACACCATATCGCCATATTCCTCTGTCGTAAAGTTGAAATACATTCCGATTTCATTCCGTAGAAACACTGGAACACGTGAGGCAATACTGACCTTACGACTTATCTTAGAAGAAAGATTAAGGAAAGGCAAACCTACGTTTCTAGCATTTGTAGACTTAGAGAAAGCTTTTGACAATGTTGACTGGAATACTCTCTTTCAAATTCTAAAGGTGGCAGGGGTAAAATACAGGGAGCGAAAGGCTATTTACAATTTGTACAGAAACCAGATGGCAGTTATAAGAGTCGAGGGACATGAAAGGGAAGCAGTGGTTGGGAAGGGAGTAAGACAGGGTTGTAGCCTCTCCCCGATGTTGTTCAATCTGTATATTGAGCAAGCAGTAAAGGAAACAAAAGAAAAATTCGGAGTAGGCATTAAAATTCATGGAGAAGAAATAAAAACTTTGAGGTTCGCCGATGACATTGTAATTCTGTCAGAGACAACAAAGGACTTGGAAGAGCAGTTGAATGGAATGGATAGTGTCTTGAAAGGAGGATATAAGATGAACATCAACAAAAGCAAAACAAGGATAATGGAATGTAGTGTAATTAAGTCGGGTGATGCTGAGGGAATTAGATTAGGAAATGAGACACTTAAAGTAGTAAAGGAGTTTTGCTATTTGCGGAGCAAAATAACTGATGATGGTCGAAGTAGTGAGGATATAAAATGTAGACTGGCAATGGCAAGGAAAGCGTTTCTGAAGAAGAGAAATTTGTTAACATCGAGTATAGATTTATGTGTCAGGAAGTCATTTCTGAAAGTATTTGTATGGGGCGTAGCCATGTATGGAAGTGAAACATGGACGATAAATAGTTAGGACAAGATGAGAATAGAAGCTTTCGAAATGTGGTAGATCACATAACTAATGGGGAGGTGTTAAATAGGATTGGGGAGAAGAGAAGTTTGTGGCACAACTTGATCAGAAGAAGGGATCGGTTGGTAGAACATGTTCTGAGGCATCAAGGGATCACCAATTTGGTATTGGAAGGCAGCGTGGATGGTAAAAATTGTAGAGGGAGACCAAGAGATGAATACACTAAGCAGATCAGAAGGATGTAGGTTGCAGTAGGTACTGGGAGGTGAAAAAGCTTGCACAGGATAGAGTAGCAGGGAGAGCTCCATCAAACTAGTCTCAGGACTGAAGACCACAACAACAACAACAGATCATTTGAATGATTCTTCATCGAAATGATGTGGAACGAGTCAGTTTACGGGACATGTACGTTTGATTAGTGTTAACATTAACGAACAGATTTTTTAGTTCTCTACGTGCAAATGCAGATGTACACTGTGATTCACGGAAAATATTTTAATATGTTCTTCTACAAGTAAAACTAAACAAAAAAGTTTATATAAACATAGGTCCGCAAAGATTTAGATACGGAGTTACGAATAATAAAAGATTTTGCCTGAAATTTTGCAACTTCGCTAACATGAAGCCATTGCAAAACTGTACGAGGTTAAAGTAAAGCACATTTTGTTGTTATTGGTCTGGTGAAACTAATAAAACATGTACCAGATGTGTATCTGCAGTTATTTTCCAGAACATCCAGAGAAGCCAAGATTATTATACAAGTAAATTTGTTTACTTCCCACTAAGAATGTAGAAACGTTTATGTCATTGTCGGCAACCGTTAGTGAATTGTTTCAGTCGTTTCCTAACCTAGAAACGAGGCAGTTTTCTGTATTTCTCAGTGAAAGAACAGAATAACAACAGTATGTTTAAGTGAAACCACACAGTAACTGTCGTTGTTTGTAGATAATTTATGAAATAGGGATGTATTTCAAATTTACGACAGAGGAATATGGTGTTTATTTATGGCAAATGTGATAGTAATGCTACGGCTGCAGTTAAAGGATATCGCGTAGTACGTTATCCAACTCGGAGGATTCAGAATGCACGAATCATTAGCGAAATTAAGAACAATCCTGTGAAACTGAAACGAACAACAAAATCTGTTCATAGACGTGCAGATAAATGTATTGAGCTCGCTGGAGACATTTCTGAACATTTATTCTGAATGTATTGTAAAATTGTATGTACACTGTACAACTTCTGTAACACTGAAAACACTGAACTTTGTTTTTTTCCGGTTGAACATGAATTCATGTGTGCTATGGTATTACTAAAAGCAGATTATCTGACACATTCATATAGTTTCAGTTAACGTTATTACCATCATTTTTCCTAAATTAAATTTTCTACAACTTCTGTTGGAAACTTTGTGCAATTGTCTGGAATTTAAAAAGCAAATTTAGCCAAGTAGTTAATAAATTAAAAATTTAGCGGAATTACGTCTCTACTTTTCTGGATGTTCTCGAAAACTACTACAGATACACGTCTGGCACATGTTTTATTAGAATCACCAGATTAATAACAACCAAATAAATGGAAATTGTGCTTTACTTTAACCTAGTACAGTTTTAGGATTGCTTCATATTAGCGAAGTTGCTAAATTCCAGGCACAATCTTTTATTAGACATAAGTAAACATTTACGGAACTGTGTTTATATGAACATTTTTCTTTAGTTTTACTTGTAGAAATAACATATTAAAGTATTTGCAAATATTCATGAATATAATAATATATATACCCAAAATTAATAGATAAATCGAGGTGAGGTTTTCGCCAAGTTATAGTGGACAACAGAGCGAATATCATGAAGCTCGTAAGTAATTTTTATCGTTTTTAGTCGCTGAATAACGACTCCGACTTTGTTTCTCTCTTATGGTACTCTATACTTATTTCTGTAGCATTTTAAAGAAGCTACGACATGGTATGTAGGGGGCTTAATCAAATAGTATCGAGATAACAGCGCAGCAGACCACTCTCCCGCCTTCCACAAAAGTCTGCCCTGCTAAATCAAATGTGAGCAGGCACGTAACTCAGGTACGATTCGTGTGTTCATTATCACGGCTGTCATATCACGTGCTCAAGCTGTCGACCATGAGTATTGCTCAACGCTGTAAAGTGGTTCTGTAGAAAAAATACTGCCCGTTGAATTCCATCTGGAGGCGTGTGTTATAAATCATTTTAAGCATTCGGGACTCGTCTGCATTTCCTAATTCTTCTTTTAACTTTCATCAGAGATATAAGTACAGAGGTGTTAAGTTTCGCGAGCGTGCAGATTATTTTGCGTTTCCTGAACAACCTCTCCAGTGCCCTCCCCCCGTCCCAAA
This sequence comes from Schistocerca piceifrons, assembly GCF_021461385.2. Classification (NCBI taxonomy): domain Eukaryota; kingdom Metazoa; phylum Arthropoda; class Insecta; order Orthoptera; family Acrididae; genus Schistocerca; species Schistocerca piceifrons. Next base: position 690,036,875 of record NC_060142.1, on the reverse strand, counting down.
TGTTATCTCAAGATGATCTGTCATTATAGGTCCAGTGGGGTGTCGGAGAACTGTAACCAGTTTTGGAAGAAACAGCAACTACTTCTCAATGTGTGTAAAGGAAAGCATACGGCTGTGTTACAGAGATGATAAATGAAGCGCGTTTGACTCTGAAAACGACAATTTGTGGAGCCTTCAATTAACACAGTAGCAGAATATTATCGAAAAATGTCTCCACCGAAGTTTGTGTTACGATATTCCTAAATGACGCAGGAACCGAAATTGAATGTAATAATGAAAAAGGAGAAATGCTGAGTTCAGTTTTCAAATGTACTGATCCGGTACAACGGTAGACACTGAAGTACTGCCTTGATTTAATTCTGACACCACTGAAAATATGTGTTATAAATGTTAGCCTTAGCGCAGTTGAGTAACAACTGAAACTGCTAAGATTAAATTAGTTTCCGGGATCCGACTGAATACCCGTTAGATTCAGTACAGAAAATACAGTAGAGTTAGGCTCCATTTTTACCATAATATGCAGTAAATACCCCGAACAAAGTATTCTGCGCAGTGCTTGGAAGATAACTTTCGTCTACAAGAAGCATAGCAGAACTAATCTAAAACAATTGTCGAGTCTGATTGACGGCCGTCTATTGTAGAGTCCTGGAACATATTCTGAGCTCAGACACAGGGTGACCATAAAATCTCGACCCATTTCCAAAAGAATAATGATTGCATTTATACAGGGTGTTACAAAAAGGTACGGCCAAACTTTCAGGAAACATTCCTCACACACAAAGAAAGAAAATAAGTTATGTGGCCATGTGTCCGAAAACGCTTACTTTCCATGTTATTGCTCATTTTATTACTTCTCTTCAAATCACATTAATCACGGAATGGAAACACACAGCAACAGAACGTACCAGCGTGAGCTCAAACACTTTGTTACAGGAAATGTTCAAAATGTCCTCCGTTAGCGAGGATACATGCATCCCCCCTCCGTCGCATGGAATCCCTGATGCGCTGATGCAGCCCTGGAGAATGGCGTATTGTATCACAGCCGTCCACAATACAAGCACGAAGAGTCTCTACATTTGGTACCGGGGTTGCGTAGACAAGAGCTTTCAAATGCCCCCATAAATGAAAGTCAAGAGAGTTGAGGTCAGGAGAGCGTGGAGGCCATGGAATTGGTCCGCCTCTACCAATCCACCGGTCACCGAATCTGTTGTTGAGAAGCGTACGAACACTTCGACTGAAATGTGCAGGAGCTCCATCGTGCATGAACCACATGTTGTGTCGTACTTGTAAAGGCACATGTTCTAGCAGCACAGGTAGAGTATCCCGTATGAAATCGTGGCGACCGGCCGTGGTGGCCGTGCGGTTCTGGCGCTGCAGTCCGGAACCGCGGGACTGCTACGCTCGCAGGTTCGAATCCTGCCTCGGGCATGGGTGTGTGTGATGTCCTTAGGTTAGTTAGGTTTAAGTAGTTCTAAGTTCTAGGGGACTTATGACCTAAGATGTTGAGTCCCATAGTGCTCAGAGCCATTTTTTTGAAATCGTGGCGGTGAATCGAGGAAGTACAGTACATACTGACGAAACTAAAATGAGCTCTAACATGGAAATTAAGCGCTTACGGACACATGTCCACATAACATCTTTTCTTTGTTTGTGTGTGAGGAATGTTTCCTGAAAGTTTGGCCGTACCTTTTTGTAACACCCTGTATAATATGTATGTATGTTTATGTATCGCACTTCATCATAGCCCCGCCAATTTTTAAGCATTACTCGCATCGTTGAAGAGCAGATCTGAATACATTCTGAACAATATCTTGAGAAATACCCGGCGCTGCAGCCTGGATTCGGTACTTAGGGTAGATCCTGACAATCCCTTACCTTTCCATTTGCATCCTTCACTTTATGTATTCCAACGCAAAAACAAACCAAGGGAGTCAGATCAGGCGAACGCGATGACCGCAGGGTTGCTGAACCTTTGCTGCTCATCTGTTGGCGAAACTTCACTTTAGGTCCTCTTTCACTGTGAGGGCAAAACAAGAAGGTGCTCCATCATGATGGAATACAACAGTGTCAGTAATGCCTTCTTGGTGAAGCTGTGGTTCCAGCAATTGCATTTTGATATTAAACTGTAGCGTGAGGTGCTTCGTTACCCCATACGAGGCAGTTAAGTTTCTTAACTCTTCCGCAGGTGTGAAATTTGCTTTCGTCAGGAAACAAAATGCGATGCATAAGGTGTTTGTTATGTGAAGCACCTATCAAATCGTAACGCGCACTTTGTCGAGTGTGTGGTCTACATTGTGAAGCACCTGTTTATCGTACACTTTTCCCCTTTACTGGAAAGCGTAGAACTTTCATAATCGTTGATTTTGGTACATATAACCAGTTGTTTAATCGACAAGTTGTAGCAGTGAGAGTTCTTTCGATAGCTTCTCTAACTCGTTGAACAGCCTCTTGTCGTATACAATGTCTCCCTACGCGTGATTCATTGGTAACGTTTCCAGTTCTTCGGAACTCACTGACAGATAACAAGATGTATGCTGTTTTTGGTACTATCACTCGAAATTTCGTAGTGAACTCCTACTGCACCTCCAGACACGAAAACTCACGCAATCGCATACTTAACAAGAGCCACACGTTTTTGTAACGTAAGCATTTTTATTGACCATCATTGGAAGAAATAGTAATAGCCCCACGATACCACAGAAATGCCACCCGGGGTAGCCGCGTGGTCTCGGGGCCTCGCCACGGTTCGCGCGGCTGCCCCCGTCGAGGTTCGAGTCCTCCGTCGGGCATGGTTGTGTGCGTTGTCCATAGCGTAAGTTAGTTTAAGTTAGATTAAGTGGTGTGTAGGGACCGATGACCTCAGCAGTTTGGTCTCAAACGAGCTTACCACCACCACGCTATCACATAAATTAATTATAATGAGGTATTATGTAAATGCATCCATTGTGTTTTAGAAATTGATTGAGACTTTACGTGAAGCCTGTATAATGAGATACGTCGAACACAATGCCAATCATCGAGGATTTATGAAATGTCAGTGATGCGAAATCCAACTTTCGTGGTGCGACAGCTTGAAAACAACCACGTAAATGTGAGACTTTTTAATTTCCGAAAAGTGTTTGACACAGTAGCACAACAACATTTATTATTCTGTAATACGATAACATGGATTATCAAACAATACATTTCACGGAATTTCACCTCGGAAACCTACTTGTAAAACTTCAATAGACGGTATTAAGTGAAGAATCTAACACCTTAATTCAGTTCCCGACGTATCACTCCCGAAGGGACCTCGAAGACAATATCAGTAAATTATACCATGCACCTAGACATCTTGCCTTGGTACATACCAGATCGGAACGAGAAGGAATCATGAAATGTGATACTGCTACCTGCTCTTTCGTATACATTTCCCAGTAGCTTCCACAGTATGTATGTAAATGCCAAAGAGAGTTGTAGACAGTACACAGGCTTCTGACAGGTCTCCTTCTGTGAAGTATCTCGCCTATATCGTGTTGCATTGACTTCTGTGCACGAACTTGATGTACATAATGGTGTACATATCGTTTCGATACTTAGCGTTGGCAGTAGGGGAATAACTTACCTTTGAGTGTTCTGGTATAATCACATACGTCTATTGTTGCGACATATGTGTGCTGTAACGATTTTGGACCATATCGGTACAGAGTAGAAATGTGTTATCTACGCTAAAGCGCTAATGAAACTGGTATAGGCAGGCGTATTCAGATACAGAGATATGTAAACAGAAAGAACACGGCGCTGCACTCGGCAACGCCTATATATGACGAAAGTGTCTGCCGTAGTTGTTAGATCGGCTGCTGCTACTGCAATGGCAGGTAGTCAAGATTTAAGTGAGTTTGAACGTGGTGTTGTAGTCAGCGCATGAGCGATGGGGCACACATCTTCGAAGTAACGATGAACTGGGGATTTTCCCCTACGACCATTTCACGAGTGTACCGTGAATATCAAGAATCCGGTAAAACATCAAATCTCCGACATCGCTGCGACCCGAAAGAGATCCTGCGAGAAAGATACTGACGACGACTGAAGAGATTCGTTTAAAATGTCAGAAGTGTAAGCCTTTCGCAAATTCTTTCAGATTTCAATACTAGGCCATTAACAAGTGTCAGCGTGCGAACCATTCAACGAAGCATTATCGCAATGGGCTTTCGGAGCCGAAGGTCCACTCGTGTACCTTTGGTGACTGCACGACAAAAAGCTTTGCGCCTCACCTGAGCCCGTCAGCACCTACATTGGACGGCTGATAACTGGAAACATGTTGCCTGGTCGGACGAGTCTCGTTTCAAATTGTATCGAGTGGATGGACGTGTACGGGTATAGTGACAGCCTTATGAATCCATGGACCCCGCTTGTCAGCAGGGGATTGTTCAAGCTGAAGGAGGCTCTGCAATGGTGTGGGGCGTGTGCGGTTGGAGTGATATGGAAACCCTGGTACGTCTAGATACGACTACAACTACATCTTCATCTACATTTATACTCCGCAAGCCACCCAACGGTGTGTGGTGGAGGGCATTTTGCGTGTCACTGTCATTACCTCCCTTTCCTGTTCCACTCGCGTATGGTTCGCGGGAAGAACGACTGCCGGAAAGCCTCCGTGAGCTCTCGAATCTCTCTAATTTTACATTCGTGATCTCCTCGGGAGGTATAAGTAGGGGGAAGCAATATATTCGATACCTCATCCAGAAACGCACGCTCTCGAAACCTGGACAGCAACCTATACCGCGATGCAGAGCGCCTCTCTTGCAGAGTCTGCCACTTGAGTTTGCTAAACATCTCACCACCTCAGATTGCTAAACATCTCCGTAACGCTATCACGCTTACCAAATAACCCTGTGACGAAACGCGCCGCTCTTCTTTGGATCTTCTCAATATCCTCAGTCAACCCGACCTGGTCCGGATCCCACACTGATGAGCAATGCTCAAGTATAGGTTGAACGAGTGTTTGGTAAGCCACCTCCTTTGTTGATGGACTACATTTTCTAAGGACTCTCCCAATGAATCTCAACCTGGCACCCACCATACCACCAATTAATTTTATATGATCATTCCACTTCAAATCGTTCCGTACCCATACTCCCAGAAGTAGCTGCTACCAGTGTTTGTTCCGCTATCATATAATCATACAATAAATGATCCTTCTTTCTATGTATTCGAAATACACTACATTTGTCTTTGTTAAGGGTCAGTTGCCACTCCCTGCACCAAGTGCCTATCCGCTACAGATCTTCCTGCATTTCGCTGCAATTTTCTAATGCTGCAACTTCTCTGTATACTGCCGCATCAACCGCGAAAAGCCGCATGGAACTTCCGACACTATCTACTAGGTCATTTATATATATTGTGAAAAGCAATGGTCCCATAACACTCCCCTGTAGCACGCCAGAGGTTACTTTAACGTCTGTAGACGCCTCTCCATTGAGAACAACGTGCTGTGTTCTGTTTGCTACAAACTCTTCAATTCAGCCACACAGCTGGTCTGATATTCCGTAGGCTCTTCCTTTGTTTATCAGCCGACAGTGCGGAACTGTATCGAACGGCTTCCTTAAGTCAAGGAAAATGGCATCTACCTGGGGGCCTGTATCTAATGTTTTCTGGGTCTTATGAACAAATAAAGCGAGTTTTGTCTCACACGATCGCTGTTTCCGGAATCCGTGTTGATTCCTACAGAGTAGATTCTGGGTTTCCAGAAATTACATGACACGCAAGTAAAAAACATGTTCTAAAATCCTACAACAGATCGATGTCAGAGATATGGGCCTGTAGTCTTGCGCATCTGCTCGATGACCTTTCTTGAAAACTGGAACTACCTGTGCTCTTTTTCAATCATTTGGAACCTTCCGTTCCTCTAGAGACTTGCGGTACACGGCTGTTAGAAGGGGGGCAAGTTCTTTCGCGTACTCTGTGTAGAATCGAATTGGTATCCCGTCAGGTCCAGTGGACTTTCCTCTGTTGAGTGATTTCAGTTGCTTTTCTATTCCTTGGACACTTATTTCGATGTCAGCCATTTCTTAGTTCGTGGGAGGATTTAGAGGAGCAACTGCAGTGCTTTTCAAAAACAATTTAAATATATATGATAGCGAGTAGAGGGTGCTGAGTGTCAATCGATGGTCTTTATATAATTTCGATGAACGCGAAAGGAGTAGTGTTCTGTTTTTGTTGCTAATTACAGCGAGTGAAGAAATAAACGGAATGACAATAAACTAACGTTAGACCTGATGAAACTGCTAGCACACCTGCGTACTTGCTGTTTAGGTAATTACCCTGGCTCCGTCGTTTTCGCGTCCTGATACAGGTGGGGTCAATAGAAGTCCGCTCGTCGGAATTCTTTCCTCCTTCTCCCTCTTCCTCACTGCTACCGTCGTCCTCTTCGAATGAAAGTCAGCGCTAACGAAGGAAACTTTAGCGGCAGATAACAGCGTCTCCAAGGAAGTTGCAGGCTGAGCAGACACCAGGGCTCACCTGCAAAGAGCGGAAAAGCGAAACTCTTGTCGCTGTCAAAAGAGTCTTATAATTAAAATGCAGCCCCTAAAGTTGTATAGAATCAGGTGAAGCGTAGGCCGGGACTACAACAGCCTTTACCGCCGTAAAAATATTGTGGGCGTATTAACACAAGATGTACGGCTTTGCAACGTTCACTAACGAAGAGAACTCTGAAATTCATCTCGTCAACTTTTAAATATGAGATGTAAGTGGCCAAATAAAGAAAACATCTCTTATACTAACCTCATAAAATGAACTTGTGTGATTATTAATTGCAAATATTTTTTGGGATTACACAACGCTGTCTCACAGAAACGTCTGGTGGTAGTGAATATCAGTATTTTCAATTTAAGACTAACTATCGAGATCAGATCGTCACACAGTAAACTAAAAGCACGTAAATAGTTTAGTTGACAGCTACCTTTGTTTAAACAACGTGAAAGTCCGCATGGTCGTAGGAAAAACAATCACTGAACGTCATACATAACTGGTACGACCGAGTGGAATTTAAATTTCAGACCTCACTCTCACGGAACTATTCTACCTCCTAAAAGATTTATAAGAGTTCACTTGGCGACCAGCGGAAATGTACTAAGTCCGACGAAATCAATCTTGGGCCATGCCACGCTCTGGTAGTTCAAAAACACCAGCCTAGCACTCTGATCGAGAACTTCGAATGAAACATCACCAAAACTCTCTGCACGCTCATTTTCTTGCCTTTTTGTGCTTCTGGTAACGTGATTACTACTGTACTGTATACGAGTATGTACGAAATGACCACCATGTACTTATAAATAATAATTTCACATACGTACAACGTAGGGGTGCATTGACTTAATTCCTACTGTCAGTTTTCGACCTCTCTTTAACATATTTATGCATTATTTCAATAGATATTAATAAATACACGAATATTTCGCATATCCGACATTGTAACGTGTTCTGATTTAAACTAAAACGTTGAACTACGGTTGATAACTATCACGATATGTTGGGTAATCGTCGGGTAAAGTCACGCTGACTTCATATAGTGTTAGTATGTGGAGAATTCATAGTAACGTAATATAAATTCAGTAAACTATTTATGTATCTATCTGATTGTAAAAGAAACACATTATCGTGGCTGCTGACGTAGTGAGCTTCCATATGCAGTAACGTAAGCCACTGTTGCAAGTTTGGTTGATTTATTATATTTTTTTTATAAACTACAATGATTAAAATCTCTACGACTTCTAATGTGTCTTGTTTAGACTCGAGGTTCAATCTACAATGAGCTCATCTGATTGCTGCAATTCGTTTGGTACAGCTGATTGTCTCGTAATACGTCTGTAAGGAACTTTATGTATGTTGTTGTTGTCTTCAGTCCTGAGACTGGTTTGATGCAGCTCTCCATGCTACTCTATCCTGTGCAAGCTTCTTCATCTCCCAGTACTTACTGCAACCTACATCCTTCTGAATCTGCTTAGTGTATTCATCTCTTGGTCTCCCTCTACGCTTTTTACCCTCCACGCTGCCCTCCAATGCTACATTTGCGATCCCTTGATGCCTCAGAACATGTCCTACCAACCGGTCCCTTCTTCTTGTCAAGTTGTGCCACAAAATCCACTTCTCCCCAATCCTATTCAATACCTCAATACCTCCTCATTATTTATGTCATCTACCCATCTAATCTTCAGCATTCTTCTGTAGCACCACATTTCAAAAGATTCTATTCTCTTCTTGGGCAAACTATTTATCGTCCATGTTTCACTTCCATACATGGCTACAGTCCATACAAATACTTTCAGGAACGACTTCCTGACACTTAAATCTGTACTCGATGTTAACAAATTTCTCTGCTTCAGAAACGCTTTCCTTGCCATTGCGAGTCCACATTTTATATCCTCTCTACTTCGACCATCATCAGTTATTTTGCTCCCCAAATAGCAAACCTCCTTTACTACTTTAAGTGTCTCATTTCCTAATCCATTTCCCTCAGCATCACCCGACTTAATTCTACTACATTCCATTATCCTCGTTTTGCTTTTGTTGATGTTCATCTTATATCCTCCTCTTAAGACACTGTACATTCCGTTCAACTGCTCTTCCAAGTCCTTTGCTGTCTCCGACAGAATTACAATGTCATCGGCGAACCTCAACGTTTTTATTTCTTCTCCATGGACCTTAATACCTACTCCGAATTTTTCTTTACTTTCCTTTACTGCTTGCTCAATATACAGATTGAATAACATCCGGGACAGGCTACAACCCTGTCTCACTCCCTTCCCAACCACTGCTTCCCTTTCATGCCCCTCGACTCTTATAACTGCCATCTGGTTTCTGTACAAACTGTAAATAGCCTTTCCCTCCCTGTATTTTACCCCTGCCACCTTCAGAATTTGAAAGAAAGTATTCCAGTCAACATTGTCAAAAGCTTTCTCTAAGTCCACAAATGCTAGAAATGTAGGTTTGCCTTTCCTTAATCTATTTTCTAAGATAAGTCGTAGGGTCAGAATTGCCTCACCTTTTCCAACATTTCTGCGGAATCCAAACTGATCTACGCCGAGGTCGGCTTCTACCAGTTTTTCCATTCGTCTGTAAAGAATTCGCGTTAGCATTTTGCAGCTGTGGCTTATTAAACTGATAGTTCGGTAATTTTCACATCTGTCAGCACCTGCGTTCTTTGGGATTGGGATTATTATATTCTTCTTGAAGTCTGAGGGTATTTCGCCTGTCTCATACATCTTGCTCACCAGATGATAGAGTTTTGTCAGGGCTGGCTCTCACAAGGCCGTCAGTAGCTCCAATGGAATGTTGTCTACTCCCGGGGCCTTATTTCGACTCAGGTCTGTCAGTGCTCTGTCAAACTCTTCACGCAGTATCGTATCTCCCATTTCATCTTCATCTACATCCTCTCCCATTTCAATAATATTGTCCTCAAGTACATCGCCCTTGTATAGACACTCTATAAACTTCTTCCACCTTTCTGCTTTCCCTTCTATGCTTAGAACTGGGTTTCCATCTGAGCTTTTGATATTCATACAAGTGGTTCTCTTTTCTCCAAACGTCTCATTAATTTTCCTGTAGGCAGTATCTATCTTACCCCTAGTGAGATACATACACTTTATGTATATCTTGCAGAAATATTACAATTTATCTCCATATTGCACCCTGCTGGAGTCTCCATCTTTCCCAACGTCCGACGGTAGACGCATTTTGGTCGTTTGTCGATATTTAAAAATTTAAATAGTATCTGCCCAAGGTAGTGGTTATATGTTTACTGATCAGCGCTTGAAACCTTACTTGTATAATAATACAATTAGAAACAGTTATATTTTGACAGTATTATACTTCTTCAGAAATTAATAGATATATGTTCATTTAGCTTCATATATTGCGCTGCACGCAATGTATGAATAAATTATGCTGCACCTAATGAGTGAGTTAAGCTCTATATTTATTTTTGCAAGTTGTGTACTGCAAGAAAAGAAATCGCATCACAAAGAAGGAGTTTGTAACACCTCCGATTTATTTACGTATCCCGCTCGATCGGGATCTGAATAGCAGCCCAAATAAATATTAATTAATGTGACCGTGTACCTAATGGGGCTGACAATCGGAATGGACTGCTGCGGAGTTGTTACATTCCATTTTGTCCTTCTCAATGCTGTAATAATGGAATGTCTGGTAACAAGAAGAACAACAACACAGCTTCGCTAATCAAGAACCTATATTCGTCTCAAAAACACAAAAAGAAGGAGACAGCCACTGCCTTCGTCATACATATTTAATAACGGCTAATCTCAGCACAGGCCTCTTCGTTATTCATTATTGTCACACGCAAATTCAATCACTGCAATCCAACACTGCAATCTAACACTGCAATCCAAATGATGCCGGCGCGGAGACACGAAACCAAAAATATCGGCACAGAAATATCACTGATCACTATCGTAATTATACTTCTTCACTTTCCCGTATTATTCTAACACAAAGGGGTTAAACCGCGGCGATGGCCACTCCCTTTGTCGGTAAACCCTTGCGTTACAGCAACAGGCCTCCACACGGCACGGCCCGCAACCTGGGAACTGACTCAACTCTACACTCGCTCTCGCAACACGACACACTATCGATTGTTTGCCCTGTCGACCTGTGCCGAATGCAAACTTACAGTAAGGGCCTACGGACCCCTTACATCCCCGCCCTCGAAAACTTCTTTGGAGCCTCTGGCGTAAAAGAATCGGCAAGGGAATTAGACATTACTGCATCTGAACAAAACACACGGTGTAAATAATTAATGAAATTTCAATTCAGTAAATAATCCCTCGACTCCGGTAGTGGGCTACCTCCACAATAATTTCCTCTCCCAAGTATTTAAACTTCTGCTACCGAACGCTATTGTTCTTACACTCTCACCATTTCTGCTCCTCTCCATTTGGTACAAATGTATTCCTAGCCCATAGTCAGAGCTGTCTGCTCCCACATAAAAGTCCTTGGAAAAATCCGGGTGGTACAATATGTCTGCACTATATAGTGCTTCCTTGATATTCTCAAACTCGGTTTGGCACTCTGCACTCCAATGCCACGACATCCTCGCCTTGGTTAATTCCCTCATACTCGGGGCATTAAGTACAGATCCTTTGACAAATTTCCTATAAATCTCACAAACCCCAAAGAATGCTCGCAACTGTTTCTTACTATGGGGGGTCGGAAAATTTCTAATAGCCTCCATTTTACTAGGATCAGGATAGATACCCTCCTCGGATTTTATATGGCCCAGGAATTTTATCTTCGATTTGCCAAATTCCGACTTGACCAGGTTTACAGTTACCCCTGCGGTTTCAAAAGCTGCCAAGATTGCATCCAATCTATTCAAATGTTCTTCCCATGATTCGCTTGCTATCAAGAGCTCATCCACGTAGACGGTGACCTTTATAAGTAACTCCTTGCCTAGTATCTTATCCATCGCTCTTATGAATTCAGACACTGACACATTAAGCCCAAATGGCAACACTCTAAATTGATAGCACCTCCCTCCATAAGTAAATGCTGTATACTGGCGGGACTCTGTGGCCAATGGTATTTGCCAGTAACCAGCAGTTAAGTCGATACTACTAAGCACCTTTGCTCCTCGGAATTTTTGAATCAGTTCTTCTATAGTCTCAGGTTTGTCCCGCTGCGGCTCGATGATTTTATTCACTGTTCGTGCATCCAAAACAATCCTCACCTTTCCATCCTTCTTATCAACAACAAATAGGGGGTTGTTATATTGACTGTTGGCCCTTTCTATAACACCAAGGTCCATCATCCTCTGTATCTCTTCATCTACTGCTCCTCGTTTCGCCTGGGGAATGGAGTACTGTTTTATATTGAACGGTTTATGGTTCTTTATCTTTAGCTTACACTCCACCCCTTTCATGATACCTGGCCGTTGAGAAAATACCTTACAACGCCTGTATAATACTGTGGCTAATTTCCTCTTAGTCCCCTCATCTAGGTGTGTCATCTCTTACAACTTTTTATTGATCTTATCCTCTTTATGTCTATTCTCTCGTGCTAATCCCTCAAGGTATATTAACACTTCTTCTTTTAGTTCCTCTTCCCTGTATCCCGTGGTGGGTTCCTCTTCATGACCCAAATTTATCCTTCTGAATTCCTCCTCTTCTTCGATTGCACTCCCCTCAGCAAACTTTAATCTCTTCTCTTCTCCCTTTCTTCCTTTGACCTTGATAGTACCTTCATCAAAACTCACTACTGCATCAACTTCATTCAACCAATCTATCCCTAAAATAATTGATGTGTTCAATCCAGCCACCACCAAAAATGTTGCCTCGTATTCTTCTCACTCTATCTCGATGGTAATCAACACTTGTTCTTTAATAGGTTTACTCCTTGCACCCAACGCGTTCACAATTCTCACTCCAAACACCGGGAAACTAGGCAAGCTAATGTTTGCTTTTAGTACCTGTTCATATAGCCTCTTGGATACTGCACATGCTTCACTCCTGTATCGACTAATGCCTCGATATTCAGTCCACATAGCTTGTTCCTTATCATGGGTAGTATGGGTTCTTTGGGAATCCTACTTCTTTCCTCCAGTAGATCTTCTCTCAGATCTCCACCATTGTCGTGTCTTAGTAGGTTTACTCTGGTCCTTGTAGTTCTCACTCCTGACCGGACCTCACCTGGAATGTCATTCAGTTTTCCGGTCTCTCCGCCTCTTCTATATGCACTGTGTCATTCATTCGCCTATCCCATCCTCTCTCATGATCTCTTGGTTCTTCACTCCTTCTCCAATCATTTCTCCATTGCCGTTTACCACCATGGTTCCTATACCTATGGCCACCACCTCTTCCTCTATAATTAGACGAATTACCAAAATGATTCCATGGGTCATTACTTCCCCCTCGGTTTTGATCATTAGCTTGATTGTGTTCCTGTGATCGAACACATTCTAACTGTTCCAGTATTTCCATTAAGGCCTCCCTGTCTTTAATTAGGCTCCCGGATACAGTTTCTTGCATTCTCCGGCTCATTCTTCTTTTTATCGCTGATATCATTATGTCATCACTCAGGGGTTGTTCCAAGGTCTCGTTCAATTCCCACAAATGTTCGGCAAACACTCTCAACGTTCCTCTCCATGTATTAAGTGACTTGCGGTGGAGTAGGTCCTCAATTTCTGCACACTGATGACCTTTGGACCAGTATTTCTTCAAAAATTCCTCTTCAAACTGATCATAACTAGTAGTCCCTTCCTTCTTCGTGACTCCCCAAGTGAAGGCCTCACCTTCCATTCTATCTATTGCAAATTGAATCTTGTCTGAGTCTTTAAGATGTGCTGGGAAAAGTCCTTTTAACCATTTCATAAATATCATTGGGTGCAACCCTCCTTTCGGTCTAAATTTCTGCCCTGTATTATTTTGGACGTACCGATTATCACTGCTCATCAAGGTAACGACTTTACCTTCCCCAACAGTTAAAGTGGCATTGCTAATTCGTTTATCGATTTCTTCTGTCTTGCTCTCTAATTGCTGCACTCCCTGTTGTAATTGCTTGACCTCCATTGCAACCCTCTTGTTATCCTCTTCTCTTTGCACGGCTATAGTATTTCTCAGATTGACAGCCAGTTGGTTTTGCCTATCTCCTATCCCCTTAACCGCATCATTGCATTGTTTCTGCATCTGTGTCACCTCGGCGATTCGATGATTGCAATTTGTTTCCACTTCGTTGATTCTTTCTCCCAATTCGGCTTTCATTTCTTCAATATCGTCTTCCATCTTTTTTGTTAACTTTCCTTCCATCTTCTCCACGTCTCCCTGGACTTGGTCTATGCTCTTCTGGAGCTTCCTGTCTCTCTCGTCGATGTCCATCTTCAGTCGTTCTTGTAACTCCTGCATTTCCTTCTTCAGATTACATTCCATCTTCATTTGCGATGTTTTGATCTCTTGTAAACCTTTCTCTAATGATGGGTTAGTTTCTTGTAAACCCTTTAGTGATTCTCTTGTTTCTTGTAAACCTTTCTCTAATGACTCTCTGAGACCTTTCTCTAATGATGCATTAGTTTCTTGTAAATCTTCCTTTAATGATTCTCTGAGACCTTTCTCTAATGATTCTCGGGATATTCTTCCCTCTTCTCTAGTTTCCTTAACCTCCTTTAGCAAGTCTGCCAACACCGACCACATATCGGCACCCTCTGAAACTGACTTATTTCTCGTCGTTTGTCCCAGTGTCTCGGGATAACTAGTTGAATGTGCTAATGGGCTATCTAATGACAATCCATAACCACTGATTCCTGAACCATCTTTGTCTTCCTTTCAACTACTGCCTCACAAACCTGCTTATCTCCAGTAGACATGTTTGGTTTATTTTTAATGCACAGGCAAGTAATACAGAATAACCTCTAGTAACCCAAAACACTCCTAATTATCGCGAAACTAATCAAACAGTAACTGCAGTATCTCAAAAACTAATAATTTCAAATATCAATTCTCACATACACAGCTTATGTAAAATGTTCTAAATAAGATAAATCACACCACTCATAAAATCTATAAATGTAAAATCCCCAAAAACAATGAGCATATCTGTATAATTACCATTTAGACAATGTAGTATGCATAAATAAGTATGCTATATTTCAGAGTATGTTTCGCAAACTTTTCGGAAATTACTGTAATTGGGCACTTTTTCCTAATGTGCAATTCAGTTTACAATTGTTTAATTACCGCAAAGACTGCACACTACAATTTAACATTATGCCAACCAGTCGTCTTTACTCACCAACTGACGTTACCACGAGTCGCGATGTTTTGATCTTTGAAGTGGGCGTGGCGCTGTACTGCCGCCGGAGCCGTGTGAAGTCGCGCTGAAGACCTGTGGCGAGTCGTCGTAGTTCTCCGTCGGCCGCTCCGTGGCGCTGCAGGTGAGCGTAGTTTCTAGTTCGGCCGCTAGATGCCGGGTCGGCGCTCGGCGTCTCGAAGTCGCGCTGAAGACCGTTGGTGTAGTGCGTCTGTGCTTGAACTACTCCTTGCACAGGTAGTTGGGATGACGTGTGAAATCACCTCGCAGATCGAAGCTCTTTGGCGCAACTGCTACATGGGACTGTGTGACGTCACTCAACAATTGCGTCGCCACATGAATTGTCGTCCGCATAAGAGTTTATGGGTCCACTTAAAGCTGTCCGATTTTCACTATTCAAAAAGCAATTTCAGTCAAAATATTACCACTAAACACTTCTTTAAGGCTTTCGTGACGAATTCTTAGTTCGTTTTGCTATAGTAATGTTCACACGTGACTTTCTTTAGTGTTCACTTTTCACAGTTTTTCGCGCGGATTTACGCATTTGCACATTATAACACAGTTTATTGACACTATTATTCTTATCTAATATGGCAAGGAAAAAGTTTAGTCACAATCGTAAGATGCTATTACTTCGTATTGTTCAAAAATGCACTGTTTCTTGTCGCGATTTTAAAGTTTACGCTCTGTTTCAATCCAACATTGAAAAATATTTTCTCGCTTTAAGCAAGGTAAAATTACCTATTGTTCTTTACTATTCGTCCGAAAATTGCACTTGTCCTTTCACAGTAAGCCAAGGGTGTAACACCTCCGATTTATTTACGTATCTCGCTCGATCGGGCTCTGAATAGCAGCCCAAATAAATATTAATTAATGTGACCATGTACCTAATGGGGCTGGCAATCGGAATGGACTGCTGCGGAGTTGTTACATTCCATTTTGTCCTTCTCAATGCTGTAATAATGGAACGTCTGGTAACAAGAAGAACAACACAGCTTCGCTAATCAAGAACCTATATTCGTCTCAAAAACACAAAAAGAAGGAGACAGCCACTGCCTTCGTCATACATATTCAATAACGGCTAATCTCTGCACAGGGCTCTTCATTATTCATTATTGTCACACGCTATTCAATCACTGCAATCCAGCACTGCAATCCAAATGATGCCGGCGCAGTAGATGCGAAACCAACATTATCGGCACAGAAATATCACTGATCACTATCGTAATTATACTTCTTCACTTTCCCGTATTATTCTAACACAAAGGGGTTAAACCGCGGCGATGGCCACTCCCTTTGTCGGTAAACCCTTGCGTTACAGCAACAGGCCTCCACACGGCACGGCCCGCAACCTGGGAACTGACTCAACTCTACACTCGCTCTCGCAACACGACACACTATCGATTGTTTGCCCTGTCGACCTGTGCCGAATGCAAACTTACAGTAAGGGCCTACGGACCCCTTACATCCCCGCCCTCGAAAACTTCTTTGGAGCCTCTGGCGTAAAAGAATCGGCAAGGGAATTAGACATTACTGCATCTGAACAAAACACACGGTGTAAATAATTAATGAAATTTCAATTCACTAAATAATCCCTCGACTCCGGTAGTGGGCTACCTCCACAATAATTTCCACAAAAAGGTTATTACATCTCATAAACATGGCATTGTCCAAATTACAATTTTTTATCAAGCAGCAGTAATCCTCTATAGTCCATATTGAATGTAACACTCAACATACAATCAAAAATTATTACATGAACATATGACATATGAACTATTATACTACAAATTAGTTGTTACAGGTTTTTACACCCATTCTCAGGTAATCGTCGATATGAAATATGAAGTTCTAGTTACAATACATCAGAAAATACAATGCAAATAAACATTCCCCTTTTTCAAATGTCCATTGAACAACTAAATGTTCTAAACATGTCCTACCCAACTACATCATGGGGCTTGAACACTCTCATTTCAGACATTTTCCCTAATCGCGTTCCCCTTCCTCATCTGGGTTATCCCTGTTCTCGTGTGAGTAGTACATTTTTATGTTTTCCACATGTTCCTTACCATGCACTCTCTTTGTCCGTGCATATTTCAACTCCACAGTGTTAGGATGACCAATTTTTATAATCCTGTATGGTTCCTTATAAACGTGGTTGAATTTATGTATTTCAGAGTTTATTTTATTTGATTTTGCACGAACCTTTACTAGTACCAAGTCTCTCACTCGGTAAGTTATCGGTTTCACTAACTTGTCGTGTCTTTCCTGTCTTTTCCTAGCCTTCTCCTTCATACTTAATTCCACTAGCTCCAATTTCCTTTCCCAAGTCAATGAACTTCCTGGTGGGTAGACTAGCAACTCACGAAAAATATTGTTGGGTTCTTGATTTAGCAATACTTCACATGGTGCAAACCCTGTAGAATCATGTGGGAGGTGATTCCTGACCCGCTCAAATTCTTCCAGATATTCTTTCCATGAACCATGCTTCCTATGACAGTATGTTCGACATAAACGGTTCAAATCCTTCATTGTTCGTTCTGCAGGGTTAGAAGCTGGCCTATACCTAGAAATGGCAATTTGTTCTATTCTGTGCTCATTAAGCATCTCTGTCCACTCCTTTGACCTAAATTGTGACCCATTGTCACTCAAAATTCGCTTAGGAATACACACCTTTTGAAAATAGTCTTTCACAAAATGGTTAATGATGGCTCTACTAATAGCTTTCTTCAACAAGTAAAATTGTATGTACTTGGAAACCAGTTCTTCCGCTACTAAGATTTGTGTGTAATTCCCTCGTGAGGCAGGAAGTGGGTCAAAGAGATCCACTGCAACTATGTCCTTAATTGCTGTTGGTACAATTGGATGCATATATCCTTTGTGCTGTACTGTAGTCGTTTAAGATTTTTGACAGGTGTCACATGTACTCAGTACCTTACGTATACGCCTTCCCATGTTGTTGAATGCACAATGTAACTTCAACTTTTCCAGACACTTCTTCGGTCCATAATGCGCATTACTATAGTGCGTATACCAAATTAATTTTTCTACCACATGCTCAGGCACACAGAGTTTCCAGTTCACCTCACTCTCCTTGTTTCTTTTATAAAGTATCCCATTGTGAATATAATAAAGTATGCGAATTTTTTCCTCTCCTGCACACCTGTATTTGGTTTTAATTGTGTTTAATTTCTCGTCCTCGTTCTGTTCCCTGCGCACATTCTTTAGGAATTTCCTTATGAATTCTTCATACTGTACTCCTTTCATCAGGTTAATTCTAACTCCTTCTCCTTCTGGCCTATCCACCAACATTCCTCTCGAGTCAGCTGGTAATCTTGATAAAGCATCAGGTATTATATGCGTTGCTCCTGGTTCATAAATTATCTCGAAGTCATAGTCTTGTAATACCAGGGCCCATCGCGTTAGTCTGCTATGCCTCAACCTGCTTGTAGTCAGAAATGTAAGGGCCTTATGGTCAGTTACTATTTCACATGCCTCCCTGCCAAATAATGCCGGAAACGCTTAAACCCCCACACAATTGCCAATGCCTCCCTTTCAGTAATCGAATATTTCCTCTCCCAAGTATTTAAACTTCTGCTACCGAACGCTATTGTTCTTACACTCTCACCATTTCCGCTCCTCTCCATTTGGTACAAATGTATTCTTAGCCCATAGTCAGAGCTGTCTGCTCCTACATAAAAGTCCTTGGAAAAATCCGGGTGGTACAATATGTCTGCACTATACAGTGCTTCCTTGATATTCTCAAACTCGGTTTGGCACTCTGCACTCCAATGCCACGGCATCCTCGCCTTGGTTAATTCCCTCATACTCGGGGCATTAAGTACAGATCCTTTGACAAATTTCCTATAAAACTCACAAACCCCAAAGAATACTCGCAACTGTTTCTTACTATGGGGGGTCGGAAAATTTCTAATAGCCTCCATTTTACTAGGATCAGGATAGATACCCTCCTCGGATTTTATATGGCCCAGGAATTTTATCTTTGATTTGCCAAATTCCGACTTGACCAGGTTTACAGTTACCCCTGCGGTTTCAAAAGCTGCCAAGATTGCATCCAATCTATTCAAATGTTCTTCCCATGATTCGCTTGCTATCAAGAGCTCATCCACGTAGACGGTGACCTTTATAAGTAACTCCTCGCCTAGTATCTTATCCATCGCTCTTATGAATTCAGACACTGACACATTAAGCCCAAATGGCAACACTCTAAATTGATAGCACCTCCCTCCATAAGTAAATGCTGTATACTGGCGGGAATCTGTGTCCAATGGTATTTGCCAGTAACCAGCAGCTAAGTCGATACTACTAAGCACCTTTGCTCCTCGGAATTTTTGAATCAGTTCTTCTATAGTCTCAGGTTTGTCCCGCTCCGGCTCGATGATTTTATTCACTGTTCGTGCATCCAAAACTATCCTCACCTTTCCATCCTTCTTATCAACAACAAATAGGGGGTTGTTATATTGACTGTTGGCCCTTTCTACAACACCAAGGTCCATCATCCTCTGTATCTCTTCATCTACTGCTCTTCGTTTCGCCTGGGGAATGGAATACTGTTTTATATTGAACGGTTTATGGTTCTTTATCTTTAGCTTACACTCCACCCCTTTCATGATACCTGGCCGTTGAGAAAATACCTTGTTCCGGACGGCTATGTGGAACTACTAAGAGGTAAGATCATCATGTTCGGCGTATGTCTCTAGAGCACTGTACTCCATGTGCAGTAGAAATTTCAGCAGCAGTTGGCACCTCAGTGACACAACGAACTGTTACAAATCGATTACTTCAAGAACAGATCCGAGACAGACGCCCTGTAGTGTGCATTGCACTGACCCCAAATCACCGCCATTTGCGACTTCAGTGGTGTCAGGCGAGCGCTCATTGGACAGTAGGGTGCAGATCTTTTGTGTTTTTTGATGAAACCGGGTTCTGTTCCGGTGCCAGTGATGGCCGTATGTTGGTTAGGAGGCCAGCTGAGGATCTGTAACAAAGCTGCCTGTTTGTTAGGTACAATGGACCTACACCTGGAGTTATGGTCTGGAGTGCCATGTCTTATGACAACAGGAACACTCTCGTGATTACCCCACGCACACGGACTGCAAAATCGTACGTCATTATGGTGATTCGACCTGCTGTGGTGCCATTCATGAACTGCGTTCCTGAAGGTGCTTTTCAGCAGGATATCGCTCGCCCAGATATTGCTGCTGTAACCCAAAACACTGCACAGAGTGTCGACATGTTGCATTGGCTTGCTCGATCATCAGTTCTGTCTTGAGTCGAACACATATGCGATGTTATCGGGCAGCAACTCCAGCCTCGCTCACAACCAGCATTAACCGTCCCTGTATTGATCGATGAAGCGCCACAGGCGTGGAACTGCACTCCACGAACTAATATCTGACACCTGTACAAGTGGTGCATTCAACATTCTGGTTTTTACCCTATTTATTAATGTACCAGCAATTCATATTTGCAATGGCTTACATTAACCAGAGATCTTGCGCTGTTAAACACTTAAATACGTTACATAGACAAATGTATTTCTGAAATGTCATTACTCTTCATCGAATATGACAGAATGTACTTCTGTCTGTCTTCTTTGAAGTTCATGCATGCATGTTTTCATTGACGTTCTCTGTTTAATTGTTATGGGTTTTCACGCTATTTCTTTCATATTCGGTTGTGAGTTACTCTGAGGCCAATTTTATACTGTTTATAGGCATGGTGTATGACGTATGGTTATGTGAAGATCTGGTACATTTGAGGACTATAGATGAACTAAGAGCACTAAGTGAAAAAAAATAGATTTTTATTTAATAACAGAGATAAAAAATTGATGGGAGCTAAAGACTTAGGAAAATGTTCCATTACATACAGTGGCGTCCCACAAGAAGATCTTCTAAAGGAAAGATGAATTAATTTTTCACAAATTCACGGAATTACTTGACTTACTTGTTTATCTACTTATTTTCTCTTATGTGTACTTTGGATATTTAATTTTTGTTGATAGACTTCCTGTGAAGATGGTCGTTACGACCGACACCGATACATAAAAAAGAATAATTCGCACAGATTATGGCTAAATTGCAGTTCTTCAGGTCCGAGTAAAAGTGATTGGCTTATTCAAACCCAGACCAGAATTAGGTAATTTAAAAGAACCCTACAGAAACCATGTGTGATTTTGTATACTTTAAAGCCCAGTTTTGTGCAGCGTACTCAATTGTGCAATGTAAGTCAACTCGTACAAATACAGACCAACACATGACCCGCTCACGAGGAGGCAACGACGAAATCAAGTAAGAGAATGGCACGCAAAGTAATAGTAACCAACACTGTGGGAGATGTTAATTGTTGGAAACAAGCATATGCCTTAACTTATTGTTCCATGTCACTGATAAACCTTAAGCCCTGCTTGGGCTATTTAACGAGTTCTACAATAATGAAATATAAAATATGTATGCATAACAATGTTACTATATGACACAACCACCAGTTTACGTTTACAATACTGGTAAACTCTCTCATAGGTCAAGCTCCATCGTCCAGGTCGTGGGAGACGATTGACGGTATGAAATAGGGGTTTACCTATATGGTTGAAGTACAGTGGGGACTCTGTGTGCCCCGGCGCAGCTGTAGTAGCTGTGAAGGTCCTAACGGAACCGCGAATAGTGACGGCTAATGGGGCTTTGGTGAAGGGCATGACGTCAGCAACAACGAAGATTGCTTTCAGGACAGTGGAGTTAACGGAGAGACACCTTAAACTCAGAGGGATATTCATAAGGAAAGGGATTACACCGTGACAGAAAGTCAAGCCAGTCTGAAGGCAAAGAACGTAACAGGCTCAGCAGAACCCTTGCTGCACAGAGTCAGCAACTCCGGCAGGGACATCTTACCTGCTGGCAGTCCTCGTAATATAGACTTGGAGAACAGGACCGCTGACAGCAATGACGGTGGGAAACCGAAGAAGGACGGGTATTTTCGTATAAAATGTGGTCTTAAAAATGTGAACTCGAATGAACGGTGCATAGCAAATAAGACTATAAATAAACTAAGAATATTAAATGAAAGAAATATAGATATTTATTTAATAACAGAGATAAGAAATTGAAAGGAGCTAAAGACTTAGGAGAATGTTCCATTACATACCGTGGCGTCCCACAGCCTCAGCAGGAGTAGCAATCTCAATAACTTAAAAAAAAGGGAAGTAAGGTACGCTTGTATGTACAGGTGAATGAGAGGATGGTATACCTGATATTTAAAATAGAAAGGGCAGACGTGGGAGTGCCACGCACCTACTCCAGTGAAGCAGAAAGGAAAATAGACATAGGAGATTTTGTATGGGAAGTTGCAAGAAACAAGAAACGCTAAAAAAAAGAAGATTACATCACAACTGGTGGTGAAATGAATGTAAGAATGAGAAATATCCCAATAGAAAACATTACGGTGATTAATGGAGAAAATGCTGTAAATAACAGCAGAAAACTCTTGACAGATTTCGCATACTTCAGTAACTTCTGAATTATAATAAATATTTCAAGGACAAAGAAAACGAAAATAACCTATGCATAGGGAGGAAGCCAAACAGTAATGGACTACTATCTAAACAATCAGAAAATATCTTTGTCGTTTACGGTTGTAGGAGTGCGTAGAGTAGCAGAACTAATTACAAATCACTATATGCTAACGGCAACAATATCCGTTAAAGCCAAATGGATGAAAATTTCGTTTGATGAAAAACGCCACAGAAAGCAGCGGTAAACTTTTCTACTAAAAATAACTTCCGTTAGGGAGTTATACGAACACAGACTGAATAATTATGATGAGGAAATAAAGAAGAACAAAGGTTTAGATCAAGAATGGGAGTACAGCAAAACTATAATACGAAAAACCGCCAAAGAAGTTAATGTGTACAGAAATCGAATGCAAAAAAAAAAAAAAAAGAATTGAAATACTGGAACGATAGTATGAGCAGATAAAAAAGATATAGGGAGATAAAAAAAATTACGTACCTTAAGTGGATACAAAACAAGACAACAGAAAGCAACAACGAATACGAGGGACTAACAAGTGTAGTGAAACAACACTGTTGGTCAGTTAACCCTCCTACTGACAGGATGTTTTTATATTCGTGAGTCATACAGACCCCAAGTAGTATAAATGAACTATCATAGAAACATACTTTACAGTAGTTCGATGTGACAGTAACTATTCATTTTGATAAATATTACGTTCAAGAAACGAAAGAGTATTTTGATTGGGGTCATCCTGTCCCCAGTGGGACTCAGTACAAAAATCATGAATAACTTTCAATGTGTTGCAAATATAAAACTAAATAAAACATAATTGGTTACTGTTGATTCAGAGAGAGCAAGTAACACATTTAAAAATATAGCTTTGAGGACAAGGGAAATATTATTTCCAATGTACTTACGGAATCATATTAACCCCCATTAGTACTAGGAAGTGTACAACAATTGTTACCAGGAACCCTAACAATAGTTTCATAAATAAGCAGGGAATAACATTTCCATTGGTACAGGCAGTCGACTACTGTTAAAAATTACATTCATTGTCCTGCTTACATAAATGTTACATACAAGAAACAAACAAACATATTAAGGTGGGTCATATTGAGCCCGTTGGTACTCACTGAAAAAACCATGAATAAATTTTAATGTATTGTAAATATAAGATTTAACGAAACGCCGTTGGATACAATTGACTCATAGGAAGAAATTCATATATTTTGGGAACAATGGTTTTGAATACAGATGGAATGTATATTCCCAATAACTCATAAACACTAAATTGACCAAGTATGCGTCTCCTCTTGTGAAATCAGGGTGCCTTCTCTTCGTCATCAAGAAGCGCTTGACTATTCCAAACAGCTGGAAATCAGTCATAGCAACACTTCTCGTTAAGAAAGGAGACAGGAAACACTGTGACAATTATATAAAATTGTACTAAAAATTATATAACATTTGTCGAAGATAGTAGCACAAAGACCTACAGTAGTTTCTAGAAAAACTTGTAGGAGGATCAAGAAGAACAAACTGAGTTCAGGTAGGGTACATCCTGTTCTCTTACGACAAGGAAAAGTCGAGTGGATGCGCCGCACCCAGTAAGAATTGGTAAAGATGGCTGCAGGCGTTTCAGTGTCCAAGTGTTTCAGTAGTAGCCAGTTCACGTTTCTCCAAGAATAAGTTTGTACGTTCAAGGGAGCAATGATGTAGAATTTAACATAGAAACACTAAGTACATTCCAGTGAATTTACCAGGACCCTAAAATTGCTATTGGTGGAAAAGTAATGACAAATTAAGGGTTACAACAAGGACGGATTCGGTCTCCGATATTGCGTGATAACTAGTCGCTCATAAGGTGAGACGACGACTAAAGTAAAACAATTTTACACTCACAAGTTTAAACAACGGATTTGTGTACGTGCAACGCTCTTTGCTGATGAGCAATTTCTTTTAGATAACAGTGAAGATAGCCTTCAAAAAGCCATTTACAAATTAAATATTACTGCCAAGAGATATAATTTAACAGTCTCTGAGCAAAGAACGTAGGTCATGGGGTTTAAAAGTCGAGACAAGCTCTCAACTGAAGTTTCAGTAAACGACTAGAAAACAAAGATAAATGAATTCAACTTCTTGCAAAATTCGATGTCCTTTACAAACAAAAATCATTCCTAAAATATTGAAATATTCATTTATGTTAATGTCACAATAGGCAGAACAACGACTAGAGTGTTGAAGAGAGAAAACTTTAACAAAGTACTGCAAAACAATGGCACTCCTTCTAATTTTGTGCAAGAGACATTTCCACAATGAATTAAGAACAGAAGCCATGGAAGAGCGGCGTTTAAGAAGAGCAGCTTACTCTAGGCTATGTGATATGATAAGGAACACAACAATGAGGAGTGAACTACGGCGTAAAGGCGTTTGTGAGCAGATCAGTGATAATATAAATATTTGGATGGATCATTCCACAAGATTTAATGAAAATACAATGCATAAAGCAATAATGAATAATTATTGGCCAAGAGGGAAAAGATTAACAGATAGACCTAGACCGAGATGGAGAGATCAAGTAATAACCAACCACACACAACAGAGTTTTATTGACAAAGAGGACGCAACAGGCAAATCACAAAAGACTTGAAGAAAGAAGAAGAAGAAGAAGGCTAATATAGTTGAACTACAAACGCATTTTCTGCAACCACGTAACTTCATAAATCTAAGATATAAGATAGACACTTCGTAATGTGTCATGGAATATCAGCTTGCAAATTGTAAAACATGTGTGAATTAGAACATGACTTGTCGGTCTAGAGGGACGTGGCAGGTCCTCTGTGAACTCTGTGAGGGAAACTCATGCGGCAGTGTAAAAATAAGTTACATTAGTTAAAACTTCGTTTTAGCATCAATTCTTGGAGAATAATTGAATAACGAGAAGCTGTTTTTGTTACCCACTAGAGCCATTCGTAAGTATCCGAGCAAAATAACTGAGCATAGGAATTGTAAAAAAAAATGGTTCAAATGGCTCTGAGCACTATGGGACTTAACATCTATGGTCATCAGTCCCCTAGAACTTAGAACTACTTTAACCTAACTAACCTAAGGACATCACACAACACCCAGTCATCACGAGGCAGAGAAAATCCCTGACCCCGTCGGGAATAGAACCCGGGAACCTGGGCGTGGGAAGCGAGAACGCTACCGCACGACCACGAGCTGCGGACTAGGAATTGTAATTTGAATTGTGATTTGCTAGCAATTCTATCATGTTCATTAATTGTATTTGTGAATAATGTGAATGATTAATGATTTAACTTGTAAATCAAGTTGGCCAACATTTGTTGTTGTTGTGGTCTTAGGTTCGAAGATACTGCTTCTCTGCAGCTTTCTGGGCTGCTCTATCTTGTGGAAGCCTCTTCATTTCTGGATACCTACTACAACCTACATTCTTCCGAATCTGCTCACTGTGTTCATCTCTCGGTCTCCCTCTACGACTTTTCCCCCCCCACCCCCTCACTTCCTTCCAGTACTAATACGGTAATCCTTTCATGTCTCAAAATTTCTCCTATCAACCTATCCCTTCTTCTAGTCAAGTTGTGCCTGAAATTTATTTTCTTCCCAATTGTATTATCAGTTACGTGATCTACCCATCTCATCTTCAGCATTCTTCCATAGTACCTCGCTTCAAAAGCTTCTGTTACCTTCTTGGCTAAACTATTTACCATCCATGTTCCACTTCCATACATGGCTACACTCCACACAACTACTTTCAGAAAAGAATTCCTAACACTTAAATCTATATTCGATGTTAAGAAATTTCTCTTATTGAAGAACGATTTTTATTCCATTGTCAGTCTACATTTTATTTTCTTTCTACTTCGGTCATCATCAGCTTCTTTGCTGCTCTGATAGCAAAACTTTAAATGTCACATGCCCTAATCTAATTACGTCAGTATCTCTAAAGAGTAAAAATCCGCTTCAATTGCTAGTAATTTTCTTAGTTTATAGGTTTCGAAGCTTAAAGATTCATCTTCAGGTGCCACCAAATAATTGTCAAAACATGAGTGTGTGACGGTTTGGCCAGCTAGTCATTGGGGATCACACTCACGTCAAACAAACTGATGGGAGGTTAGGACCAGCGACGACAGCGCCCACGTAGACATCTCAACACACTGCTAAAGATGATGCTTTAAACTTCGAAACCGGCCGTAGAATAAATTAAGAAAATCATTAGCAACTGAAGTGGATTTTTATTATATAAACGTATTTCTCAGTTGCGGATGTTCATCTGATGAAATATTTTGTCCTTCAGCATCACCTCATTTAATTAGATTTACACATTTATGCCACACAATTTCTGTGAGCAGTATTCAGTATCCTCTGATGAACTGTGAGTAATAAAAGTGGATGGTATCTCAGAAAACTTTTGGATTTTAACTTCTGAAACCGTGAACTTTAGCCAGTTAATGATTAGTTCCATTAAATCCTCATAGGGAGAGCAGCGGAATGACGATATAAGTGCTACCTGTGCTGGTACGAGAACATCAACTTAAGACTCCAGGATGATGGACATTTTGAGAACTTCATTGTTTTGCTTTGATTCGGCAAGACATAACTAGTACTCTTCCACGTCCTTACAACTCCAGTATAAAGGAGACAGTTGTGTGCAGTCTCGAGCAACACAGAGAAATTAACTTACGTCAGATTCAGTAGAGACGACAGTGCATCTTAATTGTAGATGCGTTTAACAGCTGTGGATTGCTATAGTATCTTACATTAAAGTTTGAAATTAGAAAATTAGTCTTGCTAAATACACTACTGGCCATTAAAATTGCTACATCAATAAGAAATGCAGGTGATAAAGGAGTATTCATTGGACAAATATATTATACTAGAATTGACATGTGATTACATTTTCACGCAATTTGAGTGCATAGATCCTCAGAAATCAGTATCCAGAACAACCACCTCTGGCCATAATAACGGGCTTAATACGCCTGGGCATTGAGCCAAACAGAGCTTGGATGGCGTGTACAGGTACAGCTACCTATGCAGCTTCAACACGATACCACAGTTCATCAAGAGTAGTGACTGGCCTATTGGGACGAACCAGTTTCTCGGCCACAATTGACCAGACGTTTTTAATTAGTGACAGATCTGGAGAATGTGCTGGCCAGGACGGCAGTCAAATATTTTCTGTATCCAGAAAGGCCCGTGCAGGGTAATATGGGGTCGTGCATTATCCTTCTGAAATGTAGGGTTTCGCAGGGATCTAATGACGGGTAGAGCCACGGGTCGTAACACATCTGAAATGTAACGTACACTGTTCAAAGTGTCGTCAATGCGCACAAGAGGTGACGGAGACTTGTAACCGGTGTCGACAAACACGGATGCGACCATCATGATGCTGTTAACAGAACCTGGATTCATCCGAAAAAATGACGTTTTGCCATTCCTGCACCCAAGTTCGTCGTTGACTAAACCATCGCACGCGCTCCTGTCTGCAATGCAGCGTCAAGGGTAATCGCAACAATGGTCTCCGAGCTGATAGTCCATGGCGCTGCAAACGTCGTCGAACTGTTCGTGCAGATGGTTGTTGTCTTGCAAACGTCCCCATCTGTTGACTCAGGATCGAGGCGTGGCTGCACGATCCGTTACAGCCATGCGGATGCCTGTCATCTCGACTGCTAGTGATACGAGGCCGT
This sequence comes from Schistocerca piceifrons, assembly GCF_021461385.2. Lineage (NCBI taxonomy): Eukaryota > Metazoa > Arthropoda > Insecta > Orthoptera > Acrididae > Schistocerca > Schistocerca piceifrons. The sequence goes on along the minus strand of NC_060142.1, from coordinate 690,008,827 downwards.
TGGGATCCAGCACGGCGTTCCGTATTACCCTCCTGAACCCACCGATTCCATATTCTGCTAGCAGTCATTAGATCTCAACCAACGCGAGCAGCAATGTCACGATACGATAAACCGCAATCGCGATAGGCTAGAATCCGACCTTTATCAAAGTCGGAAACGTGATGGTACGCATTTCTCCTCCATACACGAGGCATCACAACAACGATTCACTAGGCAACGCCGGTCAACTGCTGTTTGTGTTTGAGAAGTCGGTTGGAAACTTTCCTCATGTCAGCACGCTGTAGGTGTCGCCACCGGCGCCAACCTTGTGTGAATTCTCTGAGAAGCTAATCATTTGCATATCACATCATCTTGTTCCTGTCGGTTAAATTTCGCGTCTGTAGTACGTAATCTTCGTGGTGTAGCAATTTTAATGGCCAGTAGTGTAACACAAAAGTTATTCGATAACGTCCACAGTTCGAAATAATGGCAATACCTTGAGTAATTACAAGTCGCGAATGCCTGGATGGATATTTGTAATGAAGAAGACGGTATCACGAACTGGCGTCATTTGCTAACTGGTGAAAAACTACAGAATTAATAACATCGTAAATAAAAACCCGAAAACAAATAGCTGTTTACCAATGTTAGGAGCACTGAATAAATAAGAAAAATAGTATTTCGTCTCCCTGTGTTATTGGCAAAGCGAAGTGGGTGATAGGCAGTTGAGTCCCTTGCCTCAAACGCTTTTTGCAGCTCTTCAGCCGCTGGTGTTTCTGGCTTGCATGCCCCCCTTTCGCAGCACAGAGCCACGCCGTCTCCGGCTAAAAACGTTATCGTTCACATAAACGGAGCTGGCGAGCGGCGGGCATACAGCCTCTGCGAACTTTTTTCGTGCGGAAATCCGTTCAAAGGAAGTTTAATTACGCACCGGAACAGAGTTTATTCGGATCGTGCAAGCGCTTGTGTTTAAAAATAGGGAAAAGGGGGAATTTCCGTCAGAAGATCGCTCGCTTCGGCTCGCCTTTGTGAAAACGTTGACCGTCCGGCCTCTTAACTGGGCGGCGCGAACATCGGACGAGACGCGTTTCAAAAGAGACTCCATGGACGAGCGCGCCAGAAATTGAAACAGATAGTGCGGGGCAAAATTAAGAGTCAGCCCGTTCTCGAACGTTCGACTTCCTCGACGAAAGAAAACGAGAGGAATATTTAATTTGTTGCAGAACTTGTTTGACGATGTCCCCGAACAGAAAAAGCAAATTGGAAATATTTACCATTCGTTACAAAGCAATTTCATGCGACTCTTGTATGGTTGAATACCAATCCCAGTTTCTACGACTCGAAACTGAAGAACAAATTAACTTATTTATTCGTGTGATGCGAAAGGGTCGCTTGCAACATGAAACATAAATAGCGTGTAACGGCAGGTATTAAAGCAGTTGGACAGGTATGAAAAATAAAACAACAGAATGATGAACGGTCGACCTACACGGGAAGAAATAAAGAGTGTATAAAAGTTATCCCAGACTATGCCCTATTAATATATCGCTCTTTGGGCGTAGGTTCAAGCTCCCTGAGAAGACAGCTCAGCCTCTGCTGTCGTCGGCTGATTTTGGACCGACTATAACTACGTAATTCAGTTTTGCCCCATCGTCCAACACGCTAACGTGGACACCCTACTCCACCTTTCTATTGGCCCATACGTCGTGTTTGATCACCCAGAAATGTATTCTTATACACTCAATCAGAACCTGCAACAAAACATGGAAGAATTCCCACTGACAGCGATAGGGATAGTCAGAACATCGGCCTACGACCCCGTAAGGCACCAACTTTTGCCAGTGGTGGAGTCGAGATGCAGGAGTGTTTACCAAACGTACCTGACCTGGCATTTGTCCGCAACTCGTGATCGTGCGGTAGCGGTCTTGCTTCCCGCGCCCTCGTTCCCGGGTTCGATTCCCGGCGGAGTCAGGGATTTTCCTAGCCTCGTGATGACTGGGTGTTGTGTGATGTCCTTAGGTTAGTTAGGTTTAAGTAGTTCTAAGTTCTAGGGGACTGATGACCATAGATGTTAAGTCCCATAGTGCTCAGAGCCATTTGAACCATTTGACCTGCCATTTCCCAACTATTTTACAATGCAGCAAAGCCTCAATGGAACCAACGTCGCCTTAACGTTTCTCAGACATCTCTGATTGTTGTGTCGTCATTCTGCCCCAGCGGCACTACACCCACGAGCCAATTCATACTTAGCAATTGGGAATGAAGCACATTAAGTCATCAGCTCGGCGTCACATATATTGGCACGATATCGAAGCTGCAATAGAACATGGGGGAGAGTGCATGTTGATTTTGCCGCGCCATTTCAGAGAGCTTTGTGGCTGTTTGTAATGTACACCCTGTACAATTTTCCTTCTGTGGCACGGTTCCGTCAACGACAACCCACTTTACAATGCGTGCTTTCTTTACATTTAATAACTGAACACATTTCTCTGCTTACATGTTTTCCGTTACAAGGCATACACGTTGCAGCTTCGAGCACAATCAATCAGGTGGCTGTCTGCTAAAAACTTCAACATTGTTAAATACATAGACTTTATATACATACTACATTAACATAAAAGATTATTTAACTCAGTATTTACAAAGTAAAATGGCGGTAAGTGAATTCAGCTGTTATCAGTTTACCTTCTGAGTGTATACTATCTGATTATCTACCCTCACAGTTTGTATTATTTTTGAGACATTGGGTCAAATGATTCAAATGGCTCTGAGCACTATGGGACTTAACATCAGAGGTCATCAGTCCCCTAGAACTTAGAACTATTTAAACCTAACGAACCTAAGGACATCACACACATTCACGCCCGAGGCAGGATTCGAACCTACGACCGTAGCGGTCGCGCGGTTCCAGACTGAAGCGCCTAGAACCGCTTGGCCACATCGGCCGGCTTTTGAGACATTTCCACATTTAGTTCTCAGCTGTCATAGGCGTTTAATTTCTCATTCTCGTTATCGCTGTCTATCGGACATATTATAATTTAGCAAGGTAGAATACTTCGGCTTGGTATAATCACCTCCCTCAAATAATTACTTCCTTTTTCTGTTTTCTATTCAACACACAAAACGCATGAACATACGATTCACTAAAACCAAGTGCCCTCCAAAATTCGAACACGTTAATTACTATTTGTTTTGGAATTGACATACCTCATTTGAAATCCTTCATTCTTCTCTTTCAAACAAGCGTTCTGTTTCTTTGGAATTGTCTGTATTTGAAACATTTCTCTTAATCTCCCATTAATGTCTTGTAGGCCTAAGTGTTCTGTCTCCAAAAATGTAACCGCTACGATCGCAGGTTCGAATCCTGCCTCGGGAATGAATGTGTGTGATGTCCTTAGGTTAGTTAGGTTTAAGTAATTCTAAGGTCTAGGGGACTAATGACCACAGATGTTAAGTCCCGTAGTGCTCAGAGCCATTTGAACCATTTTGAACCAAAAATGTATAACTTTTCTAAAACATCTTTTTAGCTTGTGAAATATTTGATTTAGAAAATCGAGGTTGCCAGGAAATTCTTGGCGGACTTCCTTAGATCCAAGTGCGTGCTAAAGCTTCTGCCGGATAAAATAAAACCAGTACACTTAACAGGTGAAGGATATCCATACAATAGTTAAGCAAAACAACTACTCTGCCTAAAGGGTTCGCGCAGTTTTTTACTTTTTCTGTCTCAAGTTAATATCTAAAAAGTAATTGCTTTACGTTTCAGCATTTTGTATAGTCCTTCCTACGTGCTTCTTTAAATAGACTGCTGTCACAAAGCCACAGTGAGTCTACTTCTAGCAGTCATTCCGTAAACCTCGAACCTCCGTGTCAGCGAAACGCCGCCAATCATTCAATATGCAGAGTTATATGTCACGCAGTTGCGGTCGAGCTTTAATAAGGGAATATTCATACAATCATTTCAACATCTACAGTCAAAGTTTTATTTACATTGATCGTTACAGTGAAAAGTATGTTATTCAACCATTTCGATAGTTGCCAATGGATATTTGCTAATTTTCGTATGGCTACATAGAGTTTGTGTAGTTGCTGACATGTTTGCTAATGTCTGTGTATGTTATTACATGCAGTTTGACTATCGCATGTTCAAAATAACAATGCAGATGAAATGAAAGGTCAGTTGACAGCACTGTGTTGAATCATCTTTTAAATCATTAAAGCACCTAATAATCCTCGGGAGGATAGCTCTAACAGAAGATCTACAACATTTACGAGACATCCCAAAATTGCTCGGTAAGCTTGAAACGTCATAAACGGAGGCGGTGGTAACATTACGAGTCAAGACAGCTGTAACGGAACTTGAATAGCGTAAAGTTATCGTTAAAAACGCACGCCGCGCGATTTGTTACGATTTGGTCGGTCATAATAGTAGTAACATGCTTTTGAATACAATTAAAATATAACGGCGATACCTGTTTAGCGTTATTGGAAATAATATGTAATAAATTAATGAGTAAGGTAGCCAATTCTATAAGAAGAGGTAAAATTGGGCATATTAAGGTGTTTTGCTTTATATCGACTAAGCCGATGATACGGCGTCTTTTTTTTCCGTTTACTCTTAGTAGAAAAAAGAAAAAAACAAGTAACGAAGTGCTAATTGTGCGTTGTGAAAAATATAGGGGCGAATTTTAAATAGCTACAGTGTATAATCAGACTAACAAATGGACATTCAGTTACGCGAAATAGCGGACAGCGAAGTGTGGTCATTAAATTGAGTACACCTACAGGGCGGTCAATTCCGGGATAAGTCTATTCGCATCTCACGAGGGACGCGGTATTGAGACCTGTTTCTCTTAATTATATCACGGAGAGCGGGCTTCAATTTATAAAAAGGAGAAAAGCTGTATCATTATCATTGACTGTTGGTGTTAAGCAACCAAAACTGTTCATCAAAGGGTTTCGGTGAATGAGTGGGGAAAGCGAAATGAAACTGTGAACGAAGTTATGTTAAATAAAGCAGAAGAGACAAGACAGTTTGGTCGTATCTGTTATTGTTCCATAAACCGTAACATTTATTCTCGTTGTACGAAGCCTTTATAGACGATCGTTATGACAATTTTCTTTGAAGGGATCTCGTTACGAGTTAAGTTTTGGGGACCTGGTCAACAGGGGATAGTTCGTAGGTCTTAACTACTGCAGCTATTCTGGAATCAGGTGCTACCGTGACCGTTGTGTGTTGTCAATGGCTTAAGGTCATCATATCTCATGCTCTAAGATCGACGCGCCTTTCCTCTTGGTATAACGGTATCTCACGGTAACAACGACAACGCCGACGGCGAAGGAAGATACGGTAGACGGTTAATACAAAGCTACACCGCCCTCGTTTCACAGCAAAAGGCCACTTCCGTCACTTACTTCTTGTCAGTTAAAATGCACAAAGTGGAGGTGTCAGTCACTACAGGCAAAGAGCCTCTGTGTGACACGAAATCCACATTTGCAGTTAATCTCCCTTTTGGTCACCCTCATGTTATTCTCCACCAATACGTTACATTGCTTGTGTTTCAGCCATCACGTGTCCTTATGAAACGTAGGTTACATGTTGCCAACATATTTGGGTGGGTTAGTTGCCAAGTGAAATAAGTTGCAGAAATTGAAAAAAATGTGGTTGACGGGCAGATGTTTATATCCGACAAGTGTCGTGGGTTCTAGTTCGGTAGTTCACCAACACTGAACGAAACAACTGAGCGCCGTGGGGGTCACTGGTATACGTCCAAATGTTGGTGGCTGTCAAATACACTGCCACCGCCTGATAACGAACGGGTTTGTTGCTCACGAAAAACTTCCAAGACTGTGTCATGAAAAGCGGAAAAAATGTTCTACACATGATAGCAACTGACTGAAAATGCATACAAAAAATGGTTCAAATGGCCCTGAGCACTATGCGACTTAATTTCTAAGGTCATCAGTCACCTAGAACTTAGAACTAATTAAACCTAACTAACCTAAGGACATCACACACATCCATGCCCGAGGCAGGATTCGAACCTGCGACCGTAGCGGTCGCTTGGTTCCAGACTGTAGCGCCCAGAACCGCACGGCCACTCCGGCCGGTGAAAATGCATACAGCAAGTATGATAAAGCACAAGGAGCATTATTTTTTCTACAATAACTCTGAACGTCAATGCTCAATTCCAGGAGGAAAGAACGTGCTCCTATAAACAGCACCGGCCACCTCTCATTGACCTTTGCTCGACGTCAGTTTTAAACGGGTTCGGGTGATGCAGGGGCGTAGATACGGGTGGTTTTCTTTTTAATAGCAGGTGTAAGTCACTCACGTTAAAATTCGATAATTATTACTTGTAATAAATATGAAATTAAATTTTACCTTTGGAACACTGGCAGTGACTATTAGAACGAAAATTTTGGGAGCAACAAGAAGCTGGCATGATTTTTGTAAGTTGTCGATGGTCAATAGAGCCTCGGATTCCTACTTCATGTCGACTGTCTTTTGTTTGCGACTGCTGCCAACTTGAGTGATACAACTGTAACACTACACTTGCGCAGCGTAATAGTGTTGTGTGTGTCAACTGAAAGGCAAATAGCTTAACGAGGGTGTGTCAACATGAACAACTCTACAATATGCCTTCACACAACCTTGTTACTTCTGTGTCTAATTTATACCATAGCTGCTGATTATCTCCATACTCGCATGACTGTACTGGTACCGTTGTGTAGCAGAAAGATTGTACCTCCTACGTCCTTCCCAAAATTAGGCGACAAGTTCTCCATCCTGCTTTTTCCGCTCCTCACATTCCACTGAAGTCGGAGCTTGACTAAGGATTGACAACCTATATCAACTTCTGTCGATATCTGACACCACTAAAACATGAATTAAAATTAAAATGGCTTAAACAACAAAATGATTACCAAAGCTTGAAGTTTTTTAATCCTTTATACTTCAGAGTGTCTCGGGTTTCATTCGCAGTGACGTAACAACGGTACCGCTTATACATTTGTTGGAACTATTTGCAATGGCGTAACAACATCCGATGCCTGTGTCCCAGTGTTACAGACCAATCACCGAGCTTATATTAGTTTACATGAGGATTTAAAAAAAATAGAGTCTGTGGAAGTTTTACTGTCACACTGACAGCAAGAAAAAAGCTGCAGTTCTTAAAGTGACTCAAATTGTATAGGTAGACCAGTTCACCTGAAGTGATCTTTCACTGTAAATTTTCTTATTTATATTTTAGAAGTGTGAAGTGTTATTAAATTAGGCTGACCTTACATGACAGTAAATGTAGCTTTTATATCACCCATTCAACATTAAGTTCAGGTGGTTATTATTAACATAGGGCAAAAATCGTCTGTTTCTAGTAGCTCTCTAAAATACATTAAAAATAAGGGTAATGCTCCAGAAGACAGATCCATTGTGGATAGAAAAGAAGAATGGAAATGTTACTTTATATACACTGTAATGTGTAGCATCATATTCGTAAATAAACGGAAAATGTTTCATTAACTACATGATTACAGGTCCTACTGTGTAGGAGAATGGGAACACCACAAAACCATTCTATAGCCTGATATACCTAAATAGATAATTATGCTATCGATATATGCATCACTTCGGTAATTGTTCCAAAGGGCTTGCCGATACTTTTTCTGTTACGCCACCAACAAATTATGCCTCAAAACAAGCAGTTTTGAGAGCATTTTCAATTGATGTTCATCCAGAACCCAGCAAACATTGATAGCATGAAGAAGGAAAATGAAAATTCTGGAACACTACGAAATCACGTAAATGCAGTGTGGAGGACATTATTTTTCTGTCATAAGCCATTAGCAGTATAGCTTATTCATGGTGTTCAAGATTTTAAATCAGAATCATACAAACTGAATTAATGACGCATATCTATTTTTATCTACAAAAACGAAACCAGGGACATCTGCTGAGCACTTGTTTGATAATTAGAAACAAACAAAAAGTGTGAAAACTAGAAAGAATTTAATACCAATCACTGAAACGTTTTATGTGGTAGGGTAGAACTTATTTAAAGAAGAAGGAAGGATTCCGGAATAATACATTATGAGGAGCTACAGACCATAAAGAAGGAAAGTTTCGAGTCAATGTAGACGCTGAGTTAAAAATCAACTCTAGAAATCGGTGCAAAAAGGAGTAAGTACACCAAGTCCTAAAAAGTTGGGGGAAATAAGAGTGGCCCGAGAACAGAGTCTGTAACGCCGGAAATGCATATCCTCCTATTTCCATCTATTGCACTGAAAATTTTTTTCCTTATTTTGTTACCTGAAGATATAACATTTCTGTGTCTTTGTATATTGTAATTGTTTTACTATTTGTGTATATATGCACTTATGTCGCTGTATAATTTGTTTGTTTTGTGAATATTATTTGTATTTATACGCTGGATCTGGCCTAGGGAAAACTATACTATCGAACGAATACATCGATAGGTCGTGTGGAGAACGAAAGTGTTTAGGATCTTTGCTAGTGTTAACTCTGCCGCGTGGAGCGCGGGCTGAGCAGAAGGAGTCTGGCTGGGGTGGTGCAGTGGAGCAGGTGTGTTGTGTGAAGCTCCCGCGAGCTGCCGCGCTTTCGGGGTTTGGCAGCATGTAATTACGCTCGACTTGCGATAATAGTTTCTGGCATGGTGTCGCGGACGGGAAGCATTAGCTGGCGCACATCAAGAGCCCGTTTCGTCTGGTGACCGTGTCGAGAAGAAGGCGCGCCAACATCCAGCTTCTGCTACAGCGACGGCCGACAATGAGTGACTGTCGCCACCTCCTCGATCGACGGCTTCAAACCTTCAATCAGCCAACAAGGAAGACTGGAAGCACGTAAAGTTTTAGAACTGTATGGCAGACCTCAGCTTTTCAAACTTTTAAAATTGTTGCATCACAAAATTACAGCAACTTAGCATGAACCTTTGTTGCTCATTGTCCCAATTGCATTACCAAGCAGGGTCCCTTCCTTTTCCGAAATGAACCCGAGTGTCGTTGAAATTCAAACGCCAGCGTTAAAGTAATATAATTCGATTTCACTGCTTTAATTTCAAAGTTCAGTTAAAGTATTCACAGCTGGCTACAATATTTAGATTACACGAGCACAAATTAAGAGTGCGAGTTTTGTAAGCATATTTTAGCTTACCTGTGACTGCAGCTCAGCTTGGTATGTACTAAATTTTACTATTGTTAATTGTTCAGAATCATTTAATTCAAGTTCAAAGTTAAATCTCTTACTTCTAAATTGCGTACATTCAAGTAGCTTTTGAAATGATTGTTGAGGTAGCCCAAGACTAACTGTATTTTACTGGATTTCGATATGCTTCAGAAACAAAGTTCACTGTTAATCTCAGTCACTAAATTAACTTTCAGTTTTCCAGTTTTATTAATTCTTTTGCTAAATTAAGTCAGAGTGTAGCGAAATTTATTACTTCTGACAAACTTTCAGTTTTCACGCTACACGTGTCAACCTTCAGTTGCCACGGTTCTAGTGCTAAATATATGTGTAATAATCTTTCTTTTTCAGTTACTATAGTAATTGTACTTAGGAATGGCGACCGTAATTTTCCCCAAATCTCAAATATCTAATTACCGCTAGTTAATTGTTGACGTAATGGCCGCACATTTACTTTCTTTATTAACTTTACCCCTTTTCAAAATTAATTTCCACCAGTTTCATTTGCATTTTTCCTTTCATTTAGATGTAACCCTTTCCTCCCTCTTTACCGACAGATTAACTTCGGTGACGATTGCTTTTCCCAAATTTCCATTAGGTACACGCAGTTTAATTTTTCAGTCATTAAGGTCGATAAGTGAGGGGGAGGTTACACGTGGCGACCTGGTGACAGGACAATCTTCGGATTTGAGGTTGTTCTGGACACGAATTTTGCATTGTGCAAATCTCGTAACAAAGTACTGGTTACGAAATGGTCGATACGTCAGCGAGAATGTTATTGTGAGGAATCCTAATTAGATTTGAGATTTGGCATTTATATTGAAAATTATTAAAATGAGTGAAGGCAACAATTACCAAAATTTGGTAGGCTTGGATACGGAACAATCGGTCGAACAGTGGGAAACGCGCACCGCGGTACCCATTGTTCAGGGGCAGGCGGCTAGCATGAAAGACGCGACCGCCGGAACGCAACAAAGAGCAGAAATGGAATTCCAAACTTTAGAAAATGTTTCGGAATCGGAAGTGAAAATCAAATCTGAACCCCTTGATGACGAATACGGGGGAACAATTAAAGAGGAAGCCGCTACGGAAGTAAAACCGGTAGTTTCCGGGAATTTAACAGATTTATTGAATGTTTCGATTAATGAAATCAAGAGTCTATCGGCAGAAATTAAAGCTCAGGCTGCCAAGCAAGAAGCTCAGGCTGAAAAAATTGAACGGAAGCTAGACAATCAGAACAAAGCTATTAATGTTGTTAACAACAATGCTGGAGTTGTTAACACAAAAGTTGATCAAATGAAAGAAGATATTGTTGTAATTAATACCGAAATCGTAATCTTAAACAGGAAATGGTAAGCGTTCAGGCTGAAATTGCGAGCATAAATACTCGTTTTAATTCCGAAACTAGCAGAATCGAGAAAAGTGTAGGAGAAGCAGTTGCTCCGATCATCGAGAATAAGGTGACGGAACAAATTCAATTAGTGAAAAAAGAGGATCAACAGATGGTGGAAACTTTAAAGTCTTTAGTGTCCGAGGTTGATGCTAAAGTGACGAAGCAGGCTAATACCTGGGAAGAGAAAAAAAAGTGAAGTAGATACGCTTGTGACAACCACTTGACAAGTAATTACGAGAGTTTCGGAATTAGAACAGAAACTTGACGAAAAATACAGCTATGTGCCAATCTGTGCACATAGTTCGGAATTGTTAACGAAAGAGGAGCGGTTCGACCCCTTGAAAAAAGGCGATATACACCCGACGGATTTCAGTAAAAATTGTGAAAGAGTTTTACCCAGATCATGGACTAATGAGAGAAAAATTAATGCGGTTATTGATGTGTTGGCTGGTGATGCCAAGCGTTGGGGCTTAAACCTCAAAGCTACGAACCTGACTTTTGACGAGTTTAAAAATTTGTTTCTGGCTGAATACTGGTCAGAGCAAAAACAGCAATGTGCCTGGCGCGAATTTGTCGTATCGAGGCCTTTCGATGCGAATTCGCGCGGTTCGATTAAGGAGTTTTGTGAAAGCTGGATCCGCAAGTTGGAATATTTGCGTGATCGCCGCACTGAATCCGAAATAGTCTGGGAACTCTACAAGAAGCTTCCAGATGATACAAAACGCTACGTAGGAAGCAATTACAGGACAATCAATGATTTCCTGGAAAGAGATGAGGACGAGGACAATTGGCGCAATAATCGCGACAGTGGTAGAGGCCGTGGTAACAACAAGGGTACCACAGCAACCACAACAATGATAACTGTGGGAATAATGCATACCGCAATCTTGGCAACAATAAAAATAGTGGTTCGGGCCGTAATGACATTCGGTACAATGTAAATAATAACAGGAATGACGGAAACCAGTATCATACTAGCGTGATACGGGCTTCGCAGAATAGTAATAACGTCGGAGGGTGTGATCAGCCGCCTAAGCAGCATCCGGGGAGCGTATCTGCTGGGACGAGACAGGGAAACCATTAGCCGCGCCGGTGAGGGGCCGACCGGGCGTGGAGAAATTTTGGAGGCCCTATAACAGGAGAAAACACAGGTGTCGTCGTTATGAAAATTCCGTGTGGAATAATCAACGGCGGGAGAGTGTGCCTGTGTTAGGAGAAAGGAGTGCGCCCACAAGTAGTAGATCAGTTGTAGACATGGCAGTAGAAAATACATTCACTGTCAGTGAGAACAATTTAAGTAATGTTCCGGAAAACGATTATAAAGTGGCAGCTGTAACACCCACAGCGGAAATGGAGATTGAGTTTAAGTTGATGTTGTTGTTGTTGTGGTCTTCAGTCCTGAGACTGGTTTGATGCAGCTCTCCATGCTACTCTGAGTTTAAGAATGATTCGCAATTGTTGAGAGAAGATCAGATGTCGGATGAAACGTCCGTCATTGAGCGAGGGGATGCAGAGAGGGATGAAGTCTGGTTAAAGCAGTTCGGTCGCTTATACGACGAACTAAGAGATTATAGGGGCTTGTACGGGAGAAGTGTTTATAGGGAGCGCGGGCAGGATTTGCCGCGTCTCGTCCCACAGGAAGATAATATTTGTGAAGTGATAGAAAGTTCTGCCCTAACCGGCAGACTTTACTAGAAATAGTTGATGTTAATGGGGAGCACGAGCAAGGTTCGTCGTGTTTCGTCCCTCAGGAGTTGGATGTTTAAGTAGTAACGGAAACTTCTGGCCCTAACCGGCAGACTTTACCGAAAGTTATATCGGTAGAAGTAGCCGACCCATCCGACGCAAACCTCCTGTTTAAACATTGCGAGAGTATTAAGGAGAAAGATTACGAAAATTTTAGTGATAGCCGGATACGATTGGTAGAAAAGCACATAGATTACAGCGTGTATGAGGTTAGAGCTGACATTATACGGTCAGACGATAGCAATGTGTGTTGCGCAGATCCAGAGAAAGTAATTGCAGATACTACTGGGCACATTCCTACAGGTGCATTGGCAGATGAGATCAATCTGACCAAAGAGGAATCAACGAAGGTGACAATATAGTGAATTGATAGCAAAGCAACACTCACTAGTTGACGGGTTACAGGAAAAGGTTTCGGTATTGGAGGCGAAGGTACAGACTAATCCTCAAGACAAACGTGTTGAAATTAAAACTGTATGTGAACAGAGGCTAAAAAAGCCGCCAGATAAGCCGGATTTAGGATCAAAGCCGCATGATTTTTTCTGGAGTGACCTGGATATAGGCGAGGATTTATTGTGGGAAAATAAAGAAACAGTCGAGGAAAAGTGTAGACAGATAGTAGTGTCTGTTAATATGCACGGCCTACAACTAAACGTGTTGATTGACACCGGTGCAGAATTGAGTGCTGTATCTGGGAAAATATTTGAGTTATTGAAAGACAGACCTGGCATCGTAGTTATGCCAGTAACAGGAGTGAAAATTATCGGTGCTACTGGGAAGGCCAGTAAACCGGCCACAAAACAGATTTTTGTCAACTTCGAGATATGTGGGGCACGATTTGAACAAGAGTTTGTCGTCGTGCCAGACCTAACTACGGAAGTAATTATCGGGTTACATTGGCTATTAAAGTACCATGCAGTGATTAATTGCGAAAGCAAAACTTTGAGATGTACGTCACAAGATAAAACAATAGTAGTTAGCTTTGACGAGGCAGGAGACGGTGTACATAGGCAATACCAGCCTATACACATTGTTAACTGGTCGGATGGTATTGATGGTGGTAAGAATTTGAACTACGGTAATGTGAGGAATCTCGGCATTGACAATAGTGTAGAAAGTGAATTGGAAAGTATTGTAGGCGGTGTGTCAAACGTAACACACGAACAAAGACGAGGCCTGCGCGAGCTAGGCCGACTTTGACACACCTATTGCCATTACAACCATAGGACATGTGGCAAATATGTAGCAGTATTTGAGAGAATTATGAACACCTTGAGACATGAATCTACAGGATTTTCTCCAGAGTAAATCCTGTTGGATGACAGAAGTAAAAGTTTAGTGGAAGAGATAATCAAATTCCCTCCACGGTTTGACATAGGTATTGGTGTGAAAAAAGATCGTTTGCGAGAAGTAATGAAGCTAAAAGCCGTTGGTCATGACGCTAAAGCGCGTTTTGCTAAGTTTGCAATCGGAGACTCAGTAATTGTAAAAGCTCATGAGAAATCGAGCGAGATAGACAACGAAAACTGTAAATTTAAGTTTGTTTATAATGGATCACATAAAGTCAATTTTTCACTGTCATTAAGGTCGATAAGTGAGGGGGAGGTTACAAGTTCCAGGGTACAAAGAAACACAGCAGAGGAAAACAAATATTGCAGAGACAGCAGATGTTGAAAGTGACCACCATTCATCTCTTGGTACTTTAGGGACCTGGTCAGCAAGATGATGATGGCGAATCGAAGCTGAGATGCTAGAATTGCTGCAGTATCATCCGAAACGTTTCGATGCAGTCCTTGAAGACTGTGAGGGTTCTTGCAATACGCACTTAGACTTGAGGGCTCCCCACACGAAGTAATCATACCCTGACAGAACAGGTGACCTCGGCGGCCAGCTAGGGCCGCGACCAAACGGACCTCTGCTAACAACTGTGTTAAGTGTGAAGAATGTGTAAATGTGCTCCAAGGTTCGGCCTGGGTATGGGCAGTTGGTTCGTCCTGCTGGAAGTAAGTGTAGCTCAAGTCCAATCGTATCCAGTTGTCCCGGCCACTTTTATTTGATCCACCATGTACCATTCAAAATGAAATGATTGAATCATGGAATGTAACAATTTTTGAAAAACTTGTTGAGAAAATACACAAATCCAACTTGATTTTTGTATTATTTGGTGAGACAGTAGATGTCAGTGGGACAGAAAGTGTTTTTTTGTGTGTTCATATGTTGGATTGGAATCGCAGTAGCTAAGAGAAGAATTCCTACAGTTCCTGCCTTAGTCGATTTATCTGCAAAAGGTTTAGCGTCTTCTCTGTTTGAAGTTTGCAGTAGGGTTTTGGAGCATATACTGTATTCAAACATTAGGAATCACCTCGAAGGGAACGATCTATTGATACGTAATCAGCATGGTTTCAGGAAACATCGTTCTTGTGCAACGCAGCTAGCTCTTTATTCGCACGAAGTAATGGCCGCTATCGATAGGGGATCTCAAGTTGATTCCGTATTTCTTGATTTCCGGAAAGCTTTTGACACCGTTCCTCACAAGCAACTTCTAATCAAGCTGCATGCCTATGGGGTATCGTCTCAGTTGTGCGACTGGATTCGTGATTTCTTGCCAGGAATTTCGCAGTTCGTAGTAATAGACGGCAAATCATCGAGTAAAATGGAAGTGATATCAGATGTTCCCCAGGGAACCATACTGGGACCTCTGCTGTTCCTGATCTATATAAATGACCTGGGTGACAATCTGAGCAGTTCTCTTAGGTTGTTCGCAGATGATGCTGTAATTTACCGTCTAGTAAGGTCATCTGAAGACCAGTATCAGTTACAAAGCGTTTTAGAAAAGCTTACTATATGGTGTGGCTGGTGGCAGTTGACGATAAATAACGAAAATTGTGAGGTGATCCACATGAGTTCCAAAAGAAATCCGTTGGATTTCGAATTCTCGATAAATAGTACAATTCTCAAGGCTGTCAATTCAACTAAGTACCTGGGTGTTAAAATTACGAACAACTTCAGTTGGAAACACCACATAGATAATATTGTCGGGAGGGTGAGTCAAAGCTTGCGTTTCATTGGCAAAACACTTAGAAGATGCAACAAGTCCACTAAAGAGACAGCTTACACTACACTCGTTCGTCCTCTGTTAGAATATTGCTGCGTGGTGTGGGATCCTTACCAGGTGGGACTGACGGAGGACATCGAAAGGGTGCAAAAAAGGGCAGCTTGTTTTGTATATCACGTAATAGGGGAGAGAGTGTGGCAGATATGATTCGCGAGTTGGGATGGAAGTCATTAAAGCAAAGACGTTTTTTGTCGCGGCGAGATCTATTTACGAAATTTCAGTCACCAACTTTCTCTTCCGAATGCGAAAATATTTTATTGAGCCCAACCTACATAGGTAGGAATGATCATCAGAATAAAATAAGAGAAATCAGAGCTCGTACAGACAGGTTTAGATGTTTGTTTTTCCCGCGCGCTGCTCGGGAGTGGAATGGTAGAGAGATAGTGTGATTGTGGTCCGATGAACCCTCTGCCAAACACTTAAATCTGAATTGCAGAGTAATCATGTAGATGTAGATGTAGAAAAGCTAAAAGAAATTGGAGCAGATGCTCTTTATCTAGGCCGAGGCTGTGATGGAGCTCCGTCTGTGACAGGGTAACGGTGAAAGCTGTAGTCAGAGTGACACATCCTACTGCGCTCTACGTCCACTACGCAGCTCACAGTCTTAATACAGCAGTACCTGTAACTGCTGAAGTTCAGGCAAACAGGAACTTCTTAGGGACTATTGGGAAAGCTTGTAAGTCTTTTACTTACCCAAAAATAAAACGTACCCTTTTAGATTGCATTAACAATTTTGATGGACCACGTAGTGCAAGAAGTCAGCAAAAATTCTGTGTAGCTCTGTGGATCGTAAGATTTGATGGTGTCATTGAGCTCTCGGAGCTGCTGGAGCGTTTGTCGAAGCGTTGAAAGTTACATCGAGCACAACAAATGACTCCTCAGATACAGCTACATAGGCATAATAATGTATTTGATTCTGCAATGTGAATTTTTCGCCTCTCTCTTTGTGATAGCTAAGGTGTTGACATTCGGTCGAAAATTAAGCAAAATTCTTCAGAAACCAAGACCGTGTCTGAGAGAAACCATGAGAGCATGTGAAGACACTAGAGAGGAATTGGAAATTCTGAGGTCTGATGTTACAAAAAAACTTCAGATTTCAGAGAGCAACTTACATTTGTCCACAGGTTGACATCTCAGTTTTGTTTCACAGATAGTTAAAATTCGAAAGAACAAACCAAACAA
The DNA here is from genome assembly GCF_021461385.2 of Schistocerca piceifrons. Lineage (NCBI taxonomy): Eukaryota > Metazoa > Arthropoda > Insecta > Orthoptera > Acrididae > Schistocerca > Schistocerca piceifrons. The sequence goes on along the minus strand of NC_060142.1, from coordinate 689,992,216 downwards.
CTTCATGCGTTATCCTGAAGATTACTACTGTGCCGAGTGGTGGTATTTAACTCACTTTTAGAATGTTTTGTAACAGAGTTAAGATTTACAAAACATAAAGGAATGCTGCCTGGATTTTCTTTAGTGTTCCCGGTTTCAACACGTGAAGTATTCGTAGGTTGTGAAGAACGATAAGAGTTCAATGTCTTAATTAAATTCTACATTGAAGGTACGGAATGTGGAGCTGAATACGTTCTTGCTCAGTTACATTTACAGGAAAAAGATTCTGTGACAGAAGATTGCAGGCCGACATCTGTCATGGAACGACTGCAATTATGCAACAAAGACGTATATCCAAACACCAACAAGCCTCTGAAAATATTGACCAGCTTCCTGTACTTACGGCCACTGCAGAGAGGTCATCCTCCACTTTATAGAGCATCAAACCACCTGCCATATCCAACCGGACACTCAAGTTTTGGAATTAATTGTCTCACGTTGAGTCATACGTTAATTTTTAGACCATAAATTATTAGTATTTACAAGTTCTAAAAGTAGATAAAGTGAGGTTCTTTATCGTTTAAATTAAGCTGATAACATTGTTTCAACTTCACATAGATAACAACACGAATTAGACCGTTTGGTTCTTCATCGTTCAGTATCTATTACACTATTGCATATCATAGGCAACCTCTCCAAGAGAAAAAAGAAAGTGGATGTGTCATTATGTAGAATGTAGCTACTTATTATTTGCTGCTATGGTTGTTCTACTTTTATTTTAAGTCATGATTTACTTATTTATTCATCTACAGAACAATATGCTTGGTATTCATGTCTTCAAAACTTCGTAGAATGGTTATTACGTTACGTTCTGAAACGTCCCCTTTGAACAATTATACAAGACTGTGCTTAAACTGACATACAATATTTTTAGCGCAACGCAATCTGACTTTCAAAAATCCCTGCAAAAGAATGGCCCTGAGTAACATTAAACTATACCTTTCAGAAATTACTTACCTCACAAAAATCTTCATTACTCGAACTACTGCAGTACAGCGAGCGACACTACTGCCAGCTAAATAAAAGATTCAAACTATGGAAGGCACTAACTACTGATAGGGATAGTTAGCAAATGAAAAATATTAATAGAGAACAAACAATGTATTTACCTTAGTATCATCAAAAGTCATAATATTTATAGCAGTTCATGACAAATTACAAAACTCCGCCATCTCTCTCCCCACATCCACCACTGCTGGCGGCTCACCTCCAACTGCTCAACGCTACGTGCTGTTCACATCCAGCTACCCAACACTACAATGGCGAGTATTACAACAATGCAAAGCAGCCACAGACTGCACACAGCACAGCCTGTGATTTTCATACAGAGGTGGCGTTACCAATAAAGAAACCTAAACAGCCTACATACATAGCCCCCATGCTCCCCACAAAAAATTTTACAAATTGGTTTGGGCAGTGGCCCATACAGATTTGAAAAAAAATTTTTCATAATTACAATAACAAAGAAATCAAATGCACACACTTATTGATACAATGTTGGTCAAAAGCTAAAATTTTCTCACAGTCCATAAAGATAGTCCTGATCATTCATCATAATAGTAATTACAGTTTTTTTCACAAAGTCTCATTAGTAAAAGAAATTGCACACAGAAGTAGTGGATTTCCATGCAGCCTTGAAGAAGTAGTGTTGTCCTTCCAACGGAAAGACAGTGCTGACTCTTGACATGCAGACAGGTAATGGGCCACAACAGAGCAAACCCACAGCAGAGTCAATCGAAGTTTTGAAGAGTATTGGTAGGTAGGTCATCACAGAGTAGACCCACTGTAGTCCTGGTAGAGATTACAGTATTGGTGGGCCACCAGAGGTGCAGACCAACTGCAGTCCTTGTAGAATTAATGGTATTGGTGAGTCAGCAAAAGTGTAGACCCACTGTAGGCCTTGTATAAATGGCCAGCAGCCACTTGTTGCGACTGTGCAGGTGCACAATCACCATCAAAGAGTCTTGCGGAGAATATAGCAAGTCCATAAACCACCACTTGTCCACTCACAAAAAATTTGTTTGAAACGTCCTTAGAACCAGCAATGCTGTTATCCAGTCCCTTGCTAAATTATTAACACACTTGCAAACACTAACAGTCCCAACTTCTCACATACTGTGCATATATTGCATACATTATGGCCAACAGAAACGTGTGCAGTGAAATGATACTTAATTTGAAGAACTGGTAACAATTACAATTTGATAACAAAAAAATACAATAACAAAGGTACAAAATGCATCATTAAAGAGCATAACAATACAGATAACATTTGTAGTAACACAGGCTTTACAAAAGAATAGAAATAAACATATACATCAGTGTTACAGGAATTATGACATAAGTACATACATAAAAGATCAGAATAACTTTCGAAACATCAATTTCACACATGAGCATTAAAACAAAACAGAACAAGTAATGTCTAAACATCTTTACAAAGTAAATGACATAGTATTAGAAAAATTCTACAACATAAATCTTATTAGCTAAACACTTAAAGACAGGAAAAAGACAAATACACAATGGTACATACACACATAGCAAAATAATACAAATGGAAAGGACAGGGTTTGTTTTACTGCAGTATTTTGCATGGAGATCTCCCTTTGTTCATCATTATTCCCAAAAGTACTATCTAAGCCTGCTTTCTGTATTCTGTTCACATCCTCTTTCAAAATAGTTTTTCTCCTCTGTACACTACTTTTTTTTTTTTTGGCCAAACCATTTTCTTATATCTTCTCAATGCATTTCTTCCAATTCATCATAGTTAGTTTCTTATATAGTCTATCCCCTCTTAAGCTAACTTAAATCTACTGAGCTCAGATGCTAAACTAAGGGACGAGGCAATGCAGCAGCACAAAACAATTAATACAAACACGAATGACAAAAAAATGCAGATTTGCAAAGCAAGCAGCATAAATTACAACTAATATAAGGCAATGAGCAGCAAACAAGAAAAATAAATCAGTAGTAAACTGGCTTAAAATTCCGTAACACTATGCCTGGCAAACAGCAGAAGCAAACGATATAACTAGTACCTAAACATGACAAAGCTCAAACAGAAAAAATTTTACACTAAAGACAACAATGCAGATAAGGGAAATGTCTATTCACATCTTAATGTCTATGTAATTAAAGTTGTGCACCACCAGAAGTTATTCTACCAAAAAAGTTACCAAGTATTTGAAAAGAAAATTATGAATGCAGTTCCTGTGAAGGTAAACGTCTTTTTGTGCTCCCTCATTTTTTTTGAAAAAAATATTATTTACTCGATCTGTAGACAGAAAATATTTATATTAGTACATCTATAAAATTTTACACTCCTGGACATTGAAATAAGAACACCGTGAATTCATTGTCCCAGGAAGGGGAAATTTTATTGACACATTCCTGGGGTCAGATAAATCACATGATCACACTGACAGAACCACAGGCACATAGACACAGGCAACAGAGCATGCACAATGTCGGCACTAGTACAGTGTATATCCACCTTTCGCAGCAATGCAGGCTGCTATTCTCCCATGGAGACGATCGTAGAGATGCTGGATGTAGTCCTGTGGAACGGCTTGCCATGCCATTTCCACCTGGCGCCTCAGTTGGACCAGCGTTCGTGCTGGACGTGCAGACCGCGTGAGACGACGCTTCATCCAGTCCCAAACATGCTCAATGGGGGACAGATCCGGAGATCTTGCTGGCCAGGGTAGTTGACGTACACCTTCTAGAGCACGTTGGGTGGCACAGGATACATGCGGACGTGCATTGTCCTGTTGGAACAGCAAGTTCCCTTGCCGGTCTAGGAATGGTAGAACGATGGGTTCGATGACGGTTTGGATGTACCGTGCACTATTCAGTGTCCCCTCGACGATCACCGGTGGTGTACGGCCAGTGTAGGAGATCGCTCCCCACACCATGATGCCGGGTGTTGGCCCTGTGTGCCTCGGTCGTATGCAGTCCTGATTGTGGCGCTCACCTGCACGGCGCCAAACACGCATACGACCATCATTGGCACCAAGGCAGAAGCGACTCTCATCGCTGAAGACGACACGTCTCCATTCGTCCCTCCATTCACGCCTGTCGCGACACCACTGGAGGCGGGCTGCACGATGTTGGGGCGTGAGAGGAAGACGGCCTAACGGTGTGCTGGACCGTAGCCCAGCTTCATGGAGACGGTTGCGAATGGTCCTCGCCGATATCCCAGGAGCAACAGTGTCCCTAATTTGCTGGGAAGTGGCGGTGCGGTCCCCTACGGCACTGCGTAGGATCCTACGGTCTTGGCGTGCAGTGCAGCTAGAAACTAGATATTAAACAAAATGAGTAAATAAATACATAAAGGCAAGCCATATGGCATTTCTCTCAATTAGCAAGACAATAGCCTTGAAATGTTTCTCCGTTTCATTCGGCATTTTAGTAAGTATCATAAATTAAGAGCTCCACAGTGTAATCATGTTTTCAAGTTTGAGGGTGTCGTATTTACGATGCTTTCTACAAAGGAATGTCAATAGCGAGTATAATGGCCTCCCTTTTTTTTTTCTCCACCTGCGCCTCTGGCACACACTAATGGCTTTTTTTTCCAGGCGTCTGTCACGCAGCTGGGTGCTTACAGAGACCTACCTTTCAGCTGGGCGCCAAAAACGCATTACGCCAAGGTCACTTACCTTTCTTAACGAAATATTTACGACAGCAGTTTCCGCTACAGTGACAGTCTCATATAAAAATTTCATAGGTCGTGAATTTGCGTTACAAATGTAGAAACAAAATCCTGTAAATATAACACTGTCCAAAAAATTTTCGCCAGCATTGTGATACATTCACGCATTTACACACATTTCATAACTCTTAAAGTACGATGCTTGGTTTCCAACATCCTTTTTCACAAATCAGCGTCCCTAACCACTACTCATTATTCCTTACCTCATTCGTCGACACTTCTTCAATATTTCATCATATCAGATGCGTAGCATATTCAAATAACTCATATAGCATCAGCTTATTGATCATAACCATACCGCAACAGCATAATACACATAGTCATCGTAATAATAACATCATAACACCTCAGTCAACTCTCAAAATCGTCGTAACTTCCTCCAATAATTTCTAAGCCTAAAAAAAAATTCTCTGCTCATGTCAAAAGTGTCAGCTGCCTCAAACGTACTTTAAAAATCATGATCTCATACCAAATACATCATTCAAAGCTCTCATAGTATCACAATGGTTCCGAAAAAATATGAACAGTTCACAAAGTACAGACAAAATACAATTTCGTAAGTATGAAGTTACCCAACTGTGTAATTGCGTAAACATGTGTCACTGATGTAGTAAAAAAATGTTTATCTCTCAGTTAAATGATCAGATAGCTGTGTAATTTGTGTGTTAGAGAAATATGGTACCGATGTGTAAAGTTGTATAAGCAAATACCATATTAGCTAGGGCTCCTTGTGCTTGCCAAACACATGGTACACCAAGTGAGCGTGTATCCCTATGAGGATTAATGTAATTATACCCTCAGGTGTTACAGATTACAGCAATGAAATGAAATGTATCACTGAAAACTTTCTTTGTAATTCAAAAACCTATAAAAATAAATGTTTTAAGTATAAAATTAATCACTCAAATACATGTACTGTAGCGCTAAACTGTGCGTCTTGTTGTAAGATAATCTCTGTGGAAGTGTCGTAGTTGTCGTCCTCCAAAAGCTAAGTTCTGCAGAAGCCAATGTACTTACCTCATGATAAACAAAAGTGAAATGCTTTGCGTATAGATATCTTAGTTATTACGCTTATTGCCATGATGAAGAAAGTACTGTGCTGTAACGTATTGTTGTGCTACAGAAAAGGCAGTCTCATTGTAGCTATACCACAAACGTTACTACTAAAACATGTTTTACTTTCCAGAAGAATTCAGAAGAACTGTGCAGATATAAAGCAGATACAGCACAAAAGCAACAATGTAAATTGTGTCACACATTAGTAGCGTCATGATATAATTGTGTAGCTGTCAAAGAAACCAAGTGCTAAGTCATCTTTAATCCCACAGAAAGTACTTCAAATAAAGAATGTCTTTTCAAGTAAACCAAAATGTTGCATGAAAATCTCATTAGCAGTGCCAGTATATGTTCTAAGTACGTGAGTCTTATAGTCGTTACGTAATCGTGCAACTAACAAGCAAGAATGTACAAATACAACACTGTGTCGTCTGTTCACTATAACAATGCAATCGTAATTTCTGTTTAAAAATGTTCCCTAGGTTCTAGACTGGATATTTAACTTCAAACATTGTTGCATGTTAACAGTTTCTTATGTCTGACAAAGCATACTAGAAATGTGAAGTGAAAAGTTTTATGGCAAAGACAAAGTTAAAAAGCAGATTATCTCTCAATAAATGGTTTTACATGTGAAATGTGGTGTAAATCTTTACTCTTCCTAGTACGCAGAGTTTCAACTTCAACGCAATTATCATGTGGTATACGTCGGATTCTGTATGGTCCGTTGTAAACTAGAAAGAATTTGTGACTCAAGTGTTTCTTCTTATGTGACAATGAATGAGCTTTAATGAGAACTTTCTGACCAATGTACAATTTCTTTGCATTTGCTTTACCGTGTAGTTTTCTCCTTTTGTCTGCTGCAGATTTTATATTTTTAAGAGCCAAATCAATTATGTCTTTGTGTCGAAGTTTACGTGTATTCGGGAAAGGTACAAGCTCTCTGATTCTGTTCGGTGGTTCTTCATTCTTCAGTACAAGAGTAGGTGGTAAAGCAGTGGAGTCGTGAGGCATTTCATTCAGCACGTTTTGAAATAAGTGTAAATATCTGTCCCAATGCTGATGCTTTCTGTGACAATAAAGTCTGCAAAGCTTATTGATTACTTTCATAATCCATTCAGACAGGTTACAATGTGGTGAGTACAATGAAATAAAAACGGGTTTGATTTTATGGTTGCGAAGCATGCATGACCAAACAGCAGATCTGAATTGCGGTCCGTTATCTGAAATGACTTTACTAACGAGTCCAACTTCACGTAAGAAATTTTTAACAAAGGCGTTGGATACAGACCGTCCAGTGGCTTTACGTAACGGTGTGAAAGAAACAAATTTTGAAGTAAGTTCAACAGCGACTAGAACGTACGAAAATCCATTAGATGTTCTGACAAGCGGTCCCAAGAGATCAACAGCAGCAAATTCTTTTAATTTAGAAGGAATAATAGGAAACAACGGAGCACGATGTGAGACAGTAGATGGTTTCGCCTTTTGACAAAGTTTACAAACAGACAAGACTCTTCGAATTCTTTGTTCCATATTGTTAAAATAACAAGTCGTTCGAAGAATATGATAACATTTGCGTGGACCAAAATGTGCGTAGCTGAAATGAATGTACCAAATGAGCTTATTAACAAAATCGTCTGGAATGCAAAGTACCCATAGCTTGTCATCAACAGTGCAGCGTTTGAAGAGTATGTTGTTTCTAACCAGGTAATAATGCCGAATCTGAGTGTGTGTCTTTTCATGCCATTTACTTTTGATGTCTTTCCAAATCGGATCTTTATCTTGTTCATGAGCAATGTCCTTTAAAGATGTGGTGATGAACTTTTCAAAGGCGACTTTCTGAATGTAAAGAGTACTGAAATTTTTCTCGAGGTTGCCTTCTGTGTTACTTTTCTCAAGCCCAGACGGTGCGCGTGACAGTGCGTCCGCAACAATGTTCTCCTTGCCGGGAATGTAGACTATTGTGAAGCGGAATTCTTGCAGAAACAATTCCCAACGTTTTAACCTGTCATGATTTAATTTTGAAGACATAAGAAATTGTAATGCACGATGATCACTGTATACTTTTACGTGCTTACCAGAAAGAAAGAAACGGAATTTGTTAAATGCCCAAACGATAGCTAAAGCTTCTAATTCAGTAACGGAATAATTTTTTTCAGATTTTGTTAGCACTCGGCTAGCAACAGCAATGGTTTTCTGAACGGTAGTGTCATTTTCTACGGCTTCTTGAAATAAATGGGCACCAAGACTGACTTTAGAAGAATCCGTGCTAAGGCAGAAATCTTGTGACAGATCTGGATGAGCTAGTATTGGCGCGTTAAGTAGCGATTCTTTCAAAGAATGGAATTCCAACTGTGCTTGTTCATCCCAGTTCCAAATAGTATTTTTTCCAGTGAGAGAACAAAGTTTTGGTGTAACAAGAATTTGCATGTTCAGAAAACGACGGTAAAAATTTACGAGACCTAGAAAACTGCGGACTTGTCTTTTTGTGGATGGAACTGGAATGGCTCTGATTGCTTCTAACTTTTCAGGATCCGGCTGAATACCTTCAGAAGAAATAATATGTCCCAAAAACCTCACCTTTGACCTACCGAATTCAGACTTTTCCAAGTTTACTGTAATTTCAGATTCTGCAAAAATACGTAACAAACTGTTGAGGATGCGATTATGTTGTTCCCATGAAGCTTCCGCTATTAGAATATCGTCCACATATAAGGTGATGTGACGTTTTAAGGACTCAGGTAAAATGGAATTTAGCCCGCGAATGAATGCTGCCGAAGAAATGTTCAAACCAAAAGGAAGTTTCCGAAACTGATAACAAACGCCGAAACAAAGGAAAGCTGTGTATTTTCTACATTCTGGATGAAGTTCGATCTGATAAAAGCTGGATCTGAGATCAATAGAAGACAACACTTTTACGCCATTAAAATTTTGAAGAAGTTCTTCCAACGTTTGCGGCCTGTCTGTTTCAGGAATGATGATACTATTGATTTGTCTCGAATCTAAGACAAGCCTGATCGATCCATTTTTCTTCTCGAAAACATGTAACGGATTGTTGTATGAGCTTACTGCAGGCTCAATAATGCCCTCATTAAGCATAGATTGTATTTCTGTTCTAACACGGTCCCTATAATGTGCTGGAATTACGTATGGTCTAACACAAAATTTAGTATGCTCACGAACACGAAATTGGTATTGAAATCCCTTGATTGTTCCTATTTTGTGAGTAAAAACTGTGGAATGTGCTTGTAAAATATCAAAAAGGTCCTGCCTATCAGTGTCATTACAATCCTCAATTGTTTGAATCTTATTCTGAATTAACTCATTAATTTCAAATATGCCGTCGACATCATCCCTGTCAGTACTTGCAGAGTGATTGTTAGTGTCTAGTTCCGTAGAAAATTCGCAACTGTTGTCCAACAGAAGGTAAAGCCGATTAATTTCCTCGTCATGGTTTGAGAGCCAATCTTCAAATTTCAAAGCTATTGACTTACCTTCTTTCTCTAAACTTATTTCAGCATCGTGAAAGTTTAAGATTGCTTTGTATTCATTCAAAAAGTCTACTCCCAATATAATTTCCGTCGACAATAATGGAACAATAAGAAAGTTCATAGAGAAGCTGTGGCTTTGACAAAAGAATTCTAAGTTGGTTTGTTTGTGTACATCTACACTTTTTCCAAAGATTGCACCTTGTAATTTAATCTTACGTAACGGAAGTGTGGGACAATCGTTCGCTTTGTTGCATTTGCTAAAAGCTGTTTCACTAATTACTGAAATGGGACTGCCAGAGTCAAGTACTGCCGTAAATTTTACGTCATTTACAGTAATGTGAATCACAGGATATGCAATGTTGTTATGTTTTGCGTCGTGTTCCTGGAGTAAGATGTCCCTAATGTCTTCCATTTTTACGTAATTGTTAGCTACGGCAGCTGTGTCGTCAGTTTCATAAGTACGTTTTGTGGCTGCCAGCGGTGTGAGTCATTGCCTATTGTCTCTTTGTTGGCGCACGTCGTTATTGGGATTTGGAGACCTAAATTCTACAAATTCACTGTGACGAGAGGGCCCTGCCCTGTTTAAATCCCGCCAGTTCTGATGCAATTCAGGTCTGTCGTTACGATCACATCGTCTGTCGTCATGTCGGTAGTTCCTGTAGTTTCTTTCTTGTCGATTAAGTGGTGGAGAATTTCTCCCTGAATCGTAACTGCGCGCTGGACCGTTGCGTCTAAAGTTATTCTGTCTCACTTGATAATAATTGTTTTGGTTCCCATATTGTCCGTTTCTAAGGTAATCTCTGTCATATTCATTACTACAGAAACGCGATCTTTCTCTGTAACTATTATTACTCTGCCAGTGGTTGTCATATGCGTGGTGTCTGTTTTGGTCACGATATGTGTTGTGAGAATAGCCTTGTCGTGTCCAGTTATTATTTCTGTCATAGTGGAATTGTGACGGATGTGACCTGTAATTGTTGTGCTCCTGTTTTCGCGTTCCGCGAATGTCAGCGTCAATTTCCAGTTCTTGTAAGAGCCCCTGAAAAGCTTCAATGTCGTCTTTGCAACGTCCTGCCAAAATAATATGCCGTAAATGTTCAGGTAATTTGATTAAGCAAATGCGGATGAGTTCTGAGGGGCTGTATGGGTTTGAAAGATACTGATTCTTATGCAACATGTCTTCAAAAAATTTCACAAGACTGGAAAATTCAGATTGTTCAAAGTGTTTCATCATTATGATGCTATGTTTTACTCGGTCTTGTGTAGCTTGAGACCAATATGCTGAGTGGAAGGCATGATAAAAATCTCCTTCACTGTGACAATCGTGAATGACCGATCACATTCTTACAGCTGGTTCATTCTCCAAGTAGCCACACATAAATTCTAATCTGTGTTCTATCGACCAGTTGGGAGGAAAACAATGAGAGAATTGATGGAGCCATGCTTGTGGATGAATGTCGTTGCCAGAATTCTTAAATGTTTTGAATTTACGTGTAGTAATGAACAGCTTATAGTCAAAGTCATCGTGTCGGCGAGTCGCATATCGGTCATTGTTACGTCGTTTCGGCGGTTCCATTTCAAAATTCTGTGCACCTTGCCAATTTCTTTCATAATTTCCGAAATGCGCTGTGTTATTATTTTGTGGCTGTTCCGTATTTCTATGTCCCTCTTTCTGTATTGGGGCGAGAGTGTCCTCTGAAATACGTAATTCTTGTATTACCTGTGTCAGCTGATCTTGTACTTCCCGGATTTCTCTTTGGTGTTGCGTATTAATTTGATTCAGATTTTGTTCCAGTTTCCTAATTTGTTCGCACTCTTCTGTGTCATTAAAGACTACCGGTTTTGTGTCATTCAGATTCTACCTTCGTAGATAAATTAGTGAACTGATCCGAAAGTTCGGCTACCTTCTCCGATAGTGTACTTATTTCCTCAGTGTGTTTTTTTGAACCAAGTTTCAGAGTATCTACTGTGTCCTTTAAGTTTTCCTGAGCTTTTGCAAGTTGCGTAACCGAATCTGTAGATGCAACTGAGTCAAATTTAGCTTGCAAGGTCTCATGATTTTCATGAACAATAATTTGCAGTTCTTTTATGGCTGCTTCGTGATTCTGTAATGCATTTTCATGCCGCGAAAAAATAGGTTGGAAATGCTCACAAACTTGTGTTTTTACGTCATTACAAACTTTTTGACATTTCGATTCCATGTTATGTAGCTCAGTAGTTAAATCTTCACGCGTTTGTTCAAGAGTTTGTTCCAATGAGTCTAACTATTGAAGCTGTTGCTGTGTTTGTCTCTGGTGTTGTTCCATTAAGTCTAACTTTTGAAGATTTTGTTCCATTGTGTCTAACTGTTGCTGTGTTTGTCTCTGGTGTTGTTCCATTGTGTCTAACTTTTGAAGCTTTTGTCCCATTTGTCTCTGATTTTGTTCCATTTGTTGCATTAATTGCAATAATAATGTATTAGTGTCTGGAATCTGTTTCTCTATGCTTTTTGGCAGTGCATTTTCACCGGCTACATTCACATTTTGACAAGCAGAAAATGTGTCTTGACTCATTTGAGAAAACGGTGAGGACCCAAAACCTAAGTCTACAGTATTTGCAATATTGTGTTCTGTCATTTCGGATTCCTGAGGCGAGCTGTTGCCGACCGATCGATCAATAATGCTTCCCTGTTCACTAATTGTTTCACTGTCTACACCATTGTTTGCAGCCCGCTCCATTTCCCTATGCACAATTACCAAATTACTACTTTGAACATCAGTTAATTCATTACTCGGTGGCGCTAACACATTGCTTTCGTTTTCACTGTCATTTCTCAGTTTACTTTGGAGCCTAGTATTACGTTTTTCACACGCCATTATTGTCACAATATTTCACACGATAACACAAAAAAGCACAATTTGAAGAGCAAAAATAAGAGAACACATTAATATAGTACTGAAAATAATATCTCGTTAATTGCAAGCGCAGCAGCGAAATACTTGGTGCAAATTTACATGCATGCCACAACTGTTTTACTGTACAACAATGAAAGACTGCAACTACAAAGGAAATTCTCTCTATAATTACGCACTAGCAATAGACAATAGCTATACTAATTACACAAACTACAAGAAAAAATCAGAAGATTCCAGTGAGGTATCCTCGGCTAAGGGTCGACATATGAAACGTCCCCTTTGAACAATTATACATGACTGTGCTTAAACTGACACACTATGTTTTTAGCGCAACGCAATCTGACTTTCAAAAATCCCTACAAAAGAATGGCCCTGACTAACATTAACCTATACCTTTCACAAATCACTTACCTCACCAAAAATCTTCGTTACTCGAACTACTGCAATACATCGAGCGCCATTACTGCCAGCTAAATAAGAGATTCAAACTACTGAAGGCACTAACTGCTGATAGGCATAGTTAGCAAATGAAAGATTTTCATAGAGAACAAACAATGTATTTACCTTACTAGTGTTCAAAAGACATAATACATATAGCAGTTCATGACATCCAGTCTTACAAATTTCAAAACTCGGCCATTTCTCTCCCCACATCCACCACTGCTTGCGGCTCACCTCCAACTGCGCAACGCTACGCGCTGTTAACATCCAGCTGCCCAACACTACCATGCACACAACAATGCAAACTAGCCCCAGACTGCACACAGCACAGCCCGTGATTTTCATACAGAGCGCTGCGTGGCGTTACCAATAAGAAAACCTAAACAGCCTACTTACAAAGTGCTTTCGTTCTAGATCAACTTGTAACGCCGGAAATGCATATCCTCCTATTTCCATCTATTTCACTGCAAAATTTTTTCCTTATTTTGCTACCTGAAGATATAACATTTCTGTGTCTTTGTATATTGTAATTGTTTTAATATATATATATATATATATATATATATATATATATATATATATATATATATACGCATTTATGTCGATGTATAATTGGTTTGTTTTGTGAATATTATTTGAATTTATAGGCTGGGTCTGGCCTAGGGAAAACTATGCTATCGAACGAACACATCGATAGGTCGTGTGGAGAACGAAAGTGTTTAGGATCTTTGGTAGTGTTAACTCTGCCACGTGGAGCGCGGGCTGAGCAGAGGGAGTCTGGCTGGGGTAGTGCAGTGGAGCAAATGTGTTGTGTGACGCTCCCGCGAGTTGCCGCGCTTTCGGGGTTTGGCAGCATGTAATTGCGCTCGACTTGCTATGATAGTTTCTGACACGGTGTCGCGGACGGGAAGCGTTAGCTGGTGCACATCAAGAGCCCGTTTCGCCTGGTGACCGTGTCGAGAGGGAGGCGCGCCAACATCCAGCTTCTGCAACAGCGACGGCCGACAATGAGTGACTGTCGCCACCTCCTCGATCGACGGCTTCAAACCTTCAATCAACCAACAAGGAAGACTGGAAGCACGTATAGTTTTAGAACTGTATGGCAGACCTCAGCTTTTAAAACTGTTCAAATCACAAAATTACAGCAACGTAGCATGATCCTTTGTTGCTCATTGTCCCAATTGCATTACCAAGCAGGGTCCCTTCCTTTTCCGGAATAAACCCGAGTGTCGTTGAAATTCAAACGCCAGCATTGAAGCAATATTATTTTATTTCACTGCTTTAATTTCAAAGTTCAGTTACAGTATACATAGCTGGTTACAATATTTAGATTACACAAGCACAAATTATGAGTGCGAGTTTTGTTACCATATTTTAGCTTACCTGTGACTACAGCTCAGCTTGGCACGTACTAAATTTTACTATTGTTAAGTGTTCAGAATTATTTAATTCAAGTTCAAAGTTAAATCTGTTATTTCTAAATTGCGTAGATTCAAGTAGTTTTTGATATTATTGTTGAGGTAGTCCAAGACTAACCATATTTTACTGAATTTCGATGTGCTTCAGAAAGAAAGCTCACTATTAACTTCAGTAACTAAATTAACTTTCGATTTTCCGGTTTTATTAATTCTTTTGCTAAATTAAGTCAGAGTGTAGCGAAATTTATTACGTCTGACAAACTTTCAGTTTTCACACTAAACGTGTCAACCTTCAGTTGCCACGCTTCTAGTGCTAATTATATGTGTAATAACCTTTCTTTTTCAGTTACTATAGTAATTGTCCTTAGGACTGGCGACCGTAATTTCCCCCAAATCTCAAATATCTAATTACCGATAGTTAATTGTTGACGTAATGGCTGCACATTTACTTTCTTTATTAACTTTACCCCTTTTCAAAATTAATTTCCACCAGTTTCATTTGCATTTTTCCTTTCATTTAGATGTAACCCTTTCCTCCCTCTTTACCGACAAATTGACTTCGGTGACGATTGCTTTTTCCCAAATTTCCATTAGGTACACGTGGTTTAATTTTTCACTGTCATAAGTGAGGGGGAGGTTACACGTGGCGACCTGGTGACAGGACTATCTTCAGATTTGAGATTGTTCTGGACATTAATTTTGCATTGTGCGATTCTTGTAACAAAGTACTGGTTACAAAATGGTCGATACGTCAGCGAGAATATTAGTGTGAGAAATCCTAATTAGAGTTGAGATTTGGCATTTATATTGATTATTGTTAAAATGAGTGAAGGCAACAGTTGCCAAAATTTGGTAGAATTGGATACGGAACAATCGGTCGAACAGTGGGAAACGCGCACAGCGGTACCTATTGTTCAGGGGCAGGCGGCTAGCATGAAAGACGCGACCGCCGAAACGCAACAAAGAGCAGAAATGGAATTCCAAACTTTAGAAAATGTTTCGGAATCGGAAGTGAAAATCAAATGTGAATCCCTTGATGACGAATACGGGGGGACAATTAAAGAGGAAGCCGCTACGAAAGTAAAACCGGTAGTCTCCGGGAATTTAACTGATTTATTGAATGTTTTGATTAACAAAATCACGAGTCAGTCTGAAAAAACTGAACGGAAGCTAGACAATCAGAACAAAGCTATTAATGTTGTTAACAACAATGTTGGAGTTGTTAACACAAAAGTTGATAAAATCAAAGAAGGTATTGTTGTGATCAATACCGAAATCGGTAATCTTAAACAGGAAATGATAGGCGTTCAGGCGGAAATTGCGAGCATAAATACTCGTTTTTATTCCGAAATTAGCAGAATCGAGAAAAGTGTAGGAGAAGCAGTTGCTCCGATCATCAAGAATAAGGTGACGGAACAAATTCAATTAGTGAAAAAAGAGGATCAATAGAAGGTGGAAACTTTAAAGGCTTTAGTATCCGAGGTTGATGCTAAAGTGACGAAGCAGGCTAATACCTGCGAAGAGAAAAAAAGGGAAGTAGAAACGCTTGCGACAACCACTTCACAAGTAATTACGAGAGTGCCGGAATTAGAACAGAAACTTGACGAAAAATACAGCTATGTGCCAATCTGTGCACATAGTTCGGAATTGTTGACGAAAGAGGAGCGGTTCGACCCATTGAAAAAAGGCGGTATACACCCGACGGATTTCATTAAACATTGTGAAAGAGTTTTACCCAGATCATGCACTAATGAGAGAAAAATTAATGCGATTATTGATGTGTTGGCTGGTGATGCCAAGCGTTGGGGCTTAAACCTCAACATTACGAACCTGACTTTTGACGAGTTTAAAAATTTGTTTCTGGCTAAATACTGGTCAGAGCACAAACAACAAAGCGTCAGGCGCGAATTTGTCGTATCGAGGCCTTTCGATGCGCATTCGCGTGGCTTGATGAAGGAGTTTTGTGAGGGCTGGATCCGAAAGTTGGAATATTTGCGTGATCGCCGCACTGAATCCGAAATAGTCTGGGAACTCTACAAGAAGGTTCCAGATGATACAAAACGCTACATAGGAAGCAATTACAGGACAATCAATGATTTCCTGGAAAGAGTTGAGGACGAGGACAATTGGCGCAGTAATCGCGACAGTGGTAGAGGCCGTGGTAACAACAACGGGTACCACAGCAACCACAACAATGATGACTATGGGAATAATGCATACCGCAATCTTGGCAGCAATAACAATAATGGTTCGCGCCGTAATAACAATCGGTACAATGCAAATAATAACAGGAATGACGGAAACCAGTATCATACTATCGTGATACGGGCTTCACAGGATAGTAATAACGCCAGAGGGTGCGATAAGCCGCCTCAGCAGCGTGCGGAGAGCTGATCTGCTGGGACGAGACAGGGAATCCATTAGCCGCGCCGGTGAGGAGCCCACCGGGCGTGGAGAAATTTTGGAGGCCCAATAACAGGAGAAAACACAGGTGTCGTCGTTATGAAAATTCCGTATGGAATATTCAACGGCGGGAGAGTGTGCCAGTGTTAGGAGAAAGGAGTGCGCCCTCAAGTAGTAGATCAGCTGTACACACGGCGGTAGAAAATGCATTCACTGTCAGTGAGAACAATTTAAGTAGTCTTCTGGAAAACGATTATAAAGTGGCAGCTGTAACACCCACAGCGGAAGTGAAGATTGAGTTTAAGAATGATTCGCAATTGTTGAGAGAAGATCAGATGCTGGATAACACGTTCGTCATTGAGCGAGGGGATGCAGAGAGGGATGAGGTCTGATTAAGGCAGTTCGGTCGCTTATACGACGAACTAAGAGATTATAGGAGCCTGTACGGGAGAAGTGTTTATGGGGAGTGCGGACAGGATTTGCCGCGTCTCGTCCCACAGGAAGATAGTATTTGTGAAGTGATAGAAAGTTGTGGCCCCAACCGGCAGACTTTACTAGAAATAGTTGATGTTAATGGGGAGCACGTGCAAGATTCGTCGTGTTTCGTCCCGCAGGAGTTGGATGTTCAAGTAGTAACGGAAAGTTCTGGCCCTAACCGGCAAACTTTACCGAAAGTTATAGTGGTAGAAGTAGCCGACCCATCCGACGCAAACCTCCAGTTTAAACATTGCGAGAGTATTAAGGAGAAAGATTGCGAAAATTTTAGTGATAGCCGGACACGATTGGTAGAAAAGCACATAGATTACAGCGTGTGTGAGGTTAGAGCTGACATTATACGGTCAGACGATAGCAGTGTGGGTTGCGCAGATCTAGAGGAAGTAATTGCAGATACTACTGGGCACATTGCTCCAGGTACATTGACAGATGAGATCAATCTGACCAAAGAGGAATCAACGAAGGTGACAATTAATGAATTGATAGCAAAGCAACACTCACTAGTTGACGAGTTACAGGAAAAGGTTTCGGTATTGGAGGCGAAGCTACAGACTAAGCCTCAGGACAAACGTGTTGAAATTAAAACTGCATGTGAACAGAGGCTGAAAAGACTGCCAGATAAGCCGGATTTAGGATCAAAGCTGGATGGTTTTTTCTGGAATGACCTGGATATAGACGAGGATTTACTGTGGGAAAATAAAGAAACAGTCGAGGACAAGTGTAGACAGATAGTAGTGTCTGTTAATATGCACGACCTACAACTAAACGTGTTGATTGACACCGGTGCAGAATTGAGTGCTGTATCTGGGAAAATATTTGAGTTACTGAAAGACAGACCCGGCATCGTAGTTCTGCCAGTAACAGGAGTGAAAATTATCGGTGCTACTGGGAAGGCCAGTAAACCGGCCACAAAACAGATTTTTGTCAAGTTCGAGATATGTGGGGCACGATTCGAACAAGAGTTTGTCGTCGTGCCAGACTTAACTACGGAAGTAATTATCGGGTTAGATTGGTTATTAAAGTACCGTGCAGTGATTAATTGCTGAAGCAAAACTTTGACATGTACGTCACAAGATAAAACAATAGTAGTTAGTTTTGACGAGGCAGGAGACGGTGTACATAGGCAGTACCAGCCTATACACATTGTTAACTGGCGGGATGCTATTGACGTAGGTATGAATTTGAACTACTGTAATGTGAGGAATCTCGGCATTGACAATAGTGTAGAAAGTGAATTGGAAAGTATTGTTGACGGTGTGTCAAACGTAACACACGAACAAAGACGAGGCCTGTATGATGTAATAATGAGGAATAAGAGTGTGTTTTCAGACAAACCGGCACTTGTGGAAGGATATAAATGTAAGTTGCATGTAACTCTGCACGAACCATTCTTCGTGAGACCGTATGCTATACCGCTGTCCAAAAAGGAAGCAGTGCAACGGGAGATAGATAAGATGTTCGATTGGGGAGTGATTGAAACAAGTACGAGTCCATACAATAACGGTTTGGTCATTGTAGCAAAACGGGATGGTAGTGTGCGTATTGTGATTGACGCACGCACGTTGAATAGGGTCGTTCAACGCGAAACAGACAGACCAGAGAGTATGGAGGAGATTTTGCAACGTTTTCATGACGTTAAGTTCATGACTAGCCTCGATCTGACGGCTAGTTACTGGCAAATAGAACTCGAAGAAGAATCTAGGCCATACACCGCCTTCTTGTTTGCGGGCAGGTGTTATCAGTATAGAGTACTGCCGTTTGGACTAAATATATCTGTGTCCATATTCGTCAGGGCCCTAGATAAAGTGCTAGGACCGGCTTTGAGTTCAAGATTAACTGTATATGTTGACGACCTATTGTTGGCGAATGCCACTTGGCATGACCATTGTGACCTGTTAGATGAAGTTTTTAGAGCATTGCGCCGTGGCAGAATGACTCTAAAGCTAAAGAAATGCGAATTTGTGAAGAAGGAACTGAAATTTTTAGGGCATGTAATTACCACTACTGGTATTACGAAGGACCCAGAGAAACTAGAGGCAATAAGGAATTGTCCTCCACCCAAGTCTAGAAACAGTTAAAACGTTTTCTAGGGCTAACAGGATTTTACCGTAAATTTGTAAAAGGACAAGTGTTTAATGATAAAAATTTGAATAACCTCTTACGCAAAAATGTTCCGTTTGTGTGGACCGACGGGTGTCAGGCCGCTTTCGAGAGATTAAAAGACGAGTTGTTAAGATCTAATACACTATTTCATCCCGATTTATCGCTACCCTTCCATCTGGGAACGTGTAACGGAACTGAAATGATGGTGGGCTGACAGTAATTTGGAGCCCGCGCGTCGGAAACGGGCGCGCTGGTGTGAGACTGCCAGGGAGTGCACCCTGATGCCATCTATTGGCGAAACTGGGAATTAGCGCTGCCTGTCAGACAATGCACTAAGCTCTCGGAGTCAAATGTGTTCTTTTTCTTGGTAATTATAAGTTATTACTGTATGATTTAATGTTATAAAGCGCTTGTAGTAAATTATTATGACTGGTATGAACTCCAGGGTAATAAATATAAATATTCTTAAATACTAAATGATTTCGGTGAAAAGGTGGTAGGGGAACGCCCCCACTCTTGGTGATACGAGCGTAGCTAGAGGTAGCTGGAGACACAGGGACTGAACAATGGAATGGCCTGGGGAGTGTTGACGTGACCGGACGTGCGTAACTGTGCTCACACAAAAGTGATTGTGCAACAGCGAAGAGGAGAATATGATCGCCGTTTGTAGAGTAGAACGCGACGAGTGGTTGTCGAAGCTGTCTCTATGCCACTGGGGCTGATTGTAAGAGTTCCTGCGCCCAGATTTTATGGCGGACGTGCAGTAGCTTATACGACTGCTACAGCTCGTTGTTCCAGCCGCCATTAAGGGCACGAGGCGTGAAGAGCTGCGTTAGCCACATGCATCTCACCACCAGCACCGACACGTCTACCCAAGGCAAGACTGCTTGCAATTGTTAAGTCGAACTTTGTATACATGTAAAAGGAGAATACCAGTTTTCTTATGAGCAAGTGCAGAAGACAGAATATAGTAATGAGTAAAATTACGACGCATGTTGTTCATTGTAAAGTGTAGTAACCTGAAACATAGTGTAGTGAAATCAGACTGAGGCCACCATCGCCTCTTTCATTTACAATTCTTTTGGGTGTAGAATACTTTAGCGAATAAGAATGTTGAAAAGAGCAGTGGTCACACCAGAATGAGTCGCCTATTTATAGTTACTTAAATTTTTCTGAGTAACCTTTCAAGTAAAGTCACTTAACTAATTCTATATCAATTGTCCAAAGAGTAATATCCAAAATCATTAAATAAGTTGAAGGATAGAATTTTGTTAACCTAAGTTGTCTTTGTGGTAATTACCAAGCCAACTCACAGAAATTGAGAGAGTATTTGCTTTGTAGAATCACCTAGAATGATCAGAAATAGTAATATTCAGAATTAAGTTTAAATTCAACTCAAGCCGTTTCACTTTGAAACGAGCCAAAAAACTGATTTATTCTTTTGCTCCTTCAGAGCTGGCGACCGTATTTTCAGGAGGATTCGACGGTAAGTCTGCTGCTCTCGTCGTGCTGATAGGATTATCTACTGCTGGTAGCAGTGGTGATTGGATACATAAGCTCACTACCAAGTTAAGTGGGTCAGGTAGGCAGTGTTACCGTGTGAACTGTAGGGCACTGTAGGCCATGGATCGAACCCGTTCAATCATCACAGCTCTTTGGGAAATAGTCCGGTTAGGAGTGTACTAATCATTAGGTAAATACTGGCGAGTAACGGTCAAAAATGTATACGCAAGTGAATTTAGCAAGGTCCATGTAGCACGTAGTTAATGTGGTGTAATGGCGAGGGTAGGAGTGGAGTAAAAGTGAGCTGAGCTTGTGGCAGCTGTGCTGTCTTCAAAGATTAATAACGTGAATTCACTACTACCTCTTACCATTAGGGCTGAGCTATTTACAGTTAAAATACGTAGCAGTAAGGGCAAAGGCGTGACAGCTACAAGTCCGTATTGGCTTTATACATACGGAAGTAGGAAGCGGGTCATTCCGTCCGTGGAGGGGTTAAAACAACCGAGTCAGTTGAGAACATACCCCATTTACTGATGGAAAGATTCGGCGGTTCGGTCGCATGTGTCGACCGTGACAGGACTTACCAAGTTTGTAGAATAATGGCTGCAATAAAAGTGTTTTATATAAACTTGTAGTTTCAAGAAAATTTAAAATTTAAAATTCTGTTGTAGACAAATGTACCACAATTGGTAAGTTCAAGACGACAACCTGCAAAGCAGCAAAAGAAAGTCCAATAGTAGGAGTTAAACAAGTAATACTTGGTTTAATAAACATTTCTATTAGGCACGAAATACAGCAGCATAAGATGGAGTCGAATAGTAACAAGCAAGACGAAAACATTACAAGGTCAGACCCAGAATTAGGGACCATAGATACTGTTGTAGGGTTGGAAAATCTTATAGATGAATCCACACCCACAAGACAGGAGGAACGGGAAGTGAAACCAAAGGTAGTGAAAAGTGAACCCAATGTATCTGTGGATGCAAGTCACAAGGGAGAGGATATGGAATTAACAAGTTTGTTAAATAGGATGATGACGCAGATTCGAGAAGGGAATGCTAGTTTGAAAGCAGAAATGGCTAGTCATATATCCCAATTGGAGGAAAACCTAACTGGTAAAATAAAAGCCAATTTAGATATTTTGAATACGCAAAGCCAACGTATCACAGAGGTAAACAAATCAGTAAATAGCATTAGGGCTGAAATAACAAATGTTCAGAGAAAAGTCACAGAAATAGAGAAAAGATTTGATACCGAAATTCAGAGAATAGAGAAATCAGTGGAACCTTTGGTTAGTGAAAAATTAGAACCGATAATTGAAAGTAAATTACAGGTGATAGTACCAGTTGTAAAGAAAGAGATTGTTAAAGAAACGGCAGCTGATATTGAAACACTGCGCAATACCATGTTGAGTTTTGATGCATGTGTGCAGGAGCAGGAAAATACACTGCATAATGAGATAAAATTGTTAAGTCAGCAAGTTCAGAATCAGACGTTTCTTAACTGTAGTGGTATCCCATTGGTAATGCAAAAATCGGAAATACTGAGTAGGGAGGAAAAATACGATCCTCAAAAGAAACAAGGTGGATGGCATCCAATGGATTTTATAAAAAATTGTGAACGTGTCTTACCAACAGACATGTCGGATAAAGAAAAAATTAATTTAGTAATAGACGCTTTAGCAGGTCAGGCTAAACGTTAGGGATTGAATTTGGATATCGACAATTTGAAGTTTACAGACTTCAAAGAAAAGTTCCTTGAGGAATTCTGGAGCACACAACAGAGAGATAGGTTGTGGAGAGAATTTGTTGTCGCCAGAATGCCAGAACATGGGCGTGGGCTCATGAAAGAATACTGTGAAGGATGGTTCAAGCATTTGGAGTATCTTAAAGATCGTAGATCAGAATCAGAGATAGTGTGGGAGTTGTGGAAAAAGCTACCTGACGATTCAAAGCGGTATGTAGGAGGCACTCATCGAACATTCGATGAATTTTTAGAAAAAATCGAGAATG
The DNA here is from genome assembly GCF_021461385.2 of Schistocerca piceifrons. Lineage (NCBI taxonomy): Eukaryota > Metazoa > Arthropoda > Insecta > Orthoptera > Acrididae > Schistocerca > Schistocerca piceifrons. The sequence continues at coordinate 689,969,650 of NC_060142.1, read as the reverse complement.
AAGATAGGTGGCGTGAAACTAGAGAGTTTCGAGGTTTCAGAAATCAGAATGGAATAGTAAGAGGTGGTAGGAATGAACCGCAAATTAACATGATGAGAGGAAGAGGTCGAGGAGGTAACTCTCAGCGAGGGAGAGGACACTATCAGGGAAACAGGATGCATTATCAAAATCAGGAAAACTAAATACCGCGCAGGTCAAGGGCCTAACGCGCGCGGAAAGAAAGAAATGGCCCAAATATAGGGAAGATCGGAGTTGTCAGTACTATAGTAGGATAGTGCGTCGTTCGCCTGAAGAGCAGTTACATAAACGAAACTTTGCGAAGTATAATGCAGGGATACAAACAGAGGAGAGAGAGCAGGGAGGAATTATTAAGGGAAATGAAGTAGGAAAAGAATATCGGTCGGATGGGAAGGCTCATGTGAATGAAATAAGTACAATTCGAGGTCAGAGTGACGAATTGATGAAGGAAGAGTCAGAGAAGGCGTTGTTTGTCGGTAGGGATGGCAACTGTGCAGAGAGGCAGGGGCAAGGTAGGAGTGATGTGACTTATGGTAAAAGGTTCGTACGAATAGTCGACGAATCGCATCGAGAAGTAATTAAAGAGGAAAGGGTGGATAAGAAAAAGGGGCATAGTGCAGAGACGCATGCCGATTCAGAAATTACCTCGTATGCAGAATATGTACATCAGCTCAAAAGCCAGCCAGCACAATTAGAAAGATCTTCCACTCAAGTGATTAGTTTGGACCCGAAGATGATAGTGTTAGAGAGCCATACCGATTATGATGTGTACCTAGTGACAGCAAGAGTACATGACTGTGATGAAGATTCTTTTAGAGAAATTAGAGAAAGTGTATCTAACCAAGAGAAAGAGTGTTGTGATCCCTGTAGTACTGAAGCAAATGAGTTGAGTGAGACTGGAATTCCATTAGTAGGGGAAAATAATGAAAGTAAGAGTGGCGAATGCACTATCCAACAAAGGGAAAGTAGAGAAATGGATTATAATTTGCAAGAATTATTTGAATCCGAAGAAGGTCATATTTCTAAGGAGGAGGAATTATCGTCAGAATCATCAGAAAGCATCCAGGGAGAAAAAGAAGTAGAGGAAGTTTCCGATTCCGCAACCGAGAGTTCAGGCATGACAGATTCGAATGAGAACGAGATGACATTAAAGAGCCTAGACGAAGGACTATTGGAAAAAGCGGTGAAAGAATTTAGGATGAAAAGGAGAAAGAAACCTCCAGATGGAATGGTCAGTATAAAAACCGGAAAAATAATATTGCAAGACTTGGCGGTGGAAAAGGATTTATTATGGGAAGATAAAGAAAGTATGAAAGAGGACAATAGGATGCAAACAATCCTGCTCATTAATGTATGTGGGTACGATTTATATGTATTGTTGGATACGGGTGCTCAAATAAGTGCTATTTCGCACGCATTTTTTGAGATGATCAAAGAGCAACGAGGAGTAGTCATGATGCCAGTAACAGGTGTTAAAGTGATAGGGGCGACAGGGAAATGTAGTAAACCTGTTAAACATCAAGTGATGATGGAATTTAAGATAAAAAACAAGCAATTTTCGAATGCATTTTTAGTAGTTCCAGAGCTCAGTGCCGAGATCATTTTAGGCATTGACTGGTTAATAAAACAGAAAGTAATTATAGATTGTGACAAAGGGATAATAGTTTGTAAAGTTGATAGTGCGGTATTAGAAATACCATTTGAATCATCTAGAGTAATGGAAGAGAACCATCTGAGATGGGTAGAATTTAGAGATGATCATGATTCAGGAATAGGTCAAAAATTCGATTGGTGTCTGGTGAGGCAGATAGTTGAAGATGGAAATAAGGAGACACTCCTTCGAAATGTAGTGGATAAAACGGAAGGATTATCTGATGCCCAAAGGGAGGATCTATGGCAAATTCTGAAAGAAAATCAGGAGGTATTTTCGGACAGACCGGGATGAGTGATAAATTATGAGTACCGCATGGTGGTGCATCGGAAGTGTACCGATAAGTTAGATGAATGCATTACCTTTAACAACATGGCACGAAGAGTAGCACAGAGGATAAGATCTTGTGATCTATGCCAAAAGGCGAAAGTAACAAATGCAACTAATCAAGGGCCCATGCAATCAATAAAACCTGATGAAGTATTAGAAATAGTAGCAGTAGATATCTTTGGACCATTACCGAAAACCATGGGGGGTTTTGTGTACATATTTGTAGCAGTTGAACTTTTCTCAAAGTATATAAAGCTATATCCCTTGAGAAAAGCTACTGCCAGAGCTGTGTATAATAAAATGGTGTGTGATTATTTTGTGAAAGTAGGGAAGCCAAAGAGAATACTATCAGATAATGGTGTTCAGTTTTGCTCAAAAATGTGGAAGGATGGGATAACTGAGAAACAGGTAGAAGTGGTACATATCTCAGCTTATCACCCATCAAGCAATCCAGCAGAAAGATATATGCGTGAGATAGGTCGGTTATTTAGGACGTACTGCCATAGCAACCACAAGAAGTGGGGCATGTATGTGAGTGAATTCGAAGAAATCATGAATTCATTAACAAACGAGAGCACTGGATTTACTCCAGAAGAAATCCTGAAAAAGACGAGAAGTAAAAGTCTAGTAGAAGACCTACTAGAATTTCCAGATAGAGTTGAATTAGATTATGATAGTAAAAAGAACTTAGTAAAAGACAAGATGAGAAAACAAGCAGATGCGAGAATTCGTCGTCATGACGAAAAAGTAAGGAATCCTAAATTCAAAATAGGTGATCTCGTTCTTGTAAAAACACATGAAAAGTCAAGTGAAATTAATAACGAGATCAGCAAATTTAAATATATATATAATGGACCATTTAAAATAGTGTCCATACCCAATGTGAATGCTTATTATTTAGAGTACCCATTAACAGGCAAACGCCTGGGAGTAAGAAACATAGTGGATCTCAAAAGGTATGAACCACGAATCCTACCAGATTGAAAATAAATATATAAATAAATATTAAAGGAAACCAATATGTAAATAGTTTTGTTTCTTTTGTTCTATGTGAAAGGTAAATGTTCACTAAAATATGTTGCAGTATTCTAATGAAACTTCTAGTTTAAGTAGAGACTAAACAGACTGGGAAAGACTGAGCTTCTAAGAAAGCCTTAATAGATGTGTAAATAAGTGTTGTGGAAGAGGTAGAAAAGTGAGAAGGTAAAGTGAAAAGGACGGGCTATAAAGTCATAGGCGCATAACGTGTGTTTTACTTGCCTGAGATAAAAGAAGTGTATTTAAAATTTTTGTAAAAAAGATGTTTAAAGTGTACTGTGTTTAGAAGTAAGAAAATTGGAAAGAATATATGTAAATCATTTATGCAATGTTTAGCAGGAAAGATAGAAAGAATTGGTGTTTAATTTTGAATATGTAATATAAGTACGGAGGTGTATCAGTAAGAACGAAAATTTCAGATTCATTATAGGAGAGACTTCTTATTGAATTATCACTGTTAGATACTTCAATTAGAAGTGGGGCATGTGTAACGGAACTGAAATGATGGTGGGCTGACAGTAATTTGGAGCCCGTGCGTCGGAAACGGGCGCGCTGGTGTGAGACTGCCAGGGAGTGCACCCTGATGCCATCTATTGGCGAAACTGGGAATTAGCGCTGCCTGTCAGACAATGCACTAAGCTCTCGGAGTCAAATGTATTCTTTTTCTTGGTAATTATAAGTTATTACTGTATGATTTAATGTTATAAAGCGCTTGTAGTAAATTATTATGACTGGTATGAACTCCAGGGTAATAAATATAAATATTCTTAAATACTAAATGATTTCGGTGAAAAGGTGGTAGGGGAACGCCCCCACTCTTGGTGATACGAGCGTAGCTAGAGGTAGCTGGAGACACAGGGACTGAACAATGGAATGGCCTGGGGAGTGTTGACGTGACCGGACGTGCGTAACTGTGCTCACACAAAAGTGATTGTGCAACAGCGAAGAGGAGAATATGATCGCCGTTTGTAGAGTAGAACGCGACGAGTGGTTGTCGAAGCTGTCTCTATGCCACTGGGGCTGATTGTAAGAGTTCCTGCGCCCAGATTTTATGGCGGACGTGCAGTAGCTTATACGAGTGCTACAGCTCGTTGTTCCAGCCGCCATTAAGGGCACGAGGCGTGAAGAGCTGCGTTAGCCACATGCATCTCACCACCAGCACCGACACGTCTACCCAAGGCAAGACTGCTTGCAATTGTTAAGTCGAACTTTGTATACATGTAAAAGGAGAATACCAGTTTTCTTTTGTGCAAGTGCAGAAGACAGAATATAGTAATGAGTAAAATTACGACGCATGTTGTTCATTGTAAAGTGTAGTAACCTGAAACATAGTGTAGTGAAATCAGACTGAGGCCACCATCGCCTCTTTCATTTACAATTCTTTTGGGTGTAGAATACTTTAGCGTATAAGAATGTTGAAAAGAGCAATGGTCACACCAGAATGAGTCGCCTATTTATAGTTACTTAAATTTGTCTGAGTAACCTTTCAAGTAAAGTCACTTAACTAATTCTATATCAATTGTCCAAAGAGTAATATCCAAAATCATTAAATAAGTTGAAGGATAAAATTTTGTTAACCTAAGTTGTCTTGGTGGTAATTACCAAGCCAACTCACAGAAATTGAGAGAGTATTTGCTTTGTAGAATCACCTAGAATGATCAGAAATAGTAATATTCAGAATTAAGTTTAAATTCAACTCAAGCCGTTTCACTTTGAAACGAGCCAAAAAACTGATTTATTCTTTTGCTCCTTCAGAGCTGGCGACCGTATTTTCAGGAGGATTCGACGGTAAGTCTGCTGCTCTCGTCGTGCTGATAGGATTATCTACTGCTGGTAGCAGTGGTGATTGGATACATAAGCTCACTACCAAGTTAAGTGGGTCAGGTAGGCAGTGTTACCGTGTGAACTGTAGGGCACTGTAGGCCATGGATCGAACCCGTTCAATCATCACAGCTCTTTGGGAAATAGTCCGGTTAGGAGTGTACTAATCATTAGGTAAATACTGGCGAGTAACGGTCAAAAATGTACACGCAAGTGAATTTAGCAAGGTCCATGTAGCACGTAGTTAATGTGGTGCAATGGCGAGGGTAGGAGTGGAGTAAAAGTGAGCTGAGCTTGTGGCAGCTGTGCTGTCTTCAAAGATTAATAACATGAATTCACTACTACCTCTTACCATTAGGGCTGAGCTATTTACAGTTAAAATACGTAGCAGTAAGGGCAAAGGCGTGACAGCTACAAGTCCGTATTGGCTTTATACATACGGAAGTAGGAAGCGGGTCATTCCGTCCGTGGAGGGGTTAAAACAACCGAGTCAGTTGAGAAAATACCTCATTTACTGATGGAAAGATTCGGCGGTTCGGTCGCAAACGGATTCGTCGAATTCCGGGGTGAGGGTAGAACTGTTCCAAGAAGTTGGTAAAGGAGAGGATAAGGAACACCAGACGATAGCGTTCGCGAGTCGACCTTTATCAAAAAGTGAGCGAAACTACACGATTTCTGAGAAAGAGTGTCTCGCTATCGTGTGGTGATTCAAGAAGTTCAAGGGTTACCTATGGGACCGTAAGGTGAGTGTTCATACGGACCATAAGGCGCTCACTTATCTGAAGGATTGTAAACTACTTCACGAAAGACTGACTAGGCGGTCGCTGTATTTACAGCATTTTAACTACGACATCTGTTACGTAAAAGGGACCGACAATTGCGTAGCGGATGCGTTGTCGCGGTTGCCCGAGTCTAATCAAGATGTATTGAAAGATGAGTCAGATAGAGTGGTCAAATTATACTATTTTAAAGAAGGTGAGGGACGCAAATTAATAGTGAACATCTGTAAGAATCTACGTCGTCATCAGAACGAGGATGGTTGTTTAAATATGGTGAAAACCCGATATGACGAAAGGAGTCCAGAAGGAGAGAAATTAAGGAAGTATTACAAGATATACGATCATATCTTGTAAATACGTAAGGATGAAGATAGTAGTATTTGGCGGGTATGCTGGCCCACCAAATTCGTCACGGAAATAATAGACTACTACCATTTGCCGTATGGTCACTGTGGACCAAAGAAATGTACGGAAAAGCTGTGAGAAGTAGTGCATTTTAACAACATGTTAAAACGCGTTACTGATAGAGTGAAAACTTGTGATTTATGTCAGAAGGTGAAGGTTACCAACTGTACGAGTCGTGGTCCTATGCAAAGTATAAGGCCTAACGACACCTTTGAATTACTGTGTGTGGACTTGTACGGACCTTTGCCCAAGTCATCAGGAAACTTTGCCTACATTCTAGTAGTGCTAGAAGCTTTTTCCAAGTTCATCAAGCTATACCCGATTAGGAAAGCTACAGCCAAAGCGGTCTATAGCAAGCTTGTGAACGATTATTTTGTTCATATTGGTAAGCCAAAGGCGATTCTATCAGACAGTGGGGCACAATTTACTTCTAAGTTGTGGAATGAAGGCATGGAAAGTAATGGGGTCGAGGTGATCCATATTTCAGCTTATTGTCTGGCTGGGAATCCCGCTGAGAGGTATATGCGCGAGCTAGGCCGACTTTGCCGTACCTATTGCCATCACAACCATAGCGCATGGGGCAAGTATGTAGCAGTATTTGAGAGAATTATGAACACCTTGAGACATGAATCGACGGGATTTTCTTCAGAGGAAATCCTGTTGGATGACAGAAGTAAAAGTTTAGTGGAAGAGACAATCAAATTCCCTCCACGGATTGACATTAGTATTGGTGAAAAAAAAGATCGTTTGCGAGAAGTAATGAAGCTAAAAGCCGATGCTCGCATACGTCGTCATGACGCTAAAGCGCGTTTTGCTAAGTTTGCAATCGGAGACTTAGTACTTGTAAAAGCTCATGAGAAATCGACCGAGATAGACAATGAAATCTCTAAATTTAAGTTTGTGTATAATGGACCATATAAAGTCATTTGGTATACCTCACACAAATGCTTATTGCTTAGAGTATCCAAGCTCTGGAAAACGATTAGGTATACGGAACATTGTAGACTTAAAATTGTACTAACCTAGGATCGATTAATACCACACAATGGGTAATTTGTACAGTATGTAAATATAGAGTGTAAGATTTAAGGTTTGCTAGATTGCCATGCTTTTGCCTGACCAAGAGGATATTAAAGAAATTGTAATTAATAAGTAATTAATTTTGACTAAATGATTTAAGAGAGAGTGATTATTTGTCAATTGAAAAATCCAAGCTGCTAGTTTAAGTTTTCAGCTGAGTCACAGTAGATTAAGAAATGTAAATATGATTTTGTAACTAGCTGTAAGATTTCATGAATATGTGTTTTACTCGTCGTTGCCGATGTACTTAGACGCTGTTTTAAGTTTCAGGCTAGTACATGCGTGTGATGATGGAGAGTGTTGAGTTGTCCACTGTGATAGTGTTTATGGACTCCTTGAGATTACTCGGGAGTGAGTTTTTCCGAAAGAATTCAGTGAAACGGACGTTCTGGAAGTGCCTTCACAAGGGCGAGTGATATCAAGCGTGCCGCACAGGCGGGCGCAACAATACTGGCGAGGCGGAGCCGCTGTCGGCTCTTGTGCCGCTGTCGGCATTCTTTGTACTTGCGGGTACGGAAGGCGGAGTTGGTTTTCTTCCCGGACAGCTGATGTGAAAAAATTCTACTGTCAATATTTATTTTTTTGTCGATCTGCTGTATATTATTTTCTTGTTTAGCGTTAAGTGGACTCTCATGGCGAGAGTATTACTTATGAAAAGGTTATATAAAATGTGTATTCTATGTAATTAATTATTAATTTGTGTATTTTGGTCTACCTGTTTTTATGACCATGTACTCTAATTAATTTTGTAAATAGAATTCCATTTCTTGGGACTGATAGGAATTTTGACGATTTTAGAATAGCAAAACCATTTTCTATGTTTGCTTTGAATTTTAATATGTTGTCAACCTGTTTTATTTTGTGCAAGGTGACAGAGTGGAATAAGATTAGGAGTGTCTCCACTCAATTATTATGGTCTAAAAATTGATTTATGCTTAATTAGACGAATGCTAATTTTGTTGATGTTTTGAGCATATGCATTTCCGCTGTTTCTTTTTTGGGACATTTTCTGAGTCTCTTTCGGTTACGCGAACATCCTCAGACAATGTGGGGCACATCCTCCTATTTCCATCTATTTCACTGCAAAATTTTTTCCTTATTTTGCTACCTGAAGATATAGCATTTCTGTGTCTTTGTATATTGTAATTGTTTTACTATTTATATATATATATATATATATATATATATATATATATATATATGCATTTATGTCGATGTGTAATTGGTTTGTTTTATGAATATTATTTGTATTTATACGCTGGGTCTGACCTTGGGAAAACTATTCTATCGAACGAATACATCGATAGGTCGTGTGGAGAACGAAAGTGTTTAGGATCTTTGGTAGTGTTAACTCTGTCGCGTGAAGTGCGGGCAGTGGGGGTCTGGCTGGGGTGGTGCAGTGGAGCAGGTGTGTTGTGTGACACTCCCGCGAGCTGCCGCGCTGCCGGGGTTTGGCAGCATGTAATTGCGCTCGACTTGCTATGATAGTTTCTAGCACGGTGTCGCGGACGGCAAGCGTTAGCTGGCGCACATCAAGAGCCCGGTTCGTCTGGTGACCGTGTCGAGAAGAAGGCGTGCCAACATCCAGCTTCTGCAACAGCGACGGCCGACAATGAGTGACTGTCGCCACCTCCTCGATCGACGGCTTCAAACCTTGAATCAACCAACAAGGATGACTGGAATCACGTAAAGTTTTAGAACTGTATGGCAGACCTCAGCTTTTAAAACTGTTCAAATCACAAAATTACAGGAACGTAGCATGATCCTTTGTTGCTCATTGTCCCAATTGCATTACCAAGCGGAGCCCTTTCCTTTTCCGGAATGAACCCGAGTGTCGTTGAAATTCAAACGCCAGCATTAAAGTAATATTATTTTATTTCACTGCTTTAATTTCAAAGTTCAGTTAAAGTATACATAGCTGGTTACAATATTTAGATTACACGAGCACAGATTATGAGTGCGAGTTTTGTTACCAAATTTTAGCTTACCTGTGACTACAGCTCAGCTTGGTATGTACTAAATTTTACTATTGTTAAGTGTTCAGAATCATTTAATTCAAGTTCAAAGTTGAATCTGTTATTTCTAAATTGCGTAGATTCAAGTAGCTTTTGAAATGATTGTTGAGGTAGTCCAAGACTAACCATATTTTACTGAATTTCGATGTGCTTCAGAAAGAAAGCTCACTGTTAACTTCAGTTACTAAATTAACTTTCGATTTTCCGGTTTTATTAATTCTTTTGCTAAATTAAGTTAGAGTGTAGCGAAATTTATTACTTCTGACAAACTTTCAGTTTTCACACTACACGTGTCAACCTTCAGTTGCCACGCTTCTAGCGCTAATTATATGCGTAATAACCTTTCTTTATCAGTTACTATAGTAATTGTCCTTAGGACTGGCGACCGTAATTTCCCCCAAATCTGAAATATCTAATTGCCGCTAGTTAATTGTTGACGTAACGGCCGCACATTTACTTCCTTTATTAACTTTACCCCTTTTCAAAATTAATTTCCACCAGTTTCATTTGCATTTTTCCTTTCATTTAGATGTAACCCTTTCCTCCCTCTTTACCGACAAATTGACTTCGGTGACGATTGCTTTTTCCCAAATTTCCATTAGGTACACGCGGTTTAATTTTTCATTGTGATTAAGGTCGATAAGTGAGGGGGAGGTTACAAAGTACGCAAAGAAAGAACGTATTTGCAGTAATCTAACGCATAATATGCAGTTTACAGGCTCTGATCATCTACAGTTTACAGAGCGATTTACGTCAGCGTCAATAAGCATCACAATTTTTCTACTACATTGCTTTCATTAACATTCATTTTTATAAGAACTTTTGGTAGATGTAACTTGCTTTCCCATTCTAAACGTTGAAACAGATTGCGATAGTTGAGCAATTGATATCTTTGGTACTGATCTGAATAAAAAGATTGTAGTTGAACAGAACTGAATACCATCTCTCTCCGCCCCTTCCCTCCTGTAGAAAAAATTACCTATGGCGCTGTCATGATGAAAAATATGTATCACAAGCAAATAAAAACTATGGTGAAACTACTGAACTTTATACCTCATTGCTGACATAATTTATTTCTGGGTTTAAAATGTGGTCGTGGCAACGTTTCAAACAGTGACGAAAAATTTGGTGAAATCAAGACGCGATCAAAATATTGACATAGTCTGAATTTTCATTTTATGTTTTCCAACTTTCTTTTTTCTTAGTAACACTCGACAATAAATAACGCTTCTGTTTCTATTTAGTTTTACTTAAGCTCATTCCGCTGTGCACATCATTATTTAAAGATAAATATTTTGAAAGTTAAAGGTAGTTAAAACCTTTCAACAATAGATATATACGTTTCGATAAGAAGTTTATATTTACAAGTTTCTGTCGTGCCCTAATTAACTAAAGAAGTATGTCGTTGTGAGTGACCATACAATTCTAATGCATTTTACTCTTCGTAGAACGTAAAGTAGATCTTGGAAGGTGGAGGTACTTACACAGGCCAGATGTAAACGTATTCCAGCCACGTTTGCAGCTCTTGCAATTCAACGTATTTTATCTTTATACGGTAGCAGCGGGGAAGTTGAAAATTCTGAGCTGCATAAACGATACAGACGGAAAAAGAAGCCAGGGAGGAGTGGAGCGGTAACTCAGGAAGAAGAATGAGAAGCTGCCTTCTAGGTCCGAACGCTCGAGGCCACTGCAAGAGGTAGACGCTGCCGCCGCCTGCGCTGCGGGGTGGATATATGTAAGGCGTATACTGTACTCGGTTCCCATCTCTCGTCTCTCGTCTCCAGTCGCCGTCACCGCGCGCCAGTCATAAAAAGAACTACTCTTCCGTTTATTACGGCTGCCTTTCATGACCACTGGCCTCATTCAGCACCGAGAAGAAATACGTAACACACGTCTGGCAGCAGGTAGACGACAAAATACTAAAAGTATGAAACTTTACTGGCAAAGAGGAGGACACCCCTGCATCATAAATGAATCACGGATGGGGACCACCCTACACTGTAGTTCAGGGCTAGATGGAGTAAGTCAGAAAGAGTGGGAAATATGCTCCTGAAATAAATGAAACAGGCGCTGCATCAAACGGCATACATAAAAAGACCACTTGCACCAACTGTAATAAAACTACACCTTTATTCTCAATAAGTTTCAGTTTTAGTAACCACCTTCCTTTCAAAATATATGAAAAGAGGCAGAAAACATATGTAGTACACACAGACAATCTCCTAGAATAAGGAGAAACATGTGGGACAGACCAACATCTAGAAAGTACATCCAAAGCTGTACATCTATGGATCAAAAATACGTTACATTCAGACAAGATACAATGATGTGTTTAGAATAAAGTAAGTCGATAGTCACACACATACGCTCAGTAACCTTGAAAACACTATGTACCAAAAAAATACAATAGTGTATTTCGATGATACTTAGCTGTTTGCAGCTACTAAGTTCAGGCTTACAGAGGCATATATTAGACACTTTCTCTCAAAGACAACACTGTCAAAGATTCCAAAACAATATACGAAAATCCATAGCCAAAGAATGTAGGATCTATGCGTTATCAAGTTTAACAACAATCGTCAATATTGTTAACAAAATGCGTCCATAACGTCAATATATTATTGAAATCTATAATGATATTTCGTGTAATGATAATAAAACATTTAATACAAACAAGATTATTATAATGTGGTTATAGCACTCTTATGCGGATCAAATTGTATGTTTAACAGGTGCTAAATCATGAAGTCACAATGTGGCAGGCAAGTGAATGACATTCTTGAAATGATGAAGTATAATATGAATTTTGTTTTTTGTATTAGAGCAATAATAATTACAAACAAAAACATCACCATTATTACTTCCTTTATGGAAAAACAACATGTAAAAATCGTAAGCGTGATGTAGAGTTAAATTAGGTTTATAAAGTTCATAACAGATAACAGTAATGGTAACCACTCAGCTTCAGCAGATCTGAATATGAATTGTAGCAGTAAAAGTCAAAGGCACTTACATGGATTCACTAAACCTATATTTCACTGTTTATACAATCCATAAAGAGAAGATATATATAAGTGTACAGCCACATAAGAAAATTATGGCTACTCGTTGGACAAAAGACCGAACACACTACTTCGTAGACAGCTTCATCAAACCTTGGGTAACTACTGACACAGACTTCAGCACAACATGTTGTAACAAACCATCTTATTTAAGAAAATTATTTAAATAAAATAATAAATGACAGTGTTTGTAACCAACGTGCAAACACTCATATGAAGAAGAGATTACCATTATGTACAAGCTGCCTATGATACAGGCTCACTCCTTGTAAGTAAATTTATTTTAAACTACGTAAAATGACTTGATAGTAATGTAATTATACAGCTACATAATTGACAGCAGAGCATAGTGAAAATATAAATGGCTCAAATGGCTCTGAGCACTACGGGACTTAACATCTGTGGTCATCAGTCCCCTAGAACTTAGAACTACTTAAACATAACTAACCTAAGGACATCACACACATCCATGCCCGAGGCAGGATTCGAACCTGCGACCGCAGCGGTCACGCGGTTCCAGACTGAAGCACCTAGAGCCGCACGGCCACACCGGCCGGCGACATAGGAGACAATCTGAGTAGCCGTCTTAGATTGTTTGCAGATGATGCTGTCATTTACCATCTTGTAAAGCCATCAGTTGATCAAAACGACTTGCAAAATGATTTAGATAAGATATCCGTATGGTGCGAAAAGTGGCAATTGACCCTGAATAAGGAAAAGTGTGAAGTTATTCACATCAGTACTAAAAGAAATCAGCTAAATTTCGATTACGCGATAAGCCACACAAATCTGAGGGCTGTAAATTCAACTAAATACTTAGGGATTACAATTACAAATAACCTAAATTAGAACGATCACATAGATAATATTGTGGGTAGAGCAAACCAAAGACTGCGATTCATTGGCAGAACACTTAGAAGGTGGAACAGGTCTACTAAATAGACTACTTACACCACGTTTGTCCGCCCTGTTCTGGAGTATTGCTAAGCGGTGTGGGATCCGCATCAGGTGGGATTGACGGATGACATCGAAAAAGTACAAAGAAGGGCAGCTCGTTTTGTATTATCGCGAAATAGGGGAGATAGTGTCACGGACATGATACGTGAATTGTAGTGGCAATAATTAAAACAAAGGCGTTTTTCGCTTTGACGGGATCTTCTCATGATTTAAATCACTAGTTTTCTCCTCCGATTGCGAAAACGTTCTGTTGGCACCCACCTACTCAGGGTGAAATGATCATCACTATAAAATAAGAGAAATCAGGACTCGCACCGAAAAATTTAAGTGCTCATTTTTCCAGCATGCGGTTCGAGAGTGAAACGGTAGAGAGACAGCTTGAAGTGGTTCTTTGAACCCTCTGCCAGGCACTTTATTTTGAATAGCAGAGTAATCACGTAGATGTAAATGTAGATTAAGATTACATCAGAACATTACAAAAATTAGGTTAGATTAAGATTATAAAATTAAAATACTTATGCAAAAGGTACAGACATAAAACTTTATCACAAATAGGTGACAGTAACAACTGCAAGTATGTATACATTCCTTCTGGAAGCATGGCTTATTATAATGAAAAACTAAACAAGTTACAAGGGCATATTAAACCTAAAACTCAGGCAATTAAGGATTTAGACCACAGTTACCATTTATACAATCCCTAGTGAAATATACAGTGTGAACATTAATAAAACCGAAAAACTGCAGGGACTTTGTAGTTTTTTCGTTTGACGCTTATTTCGTGAGATATTTGGCCCGGTCACGATCAATGGACCACCCTGTATACATGTTTCAATACTAGTGTAACCGTCCAGTTACATACACTATGTGATCGAAGGTATCCGGACACCCCCAGAAACATGCGTTTTTCACATTAGACGCATTGTGCTGCCACCTACTGCGAGGTACTCCATATCAGCGACATCAGTAGTCATTATTGAGAGAGCAGGATGGGGCGCTCCGCGGGACTCACGGGCTTCGTACGTGGTCAGGTGGTTGGGTGACACTTGTGTCATACGTCTGTGCGTGAGATTTCCACACTTCTGAACTTCCCTAGGTCCACTGTTCCCGATGTGATAGTTAAATGGAAACGTCAGGGGACACGTACAGCACAAAAGCGTACAGGCCGACCTCGGTTGCTGACTGACAGAGACCGCCGATAGTTGAAGAGTGTCGTATGTGTAATAGGTAGACATCTATCCACACCATCACACAGAAATTCCAAACTGCATCGCCGGCCGGTGTGCCCTTGCGGTTCATCTACATCTACATCGACATTTATACCCGCAAGCCACCCAACGGTGTGTGGCGGAGGGCACTTTACGTGCCACTGACATTACCTCCCTTTCCTGTTCCAGTCGTGTATGGTTCGCAGGAAGAACGACTGTCTGAAAGCATCCGTGCGCGCTCTAATCTCTCTAAAAAATGGCTCTGAGCACTATGGGACTCAACTGCTGTGATCATCAGTCCCCTAGAACTTAGAACTACTTAAACCTAACTAACCTAAGGACAGCACACAACACCCAGCCATCACGAGGCAGAGAAAATCCCTGACCCCGCCGGGAATCGAACCCGGGAACCCGGGCGTGGGAAGCGAGTTTGCTACCACACGACCACGAGATGCGGGCTCTCTAATCTCTCTAATTTTACATTCTAGGCGCTTCAGTCCGGAACCGCGTGACCGCTACGGTCGCAGGTTCGAATTCTGCCTCGGGCATGGATGTGTGTGTAATGTCCTTAGGTTAGTTAGGTTTAAGTAGTTCTAAGTTCTAGGGGACTGATGACCGCAGATGTTAAGTCCCATAGTGCTCAGAGCCATTTGAACCATTGCAACCAAACTGCATCAGGATCCACTGCAAGTACTATGACAGTTAGGCGGGATGTGAGAAAACTTGTATTTCATGTTGGAGCGGCTGCTCGTAAGCCACACATCACGCCGGTAAATGCCAAATGAGGCCTCGCTTCGTGTAAGGAGCGTAAACATTGGACGATTGAACAGTGGAACAAAGGTTGTGTGGAGTGACGAATAACGGTACACAATGCGGCGATCCGATGGCAGGATGTGGGTATGGCGAATTACCGGTGAACGTCGTCTGCCAGCGTGTGTAGCGTCATCAGAAAAATTCTGAGGCGGTGGTGTTATGGTGTGGTCGTGTTTCTCGTGGTGGGGGCTTACAGCCCCAGTTGTTTTGCATGGTACTATCACAGCACAGCCCTAAATTGATGTTTTATGCACCTTCTTGCTTCCCACTGTTGGAGAGCAATTCGGGGATGGCGATTGCATGTTTCAACACGATCGAGCTCGTGTTCATAATGCACCGTCTGTGGCGGAGTGGTTACACAACATCAAACAAACACAACAAAAATTAGTTTAGACGAATACCATTGTAATTCAACCTTTGCAGTCTTGCGATGTAGTTTTACTGACGAACATTTATAGCATGACTGGACATGACTGTCAGGTGTTTACAACGCTGTCTCACATGAGTGTGTGGCGTATCTGCTGACGTCAGGTGCAGTGTATCTGCGATGCAAGGTTTTCTGTAATTGGGGGTTTAGTTGAGCGACATGTGGCTTGCAGGTTGTATGAAGCGACTGGACCAGGTAGGTAAGTTGTCGCTGGGAAGCATTCCGAGTCACTGTAGCGAACTGTTGAAGGTGGGGGAGTTAACTGTTAGGTTGTCTGCTGTGCACTAGCTACTTGGAAGTCCAATGGAGATTAGGTAAACTGTGGTGCTGTATGCTTATGGAAGGTAACAATATAGCCACGTTCTAACACCGCTATGCCCGAAGCTTCGAATGTTCACTAAAATCGCAAACACCGCTTTTATATGTGCTACAGGAAATCTAATGCCAGCACTGAAATGAAAATAATCAGACGAACTCACTAAAATTAGAACCACATTTATAAAGCAAGTACTAAAAAAGATACTAACATTTATATTTAAATTTGCTTATAAAATCAATAACAAATGTAACATACATAATACGAGGGTTGTCCAGAAAGTAAGTTCCGATCGGTCACGAAATGGACACTACAGTGAAAACCCAATGAAGCTTTGCGCATATGTATTGGGTAGTGTCTCTAGTATGACCGTCGATTGCATAAAGACGCTCTTTTCAGTTGTATGCGCACTGTGAGCGAGTAAAGGTGCCTAGAACAACGATGTCTCCTACCAAGGAGGAGGGCCCGTTGACAGGCTTCGCCTTAATGAATGCAGCCCACCTAACACAACTGTCACGCACTTCCTTCTTCATGGCAATTCTCAGCCGCACTCTGCAGGGGCAATGAACACGCTCCAGCAGCCTTTTCGATGGGAAGTGTCCGATCACCCACAACGCAGCCCTAATTAGCTCGTCCTGAGTATCATCTCTGTTCACATGAAATGCTGGATACGAAGACAGAACTTGGGCGCAGGCTACGCGCTATAGACCAGCGTAGAGAATTATCGGAAAGCACAGGCGGCTGCCTTCTATGACGATGGTGTTGGAAATTTGGTGTAACGCTCCGACAAATATCTAAGTCGGATCGGCGACTATATAGAGAAGTATCTGGAAGGTGTAGCTAACTCTTGCAAATAAAATGTTTCTGATTTTCACTGTGGTTTCCATTTGGCGACCGATCGGAACTTGCTTTCGAGACAACCCTCGTACAATGCGTACCACATACGCTTTTATAGTACTGAGGGCAATTATTAAATCATCCCGTCTATAGCAATCATTAACTTGCGGTAGGGCGCCTTTTCGATTTCGTAAGGCTATTCTACTCTCCTGGTGCGAAATATAATACTGCTTAGTTGCAAATCTATGACGAAAAATCAAAAAATGGTTCAAATGGCTCTGAGCACTACGGGACTTAACATCTGTGGTCATCAGTCCCCTAGAACTTAGAACTACTTAAACCTAACTATCCTAAGGACATCACACACTTCCATGCCCGAGGCAGGATTCGAACCTGCGACCGTAGCAGTCGCGCGGTTCCGGACTGAGCGCCTAGAACCACGAGACCACCGCGGCCGGCTGACGAAAATTCGGTTGCATCGTATCACCAGGGCGCGATTCAACAATATTTTCATTTCAGGTGTAGCTGAATACTGAAGGAAACTGAATCAGTTCTGGAAACTATAATATGCTGCAAATTTTAGTTATACAACTTCACCACCAAGCCCGAGTGTATAGATAACGCTGTGGCTCCATTTCACAGTGAAGCAGTCGCTAACATTATCGAACATTTTATAAATGACGCAAAAGTACGTAGTTTATAACGTTTGAATTATTGCCGTCTACGGAGCAGTAGCTATCAACAAAGTAAGAAAGTTCGTTAACCAACACTCCTGTGCACGACGTACTATTCCCAAGGCTTTGTCAAGCACAAAAGATTGAACTTTGACTGAAAATTAAGTTTTTGATCAGAGCACGATACCGCAAGACTTTTGTCGACACTACTGGGTATCATTCTCCGTCCAGCCACACACAAGTCGTTGTGCCTCGCCCCAATCAAGTGCGGACACTCTGTCTTCTGATTGGCTGCTCCAAGCTGTAGCTGTCAACTTCTCTTACTTTTCATACTCTAGTTCATCTACCAGTTATCAGATATCATTGCGTTATTCCAAAATCGAGAAAGCTGAAATTTGGAATCTCCTCAGAATGAAATCGAGATCTCTTAGAAACATGTAGGAAGATAGAAAAACCAATAGGATCTTCCCCAATCTTTCTACATACGTAGCACTCTCATGATTGCCATTTACTCACATTACAGAGAATAAATTAAATTTTCTGTATTATGAAATGTAATATGCAAAACGTGAAATAAAAACTCAAGTGAAACATAAATAATAATATATCTCTGAGCAGTAAATTTAACTTTTTTCTTCAAACTGTCACACACTCAGTAAACTATTGGTTGTTCTTGTTGTGACTTGGCCAGACAGCCAAGTCACTATGAGAGGAAGCCGAAAGGCACGCGTTTAAGCTCACGCAGGCTGGCGTGAGGTCTGAAACATTACAAGGAAATGAGACCTTAGAAAAACGGACGCAGTTACTGTAATACTAAACTTTAATCCATAATTGTAGACATCGCTCTTGATTGTACATGCTTCATAAAATAATATCAAATGCTATGGCGCCTTGCTAGGTCGTAGCAAATGACGTAGCTGAAGACTATGCTAACTATCGTCTCGGCAAATGAGAGCGTATTTGTCAGTGAACCATTGCTATGAACGTCGGCTGTACAACTGGGGCGAGTGCTAGTAAGTCTCTCTAGACCTGCCATGTGGTGGCGCTCGGTCTGCAATCACTGACAGTGGCGACACGCGGGTCCGACGTATACTAATGGACCGCGGCCGATTTAAAAGCTACTAACTAGCAAGTGTGGTGTCTCGCGGTGACACCACAGTTCTCGTAGTGGGAAGTTCAGATTAAATTGAGGTCTATAATGTAGAGTATTAAATAATTTCTTGTAACATCGAATTAAGTTTGTTACAGTACTGAAATTTAGAGATTAAAGAGTTTATAAGTAGAAAGGTCTGCATACAGTTTCGCTTAGATAGGTTTAAAACAGGGCATATATTAAGTTGCTTAACTCCAAGTTGTAAGTCGTTCTTGGTAATTGTGCTTAACAAGGCTGGAGACTAGTTTTAGTTGGTTCACAAGCGTCAAGCTCCAGCTGTGAGACGTGACTCACGTCCTACATACTACTGCAGTGCTAACCTCCACTGATATGAAACGGACAGATACACAAATCGTCATAAATAATTTTTTGAGTATCTCAGAATGTTGTGCCATGGCAGAGTTCTCCACGTATACACTAGAGATTAGCATCAGCATGAGTGATTTACCCTACTATCCGAGTTTTCTGACCTTATTTAATAAAAAATGTTGGTAGCACACTGACGGAAAAAAATCCCGACACTAAGAAGGAGTTGTCCGACATAAATGAAAGTTGGTGGTCGTGTTTCTGCATCTGAAACATTGCGTCTATTAAATTTTCGTGCCAATCGCAAAAGAGTGGCGCTAGCAGCGCCACTATGAAGATGCAAATCAGATTTGCCCCAAAAACGCGCTGTAACGGTCGTGATGGTTAATTACCTTTGAGACTGTGAAACGTCCCCTTAGAAGAATTATACAAGACTGTGCTTAAACTGACACACAATGTTTTTAGCGCAACGCAATCTGACTTTCAAAAATCCCTACAAAAAAATGGCCCTGACTAACATTAACCTATGCGTTTCACAAATCGCTTACCTCACAAAAATCTTGGTTACTCGAACTACTGCAATACAGCGAGCGCCACTACTGCCAGCTAAATAAAAGATTCAAACTACGGAAGGCACTAACTACTGATAGGCATAGTTAGCAAATGAAAGATTTTGATAGAGAACAAATGATGTATTTACCTTAATAGTCATAATATATATAGCAGTTCATGACATCCAGTCTTACAAATTTCAAAACTCCGCCATTTCTCTCCCCACATCCACCACTGCTGGCGGCTCACCTCCAACTGCGCAACGCTACCTGCTGTTAACAGCCAACTGCCCAACACTACAATGGCAGACAACAATGCAAACTAGCCACAGACTGCACACAGCACAGCTAGTGATTTTCATTCAGAGCGCTACGTGGCGTTACCAATAAGAAAACCTAAACAGCCTACTTACAACTGGACGTAGTGCATTGATGTGTCAAGAATGCCTTTAAGACGACGAAGGCGCTGTTATCATCACCTGACTGAATTTGAACGATGGCGCGTAACCGGGCTAGAGAACGTGGATGTTCCTTCTCCGATATTGCAGAAAGCCTTAGCAGGAATGTAGCCACTGTACATGGTTCCCGACAGCAGTGATCACAGGAAGGTACAGTCGCAAGAAGACCGCGCTATGGACAGCCACGTAGCTCCATCGAGAGGGAAGAGCATCGTGTTCAGCGTATGGCTCTGGAACATCGTAGTCCTTCTCCATCAGAAATCTGAGAAGCGGTTTGCACCACAGTGACACAACCAACTGTTACAAATCGTTTGCTTCAAGGACAGCTCCGAGTCAAATACCTTGCAGCGTGCATTGTATTGACCACAAACCCCCGGCATTTGCGACTTCATTGGCGTCAATCGAGAGCTCACTGGGGGGGCAGAGTGGAGGTCTGTTGTGTTTCCTGATGTAAGCCGATTCTGCTTCAGTGCCAGTGATAGTCGTGTGTTGGTTTGAAGGACGTCAAGTGAGCCCCAGCAACCAACCTGTCTGTAGCCTGGGCACACTGGACCTACATCTGGAATTGTGGTCCAGTGTGTGATTTCGTAAGACAGTGGGTCACTCTCGTGGTTATCTCATGTGCCTCGGATTCAAATTTGTACTTCAGTCTGCTGATTCGACTTGTTGTCGTGCCATTCGTGAACAGCATTTTCCAACAACAAAGGCTTTTCATACAGTTCCTCACAAGCTACCATTAATCAAATTGCGTGCATATCGTCGTCTCAGTTGTGTGGTTTTATTCGTGATTTCCTCTCAGAGAGGTCGCAGTTCGTAGTGATAGACGGTAAATCAGCGAATAGAACAGAAGTGATAGCTGGTGTTCCGCAAGGCAGTGTCATAGGCCCTCTGCTGTTCCTGATTTACATAAATGATGTAGGTGATTATATAAGCAGCCCACTTAGATTGTTTGCCGAAGGCGCTGTAGTTTACCGTCTTGTAAAATCATCAGACGATCATTTCTAATTACAAAATGATCCAGAGAGAATTTCTGTTTGGTGCAAAGAGTGACAATTGGCACTAAACAAAGACAAGTGCCAGGTCATCGACATGGGTACTAAAAGAAATCCCATAAATTTTGGGTATACGATAAATAGCACCAATCTAAGGGCTGTCAATTCGATTAAATACCTATTAATTACAATTACGAACAACCTAAATTGGAAAGACCACATAGATAATATTGTGGGGAAGGCTAAACAAAGACTGCGCTTGTTGGCAGAACACTTACAAGGGAACCTCCCCATCGCACCCCCCTCAGATTTAGTTATAAGTTGGCACAGTCGATAGGCCTTGAAAAACTGAACACAGATCAATCGAGAAAACAGGAAGAAGTTGTGTGGAACTATGAAAAAAACAAGAAAAATATACAAACTGAGTAGTCCATCCGCAAAATAAGCAACATCAAGGAAATTGTAAGCTAAAGAGCGCCGTGGTCTCGTGGTTAGCGTGAGCAGCTGCGGAGCGAGAGGTACTTGGTTCAAGTCTTCCCTCGAACGAAAAGTTTAATTTTTTATTTTCAGACAATTATCAAAGTTCAGGCACTCACACATAATCATCTTCGCTCTCCAAAATTCCAGGACATGTTCAGATTTGCTTGGGCATATGCAGGATTTGACGGCCTACACACGGAAAAATTTGAAAACGTTAAAAACATATGTTTTGACAGAGCACAGGGAAAACTGTGCGACTGGGAAACTGTTGCATTCATTTGTTGCAGTTTATGTGACAAACTCTTATGTTTTCATCACTTTTTTGGGACTGATTATCACATCCACAAGAAAACCTAAATCGGGCAAGGTAGGAGAATCTTTTTACCCATTCGCCAAGTGTACAAGTTAGGTGGGTCGACAATATATTCCTGTCATGTGACGCACATGCCGTCACCAGTGTCGTATAGAATATATCAGACGTGTTTTCCTGTGGAGGAATCGGTTGACCTATGACCTTGCGATCAAATGTTTTCGGTTCCCATTGGAGAGGCACGTCCTTTCGTCTACTAGTCGCACGGTTTTGCGGTGTGGTCGCAAAACACAGACACTAAACTTATTACAGTGAATAGAGACAATGAACGAACGGACAGATCATAACTTTTCGAAAATAAAGAAAGTAAAATTTTCACTCGAAGAAAGACTTGAATCAATGACCTTTCGTTCCGGAGCTGCTCACGCTAACCACGGGACCACAGCGCTCTTGAGCTCATGCTATCTATGATGTGGCATATCTTGCACATGGACTACTCAGCTTGTATATTTTGCTTGTTATTTCATAGTTTCACACAACATCTTCCTGTTTTCTCGATCGATCTGGGTTCAGTTTTGCAAGGTCTATCCACTGTGCCAACTTATAACTAAATCTGAGGGGGGTGCGATGGGGAGGTTCCCTTGTTAGATTGTTTTCCGAAGACGCTGTAGTTTACCGTCTTGTAAAATCATCAGACGATCATTTCTAATTACAAAATGATCCAGAGAGAATTTCTGTTTGGTGCAAAGTGTGACAATTGGCACTAAACAAAGACAAGTGCCAGGTCATCGACATGGGTACTAAAATAAATCCCATAAATTTTGGGTATACGATAAATAGCACCAATCTAAGGGCTGTCAATTCGATTAAATACCTAGTAATTACAATTACGAACAACTTAAATTGGAAAGACCACATAGATAATATTGTGAGGAAGGCTAATCAAAGACTGCGCTTGTTGGCAGAATTCTTAGAAGATGCGACAAACCCACTAGACACCCTACATTACACTTGTCCGTCCTCTGCTGGAATGTTGCTGCACAGTTTGTGATCCTTACCACGTGGGATTGACGGAGGACATCAAGAAAGTGCGAAGAAGGGCAGGCAATTCGTGTTATCGCGCAGTGGGGGTGAGAGTGTCACTGATATGATACGCGAGTTGGGGTGGCAGTCACTGAAACAAAGGTGGTTTTCTTTGCGGTGAGACCTATTTACGAAATTTAAATTACCAACTTTCTCTTCCGAATGAGAAATATTTTGTTGACACCCACCTACGTAGGGAGAAATGATCATCATAATAAAATAAGACAAATCGGATCTCGAACGGAAATATTTGGGTGTTCCTTTTTCCCACGCGCCGTTCGAGAAGGGAACGGTAGAGAAGTAGTATGAAAATGGTTCGATGAACCCTCTGCCAGGCACTTAAGTGTGATTTGCAGACTAACCATGTAGATGTAGATGTAGATGTAGATGTAGAACAGGATGACAATCACCTACATACCGCTGTTATAACCGAACATGCTTCACAGAGTGTCGACATTGCATTGGTTTGCTCGATCACCAGTTTCGCCTTCAGTCGAGCACATATACGACATCACCGGACATCAACTCTAGCGTCATCCACAACCAGCATTAATCGTCCCTATATTGACCGACCAATTGCAACAGGTAAGAAACTTGATCCCACAAACAGTCTTCCCGCACCTGTACGACACAATGCATGCACGTTTTCATGCTTGCATTCGACTTTCTGGTGGTTACACCGGCTACTAATGTACCAGTATACTAACATACCAGTATTTCACTTTTGCAGTGGCTTCTCTCGTGCTTCCATTAACCTGTGAGCTTGAAAGTTGTTACCTAGACAAAAGCATTCTCGAAATTTCAGTACTCTTCATCAATTATTTGTTGGTACTGTTTCTTTTCCGTCAGTGTATATCATTTGTATGACGGTCACTTGAGTAGACGGTATGCGGAGAACTAGGTTGTAGCAGATCTGTTTGCAGCGTTTTATAGCGGTTGTCAGTTATGCATAAAATTAAATAATTCAGTAACGGAATGAAAGCGAATCACAAATACTTGTATATGTCCTTATTTAGAGGCTCAAACGACCAAGCCTTTAAACAGGCGTGCATAACGAGTTTGCAACTGCAGTCTTTTGCGATGTTTGTGTCTTGGTAAGTTTTGCATGGACGGTAAGTCCCATGAGGTTAAGGGTTAGCTGAGACACAAAATTCTTTTGATGTGCATCTATTAGGGATTAGGAATATACTGGTTTAACAGTTCGGGATTTATAATGTTTTGAATAGTAAGTGCTAGTATTGATATCAGTGACTAAAGTTTTACCAAAGTGAATTTGTTATTGTACATAGTCTTGAATGACCATATTGATTTCTAGGAGATAAATTTAGTTCTAGTTATATAATGCAATGCACAATGCCCTTTAGCTTACATTCAAACTATTTCCTGCAGACACTCAAATTGCTCTGTTAAATAAAGTAAGCGTTCTCTTATTCCTTTCTGTGTTTAAATATCAACCTGCATAAGAGCACCAGTTGTTTCTAAGAGTTGTTTCTGGGATGGGATGGGATGTCCCGAGAAACGTAAAAAGGCCATAGCAATAGACGGTTGGTGTGAGGGTTGTGAGATGTACAGACTTCAATAGCAGAAGTAGTAATAGCAGTGAAATCATAGTGTGTTCGAACGCATTTGATGTAGCATTGTGTAGAAGTAGCCAACGGTAACGTGACACTACAGTGTGTCCATGGCAAATATCATCCCGTTGCGTGTCCGGGTCATGTCCTTCACAGTGCCGCCATTTTCAAACTGCAACCTGTCCGCGGTACCGCTTTCAAGCCTCTGGCAGCGCACTCTGTAGTTTAAATTAGGCCACTGCCTCTGTGCTCCCACGTGATCACGCTGGAGACATTTCAGGACTGACACGTTACCAGCACAGTGTTCGTGCCACAGTTTCTTTATGCCACAGTCAGTGGCGCCACACTGCATCTGGGCTGTAGTCTTCGTGTTGCAGCATCTCAGCGCAATATCCTCAACAGCGCCTCTGAGCCGCTTGCAATGTCTTGTAACCTCCCCCGCACTTATCGACCAGGTCGCCACGTGTAACGTCCCCCGCACTTATCGACCTTAATGACAGTGAAAAATTAAACCGCGTGTACCTAATGGAAATTTGGGAAAAGCAAACGTCACCGAAGTTAATTTGTCGGTAAAGAGGGAGGAAAGGGTTACATCTAAATGAAAGGAAAAATGCAAATGAAACTGGTGGAAATTAATTTTGAAAAGGGGTAAAGTTAATAAAGAAAGTAAATGTGCGGCCGTTATGTTAACAATTAACTAGCGGTAACTAGTTATTTGAGATTTGGGGAAAATTACGGACGCCAGTCCTAAGGACAACTACTATAATAACTGAAAAAGAAAGGTTATTAAACATATAATTAGCACTAGAAGCGTGGCAACTGAAGGTTGACACGTGTAGTTTGAAAACTGGAAGTTTGTCAGAAGTAATAAATTCCTCATTATTACTTCATATAGGCCCCGTCTTTGTTCGTGTGTTACGTTTGAGACACCGTCTACAATACTTTCCAACTCACTTTCTACACTATTGTCAATGACGAGATTCCTCACATTACAGTAGTTCAAATTCATACCTACGTCAATACTATCCGGCCAGTTAACAATGTGTTTAGGCTGGTATTGCCTATGCACACCGTCTCCTGCCTCGTCAAAACTAACTACTATTGTTTTATCTTGTGACGTACATGTCAAAGTTTTGCTTTCGCAATTAATCACTGCACGGTACTTTAACAGCCAATCTAACCCGATAATTACTTCCGTAGTTAAGTCTGGCACGGCGAAAAACTCTTGTTCAAATCGTGCCCCACAAATCTCGAAGTTGACAAAAATCTGTTTTGTGACCGGTTTACTGGCCTTCCCAGTAGCACCGATAATTTTCACTCCTGTTACTGGCATAACTAGGATACCAGGTCTGTCTTTCAGTAACTCAAATATTTTCCCAGATACAGCACTCAATTCTGCACCGGTGTCAATCAACACGTTTAATTGTAGGTCGTGCATATTAACAGACACTACTATCTGTCTACACTTGTCCTCGACTGTTTCTTTATTTTCCCACAATAAATCCTAGTCTATATCCAGGTCATTCCAGAAAAAACCATCCGGCTTTGATCCTAAAACCGGCTTATCTGGCGGCTTTTTCAGCCTCTGTTCACGTACAGTTTTAATTTCAACACGTTTGTCCTGAGGCTTAGTCTGTAGCTTCGCCTCCAATACCGAAACCTCTTCCTGTAACTCGTCAACTAGTGAGTGTTGCTTTGCTATCAATTCACTAATTGTCACCTTCGTTGATTCCTCTTTGGTCAGATTGATCTCATCTGCCAATCTACCTGGAGGAATGTGCCCAGTAGTATCTGCAATTACTTCCTCTAGATCTGCGCAACCCACACTGCTATCGTCTGACCGTATAATGTCAGCTCTAACCTCATACACGCTGTGATCTATGTGCTTTTCTACCAATCGTGTCCGGCTATCACTAAAATTTTCGTAATCTTTCTCCTTAATACTCTCGCAATGTTTAAACTGGAGGTTGGCGTCGGATGGGTCGGCTGCTTCTACCACTATAACTTTCGGTAAAGTCTGCCGGTTAGGGCCAGAACTTTCCGTTACTAATTCAACATCCAACTCCTGGGGGACGAAACACGACGAATCTTGCTCGTGCTCCCCATTAACATCAACTATTTCTAGTAAAGTCTGCCGGTTAGGGCCAGAAATTTCTATCACTTCACAAATACTATCTTCCTGTGGGACGAGACGCGGCAAATCCTGTCCGCGTTCCCCATAAACACTTCTCCCGTACAGGCCCCTATAATCTCTTAGATCGTCGTATAAGCGACCGAACTGCCTTAAACAGACCTCATCCCTCTCTGCATCCCCTCGCTCAATGACGGACGTGTTATCCGACATCTGATCTTCTCTCAACAATTGCGAATCATTCTTAAACTCAATCTCCCGTTCTGCTGTGGGTGTTACAGCTGCCACTTTATAATCTATTTCCGGAACACTACTTAAATTGTTCTCACTGACAGTGAATGTATTTTCTACTGCCGTGTCTACAGCTGTTCTACTATTTGTGGGCGCATTCCTTTCTCTTAACACTGGCACACTCTCCCACCGTTGAATATTCCATACGGAATTTTCGTAACGACGACACCTCGGTTTTCTATTGTTATTGGGCCGCCAAAATTTCTCCACGCCCGGTCGGCCCCTCACCAGCGCGGCTAATCGTTTCCCTGTCTCGTCCCAGCAGATACGCTCCCCGGATGCTGCTGAGGCGGCTTATCACACCCTCTGGCGTTATTACTAATCTGTGAAGCCCGTATCACGTTAGTATGATACTGGTTTCCGTCATTCCTGTTATTATTTGCATTGTACCGATTGTTATTACGGGCCGAACCATTATTGTTATTGCTGCCGTGGTTGCGGTATGCATTATTCCCACGGTTATCGTTGTTGTGGTTGCTGTGGTACCCGTTGTTGTTACCATGGTCTCTACCACTGTCGCGATTATTGCGCCAATTGTCCTCGTGCTCAACTCTTTCCAGGAAATCATTGATTGTCCTGTAATTGCTTCCTACGTAGCGTTTTGTATCATCTGGAAGCTTCTTGTAGAGTTCCCAGACTATTTCGGATTCCGTGCGGCGATCACGCAAATATTCCAACTTGCGGATCCAGCCCTCACAAAACTCCTTCATCGAATCGCGTGAATTCGCATCGAAAGGCCTCGATACGACAAATTCGCGCCAGACACGTTGCTGTTTTTGCTCTGACCAGTATTCAGCCAGAAACAAATTTTTAAACTCGTTAAAAGTCGGGTTCGTAATGTTGAGGTTTAAGCCCCAACGCTTGGCATCACCAGCCAACACATCAATAATCGCATTAATTTTTCTCTCATTACTCCATGATCTGGGTAAAACTCTTTCACAATTTTTAATGAAATCCGTCGGGTGTATACCGCCTTTTTTCAAGGGGTCGAACTGCTCCTCTTTCGTCAACAATTCCGAACTATGTGCACAGATTGGCACATAGCTCTGTTTTTCGTCAAGTTTCTTTTCTAACTCCGAAACTCTCGTAATTACTTGGCAAGTGGTTGTCGCAAGCGTTTCTGTTTCCCTTTTTTTCTCTTCGCAGGTATTAGCCTGCTTCATCACTTTAGCATCAACCTCGGACACTAAAGCCTTTAAAGTTTCCACATTCTGTTGATCCTCTTTTTTCACTAATTGAATTTGTTCCGTCACCTTATTGTCGATGATCGGAGCAACTGCTTCTCCTACACATTTCTCGGTTCTGCTGATTTCGGAATTAAAACGAGAACTTATGCTCGCAATTTCCGCCTGAACGTTTACCATTTTCTGTTTAAGATTACCGATTTCGGTATTAATTACAACAACATCTGCTTTCATTTATCAGCTTTTGTGTTAACAACTCCAACATTGTTGTTAACAACATTAATAGTTTTGTTCTGATTGTCTAGCTTCCGTTCAATTTTTTCAGCCTGAGCTTCTTGCTTGGCAGCCTGAGCTTTAATTTCTGCCGATTGACTCTTGATTTCGTTAATCAAAACATTCAATAAATCAGTTAAATTCCCGGAAACTACCGGTTTTACTTCCGTAGCGGCTTCCTCTTTAATTGTCCCCCCGTATTCGTCATCAAGGGGTTCAGATTTGAATTTCACTTCCGATTCCGAAATATTTTCTTGAGTTTGGAATTCCATTTCTGCTCTTTGTTGCGTTTCGGCGGTCGCGTCTTTCATGCTAGCCGTCTGCTCCTGAACAATGGGTAGCGCGGGGCGCGTTTACCACTCTTCGACCGATTGTTCCGTATCCAAGTCTACCAAATATTGGTAGTTGTTGCCCTCACTCATTTTAATAATTTTCAATATAAATAACAAATCTCAAATCTAAATAGGCTTCCTCCCAGTACTTAATCTAGCTGACATAACTATCTGTTCGTAACCAATACTTTGTTACGACATTTGCACCATACAAAATTCGTGTCCAGAACAACCTCAAATCTGAAGATTGTCCTGTCACCAGGTCGCCACGTGTAACGTCCCCCGCACTTATCGACCTTAATGACAGTGAAAAATTAAACCGCGTGTACCTAATGGAAATTTGGAGAAAAAGCAATCGTCACCGAAGTTAATTTGTCGGTAAAGAGGGAGGAAAGGGTTACATCTAAATGAAAGGAAAAATGCAAATGAAAGTGGTGGAAATTAATTTTGAAAAGGGGTAAAGTTAATAAAGAAAGTAAATGTGCGGCCATTACGTTAACAATTAACTAGTGGTAATTAGGTATTTGAGATTTGGGGAAAATTACGGTCGCCAGTCCTAAGGACAACTACTATAGTAACTGAAAAAGAAAGGTTATTACACATATAATTAGCACTAGAAGCGTGGCAACTGAAGGTTGACACGTGTAGTGTGAAAACTTAAAGTTTGTCAGAAGTAATAAATTTCGCTACACTCTGACTTAATTTAGCAAAAGAATTAATAAAACCGGAAAATCGAAAGTTAATTTAGTGACTGAAGTTAATAGTGAGCTTTCTTTCTGAAGCACATGGAAATTCAGTAAAATACGGTTAGTCTTGGGCTACCTCAACAATGATTTCAAAAGCTACTTGAATCTACGCAATTTCGAAATAAGAGATTTAACTTTGAACTTGAATTAAATGATTCTGAACAATGAACAGTAGTAAAATTTAGTACGTAGGAAGCTGAGCTGCAGTCACAGGTAAGCTAAAATACGGTAACAAAACTCGCACTCTTAATTTGTACTTGTGTAATCTAAATATTGTAGCCAGCTATGAATACCTTAACTGAACTTTGAAATTAAAGCAGTGAAATCGAATGATGCTGGCGTTTGAATTTCAACGACACTCTGGTTGATTCCGGTAAAGGAAGGGACCCTGCTTGGTAATGCAATTGGGACAATGAGCAACAAAGGTTCATGCTACGTTGCTGTAATTTAGTTATGAAAATGGAACAGTTTGAAAAGCTGAGGTCTGCCATACAGTTCTAAAACTTTACGTGCTTCTAGTCTTCCTTGTTGGTTGATTGAAGGTTTGAAGCCGTCGATCGAGGAGGTGGCGACAGTCACTCATTGTCGGCCGTCGCTGTTGCAGAAGCTGGATGTCACCAGGCGAAACGGGCTCTTGATGTGCGCCAGCTAATGCTTCCCGTCTGCGACACCGTATCAGAAACTATCATAGCAAGTCGAGCGTAATTACATGCTGTCCAACCCCGAACGCGCGGCAACTCGCGGGAGTGTCACACAACACACCTGCTCTACTGCACCACCCCAGCCAGACTCCCCCCTGCCCGCGATCCACGCGTCAGAGTTAACACCACCAAAGATCCTAATCACTTTGGTTCTCCATACGACCTATCGATGTATTCGTTCGATAGCATAGTTTTCCCTAGGCCAGACCCAGCGTATAAATACAAATAATATTCACTAAACAAACCAATTATACATCGACATAAATGCATATATATATACAAACAGTAAAACAATTACAATATACAAAGACACAGAAATGTTATATCTTCAGGTAACAAAATAAGGAAAGAAATTTGCAGTGCAATAGATGGAAATAGGAGGATATGCATTTCCGGCGTTGCAGTCTTCGTGCCACAGCGGCTTCGCACCGCTGTCACTGTGCAGCAGTACATCCACTCCGCTGTCTCTTTGCCACAGAAACCCTGCGTCATAGCGATCTCGCAGCAGTGTCTCTGTGCAGTGCCCTTTGTGCCGCCAACACCATCGCACATCCGAACTGCAGTCTTCTCACCATAGCGTCTCTGTGCCACAGCCTCCACACTTCATTGACTCTGCCACCCCCACGCAACAGCACATTCGTGCCACCATCTCTGCGACACAGCATTCTTGTCTGTTCTCTACGGATGTTCATACCATATCAGCTGCCGCGTTCGGCAGTGCATTTGCACAATTTTTTAAGTTGTCAGTCTTCTGATTGAATTGATGCGACCCGCCACGAATTCCTTTCCAGTGCCAACCTCTTCATCTCAGAGTATCCCTTGCAACCTATGTCCTCAATTATTTGGTTAATGTATTCCAGTCCATCTTTCTCTACAGGTTTTGCCATCTAGGGCTCCCTCTAGTACCACGGCAGTTATTCCCTGATTTGTTAACAGACGTCCTATCATCCTGCCCCTTCTCAGTGTTTTCCACATATCCTTTCATCTCACATTCTGTGCAGAACCTTCTCATTCCTTACCTTATGAAACCACCTAACTTTCAACATTTGTCTGTAGCACCATATCTCAAACGCTTCGATTCTCTCCTGTTTCAGTGTCCCCACAGTCTATGTTTCACTACCATACAATGCTGTGCTCCGAACGGACATTCTCAGAAATTTCTTCCTCAAGTTAGGGCCAATGTTAGATGCTAGTAAACTTCTCTTAGTCAAGAATATCCTTTTTGCAAGTGCTAGTCTGCTCCTGATGTCCTCCTTGCTCCGCCCGTTATTGGTTAGTTTACTGCCTAGGTCGTAGAATTCCTTAACTTCATCTACTTCGTGACCACCAATCCTGATATTAAGTTTCTCGCTGTTCTCATTTCTGCTGTTTCTCATTACTTTCGTCTTTTTTGATTTACTTTCAGTTCATGTTCAGTACTCATTAGACTGTTCATTTCATTCAACAGATCTCGTTATTCTTCTTCACTTTCACTCGGGATAGCAATGTCATCAGTGGAGCTTATCATTGATAACCTTTCATAACTTCACTCCTGAACCTTTCTTTTATTTCCATCGTTGCTTCTTAGGTGTACAGATTGTGATGTATGGACAAATTACTACAAACTTTCTTACACTCTTTTTAATCCGCCACTTCGTTCTTGGTCGTCCACTCTTATTATTCACTCTTGGTTCTTGTGCATATGATATATTACCGTCTCTCCCTATGGCCTACCCCTGTTTTTCTGAGGATTTCGAGAAACTCTATGTACTCCTTACACCTATCTGCTCTCTCCTCTGCATTTAAAAGTGGAATTCCGGTTGCACTCTTAATGGTACCTTCCCTGCATTTAATTTCACCGAAGGTCGTTCTGACTTTCCTGTATGCTGAGTCAGTCCTTCCGACAATCATTTCTTTTAGGATTTCTTCACGTTTTGCATTTTCGTTTTAGCTTCTCTGCACTGCCTATTTATTTCACTCTACAGCTACTTGTATTTCTGTGTTCCTGAATCTCCCTAAACATATTTGTACTTCTCTGTTTCATCAATCAACTGAAGTATTTCCTCTGTTACTAATGGTTTCTTCGCAATTGCCTTCTCTGTACCTATGTTTTTCTTTCCAACTTTGGTGATTGCCATTTTTAGATATGTCAATTCCTCTACAATTGTACTGCCTACTGCGCTATTCCTTATTGCTGTATCTATAGCGTTAGAGAACTTCAAACGTATCTCGTCGTTCCTTAGTACTTCCGTATCCCACTTCTTTGCGTATTGATTCTTCCTGACTAATGTCTTGAACTTCAGCCTACTATTCATCACTACTATATTGTGATCTGAGTCTATATCTGCTCCTGGGTACACCTTACAATCCAGTATCTGATTTCGGAATCTCTGTCTGACCATGATGTAATCTAACTGAAATCTTCCCGTATCTCCCGGCCTTTTCCAAGTACACCTGCTCCTCTTGTGATTGTTGAGCCGAATATTCACTATTACTAGTTGAAATTTATCACAGAAGTCATTTAATCTTTCTCCTCTCTCATTCCTTGCCCAAGCCCATATTCTCCTGTAATCTTTTCTTGTGCTCGTTCCCTTACAACTGCGTTCCAGGCCCCATGACTATTAGATTTTCATCTCCTTTTACAGACTGTATTACCTTTTGAATACCCTCATATACCTAATCTCTCTTTTTCCCTTTATCTAACTCTTCCCCTTCAGCTTGCGGCGTCGGCATATATACCTGTAATATCCGTGTCGGTGTTGGTTTGCTGTCTATTCTGATCAGAACAACCCTATCACTGAACTGTTCACAGTAACACACTGTCTGTCCTACCTTCCTATGCATAATGAATCCTATACCCGTTATATCATTTTCTGCTGCAGTCGATACTACCCTATACCCATCCGATCAGAAATCCTTGTCTTCTTTCCATTTCACTCCACTAACCCTTACTATATCTTGACTGAGTTTCCTTTCTCAATTTTTTTAACTTATCCGCCACATTCAAGCTCCTGACATCCCACTCCCCCACTCGTAAAACGTTATTCTTTCGTTGATTATCCAATTTTTTTCTCATGGTCACCTCAGTCTTGTCAGTCCTCTCCCGGAGATCCGAATGGGATCTATTCCGGAATCTTTTGCCAATGGAGAGATCATTATGACACTTCTTCAATTTCCTGTACCGTGAATACACGTTATGTGTCTTCAATGCAGTGGTTTCCGTTGCCTTCTGCCTTCTCTTGCCTCTAGCCGTTGATCATTGCCGACTCTTCGATCTTTAGGGGCAGTTTCGCACCCCATGGACAAGAGAGTGGCCTTTTTGAAAAGGCGATTGGCAGAATGAGGATGACTTCTTATGCCACAAGTCTTCGGCGGCCAATGCGCCACAGCAGCATATAAGAGAGTACTAAGTACGGCCAGTGTTCGATTTCCTCGTTTATTTTTCGAATCGCCAGGCATGGCCAACGAAGTAAAATAATAACTGAGTGAGTGTGAATCTGAGGATCGAGATTGTGAGGCTGCTGGCCCTAGAACTATGAGAGTAGTAGGTACTGAGAAGCAGTGTTTGATTGAAGACCGATTAATAGTATTTTAGCATGCTATAAGGTGTGGAATAATTTGGGAACTGTAGTCTAATTTCGGGAGTATGGTTTCAAAATTAGGAAATATGGAGTCAGAATTATTCAGCCAAATGGAATCTACGTCTGGCAGCAGAACTGGGGAAATATCACAGTCTGGGTGGCGAAATAAGCTAAGTTAGGGAAAAATTTGATCTGTTGGTAGTGAGATTAACATAGATTGAGAGTAAATTTAAGATCTATGTTACTTTGGTAGAGGAAGCTAAGCACAGGATCTATTAAGTAGAGAAAGTGTAAGTAGCTATAGCGGAGTAGAGCAAACTGGTCTTGTTGGGCAGATTCAGGCATAAGTTGAAATGTGTGAAATGTATGAAAGGAATACTGATATAGAGATCAAGTCTATCAGGGCAGAGGTTTCTGAATGCCACATACGGATAAATAGTAATAAGAAAGTACTGGAAGGGAAAATACAGTTAAAAGTAACTGTTAATAATATAGCAGGCGACTGAGGTAATTAAATTTAGGATATTTTTGGGAAAACCTTTTAGTGGGAAAGGAGGAGGCATCATGCAGCAGATTTCCTGGCTATATTTAAGGATAATGTTCTAGATGGCAAGAATGAGATAGCTAAAATTTAATTTGTACAAATGGGGAATCTCAGACCTTGGATAGTGATAATGAGAAGTTTGCAGGTTACAAAACATCTGAAATAAAACATTTGAAACAAAACATTTGAAACAACTGGAAATTAGCCTGTGCTGTGTCACATTCAGTGTTGACTTATTTACTTTCATTATCCAAATTCATTATAAGTCACAGTTCATTATGAACTGCAAAAAGGCGGGAATTTGAGGCGATGGGACTTGGATAAACTGAAAGAACCAGAGGTTGTAGAGAGTTTCAGGGAGAGCATAAGCGAACAATTGACAAGAATGGGGGAAAGAAATACAGTAGAAGAAGAATGGGTAGCTCTGAGGGATGAAGTAGTGAAGGCAGCAGAGGATCAAGTAGGTAAAAAGACGAGGGCTAATAGAAATCCTTGGGTAACAGAAGAAATATTGAATTTAATTGATGAAAGGAGAAAATATAAAAATGCAGTAAATGAAGCAGGCAAAAAGGAATACAAACGTCTCAAAAATGAGATTGACAGGAAGTGGAAAATGGCTAAG
Organism: Schistocerca piceifrons; assembly: GCF_021461385.2. Lineage (NCBI taxonomy): Eukaryota > Metazoa > Arthropoda > Insecta > Orthoptera > Acrididae > Schistocerca > Schistocerca piceifrons. Next base: position 689,934,931 of record NC_060142.1, on the reverse strand, counting down.
CAGGGATGGCTAGAGTACAAATGTAAGGATGTAGAGGCTTGTCTCACTAGGGGTAAGATAGATACTGCCTACAGGAAAATTAAAGAGGCCTTTGGAGAGAAGAGAACCACTTGTATGAATATCAAGAGCTCAGATGGCAACCCAGTTCTAAGCAAAGAAAGGAAGGCAGAAAGGTGGAAGGAGTATATAGAGGGTTTATACAAGGGCGATGTACTTGAGGACAATATTATGGAAATGGAAGAGGATATAGATGAAGATGAAATGGGAGATAAGTTACTGCGTGAAGAGTTTGACAGAGCACTGAAAGACCTGAGTCGAAACAAGGCCCTGGGAGTAGACAACATTCCATTAGAACTACTGATGGCCTTGGGAGAGCCAGTCATGACAAAACTCTACCATCTGGTGAGCAAGATGTAAGAGACAGGTGAAATACCCACAGACGTCAAGAAGAATATAATAATTCCAATCCCAAAGAAAGCAGGTGTTGACAGATGTGAAAATTACAGAACTATTAGTTTAATAAGTCACAGCTGCAAAATACTAACGCGAATTCTTTACAGACGAATGGAAAAACTGGTAGAAGCGGACCTCGGGGAGGATCAGTTTGGATTCCGTAGAAAAGTTGGAACACGTGAGGCAATACTAACCTTACGACTTATCTTAGAAGAATGATTAAGAAAAGGCAAACCTACGTTTCTAGCATGTGTAGACTTAGAGAAAGCTTTTGACAACGTTAACTGTAATACTCTCTTTCAAATTTTGAAGGTGGCAGGGGTAAAATACAGGGAGCGAAAGGCTATTTACAATTTGTACAGAAACCAGATGGCAGTTATAAGAGTCGAGGGGCATGAAAGGGAAGCAGTGGTTGGGTAGGGAGTGAGACAGGGTTGTAGCCTCTCCCCCATGTTATTCAATCTGTATATTGAGCAAGCAGTAAAGGAAACAAAAGAGAAATTCGGAGTAGGTATTAAAATTCATGGAGAAGAAGTAAAAACTTTGAGGTTTGCCGATGACATTGTAATTCTGTCAGAGACGGCAAAGGACTTGGAAGAGCAGTTGAACGGAATGGACAGTGTCTTGAAAGGAGGATATAAGATGGACATCAACAAAAGCAAAACGAGGATAATGGAATGTAGTCAAATTAAATCAGGTGATGCTGAGGGGATTAGATTAGGAAATGAGACACTTAAAGTAGTAAAGGAGTTTTGGTATTTATGGAGTAAAATAACTGATCATGGTCGAAGTAGAGAGGATATAAAATGTAGACTGGCAATGGCAAGGAAATCGTTTCTGAAGAAGAGAAATTTGTTAACATCGAGTATAGATTTAAGTGTCAGGAAGTCGTTTCTGAAAGTATTTGTATGGAGTGTAGCCATGTATGGAAGTGAAACATGGACGATAACCAGTTTGGACAAGAAGAGAATAGAAGCTTTCGAAATGTGGTGCTACAGAAGAATGCTGAAGATAAGGTGGGTAGATCACGTAACTAATGAGGAGGTATTGAATAGGATTGGGGAGAAGAGAAGTTTGTGGCACAACTTGACTAGAAGAAGGGATCGGTTGGTAGGACATGTTTTGAGGCATCAAGGGATCACAAATTTAGCATTGGAGGGCAGCGTGGAGGGTAAAAATCGTAGAGGGAGACCAAGAGATGAATACACTATGCAGATTCAGAAGGATGTAGGTTGCAGTAGGTACTGGGAGATGAAGAAGCTTGCACAGGATAGAGTAGCATGGAGAGCTGCATCAAACCAGTCTCAGGACTGAAGACCACAACAACAACATCCAAAAGGGAAGAATTTGATATCCACCATCCTCAAAAACGTGCACTCCCATACTGTGGCGCAAGAATTACTGAACACTAATATTCCTTGGTCCTCCTACATATGCTAATGAGATTCCTAATTTCTCATAAATACTACTGCTAAGTAAATTATGTGATAAACCCTCCTAAGTATGTGGGCTGGGGAAGGAAGTTAAGTTAATGATCATGAACCAAGATGAGTGTGCTGAGTGTAACAAATACATTTTTTTGCGAAAGGATAAAATTAAAACTTCGACCTTGACACAGAATATTGGAGTGGACGGTTGTATAAAAATCAGAACACGAGCAAGAATTGCTGCTGGTTTGCTAACAGTACACGCCTGTATTCGTAGTTTGACTACGGAAAACGTGCTGTTGACTACTGTCAGTGAAGGGCCCTTAACACTTGACGTAAATCGGCATAACTGAAAACTGTGACTGACCGCACATAGAAAAGATGTGACTTTACATGCAAACAGAGAAGCATCGACTGCGGCTACTACAGACGGCAACAAGGTAATAAGTGCTGGTAATGTAGCTCAGAATTCCCTTTTTGCCGGTGCTGAGACACTTTACCAAAACAGTAGACGTATGACGTGAAGCCGACGGGTGTGTATGGTGACGATGTCGAAGAGGCAGGAGTCTTCAACTGCCCAGCATCCTGTCTGTTGTCCTCCGGTGTGGAGGACGATTTATTCCGGCCACGCGAAATGTTAATCTTCGACCGGGTATTCGGACGAGCACAACTCATGGCGAATCTATCTGTGGAGTGATAAAGTGGCTCCACAGACCATACAGAAGCAAGTCTCGATTTTCTATCTTTGGCACTGTAACACAGACATCCGTACCGTTCTACTCCAAATGCCAGTCGTGCCAAGCAACAAAAGCGATATCAATCATGATGCTGAAACAGATGCTATCTGTTCCCGCTTCAAGAAAAGGAAAACGTCCTGTTCCAATCGCACGGCTTTCCACCAAAACAAAAAGGCGACTCTGAACGTAGGTAGTCATAGACCACTCACCAATCACGGATCCCATCAATCTCGCACATAGGACAACTCAAACCTGGGGTGCAACGACCGAACATGTAAATTTGTAGGTCTAAGAGCGTTGCCTCTCCGGCTGGTGTCTTGCAAAGTCAGGGGGCAATTTCTGCGAATTCTAGCAGACCAAACAGTGCGAGCACTGCAGCCCAGCATTCTGCCGTATGACAACAACAGGAAGAGAGCAGGAACTCAAAAAAGTACTGTGATTGTGATACGCTATGCCGCTGTCACGTGTTGTCCCCGCTTCCTTCAGGGAATATCCCCGACTCACGTGATCCCTGTCCACCCTGTGTCGGCTGAATGCCGCCGACCCTTGCAGGGGGCGAAACGTAGCAGTTAGAAAAGAAATCCATCCCCTCATTGATGAAATTCCTCAGACATGCAGATGCTGTGAACTAAATCACCGATTCTTGCCTCGTGTTTCATAATAGAAATAAGATGACAACATGTGAATTATGACCTATCTGCATGTTGAACCACTAAAAGGAAAAAAGATGAGCAGCGAACGACCTGTGAGCGTTCCAACGAGGATGGAGGGACCAGAAGGACCTGTCACATTTCACAATGATCTTAAATAAATAAATAAATATTGGGACCAAGAAAATCAGCTGACGTGGCAGATGATTGAAGTGAACCAGGTTATAGACATAGAAGAGAAGGTGAGAAGGAATCTTGTGTTAGGGAAATTAATAAATAAGTTCGTTGGGAACGGCCACTTGGTGTTATTACAGAAATTTCAACTTTAAAATGAAGACTGCCAGATCTATGCAACGGGACCTCATTTACTATCCTACAAATTCTGTCGAAGGTTTTCTCAGTTTCATAGAAAGTATGGACTGAGATGTAGCCTGTAGAGCACAGTTTATTGAGCCGAGAGCGAACGGTAAGAATCATGACAGGGGGAAATTACAATAACAAATATGTTAATAGGCACAATCTAAATAGGTAGAGACAAAGAGAAATGAATTTAATAACCAGGAGAAACAGACAGCAGTGTGAAAATAGGAACTTTCAAAGATAAATGGATAAATTCGAGTCATGGAAAGATGATCATGACTGGCAGGGTCAAGATATGGTGATCCAGCAGCTCCTAGCTTTGAAGACAGATAGTGGGGAAACTAACTGATGTCTCATACAGGATATGCAGAGGGAGCTAGTAATTATCCAATGAATAGGGCCAAACAACATAGTAACAGATTGAGAAAAGATTACTGGAGGGACAGGAAAGAGATTGGTATTTGTCATGTGGGTGCTACTTTAGGTGGAAAGAGAATGTGGAGGGGATGCAACTAGTACAGTAAATCGAGTAGAATATGATGAAAATAAATTTAATCACAGTCAATATAATTTTCATATTGGGGAAATATTTAACAGAAAATGTGTAGCTGATCCAGAAGCGGTTGAAAACAGCCTGATCTGAAATTACTGAGATATTTGTAACAGATACGTTAGGAGAGGATGCCGGTTTAGATATGGAGCCACTATTGATTATATTCCTGCCCCAGGGAGGTACCTGTTGATTTTAGTTGTAATGGCATTGAACTGATGTGTGAAGTGAAGCTGAGTTGCAGTAAGGAGAAGATTGTTATTGAGAAAGAAACTGAGGAAGAAACTGAAAAATATATTCTTTTGAATGATGAACGTGCAATTGGATAACGATGTCCATTGTAACTAGATGGGGAAAGAGGAGATAAAATATATTACTGATTGGCTATCTTACGCTAAAACGTTAAAACTGTAATACCAAAAGAATGGGGTCAGTTAAAACTGAAGCTCCCAGGGAGCTGGAAGAATTGAGTGCAGAAGAAACACATTAAGAGTATATTTAAAGAATTATTTAGAGAGGACAAGGACGCTGGGTATGAGATGATGTGTATATATAATAGAGGAAGCAGAAAAGAGATTCAGGCGCATTTATTAGTCGAGATGAAGCTAAAATGGTCAACAGATGAACAAGTACAGCCAATTATTGATGATAAATTACGAAAAGCGAAAAAAGAAATGATATCGCAGGATTCAGGATGAGGTTTGCCTGCTGTGTCCGAGTCCTCGTGCCAAGAAATTAAATGTAACGACTTGAAGGAAGTTCCTGTGACTAACGTTAAATTTCAGACAGCAACTGGGGGCTATAGAAATTCAATCAAGAAATAAACTTTGTTAGTTTTCAAAATTATTGATCATCATTTTCGTTTAAGTTATTCTGTAAGCCTATGTGTGGCAATGAACATTATAATGAGGATGAATTTGCTGTACAAGTATGAATATAATATTATATTAAAAACATGGTTCTTGAATTAGATGATGGTTGGTTGGTTCGTTGGTTGGTAGATTGATTTAGGGGAGGGGACCAAAGAGGGAGTTCATCGGTCCCAGCGGATTAGGGAAGGATGGGGAAAGAAGTCGGCTGCGCCCATTCAAAGGAGCCATTTCGGCTTTTCCCTGGAGATTTAGGGAAATCATGGAAAACCTAAATCAGGATGGCCGGACGCGGGTTTGAACCGTCGTCCTCCCGAATGTGACCGAGGTTTGCCTACTGTGTCCGAGTCTTCGTGCTAAGAAATTAAATGTAACGACTTGAAGGAAGTTCCTGTGACTAGCGTTAAATTTCAGACAGCTCTGGACATGGCAGAAACAGGGAGCAAAGAATCCTAGTGAAGACACTGTTTAGCACAGTGAGTACAGTATATCATTTGGGGAACAGTTTAGCTGGGACGCTCGCTGACATTTTTGTAAATCACTTAGAAAACAAATTCTTTGATGAAAATCCTAATATCGCTAAGAAAATTGTATATTACAGGAGATATGTTGACGACTCCATTTTATTATACAAAGGAGATAAAAACGATATCGAAAACTTAGCACAAAAAATGAGCTCTCAACACCCGAAAATTAGATTCACCATGGAATTTGAAGAAAACAACCGTATAGATTACTTAGATTTAACACTAATAAAGAAAGATGGGAAGCATGAATTTAGCATATTCAGAAAACCTACGTGTACAGATCTAGTTATCAATGAGCGCTCTTGTCACCCACCGCGATACAAATGGGCATATTTTACTCCGATGGTATACAGGCTACTAAGATTGCCACTAAGCCAACAGGAAGTAGAAAAGGAGTTAAGTATTTTAAAACAAGTGGCCGTAGCGAACGGATATACTTGTAAGCAGGTGATGAATATTCATAGGATGATAAAGAAGAGGCAAATGGAACAAAGTCAAGTAGCAGTTAAGAGGAACAACAAGAAAAAATATGTAGCTCTCACTTACAATGGAAGAATTACAGACAAAATTGAAAGATGCTTTCGTAAATCCGACGGTAAAATAGGGTTCCGAACAAATAACACGTTAAAATTGAAGCTCCGGCATAGAATATGTAATAGTAGGAATAAATTTCAGGATTCAGGTGTATATAAGATCAAATGTAATGACTGCTGTAAACAATATATAGGGCAGACTGGTAGGAACTTTGAAACCAGATTCAGGGAGCACACCTACTCTCAAAACAAAACAGTTTTTGGGGCGCATATGGCTGCGACAAAGCACTCAGTCACGAACATTGAACACAATTTAGACATCCTGCATAGAGCTCATAAGGGACGGTATCTTAACATTTTGGAAGAAATTGAAATATACACCCACAAAAATAAAGATCCGGATTTAATCCTCAACGAGAAAAGCTATTTTAGCATTTATGACGACCTACTAAGATGACAACTGTTGCGTGTGGAGATCCAGGCCGAGGGATGAGAGATGGTGCGCGGTGGAGAAGTCGGAAGATGCGTGCAGCGCCTGTGCGGCCCTCTTACTCGCGGCGATGGACAGCAGACGACTGAGCGGACCACGGCACAACACCAAAATGGCGGGAATCACGGAAGCAGACCGTAGAGGAAAACAAGTTCACACCAGCACCATAGGTACATAAATCGCCCTATGCTTTCTAAATCGTATAAAAATGATAATTTTACTGTTTTTTAATTCTGACAAGTACAGATTTTAACCTTGACATCTACATATTTTAATTAAGTATTTTTAATATAAGAAAAGATCTACTGATTACAGTATGTGCAAATGGAATGTAACAAATGTACCAGACGCCACCTGTCGGTAATAGTGTTATAATTAATATAAATGACGTGCACTGTGCCAACCAATTTTATGTGACGTAGCATGTGAAAGTTGCTGGGTTTGGACGGGTTACTTCTGTAACTGAAATATCAGGTACGTTCTGGTACATTTGATGTTGATTAGATAGGATGAAAAAGATTTGCTTCCGTGAGATGGTAAATTAGTATAAGTATTTTTACAGATCTGAAGATGGTTCTGAATGAACCGAAAACGGTCATATGAATAAAAAATTTGCAATCAAGACGGATTTAAAGTAACATTATCAGCTCAAACTCTTAACATAGATGGGCTAAATATTAGAATTGTTTAACAGATGCAAAATACACTTCGTATAGGACTTCTTGCCCTCAGAACTGCAGAAACCGTGCCCATTTAGCGCGTAGAATCGAACATACAATTGAATGTATATATACGTAAAACAATTTGAGCACCTGACCTTTCAGAATGTAATTCAAGTATGACTCTATAGAATCAATGCTTGAACACTTTAAATGAAACAGATAATAAAAGCTTTGAACTCCTGAGCATTCAAAATAAGTCACAGGTAATTTTAAAGAAATAGTCTCTCTACTTCATCAGGTAATAACGGAACTAGAGCCAGGCAAAGATGAGTACCTTTACTGCTATCTTAAAAATAACTAGGACATGTTAGATTACCAAGGATATGGATGGGTCATTGATCCAGATGGTTGGTCCCATGGTCAAGCTTTTAAATAGGAGTGCACAGCTAAGTTCACGGTCTTCTGTGATTTTTAATGTCAATGTTTTTTCACGAGCAGTATGTCGATGTTTTCGAAGATCAGCTGCGTTATTGCTACTGTTCTGATCACGCAGCTTTACAAGTAAAGCCCTGCCCAGCTTGCCCAGTCCCATGTTAACTGTTTTAAACCTATGCCACCGTATCAGGAACGGTGCTTAAATTAAGTCATGACACTAACACTACTAACAACGCAAATTCTGCAGCACGCAGTCTGGAGAGCATTCCTATAACGTTGGGTACCTATATGGTAAAAGTTATCCATCCATACTGGTTCAAATAGAGCCTAGCGAAAGTTTAGCTATAACCACACTGTATTTTTATGTGCACCTATTCGGGATTTAGGGATATTCCGGTGTAAGAGTTCGGAACGTAGAAGTTTTTTGAACAGTGAGTGCTGGGACAACTGTCAGTGACAAAACTCCTATCAAGATGAGTTTGTTATTGCATATAATCTCGAATGAACATACTGAACTTAAGGACGTTAATTCACTTTGAGTGGTCTGATGCACTAACAATACCTTTGACTTACATTCGTTACTTCCCGCTAATCCTCTGTTTTCTCAGGCACATCAGTCTGTCGATGTCTTATTACTTCACTATGTTTAAACTTTAGTTACTGTGCTAAGGTTTCACCACACTCGTATTTCTCAACGTTGTTAGGTGATGGCGCATAATTTGTACTTGATCACTTGGGGAGGTTACTTGTACAAACTATAGATGGCTTTATTGTTGTTAACATTAGCTTTATTTGGTTTGTGGAGTCAGGCAGACTTGTTTATCGTAGCTGGGGGCTATAAAATTCCACCAAATTAGCTGAGTCTCTCTGGTTTCGCAAGTATGTTTCTAATATAAATTCGGTTATATGTAATCTGTGAGTTATTAATTTATAACTTAGTAGTTACAGCTTAGTTGTTGTTTTATATTGTCAAGGTTCATTTATAGTGTTTTACCAATATTTGGATTAAATTCTTGTTTTAATCTGTCAACAAAGAGTTTAATATCGCTTTACAAAACCCCTACTACACTAATAATGTCAAATTAGTTGAACACAGAAACGATAAGTTAAATATCAGCCTGTGTAATGCCACCAACTTGACTGATCTGAATAAACTGATATTTAACTTTGACTCAGTGATTAGGGTGCATCATTATCTAGAGGGATGATTCCTTAAATATCTCTTATTTTATTATTCCATCCATTAACCGATGTTGTTACATGAAATTTTCACTGATTGCTAAAGTAATGTGTTCCACGAAAGATCGATGCTTTTATAAGGGCTTAAAGTAATCCTGCATGGCCGAATCACTAATTACAGACGAGCGAGTACTTTGTGTTAGTCAAGGGCTCCGAGTTCGAGTCTCAGCCCGGCACGCAGTTTTAATTAGCCTGAAGAATCAGAGCACACTCCCCTCCAGAGTGAAAATTGCACATTGGAATGATTTTACTTCTTACTAACCCCAGTAAAGCAGTGCTCTATATCCTGACGCTTTTCATGCTTCTTGTATGCTCTACCTGCCCTGGAAATAACCTTAAACACAAAAAACGGTAACGCTCTCTGGTGATCATTCGGTTATTGAGCACATCAGTGTCTATTATTGCTACACTTTAGACAGTTGTGTCGATGTATGGCAGTTGGCTGTTAATGTAGAAAAATCTAAGTCAAGGCGGATGAGAAGGAAAAACAAACCCATACTGCTCAGATACAGCATTAGTGGTGCCCTGCTTCACAGTAACGTCGTTGAAATATCTGGGCGTCACTCTGCGAAGCGATATGAAATAGAACGAGCATGAGAGGTCTGTGGTACGGAAAGCAAGTGGTCAACTTCCGTTTATTGAGAGAATTTTAAAAAAAGGAGACCGCATATAGGACCCTAGTGCCACCTGTCCTTGAGTACGGCTCGAGTGTTTGGGATCCGCAACAGGTCAGATTGAAAGAAGACATCGAAACAATTCAGAGGCGAACTGCTAGAGTTGTTAGCGATAGGTTCGATCATCATGCATGTGTTACTGATATGCTTCGGAAGCGCAAGTGGGTACCCCTGGAGAGAAGAAGACATTTACTTCGAAGAACATCACTGAGAATGTTTAGAGAAGCGGCATTTGAAGCTGACTGTAGAACGATCCTACTGTCGCCAACATACATTTCGTGTAAGGAGCACGAAGATGAGACACGAGAAATTAGGGCCCATACGGAGGCATATAGACAGTCGTTTGACCATCGCTCTATCTGCTATTGGAACAGAAAAGGAAACGACTAATTGAGGTATACCGAATGCTCCGTCACGCAGAGTTTGGATGTAGATGTAGATGTATACGAAACTTTATCAGGAACACGAAGTACCACTCCGAAATACTCTGTGAATCAGAGGACACGGGGACAACTGACATGAAGAAATGAATGTACTTCCTATTGCACAGAAAACAGGATCAATTGAAAACATACATTTATTTGGCAGTGATAAAGATGTTCCAACATGTCGATTGAGTTTTTATGACCAGGAGTATAGCTTGTGGCCACCAGAACATGACGAAACAGTTTGGAGGCATAATATGAAGAAGACTTCCAGCAAGTTAAATATAATTCCGCAAAAACAGGTGAATTATCCAAAGACAGGGAAATGCACTGACGGAAAAGAAATTACAAGACGAAGAAAGACTTGCGCGACATAAACGAAAGTTCTCAGACGTGTTTCTACATCTGGAAGATGAAGTATATTCCGATTTCGCTCCAGTCACGTTAGAAGGACACTAGTAGCGCCACCTTGAATGCAAATCAGGTTTGCTTCAGATACACGCTCTCACGGTCGTGAACAGTAGTTAACTATGAAACTGGACGTGGTGAGCTGATGTGAGTCCAGAATGCCTTTAAGAGGACAAAGCTACCATTACCAACATCGCACTGAGTTTGAATGACTTCTACGGATATGACTACGAGGAGCTGGATGTTCTTCCCGCGACGTTGCAGAAGGATTTGCCAGGAACGTAGCCACTGTACAAGATTGGTGGCAGCGGTGGTCACGGGAATGTACGGTCGCAGGAAAACAGGGCTTCGGATGACCAAGTGGCGCTACCGAGAGGGAAGACCATCGTTTTCGACCTATGGCTCTGTGCATCGTACTAGAGCAGTAGATGACAACACAGTGAGACATCGCTGCTGTAAAGCGGTTACTCCCGTGACAGCTCTGAACTAGACGCCCTGTATCGCGCTGAATCGAAACATCCGGTATTTGAGACATTAGTGGTATCAAACAAGAGCTCATTGTAGGTCTGTTGTGCTTTCTGATGAAAGATGCACTACTGCCCATTTAAATTGCTACACCACGAAGATGACGTGCTACAGACGCGAAATTTAACCGACAGGAAGAAGATGCTGTGATATGGCGACACCTACACTGTGCTGACATAAGGATAGTTTCCAACCGATTTCTCATACACAAACAGCAGTTGACCGGCGTTGCCTGGTGAAACGTTGATGTGATGCCTCGTGTAAGGAGGAGAAATGTGTACCATCACGTTTCCGACTTCGATAAAGGTCGGATTGTAGCCTATCGTGATTGCAGTTTGTCGTATCGCGACGTTGCTACTTGCGTTAGTCGAGATCCAATGACCGTTAGCAGAATATGGAATCGGTGGGTTCAAAAAATGGTTCAAATGGCTCTGAGCACTATGGGACTTAACATCTATGGTCATCAGTCCCCTAGAACTTAGAACTACTTAAACCTAACAAACCTAAGGACAGCACACAACACCCAGCCATCACGAGGCAGAGAAAATCCCTGACCCCGCCGGGAATCGAACCCCATGGACTATCAGCTCGGAGACAATGGCTGCGGTTACCCTTGACGCTGCATCACAGACAGGAGCGCCTGCGATAGTGTACTCAACGACGAACCTGGGTGCACGAATGGCAAAACGTCATATTTTCGGATGAATCCAGGCTCTTTTTACAGCATCATGATGGTCGCATTCGTGTTTGGCGACATACGCGGTGAACGCACATTGCAAACGTGTATTCGTCATTGCCATACTGGCGTATCACCGGGCGTGTTGGTATGAGGTGCCATTGGTTACGCGTCTCGGTCACCTCTTGTTCGCATTGACGACACTTTGAACAGTGGACGTTACATTTCAGATGTGTTATGATCTGTGGATATACCCTTCATTCGATCCATGCGAAACGCTACATTTCAGCAGGATAATGCACGACCGCATGTTGCAGCTCGGTTACGGGCGTTTCTGGATACAGAAAATGTTTCACTGCTGCCCTGGCCAGCACATTCTCCAGATCCGTCACCAATTGAAAACGTCTGGTCAATGGTGGCCGAGCAACTGGCTCGTCACAATACGCCAGTCACTACTCTTGATGAACTGTGGTATCGTGTTGAAGCTGCATGGGCAGCACGCGCCACCCAAGCTCTGTTAGACTCAATGCCCACGCGTATGAAGGCCGTTATTACGGCCAGAGGTGGTTGTTCTGGGTACTGATTTCTCAGGATCTGTCCACCCAAATTGCGCGAAAATGTAATTACATGTCAGTTCTCGTATAATATATTTGTCCAATGAATTCCCGTTTATCATCTGCATTTCTTCTTGGTGTAGCAATTTTAGTGGCCAGTACTGTAGTTCTGTCTCCGTGCCAATGATGGCCCTGTGTTAGTTGGAAGGGGGCCATTTGAGGGCTTGCAAGCGATCTGTCTGGGCGCTAGACACACTAGACCTGCACCTGGAGTTACGGTGGGGGTGCAAATTCGTATCACAGCAGGAGCACTCCCGTGGTTATCTCACGCACTCTGGTTATTCGACCTGTTGAGCCACCATTCATGAACAAAATTGCAGGGGGTAAGGCTCTGCCACATACTGCTGTTGTAACCCAACATGCTTTACAGTGTTGAAATGTTTGTTGGCTAGCATGGCCAGTCCTGTCTCCAATCGAGGACATGTGGGACATCATCGGATGACAACTGCAGCGTCATTCACAAACAGCTTCAACCGTCCCTCTATGGACCGACTAAGAGCAACAGGCAACGAACTCCATCCCACAAGGTGACATCCGGCACCTGTACCACACAATGCATGCCCGTTTGAACGCTTGTATTCAAAATTCTGACGGCTACTTCGGTAATTAATGTACCAGCATTTCACATTCGCAGTGGCTTACCTTGCGCTTACATTAACCTGTGATTGCAATATTAATCACTTAAATGTGTCAGCTAGTCAAGTATATTCCCAAAATTTTATTTCTATACATTAATTATTTTTTTGTGCTGCAACATTTTTTCAAAAAGTCAAATGTTCGAATGTGTGTGAAATCTTATGGGACTTAACTGCTAAGGTCACCAGTACCTAAGCTTACACACTACTTAAGCTAAATTATCCTAAGGACAAAAACACACACACCCATGCCCGAGGGAGGACTCGAACCTCAGCCGGGACCAGCCTCACGGTCCATGACTGCAGCGCCTTAGACCGCTCGGCTAATCCCGAGCGGCAATTTTTTTTTTCCGTCAGTGTAGTATACTGTTGTTACACTTTCGATTTCGGTGTTATTTTCTGACAGCTGCTTTATCCGTTACTAATATCTTTTCTTTTCCCTCTCCCAGTAATATGTTGAAAGAGATAATATACTCATCCTCTACTGTATAATTGTAAGATACAGGATCCATTTAAATCAAATCTTTCAGCATTACATTGAAAAGAATTCATACAGAAGTAATGTGAATTGAGTCTATGTCAAATTCAGCGTAAATACTTGAGGAAGCTTTGCACTTACACAATGGAGCCACTTTCATGCCTGTCTGCTTCTAGTTTTTCTCTTTATTAACGTTCAATGAGAACGAATATTTTCTCTCTTCTTAGAGGACTAAATTTAATCATGCAAGTATAGATTTGTCATACTTTTGTACGAAACATGCGCGTTGAAAATATTTCATGACACTTCTACTATTATCCAAATAAAAGCAGATACCGAGAAATACTATACAGAAAGAAAGCAACAAAATGAATCAGCATACATACTCATATTATGTCGAGAATGTTCACCGTATTTGACGTTTGATTTTCGTCCTACTGAAATTTTGTTAAGTGTGAAATGAAATTAATATACCTTATCGAAAGCGATTAGTAATATAAATAATTCTCCAGTGAAATGAAAGTGTTCCTAAAATGGTTTTTTTTTCTAATTGGAATGCACTGAGACTGGGTGATTAATGTTGACCAAGAATTAGGCTCTGTAATGGCTTCAAAATAACTGTACAGTTACTAACAATTAACTCTTTTACCGTAAGCGGAAATGCACTGCCTTGAGTCTCATATGACAAGTTAAAACGTGTGCGAGACCAGAGAGTCGAACCCATATTCCTGTTCTCGATCAAACCGTCGAATAGCGTAATTCGTAAAGCACTGACCATGTAATGCTAAACTGTGTTCCTCTGGTCTCTCAAATCGCTGCCTCAATACTAATAAAAAGACGCAGAAGTATTCGAATCCTTGGCAGTGGACGGCAAATGAAAGTGCTCTGATGATGTACCAAAAGTTATTTAATGTTACTTAAAATTGTGACGTGCAGTATGTGCTAATATCAGTCACTTAGAAAACAACAAACATAATTCGCGGTAAATGGCAACAGCCAAACTGTTACAGAATAAAGATTTATTGAAATCCTTGACCACGGTTTCGGTATATCTAAATATACCTACATCAGAATCAAAAATGAAGACATTGCTCTAAATATACCTTCAGCAGAAGTAAAAATGAAGGTATATTTAGATATACCGAAACCGTGGTCATGGATTTCAATAAATCTTTATTCTGCAACTATTTGGATGTTATCATTTTAAGTGAAGATTTTCAACAGTTGCTGTTTCAGCCATGTTTAAAATTTTGAAACATAATTTGACCAAATTGTGGCTTTAGTTTCCCTCGACAATTAGCACAATGAATAAGGATATCTACGGACAAGACTGGCACCACGAAACACGTACCTTCTCCGCAGTGCAGCCGCAAGTGCGCTCTGGCAGGCAACCTGAATAAGTCTCTAGCAGCCGTCACTATTTGTACTGCAAGAAAACTATCCATTGGCGCTCTCATGTTGAGTAAGAGATAAGTTAAATGCCCTTTGCAGTACATGTAACAAATATAGATCCTTAAAACTGGCAAAAAAGGCCGAAATTCAGTAACGAAACAGTTACAGTTAAATGTGAACATAACGTCATTTACCTAATGAAAGTTTTTGTTACCAACTCCAATACGCACAATGTGACCAAACTAGGGCAAGACAGTTTCTTGCTACGCAACGTTCACCAGAAACTCTTAAAGAATTTACCTGTGAAACAGTCAGCAAAAGCTGGCGTCAGTTTCCTGGCCTAGGCACAAATGGTTCAAATGGCTCTAAGCACTATGGACTTAACATCTGAGGTCATCAGTCTCGTATACTTAGAACTATGTAAACCTAACTATGGACATCACACACATCCATGCCAGAGGCAGGATTCGAACCTGCGACCGTAGCAGCTGGCCTAGGCACAAAAGACAATCAGTTTGTTTATCTCAACTCAAATACCAACAGCTTCCCAGCTCTGTAGACAATGAGTGTGAGTAAAGTAAAGTACTGTTTCATCTCTACACATCAGTAAGTTTGCATGAGTTGTAAGGAGTCACGGAAAGGTGAGAAGACATTTCTCCTTTTGAAACTCAGTATCTGAAGAGGTGCAATTTGACCCTCGCAACATGGCCACAGTAGGAGGTATCTAAAATGACTTAATAAAACAGTTGTAAAATGTCGCTAATGATGTTCCATGAAGCTACTGTTCCACCACAAGTACGAAAGAACTTCGATGATACGAAAGCCAATTAGCAAGCTTAACTGAAGAAGTATGCAGTAATTAGTGCCTGAAACACAACATAAAGTTTCGTGTATCAGCCCATGAGAGCCGTTCCGTTCCATAGCCGTTCACTCTGAGCACTCTACTCATTGATATCCGTCGAAGCTACTTTCTACACACACAAATGTGCCTCGAGGGCGTGTTGATTAACACCAAAAAATTATGCCGCTAATCGGGTGCCGTGAGGCTGCTACAGTTTCATGTTGCCTGTGGGATATTGTTAGTTAACAGAGGAGCCCACACGATTGAACAGTACACTTCTGTATGCACTGCCGGGAAAAGATGATGGCCTATTAGTTTAACATGTGCTTCTCCACGCCGATTATGCACAGAATCTCCTCATTTCTTTTCTTATCAGTCCGCCTGATTTGCAACATAATTCTGTAGCATCACATCTCAACCATTTTGATATTCTCCTTTACCAGTCTTCCCATACCTCATACCGAGCGAGGCGGCGCAGTGGTTAGCTCACTGGACTCGCTTTCGGGAGGACGATGGTCCAAACCCACGTCCGGTCATCCTGATTTAGGTTTACCGTGATTTCCCTAAATCACCTCTGGCAAATGCCGGGATGGTTCCTTTCAAGGGGCACGGCTGATTTCCTTCCCCATCCGAGCTTGTGCGCCGTCTCCAATGACCGCGTTGTGGACGGGACGTTAAACACTAATCTCCTGCTTCACAGCTCGTGATTCGCTTCTGTACAGTGCTGTGCCCCAGACGTAAATTTCAGATG
Organism: Schistocerca piceifrons; assembly: GCF_021461385.2. Taxonomy (NCBI): domain Eukaryota; kingdom Metazoa; phylum Arthropoda; class Insecta; order Orthoptera; family Acrididae; genus Schistocerca; species Schistocerca piceifrons. Next base: position 689,918,580 of record NC_060142.1, on the reverse strand, counting down.
TTTCTTCCTCAAATTAAGGCCAACGTTTGATAACAGTAGACGTTGTTGGACCAGGAATGCCCTCTTCGACAGTTCTAGTCTGCTTATTATGTCGTCCTTGCCTCCGCTGGGTGAGTTATTTTACTTTCAAGATATCAGAATTCTTCACTTCAAGAATTTTGTAGCGTCCGATTCTGGTGTTAAGTTTATTGCTAATCTCATTTCCACTACTGGTCATAACTTTCGGAGAAATTTTTGGAAAATCATGGTCATTATATCAACAACCAGCTTTGATCATAAGCGTACCATCCTCAGGTAAATTGTGATATCAGAATCAGATGCATGATAGATAGCTATTAACAAGCATAGTGACATAAACCAATATGTTAATTCAATTACAATAATATATCGCACACAGCACATAATAGATATATAGCCAAGCGCATGGCGAGACTCATTATACAGTGGCCATTATTTTTCCTTAAATGTAACGTCAAAGTTGCTACTTCAGTATCGAAATCCGCAAAATCTCCAACTTGATCTCTAGTTATTATACTTAATTTTGACCTGTATATTGCTACAACTGGTAGGAAAATGGGTGTATTTGGTGTCTCCATAAATTTGTATCCAAATGATACTGCAGGCCAGAGCTGATGCAGTGTTTGTTTAGGAGCACTATTGTAGAATGACCCTCCCCCCCTTCCCCCCCCCCCCCCCACAAAATTTACACTCTTCTTTTAAAATTACTTTTCTCCCAAAACCTAAAATTCACCTTCTATTCATTATCCAAGTTGAAATCAACAAGTACATTACAACGTATCTCACATGTTTTGAGGGTAAGTGACGCTTAATTTTGCTTTGTTTTCTTTTCCTTCTTCTCTGCGACATTTTCGCAGTCGTTCTTGACGTAGATTTTCGAGATTATGTTTGATATGGGGTTGTAGGTAAATAAAGTGAGAGGCAGTTTTGTACATAAGCTGAAACAAATTTAGGGTTGGATTGCAGACATCAGTTATGATCACGATTTTGCCCATTAGGCTAAACGTTACACTATGTCCAGCGGCATCCGTTGTCATAATGTCAGCACGTGCTAAATGACGCGCTAATTTATCTACAGTTCATATCTTCAAACAAAAGGTAAGTACATTTATGGTTTTTGGACGGTTGAAACGTATTGTACTTACGTTTACTGTAAAGATTTGTAGTATCTCACTATTTTCAGAGGAGGTGGTAAATGACAAACCAAAGCCGTCATTGTAATGCACAATATAACCCTTCTTCCTGTGATACCCAGTTTCAACCAAGTACACATCCTCAGTGGACTTCAGCAATCACAATATCATATCCTTTCGGCTTTTTAGGGGAAGTGTCCCTCATAAACTTGTAAAACTCAGAGTGCTCTGATGTACGTTTTGCATCCGCATGTGACGTTGCCTAATGTTGTCTCTGCAACAGAGGTATCACGCCTACAAATGAATTTAAAACAGACCTGGCATGACAAGCTACACTTAGAGAAATACATTAGGCGAGGTATCTATTCGTGTTGATATTATATTCTAGCTTAATTAGGTGATCGATAATTTTGAACAGATATCCTACTAGAATGCATTCAACTAGAAGCCATAAAGTACGAGAGTTGTCCAGAAAGTAAGTTCCAGTCGGTCGCGAAATGGGTACCACTGGGAAAATCCGGTAAAGCTTTGCACAGATGTGTTGGGCAGTGTCTGTAGTATGCCCGTCGATCGTGTCGAGTCGCTCTTTTCAGTTTTGAGTGAACAGTGAGCACGTAAAGATGTGTAGGGAATAGCGTCCCCGCCAAGTATGGAAGCCTGGTTAGATATTTCGCCTGTGTCATGCAGCCCACATAACAAAACTGTCGAGCAGTTTCTTCTTTATGCCAATTCTCGGCCGCATACTGCAGGGGCAATCAAGACACTCCTGCAGTGTTTTCGATGAGAAGTGTTTGATCACCCACAATCCGTAATTGGCTCCCCCTGAGTCTCATCTCTGCTCACAATAACCGCTGGCTATGAAGACAAAATTTTTCCACAGACAACGGACTGCAGACCAGTGCAGATAACTGGCCGAAAGCACAGGTGGCTGCTTTCTATGACGATGATGTTGGAAAGTTGATACAACACTACGACAAAACTCGAAGGTGGAGAGCCGACTATGTAGAGAAGTAGGTGGAAGTTGTACGCAACTGTTACACATAAAACGTTTCTGGTTTTCACTGTGGTTTCCATTTCGCGACAGATCGGAAGTTACTTCCTGGACAACCCTCGTATTTATTTTAAAAACTACAAAAAAATGAAATAAATATATAAAATGATTACGACATGCTAAATCCTACTCATAATCTAGCATTGAGACTGCGGAAAAATTTGTCTTTGCTTAAAAATCGCACCACCGTTTATTAGATGGTCGCACTGAATTGGCTGATACTGATTAACTCCGTGAAACAGAAGACCTCCATACCGACTGACACTGACAGCAAAGAGATCACAGAACAAGGAAATGAAACTCAACCCATTTACTGTGATTGATTCGCTGTCTGATGAGCCACGGTGAGTATACCACTGATTATAGTACTGTGAGGAGTTGTATTGCATGGTCAGTCTGCTCGGTGACATCAGTCACCACGAATAGGATGTACGTTGCATACCTCCAAATCACGTCTACACAATGGACGTATTGTACCGTCCACAAACTACTTGAGCTGGAGATACTTCAGTACAACACAGAAGACGAGTCAAATTTCTGTTTACTCATGAGCCAGGAACAGAAACGCAAGTATTTGATCACATAGAAGCGCTTCAGTACACTTCAGACTCCACAGAGAAGCAAAGAATCGTCACTATGATTATAGAGAAACGTCTTAATTCGCTCCTAGTGACCAAATCGACACTCTGAAAATCTAGCAGTGAGACTCTTTACTGACGCTCTCGTCAACAGAGTCTCTAACAAGGGAACCTCCCCATCGCACCCCCCTCAGATTTAGTTATAAGTTGGCACAGTGGATAGGGCTTGAAAAACTGAACACAGATCAATCGAGAAAACAGGAAGAAGTTGTGTGGAACTATGAAAAAAATTAGTAAAATATGCAAACTGAGTAGTCTATGCGCTATATATAACATCAAGGAGAATGTGAACTCTGGAGCGCCGTGGTCCCGTGGTTAGCGTGAGTAGTTGCGGAACGAGAGATCCTTGGTTCAAGTCTTCCCTTGAGTGAATAATTTACTTCTTTTTTTTCGCAAAGTTATGATCTGTCCGTTCGTTCATTGACGTCTCTGTTCACTGTAATAAGTTTAGTGTCTGTGTTTTGCGACCGCACCGCAAAACCGTGCGATTAGTAGACGAAAGGACGTGCCTCTCCAATGGGAACCGAAAACATTTGATCACAAGGTCAACCGATTCCTTCACAGGAAAACACGTCTGATATATTCTATACAACACTGGTGACGGCATGTGCGTCGCATGACAGGAATATGTTGTCGACCCACCTAACTTGTACACTTAGCGAATGGGTAAAAAGATTCTTCTACCTTGCCCGATTTAGATTTTGATGAAAACATAAGAGTTTGTCACATAAAATGAAAATAAAAAATTAAAATATTTACACGAGGGAAGACTTGAACATAGGACCTCTCGTTCCGTAGCTGCTCTCGCTAACCAGGAGACCACGGCGCCCCTGGAGTCCCAGTGTCCTTGATGTTGCCTATCTTCTCATGGACTACTCCGTTTGTATATTTTATTAATTTTTTTCATAGTTTCACACAACTTCTTCCTGTTTTCTCGATTGATTTGTGTTCAGTTTTTCAAGGCCTATCCACTGTGCCAACTTATAACTAAATCTGAAGGGAGTGCGATGGGGAGGTTCCCTTGTAAGTAGCCCCCTGCGTGCCTCTCCCGGCATGAGCAGGGTAATATCAATCCATACAGTACGTCGGTTTCTCACAATGCTCATGCCATCTTCGTGTGCGCTACCTGCAATGAATTCTGAAATTCCTCCTATGACTAAGGACTCCGCCAATCTAATTCACTTCCCTGCTTCTTAGCGGGAGACGTAGCTTGCTGCCTCCTGTGAAAAGATCTGCGAAGGGTCAACTCGCGTCCGCTCTTCATAACCCCGCACATTCCTTCACGCTGAAAGGATGTCTCCTTCTCTTGTGAGATGCTACTGCTCTCTACCTGCAGCTTGAAGCATCTGGATGTTTCCATAATTTTTCTCCTGTTTTTGTTTTAACGGAAGGAGTGCATCTCTCATCGGCTCACAGACCTCACTACAGGGAGACTGCCAGCAGGACTGTAAAGCCGGTGCTTCCACTCTGTTCTCTTTAGGGCAGTAAAACATCCCTCTTGATCGAACACAACACGGAACACTTCTAACCTCCCTCCTGCCAATCGCTGCTTTCACAGGAACCGTAACGGTAGCCACTCCCTGCTTTAAGTGCCCAACTGAAATTAATCCCCAGACATGCAACAATAGAAAAAAACGTTACTTGTGGTTCTATCCAGTATAAATCAAAGAAATGATCAATTATCTGTTCACTGCACCACACCGTACCACACAAGCGGCTTGTAGTGAAATTGCGTGCTTATGGAATATCGTCTCAGTTATGTGACTGGATTTGTGATTTTCTGTCAGAGAGGTCACAGTTCGTAGTATTTGACGGAAGGTCATCGAGTAAAACAGAAGTGATTTCTGGCGTTCCTCAAGGCAGTCTTATAGGTATTTGCTGTTCCTTGTCTGAATAAACGATCTGGGAGACAATCTGAGCATCCATCTTAGGTTGTTTGCAGATGAAGCTGGCGTTTATGGACTAATAAAGTCATCAGAAGATCAAAACAAACTGCAAAACTATTTAGGAGAGATATCTGAATGGTGCAAAAATTGGCAGTAATGAAAAGTGTGAGGTTATCCACATGAGTGCTAAAAGGAATTCGTTAAACTTGGGTTACACGCTAAATCATTCTAATCTAAAGGCCGTAAATTCAACTAAATACCTAGGAATTACTGTTACGAACAACTTAAATTGGAAGGAACATATAGAAAATGTTGTGGGGAAGGCTAACCAAAGACTGTGTCTTATTGGCAGGACACTTAGAAAATTAACAGCTCTACTAAGGAGATTGCGTTGCCCATCCTCTTTTAGAATGCTGCTGCGCGGTGTGGGATCCTTACTTACGTACATCGATAGTTCATGGAAGAAGAGCAGGTTTTTTGTTATCGCGGAATATGGGAGAGAGGGTCACTGAAGTGATACTAGATTCGGGCTGGACATCATTAAAAGAAAGGTGTTTTTCGTTGCGACGGAATCTTCTCACGAAATTCCAATCACCAACTTTCTCCTCCGAATGCGGAAATACTTTGTTGGCACCGACCTACATAGGGAGAAACGGTCACCACGATAAAATAAGTGAAATCAGAGCTCGTATGGAAAGACGTAGGTATTCGTTCTTTCGGAACGCTATACGAGCTTGGAATAACAGAGAATTGTGAAGGTGGTTCGATGAACTCTCTGCCAGACACTTAAATGTGATTTGTAGAGTATCCATGTAGATGTAATTGTAGACCCATCATAAATCTCGATATCATATTGAATAAAATATGCAAATGAATTGATATAATATTACATCAATAGAGGGAAAATATTGCTGCCTTACACAGCTACTCTTATGGACTAATTTTCTGCTATAATCACTGAATAGTTGTCGTTTTACTTTATTTAGCAGGAAACTGACTTCACAGTACATATTCTATGTGTTTGTGAGGTCAGACCTTCTCTGTATTGTGTAAATCTCTCTTATACCAGTTTGTTTAGAGACTGCATACTTTTAATCATTAACCAATGGACATTAATTAGACCTTAGCTGGCAGCTCTTGCAGTAGAACTCTTGATCCTGTGTCTCGGCAATAACAATAAGGAAAAATATAATGAGCAGTGAAAAAAACAAATTTACAATAGATCAAAATGAATGTTAACATAGTTCCTAGACTCTCTATTGTTTCAGTGGCAACCTGCAACCTCTATTTGGGAGCACTGATCCAACAAAACTTTAAAGCTACCATATTCATCTGTCGACAAACATACCTATTAAAAACTTTATGACTGTTGCCCTCCAACAATATGTAACAAAAAATTGAGAAGTTATCGGTGATATACATTTACATTTAAATATTAACATGAATTTTATTAATGAGGAAGCATGAACTCGTGTTGTGAGTGTTAATGCAATTAAAATTAGAAGCTACTGGAGGTCTGCATCTAGAGTTAAATTTAAAAATGCCTGGCGTTAACCAAAAAGCAAGTAAGATCACAGTCTGGGCGTCCATGTGTCAAAAATGAGAAGGTACCAGTGATGTGCATTTATAGTTAAAGATCAACATGACTTTAATTAGATAGCAAGGATGACTACGGTCGTAGTGTCCCAATGTAAATTAACTTACAAGTTACTGCTAATATGTATTTACCCTCAAATAACAAAACTGGAAACGGTTTTGGTAGATTCTAATTACAGTCAAAATATTTACTCTGAGACGACAATTAAAACAAATACCCATACAAATACTTACGGGTACATATGATAACTTTAAAAAAACATACACATTCATCGTGACCATCAGTCATGATCATCATTGTAAACACATCTTGATAATTTACGGTCACCTCGGCCACTACACCACTTAGACCTTCAGCGAGATGCCACGCCCTTCTCTGCCGTTTCTACCTTGGCGACGGAGCTGGCACTTACTGTAACTGACTAAACTCTCCTGTGTCACACTGCCCCATCTGTGCTTGGAGCGATGCTGCTATGGCTTCAAACGCCAACTGAGAACAGTGGACACTATGAGCACTGGAACATTACTGATAGGACTGGCTAGGCAGGAAGGAAGACAACTGTGCCACCAAATTCAGTTTCTTGGCACGTCTGTGCGACGAACTGCCTGGGTATATTGCATAAACGACCTCATGTTCCTTGCACAATTGGTTCCAACATCGTCATTTCTAGCCGTTTCACCAATTTTGTGTCTGGACTGCAGTAAAACTTACCAGATTAGTTGTTAATAAGATGCTTAATGAGAGATCCACCTAACTTGTTTTTCTTCATCATCTTCTTTTTCTCCTTCCTTGCGCGAATTCTACTTCAATTGCTGCAAGGCAGAAGGATCATTAGTGTGCTTGAGGATACAACACAAGAAGCATGCACTTCAACTTCTCATCTGTCCTATTACCGACAAAAGTAGATAACAACCAAAAACTTGCTAACATGGAGGTGCATTTCCGGATTCATTGCAACTGTGCAATTGCATTCGCTTGCTACAGTTGGAAGGACCAGATCTAAATTGTTTCACCAACATAATTACTAAACTTGTACGAAACTGCATATTTCACATTTTCAAGTAAGGATAATATAATAACGCGAAATGAAATGCTACGGTTTTCGGTATCTGTTTTTGATGGAACTGCTTGTGATAAATATGATCGCATGAGAAAGTACTTTTTTATGGATCTCCATTATGGTGCAGACAGCTTTTACCTATACCAAACATACAGCAAAATCTCAGTACAGGTAATTAGGTGCAACACTAAAAAAGATGAAAGTAATATGACGCATGTATTCAGCAATCACATTAACCTTGATATGATTACCAATGTGTTCGTCGATCTGTGATAGCATACAATTTTCTAGTTATTAGCAAAGATGGTATTCTAATTTATGATCATCACCATATTAATTTCAGTAACTATATTTGTATTTAATCTATCAGTTTGAAGTACAGGAGTAATAGAAGAGGAAAGGCACTTTAAAATCGACATCCACTACATGATATCATAACCCTTGCACTGAAAAATGTAATACACAGTTTGCAGATGTATTATGAAAATTCGATTGCATCCTAAATTTTATAGATGTGTTGAAGAGGTCTAGATTGTGACCCGTACCGTTGTCGGGGTGACGGAGAACGCAGGGCGGTGGAGAAAGACCATCGTTGCACTGTGTCCTACTGACGCAACATTAGCGGAACAAGAAGTTATTATTTCAAAGTTTACAATCTTGTATTCTTCTCTGCGGAGGCAGTGCTGCGTACAGCCTTGTAATGTACTGGACACAGTCTCAGCAATCCTGAGAGGACGTCACCCTGGTAGTGTTCATACACATACACATGGTCTCGCTGGAAGGTTGCGTAGCCTGCACAGCAGGTGTTGCTACCCAGAACAGTAGCTGCATATTGCCAAACCACTCCCGTGGACATCGAAAGGATGTGCTTGGATTATCTCTTACCAGCTCTGCACAGTGTGGAGGCTGACAACAGAACAGCATAACCCTTTCACCAAGTAAGGCTGTTGACGACGATCACTGCTTACAAATACTAGCTGAGGGCAGCTACGGTCCGCACACCTCTTGAGTACTGTGACAGGCGGACAATATGACAGACGCCATCAGTTCGGCTCAGCAAGTCTCCAAATTTTCTCGTCGGTGACTGTGAGGTCGGCAGCTCACAGCGATCGACTACAGCAGAAGAGGCAGGTAGCAGTCTAGAGTGCTGAAGTGATCTTGGCGAACGGTAGCAGTGCATCACAGACTCGTATACTCGGCCTCATACCTAGTGTACTGCAACATAATACATGGGAGAGTTCGGAAGCTGAGGATATTTTACTACTCGGCTGAAGCAATGTAGTTATGCCTGACCGACGATGTCCGAATATGGTCGACTTGTCTGGGCTCATCAGTGGTCTTCACCACCCCCCGTTTCGCAGGAATGACTTTCAAGGCTACAGCCTGTTGACTTTCTGCCGGCTCACAGTCGTTCTCGTGAAACTTTTACTCCCTTTTGAGAAATAAAGATGTGCCGTGAGAACGTATTTTCTCCTCACAGAGATGACGTTGCTGAATTCACGGTTCAGGTCTCCCACTCAGGCTAGGTGAGGCAATATGTTTCGAGTATGCTCTGCTGATGTTAATGTCGGTAGCTGGCTATTTGTCGTTCTGACATGACTTTTCTTGGCTTTCTATTGATTTCAAAGGACTCGATAAAATTTTACATTTGCCTAAGATAGATACTGCCTACAGGAAAATTAAAGAGGCCTTTGGAGAGAAGAGAACCACTTGTATGAATATCAAGAGCTCAGATGGCAACCCAGTACTAAGCAAAGAAAGGAAGGCAGAAAGGTGGAAGGAGTATATAGAGGGTTTATACAAGGGCGATGTACTTGAGGACAATATTATGGAAATGGAACAGGATGTAGATGAAGATGAAATGGGAGATAAGATACTGCGTGAAGAGTCTGACAGAGCACTGAAAGACCTGAGTCGAAACAAGGCCCCGGGAGTAGACAACATTCCAATAGAACTACTGATGGCCTTGGGAGAGCCAGTCATAACAAAACTCTACCATCTGGTGAGCAAGATGTATGACACAGGCGAAATCCCCACAGACTTCAAGAAGAATATAATAATTCCAATCCCAAAGAAAGCAGGTGTTGACAGATGTGAAAATTACAGAACTATCAGTTTAATAAGTCACAGCTGCAAAATACTAACGCGAATTCTTTACAGACGAATGGAAAAACTGGTAGAAGCGGACCTCGGGGAGGATCAGTTTGGATTCCGTAGAAATGTTGGAACACGTGAGGCAATACTAACGACTTATCTTAGAAGAAAGAGTAAGAAAAGGCAAACCTACGTTTCTAGCATTTGTAGACTTAGAGAAAGCTTTTGACAACGTTAACTGGAATACTCTCTTTCAAATTCTGAAGGTGGCAGGGGTAAAATACAGAAACCAGATGGCAGTTATAAGAGTCGAGGGGCATGAAAGGGAAGCAGTTGTTGGGAAAGGAGTGAGACAGGGTTGTAGCCTCTCCCCGATGTTATTCAATCTGTATATTGAGCAAGCAGTAAAGGAAACAAAAGAAAAATTCGGAGTAGGTATTAAAATTCATGGAGAAGAAGTAAAAACTTTGAGGTTTGCCGATGACATTGTAATTCTGTCAGAGACAGTAATGGACTTGGAAGAGCAGTTGAACGGAATGGACAGTGTCTTGAAAGGAGGATATAAGATGAACATCAACAAAAGCAAAACGAGGGTAATGGAATGTAGTCAAATTAAATCGGGTGATGCTGAGGGGATTAGATTAGGAAATGAGACACTTAAAGTAGTAAAGGAGTTTTGATATTTAGGGAGTAAAATAACTGATGATGGTCGAAGTAGAGAGGATATAAAATGTAGACTGGCAATGGCAAGGAAATCGTTTCTGAAGAAGAGAAATTTGTTAGCTTCGAGTATAGATTTAAGTGTCAGGAAGTCGTTTCTGAAAGTATTTGTATGGAGCTTGGCCATGTATGGAAGTGAAACATGGACGATAACTAGTTTGGACAAGAAGAGAATAGAAGCTTTCGAAATGTGGTGCTACAGAAGAATGCTGAATATAAGGTGGGTAGATCACGTAACTAATGTGGAGGTATTGAATAGGATTGGGGAGAAGAGAAGTTTGTGGCACAACTTGACTAGAAGAAGGGATCGGTTGGTAGGACATGTTTTGAGGCATCAAGGGATCACAAATTTAGCATTGGAGGGCAGCGTGGAGGGTAAAAATCGTAGAGGGAGACCAAGAGATCAATACACTAAGCAGATTCAGATGGATGTAGGTTGCAGTAAGTACTGGGAGATGAAGAAGCTTGCACAGGATAGAGTAATATGGAGAACTGCATCAAACCACAACAACAACAACAACAACAATACGACACATTTATGCTGAGTAACATTTCCTTCTCCTTCAAAAAATTCGTCCCGAAGTTTTCTTATTTTGCCCCTGAAACAATTTCATGACGTACATGTTGCACAGATATCTACACAATGTACGATTTTCTGTTAGTTAAGCGTTTGAGAAGCTTATTTACAGAGCTTTCTGTTCTGTTGTCAGCCCTATCTATATTGTGTCTCTTGAGTCCTTATATTCTAATACAAGTTTACAATCTTGCTTTTGCCACACTTTCAATTCCTTATTACTGCTGTTTAGTCACTTCACTGGGATTTCATGGATTGGTGGTTCAGGAGAATGAGTGGATTTACTTCTCAAGCAAACGTAGAATGCACAAACTGCTGTTAGAACCGTGGCAGCACTGATAGTGGATACGCTTGTAGTCGTGGTGCTATACTGTTTATCCTTGTAGTTCTGAATATGCTGCATGACTTCTTCTGGCCAAATTTATCTTTCTGGTGAGTGCAGTAGACCATGGTTTTAGGTACTGCTGAGGAATACTAGCTTTCTGGCGGGTAGCACTTCTCATGGTTTTTCCGGCAAATACAATGTAAGCTGTGGGAATTGGATCGTGGTCGTACACCTTACAGTATCTGAAAGACGAAATTGTGCTCTTGATATATCACAAGTTGTACCACTATTTTATCAACACGCAACTGTTTCGTAGTTCTAATTCTGTCACGCCTATGGGTTTTTCATTTCGGTAACAGTTTACGATCAACCAGTGAGAAAACTGAAAAAATTCAGTGTGCTCCCACTGTCTGGAAATGTGCTTATGCCGTCTGCACTTCCCTTTGACTCTCTCATACTTCCGTTTCCCCTAATAATCACTGTGACTCACATACCTGTATCGCTCTATCTGGACAAACTGTAATGCTTTCTCCTGCAAATTCTTCTAACTCTGATAATGACATAAGGACGTAAGCTTCCCTTTTTCTGTAAACAATACTGTTCAACTTTGTTTGAAATCTTATGGGAATTAACTGCTAGGGTCATCAGTCCCTACGCTTACACACTACTTAACCTAAATTATCCTAAGGACAAACACACACACCCATGCCCGAGGGAGGGCTCGAACCTCCACCGGGATCAGCCGCACAGTGTAAATAATAGTAGTTCTTGCTTTTGCATTTTTTCCAAAACATACTTTTTCTGCACTTCCTCATGTTATTCCGTAAATACTTCTCCTATAACCTACTCACCTCCTTTTGCATTTCCCATAAATCGAAGGTTAACCTTAACGTCCACCAATGTCTGGTTAATAACACTTCCAGTTGTGTGGGTAATGAAATCCCAGAAGTGAGCAGTTGGTTCCGAACTGTGTTCAGTACTCCTCCCTTCAGGAACTGAAGAGTTATCAAGACTTCCTATATGTCCATGGTAGAAAATCAACTAAGAGAAAGCAGCATTTTATCATTTCCTTCCCTCTGAACGAAATGTTTGCACACGTAAAGAAAACGAAAATGTAATAAATTCAATGCAAAATTAAAGATAACGGTTGTACAGCAAATTCTAGAGGTATATAGGAAAATCTGATCATAACTGCCAGCCGCTGTGGCCGAGCCGTTCTAGGAGCTTCAGTCCGGAACCGCGCCGCTGCGGCGGTTGCAGGTTCGATTCCTGCCTCGGGCATGGATATGTGTGATGTCCTTAGGTTAGATAGGTTTACTTACTTCTAAGTCTACGGGACTGATGACCTCAGATGTTAAGTCCCATAGTGCTTAGAGCCATTTGAACCAGTAAGGCATACTGTGTATCTATTGATTCTCATTAGGTACCTGCTTTATAGCGTTTCTGAATGCTTTCTTTCGAGGCTGATGTAATTTGTGACAAAGAATTGACAGCACCTTCGAACAGCTTAACCATGCTTATTTGAACAAGGAATGTTTTTGTTGGCAATTGCAACTTATCATTTATGCTGATGTCTTTTCAGTGGCTTGGTCGTATCTGGCAATAAACTTTTTGGTTTTGCCTTTCGATGTATATGGTTTGGGTAATAATACCCACTAACCATTTATGTATTGTGATTGTTTCCCTGTACGTTGCTTTGCCTGTTCCTGAGATTCTAAAGTTTTTATACTGTCTCGTTTTACTGTTATCTTTAACAAACTTCATGTAAACGTTTTGCGAATACTTATACTAACTCGCTGTTTGCTCCCATAGACAATATTATCATCTCAAAATGTGTTGGCATTTTTCTGTCTCATACTACGTCATATGGTGAAATATTGGTGCTGGTGTGCTCTTTAGAACTGTACACCGAAATCGTGAACGCTAGGTGTGTGTCCTAGTTATCATGCTGGCTGTTCCGTAATGGCTTAACATTCTGCAGGTCGTGTTGTGAACCCCACCTGTTCTGCCATTTCCTTGTGGATGGAAAAGACTTGTTCTTAATTTGCAAGTGCGGAGCAACCGTTACGACAGCCTCATTAAATTCGTAATGAAATTTGTACCTCGTCCTGTTATTATGATATCTGGTACTCAAAACTTTATGATCAAATTATTTACTATGCCATGAGATAACGTGTTAACGTGTTGCTTCTGACACTGCTACCATTTCAGTGAATCGGAAAAAATCATGTATTATTGTTAATATAGCCTAATTCACTGCAGGCTTTCTGTTAAATGGTCCAAAGACATACGATGTAATCACTTCAGATTTTTTTGTTTTTTGTTTTTTTTTTGTTTCTGGCCCTATTTGGTGGCTAACATCAGCCCTTTGTTTACAACTTATACAATATTTTGCATAATATTGCGCATCACTTTTCCCTTTTTCTTCACACCAGAACGTTTCACAACTCTCCCACCTGTAGTTTGTGACTGCCATGACCTGTTAACATGTGGTCATGAGCTTGCTTCCAAACTTCATCCCTGAACACTGCTGGAACTCTCTCGTGTGGTCCGTACTTTGTTGATATGCACAGTAAGTTACTGTTCATCATGAAATGTGTTTCCAGTTTCAATACCAGGTATTCTATGGTATTCATTGTGCTTTCTGCCATTTAGCTACACTTTTACCTACTGTTTGCAGTACTCCGAATTTTCTGTTCAATGTGTCCACATTAGTATGCTTCTTTCTTTGTTTATGAACTACTTCACAATCAAATTCACTTTGTGAGCCCTTCTCGTTTATCTACTAGAAGAATCGTTTAATCGTAACAATAGTTTTAGCGATGTATGGTTTGTCACTACTTTGAACTTTTGGCCATACGCATAACAGTTAACGTATGTAGTTTTATAAATTTTGGACTTAATACATCACCAGGAAATTTAACTTTTGTTTGTGCAATATGACATTTGTCCATACTGAGCCTCAGACATGTTATCCATAGGACGTTGGATACACAATTCTCTTCCTGCCTAAGAAGAGAAGAGAAACTACTGACACATGTGCACCTATGTCTACTAAAAATTTATGTTCCCTGCCCTGTTCTATGCGTAACAAGCAGAGTTCTGTCTTTGCATTAGTATATGCACAGTTCCGGTATACTAGGATTGCCTTCTGACAGGCGATGCACTCTCGCTTGTGTTTAACGGGTACTTTTCTGGTGAATTTTCCCTTCGTTCTCATTCCTGCATTCCTGTTCCATATGACCGGCTTGACAGCACTCATAACAAGCCTGTTGATGACTGCTTCTGCAGATGACATCTACATATGTAGTACTGTAGTTCAGACGCAAAGGCTCGACAGTCATTACGTCTTTTGGTAGCAATATCGATTTCTTCCAACCGTGTGATGATCGTAACAGCTTCGGCCAGGTCAGATGGATTCTCCATCGTTAGTCTGCGTGACATGTCAGCGGATATATCCCATAAGAAAACATCGAGAGCTCTATTCTCCGCTTCACACAAGTTAACTACATCAGCTTTTGCCCTTTGTGTCAACTCATATGTTCGTGTATTAATCTTCCGCATTCTATCCGAAAGAGACTCCACTGAATTATTAGGCTCTGTACTTAACTATTCAGTTCCTCAATAAAAAATGTTTCGCTTCCGTAGGCGCTGGATAAAATTATCAGGCAGCTGTTGGAACGGTCCCGCCCTGCTGCATACTTTGAGATACATCACATACGTTTCAGTTTCACTAGTTAACCGAAGTTATCCATACGCAAACTTGTTTCAGTCGTCGAACTGCACAGTTTGGCGGCAACTGATACATCTATAATGAAAATTATTAAATTAGCTGCTGACGGGTCGACAGAAAGGAAGAGTGCACTTAACACGGTGTTATCTTCTGCTGATCCTCAGTGCAACTGTTGTACCGTAGCTCGTGACATTTCAGCTTCCTTACGTAGCTCTTCAACTTCCTGCTCATACGTGTTTACTCGCTCTGTTTAAGCAGCGACAGTTTCACAGTCGCACCACATGTTTCCACCGTTTAGTGAATTCTACTACTGCCGTTACAAAAGAAAGATATGCTAAAACTACAATTATACTAGCCGCAACAATAGAACAAATTAGTGCCTATGCCAGATCATAGCCCAACATGAATGAACAGTCCTGCGCCAAGTTCCCAAATCTCCTACAAACTTCGCTCTTTCCAAAATAGCTCCTGCCCGCGAATATCAAATCGTCCAATATATGGCTACAATGAAGAGTTCATCAGTTTCGTAGACATCCCAGGAAAAAAGAAAAAAAGACGCGATTTCTAAAAATTCCTTGCAGGGTGATGTAAGGCACACCATAACACTTACCTATACAAATCAAGTTAAGTTTGGTAAATATGCATGTCACACAATACCCTACGTTGGCAGAATTTTAGAAAAATGGGTAGACGATTGGGCCTAAAACTACTTGCGTATATTGTATCGCATGCGGTGACAGCCCAATGAGATATTTCGGCCAGTCGCACAGAAGTTTTGAAGTGAGATTCCAAGTGCACCTTCACCTGGGAAATTCGAAATCGACCTTAAGTGTGCACGTGACATAAGACAATCATATTGACAGTAGCACCTCCAGCAATCTTCAGGCCTTACGTAGGGAAAATAGGTGCAAGACGTTAAATATTCTTAGGAAAGTGGGGGATTATGCGTTCCCCGAACATAACGTCAGGCGCGAGGTCTGGGGAGTCATTTCACTGTCCGCGCGGCTCCCTCCGACGGAAGTTCGTGTCCTTAGCGTACATTAGTTTACGTTAGATGGATGATACACGGTTGTAAAAAAAATACTTAATAGACAAGGAAAGAAATTACCCAACTACCGGCATTAGGAATCGTTGAACACCAATGCAGTCGAAATTGAGCTGTAACTACGATGTCTAAGCTCAACTTGACCACTAACGCTATGGAAATTTTTGGAAATTTGCGGTAAGGTCTTATGAGACCAAACTGCTGAGGTCATCGGTCCCTAAGCCAATGCACTAGAAAGGTAGATAAGACTCGACCTGAATAGTGGTGCTAAATACAAATACGAATAACGAATAAAGACAACAAGGCAAGACTACTGGACCAATTTCGTCAAAACCCAGCTACAGAACGACATCAGGGACCAACCATTCAAGATAGAAATAGAACTAGCTTAAGACACAGATGGTTCTTTAAACACTAAAACAAGCTGACGGCACAATGACCAGAGGATGGAGAAGCACAGCAGAATATCTCCTGGATAGGCTCCACCCAGATGACGACCCCACACAATGCAATCGACACCACGCTGACCTAAGAGAGATAAGGCAACCATACAAGAGTGACAGTGTAGCCATACCATTCTCACATGAAGAAGTCGCGAAGGCAATCAGGAGGCTGAAAAACCGAAAAGCACCCAGCACAGACAAAATGCTCTCAGAAACATTAAAACAAACAGTAACACAAATCACAGCTTTCCTTACTAACGTGTTCAACGAGGCGCTACTAAACAGGCAGAATTCCAAACCTCTGGAAAACTGCTAATGTAGTATCAATCAAGAAATCACAAGAAAAAAACCCAACGGACCCCAAAACGTGCCGTCCGATCTCTCTCTTAAACACTATCGCCAACGTACAGAAATGGCTCCTGTGTAACCGTTTACAATCGCACAGACGCCTCCTCAGCTTAACGCCCCATCAATTCGGCTTCAGGGAAGGTAGATCAATAGAAGACGCCGTCAACCAAGCACTGGCAGTTACAAACAGCACCAGTGACAAATACACGGCCGCCATACTAATCGACATAGCCGGGGCTTTTGACAACCTGTGGTGGCTGTCCCTATTCGCCAGGTTAATGGAAATGAGGCTATCAGCTTCCCTCTGTAATAGCCCCCTCGACTACTGCAGAGGCAGAGTGGCGGAGTGGAGGGCTGGTACACGCAAGTTTGTCAAGAGAATAACAAAGGGAATTCCACAGGGCTCGATATGCAGATCAATATTTTGAGATATTGCAATCGAGCCTTGCAGGATAAGAGGTGTGGCATATGCGGATGACCTGCTCGTAGTTGGGTCAGCCAACTCGAGAGCAGCGCTAGAGATAAAAAGCACGCAACTGCTTTAGAAAATTAACAATTGGTGCAAAGAAAATAAATGAAAAATAGCTCACAACAAAACCGTATATCTACTGCTCTGAGGGACACTACACAGGAATCCAATTCTAAAATCGGACAGTAAAAGCATACAGAGGAAACAAGCCACACGTTATCCGTGAGTGCATCTTGACGTAAAACAGACTTCCAACTATCATACCAAATTGATAATTCACAAAGCCTCCAAAATTATGCAACAAACTAGCAAGACTCAACAAAACTCAGTACAAATTACCTGTTAAAACGATAAGGACCTACCACATTGCGGTATTTGAATCCATCGCACGTTTCGCCGCAAGTGCTTGGGCTCACAGACGGAACATAGAGACTAACAAGAGAACTGCAAGACGAGCTCAACGTAGTGTACTCCTGAGAAGGAGCGGAGCCTTCAACACAACGTCACTAGAGTTACTTTGCGTTGTGATAGGGGACCTGCCCTGTAGACATAGCAATACATTATAGAGCTGCACTTTACTGGCTGAAGAGGGACTGGTTCGACAGAGTCACTGAAATAACGGAAAACAATATAAACAAAATACAAATGAAACCATGGGGGATTAAAACATGTCGGAGAGAGTGGGACGCATCCGACAAGGATCGCCAAGTACACTCTTTCTTTCCTGACGTACGCGAAAGATTAAAACTGAAGCATGTCGATCCAAGCCAGGGGATGGTCCAATTCCTGACAGGCCCCGAGCCGTATCCGATACACTTAAATCTCACGGGACTAACTAACAATGAAATGCGCATTTCTGGAGAAACCGTGTCACCAGACATGTCACACGGCTATGCGACACGTTGGCGCAAGTGAGACCTATACAGAACGACAGTGACTTAGCAAGAATAATACGTAATCCTGATGACTGGAACACAATAAATAGCGTAGCCTATAATGTATCGAACACACTGCATGAAGAATACAAGCTCCAAAACCCATATCGAAGGAGGCGTAGACAAGCACAAACAACACAACAGGCTACATGGGAGCATACAAGCACTATCACAGGTTCTGAAACCGAGAAGGGAACCAATACACTAAGTGAACACGTCTCAGAAGGGATCAACATGTAAGGGACGCAAACCAACAACGCATGAGACTGCATGACACAGCACAGTCACAAACAACACAACAGTCAGTAACAATGTAAAACAAACAAACACTGATACCACGTACTAAGACTCCAGTAATAAATTAACATCGCTTGGACGAGAAGGCTCGAAGAACTTCTATTCGGTGGCTCCTCCTCCTAAACGACACGTTGCATAGTCCTTAACGTATACTGCACACGAGCAGTAATGTATTGTTCGTCTTATTATGTGTAGACAGAGATATATTCTCTTCTCTGTTTACTACAATGAATGAATTTTATATATCAAATGTATTTTCTGTATAATGTATGTATTAAACTAAAAATGTAACCTATTAAGTTATTTAAGGAATAATTCATTCAAGTAGCAATGAACTACATTCTATTTCTAGTAACAAATTGACAAATTTAAGTGTATTCCTCACGTAAAGCTAAAAGTCATGTATTCCCTGTATCAAATGCTCAATCAGTATTTAATCTGTTTAATACCAGGTGTATGTACAGTATCTAAGGTATCATGTAGAATATACCACAACTACCGATAATAGGACAAACAAACAACTGCTGAATATCATGTAGTGTCCTCACTTGCAACACTCCTAGTAATATATCAATACACAGTTGACATATATAAGCAAAAAACCACTTCAGATGAGAATAGCTCGAGGTTCTACCGAGATCTTGTCACCTGAAACAGGTAGAAGTAGGCCATTATTAAACCAACATGCTATTTAAACTACACTCCTGGAAATTGAAATAAGAACACCGTGAATTCATTGTCCCAGGAAGGGGAAACTTTATTGACACATTCCTGGGGTCAGATACATCACATGATCACACTGACAGAACCACAGGCACATAGACACAGGCAACAGAGCATGCACAATGTCGGCACTAGTACAGTGTATATCTACCTTTCGCAGCAATGCAGGCTGCTATTCTCCCATGGAGACGATCGTAGAGATGCTGGATGTAGTCCTGTGGAACGGCTTGCCATGCCATTTCCACCTGGCGCCTCAGTTGGACCAGCGTTCGTGCTGGACGTGCAGACCGCGTGAGACGACGCTTCATCCAGTCCCAAACATGCTCAATGGGGGACAGATCCGGAGATCTTGCTGGCCAGGGTAGTTGACTTACACCTTCTAGAGCACGTTGGGTGGCACGGGATACATGCGGACGTGCATTGTCCTGTTGGAACAGCAAGTTCCCTTGCCGGTTTAGGAATGGTAGAACGATGGGTTCGATGACGGTTTGGATGTACCGTGCACTATTCAGTGTCCCCTCGACGATCACCAGTGGTGTACGGCCAGTGTAGGAGACCGCTCCCCACACCATGATGCCGGGTGTTGACCCTGTGTGCCTCGGTCGTATGCAGTCCTGATTGTGGCGCTCACCTGCACGGCGCCAAACACGCATACGACCATCACTGGCACCAAGGCAGAAGCGACTCTCATCGCTGAAGACGACACGTCTCCATTCGTCCCTCCATTCACGCCTGTCGCGACACCACTGGAGGCGGGCTGCACGATGTTGGGGCGTGAGCGGAAGACGGACTAACGGTGTGCGGGACCGTGGCCCAGCTTCATGGAGACGATTGCGAATGGTCCTCGCCGATACCCCAAGAGCAACAGTGTCCCTAATTTGCTGGGAAGTGGCGGTGCGGTCCCCTACGGCACTGCGTAGGATCCTACGGTCTTGGCGTGCATCCGTGCGTCGCTGCCGTCCGGTCCCAGGTCGACGGGCACGTGCACCTTCCGCGCGACCACTGGCGACAACATCGATGTACTGTGGAGACCTCACGCCCCACGTGTTGAGCAATTCGGCGGTACGTCCACCCGGCCTCCCGCATGCCCACTGTACGCCCTCGCCCAAAGCCCGTCAATTGCACATACGGTTCACGTCCACGCTGTCGCGGCATGCTACCAGTGTTAAAGACTGCGCTGGAGCTCCGTATGCCACGGCAAACTGGCTGACACTGACGGCGGCGGTGCACAAATGCTGCGCAGCTAGCGCCATTCGACGGCCAACACCGCGGTTCCTGGTGTGTCCGCTGTGCCGTGCGTGTGATCATTGCTTGTACAGCCCTCTCGCAGTGTCCGGAGCAAGTATGGTGGGTCTGACACACCGGTATCAATGTGTTCTTTTTTCCATTTCCAGGAGTGTATATTGCACATCTGAATATAGTGTGTCACTTGCCTCTACGTATTGCAACTTCTTTTCACCACGGTCATTGTATTACATTTTTTTTAATTTTCATTGAAATTTGCAGTATATAAAATATACTCAAATCAACATGCAGAAACAATTATATAGAACCATGTTAACAATTGTTAAGCATTCAATTAGCTGTAACATTAGAGAAATTTTTATATATCATGTTCTTTATATTACTGAAAAAAGCATTAACAACTGTATATCAATAAATTTGTAATAAAGAGAAGTCTTTGCTGTTGGATTTAGAAGTATCCGACCCACCTTACATTTCAAGGCGATGGTTTACTCTTTACTGTTAATGAAATAAAGAAAAAAGCGTTAAAATAATTTTACATGGAGTTTTTGGGGAAAGAACCATAATTTATGATTGAATAATGTGGTTCTTTATCAGTGCGTTTTTCAATCCTTGTTTGTAAATGAGGGACTGGTGCTGCTTAC
This sequence comes from Schistocerca piceifrons, assembly GCF_021461385.2. Classification (NCBI taxonomy): domain Eukaryota; kingdom Metazoa; phylum Arthropoda; class Insecta; order Orthoptera; family Acrididae; genus Schistocerca; species Schistocerca piceifrons. Next base: position 689,897,602 of record NC_060142.1, on the reverse strand, counting down.
TTTTACACAATATCACAAATGATCATTTACAGCCGATTTTTGACCGCTTTATGTGTCTATGGCGAACCGTTAGCTCACCAGGAACTGGTACTCCTAGTGAGTAGAATTTAGTGGTATTTTAAATACAAGATAGTTTGTCAGTAGGAAGTGCTCAGTTTAGTTTTTGTCCTTTCTGGGTATCATGGAAGCGTGTCAAGTGAGCGTGCTATGTTGTCTTATGCTATTTTACAATTGACGTCCGCTAGATAGGGAAAATTGGTAACTAAGAACGCTGGGTCATCCCATTCTCTTTTATGATAGGAAAATGACTTGATTTCGTAACTTCACATTGTATATCTTTTAACTTCAGCGACATTTACTTGCGTTACATGAGTTTTTTCGTTACTGTGTACAGAACTCACCTGATAATGCAGCTAAAATACTGCGCAACCGGTCGTACTCATAAATAAAGTGCTTAAAGTACTTAGAGCTGAAGCGGTGTTATATTCAAAATCCTATATAAATGTCATAGCTGGCTGGTACTCACTTAATGCATGGCAACACAAGGCCTAATAAATTACAAAATTTCCACCTCACTGGCTTTAAATATGTTTCCCTAAACAATGACAAATATATTGGTTCCTATGGTTTAACAAATGGCACTCTGAGAGTTGAACTGAAGTCTATTCGATTCGGCTTGGCCATTGTAACACTATCATAAAACCAACAGAAAAATCCTCGCTCACCGCAGTGTACTGCGTCGGGACGGAGGCTCAGAGGCTGATGACGAGATGCTGCAGACGTGGTTCTGCTACAGCTCGACAGTGCTACTGTCATCGGGACGGCGGAGCATGGAGTGCTGTGAAGCATGCCGAAGGGCGAACTGGGCACTAATGGGAACGTTAGTGGAACAATAATTCTTTACTATAAAGTTAACAATCATGTACTCTTCTCTGTGAATGAGCCCTGGGTAGCAGCATTGCAGTGCACAGTCTCACAATGTGCTGACGCTGTCTCAGTAATCTTCGGAGCACGTCGTCCAGTGGTGTCAATTCATTAATACGGCGTTGGGTGGGTGGCAGAGCTTACGGTCACAAGGCGCAGCCATACAGCCGGCGATGCTGTCTAGGGCAGCGACTGCGTATTACAACACTGTAATGGACACTGAAGGGGTGGGATGGGTAATCTACCAGCAGCTCTGCATGGTGTGGAGATAAACAGCATAGGTCTTCCACAAAGGAAAGCCGGAGGTGTCAGTCACCAATAGCCACTACTAAGAGGAAGTCTAGCAGTAGCGTCTTTGATTAGGAATCAAAATGGCCTAAGCCGTGAGCTAAAAACCTCACCACTGCTTAAATCTTGAATAAAAGTCATCACGAATCGCGGCCGAAGACTTTTGTCGTAAGACGTCACCCTCATTATGCTAACGGCCTTTTCAAAGAGGGCAGAGGAGTGGTCAGATATTAAGGGCACTCTCTTGTCCTTGGAGTAGGAAACTGCTCCTTAGAGGCGGAAGAAACAAAAATTATCAACGGCATGAAGATGCACAAGGCAATGCTAACTACTGCATTAAAGACACATAATATGTGTCCACAAGGTATGTGCCCATTAGTTGAAAAAGTGTCATGACGACCTTTCCATTGTGAAAAGATTCCAATTAGTCCCCCATTCGGGCCTCTGGGAGGAGACTGTCGAGAGGAATGTGACCATGAGAATGAGGAATAACATTCTACGAGTCGAGACATGTAATGTAACAAACTCGAACGTAGTAGGAAGCCTGAAAATCTAAAACGGAAAATGTAAAGACTGAATAAAAATATAGTGCGGATCAGTGAAGTGAAATGGAAGGAAGGTAAGGATTTCCAGACAGACTAATACAGAGTAATGCTAACATCCGCTGAAAATGATACAACGGGGGTAAGACACGTTGTTGTTATTGTGGTCTTTAGGGTGAAGACTGTATTGATTCAGCTCTCGATGCTACTCTATCCTGTCCAAGTCTCTTCATATCCGAGTAACTAATGCTACGTATATCCTTCTGAATCTGCAGACTTCATTCATATCTTGGTCTCCCTCTACGATTCTTACCCCCTCCCCCCCAATCACCCCACTCTTCGCTCCAGTAATAAACTGCTGATCCCTTGATTCGTGATCAAAATGTGTCCTGCCAACTCGTCCCTTCTTCCAGTCAGGTTGCGCCACAAATTTCTTTGCTCCCCATTTCTATTCAGTATCTCCTCACTCTTTACGTGATCTACATATTTAGCAGTTTTCTGTAGCATCACCTTTCATAATATTCTACTCTCTTCTTGTTTATCATCCATGTTTCACTTCCATGCACCGATACACTTCATACAAATACTTTCACAAGACTTTCTGACAGTTAAATCTATACTCAGTATTAATAAATGTCTCTACTTCAGAAACTATTTTCTTGTCATCGCCAGTATACATTTTACATCCTCTTTACTACGGCCATCATCGGTTATTTTGCTAAGCTAACTACTCCTACTTTAACTGTCTCATATCCTAATCTAGTTCTCTCAGCATTATCTGATTTAATTTTGCTACATCCCATCCTCGTTTTGCTTTTGTTGATGTTCATTTTATATCCTCCTTTCAAGACACTGTCCATTCCGTTCAACTGCTCTTCCAAGTCCTTCGCTGTCTCTGACAGAATTACAGTGTCATCGATCAACCTCAGAGTTATTCTTCTTCCCTGACTTTAATTCCTACTCTAAATTTTTCTTTTGTTTCCTTTACTACTTGCTTAATATACAGACCGAATAACATCGCGGATAGGCTTCAACCCTGTCTCACTCACTTCTCAATCACTGCTTCCCTTTCACGATCCTCCACTCATATAATGCGATCTGGTTTCTGCACAAACTGTAAAGTGTCTTAAGCTCCCTGTATTTTATCGCTGTCACCTTTATGATTTGAAAGAGAATATTCCAGTCGACATTGCCAAAAACTTTCTCTAAGGCTACAAATGCTATAAACGTAGATTTGCCTTTCCTTAACCTCGCTTATTTGAGAAGTCGTAGGGTCAGTATTGCCTCGCGTGTTCCTATATTTCTCTGGAATCCAAACTGATCTTCTCCGAGGTCGACTTCTTCTAGCTTCCTATTCTTCTGTATAGAATTCGTGTTAGTAATTGCCACCGTGCCTTATTAAACTAATGGGTCGTTAACTGTCAAACTGTCAACACCTACTTTCTTTGGATTTGGAATTATATTCTTCTTGAAGTCTTGATGTCATACATCTTGCTCACCAAATGGAAAAGTTTTGCCTTGGCTGGCTCTCCCAGTCCTATCAGTAGTTCTAACGGAATGTTGTCTACTTCAATGGGCTTTTTCGACTTAGGTCTTTCAGTGCTCTGTTAAATGCTTCATGCAGTATCGTATCTCCCATCTCATCTTCATCTATGTCCTCTTCCATTTTCCTAATATTGCCCTTAAGCACATCTTTCTTGTACAGGTCATCTATATACTGCTTCCACTTTTCTCCTTTCCCTTCTTTGCTGAGGACTGGTTCTCCATCTGAGCTCTTGATATTCAATACAGTAGTTCACTTTTCTCCAAAGGTCTCTTTAATCTGCCGTAGGCGTAATAAATCTTTCCTCTAGTGCTATACATCTAAATCCTTACATTTTTCCTCCATCTATTCCTACATAGCCTTCTTACACTTCATGTCAGTCAAAATTTTTAGACGTTTGTATTCCCTTTCGCCTGTGTCATTTATTGCATTTTTATATTTACTCCTTTCATCAATTATATTCAGTATCTCTCGTATTACCCTCGTCTTTTTACCTACTTGATATTCTTCTGAATTCACTATTTCATCTTTCAAAGCCATCCATTCTTCTTCTACTGTATTCCTTTCCCCTATTCTCGTCAATCGTTCCCTGACGTTTTCCCTCTGAAACTCTCTTCAAACTCTGGTTTTTTCAATGTGTCCATGTTCCATATTCTTAAATTCCTACCTTTTTGCAGTTTCTTAAATTTTAATTTACAGTTCATAACCAATAAATTTAGGTCAAAATCCACATCTGTCCCTGGAAATGTCTTACAGTTTAAAATAAGGTTCCGAAATCTCTATCTTACAATTATATAGTCAGTGCGAAAGCTTCTCTTCCACGTATAGAACCTTCTTTCTCGATTCTTAAACCAAGTGTTAGCTGTGATTAAACTACGCTCTGTGCAAATTTCTGCCAGGCGGCTTCTTGATTTATTCCTTTCCCACCAGTCCATATTCTCCTACTATTTTTCCTTCCTTTTCCTACTACCGAATTCCAATCCCCCATGACTATTAAATTTTCGTCTCCCATAACTATCTGAATAATTTCTTTTATCTCATCATTTATTTCGTCAATCTTCTGATCACCTGCGGATTTAGTTGACATATAAAGTTTTACTGCTGTGGTGGGTGTGGGCTTCGTGTCTGTCTCCACTACAATAACGAGTTCACTGTGGTGTCTATAGTAACTTATTCGCGTTCTTATTTCTTTATTCTTTATTAAACCTACTTGATTTAGATCAAAGCCCTATACTCATCTGTCGAAAAATCCTGTTCCTCCTTCCAGCGAACTTCACACTATATCTTCCGAGCGAGATGACGCAGTAGTTAGCACAGTGGACTCGCATTCAGGAGGACGACAGTTTAAACCCGTGTTCGGCCATCCTGGTTTAGATTTTCCGTGACTTCCTGAAATGGCTTCAGGCAAATGCCTGGATGGTTCCTTTGAAAGGGCATGGCCTACCTCCTATCCCATTCTTCCGTAATCTGATGGGACGATGACCTCGTTGTTTAGCCCCCTCCCCCAAAATCTGTTACCCAACCAACCAACACTATATCTAAATTTAACCTATCCATTTCCATTTTTAAAATTTTTAACCTACCTGGCCGATTAAGGAACCTCACATTCCACGCTCTGATCCGTAGAACGCCAGTTTTGTTTCTCCTGATAACAACATCCTCCTGAGCAGTCCCCGCCCAGAGATACGAATAACGGTCTATTTTACCTCCGGGATGTTTTACCCAAGAGGACGCCATAATCATTTAACCATACAACAGAGCTGCATGCCATGGGTAAAAATTACGGCTGTAGTTTGCCCTTGCTTCTAGCCGTTCGCAATACCAGCACAGCAAGGCCGTTTTGACTGATGTTGCAACGTCAGATCAGTCAATCATTCCGACTGCTGCCCCTGCAACAAGTGAAAAGGCTGCTGTCCCTCTTCAGGAACCACAAATATGTCTGTCCTCTCAACAGATACCCCTTCTTTGTGGTTGCACCTACGGTACGGCTATCTGTATCGCTATTCGTTATTAATAGAAAAGTAGAGCAGAGAGTGAACTTCTGTGAATATATCAATTATAGGAGTGTTCTCATCAGATTCGACAGAAAACCAACGTCGAAAACGATAATTCAGGTATACAAGCCGACATCTAAAGAAGAAAATGAAAACACAGAGAAAGCATTTGAGGATATTGAACGGGTAATTCAGTACGTGATGAGAGATGAAAATCTAATAATAATGGGAATCGGAACGTGTCAGCTGGGGAAGCTATAGAGGAAAAGTTTGTGGAAGAACATGGGCTTGGTAGTAAGGATGAGAGAGGAGAAAGATAAATTGAGTTCTGCAATAAATTTCCGATGGTGATAGCGAATATTCCGTTCAAGAACCACGAAAGGAGGAGGTACACCTCGTAAAGATTCCAGTTGGATTACATGATGATCACACCGAGATTTCTAAAGCAGATATTTGATTGTAAGGCATACCAAGAAGCAGATATAGACAAGGATCACAATTTAGTAATGATGAACAGTAAATGGAAGAGAATAATCCGGAATCATTGTGAAAGAAAGTGGGATACTGAACTACTGAGGAATGAAGACATGCTCTTGAAGTTCGTAGAGGATATGGATAGCGTGATAAGGAATATGAGATTTGATAGTTCAGTTGAAAAGAAGTAGACACGTATAAAAATGGTGAACACAGATGTTGAACACATAGACAAAAGGGAAGGCTACTGCCAAGGAATCCTTCGTAGCAGAAAAAAATACTTCAATTAATGGACGAAGAATGAAGTCCAAAATCATGACGACAAGATATACAGTAATATACATCACTTAGGAATGAAGTAAATAGGAAGTGGAGGGAAGCCAAGGCTAAGCGGGTGCAGGAAAAATGTGAAGACATCGACAAAGAAATAGTCCTTGGAAGGAAAACGTTTTCGGTGAAATTAAAATCAAGGATGGTAAGTTTATGAGTGCAATGGGTATTCCACTGTTATCAGAAGAGAGAAGATCAGCATCTTTGAGGGAGGATGAGGGGTGGGGGGGAGGGAGACGACTTGTCTGACACCTTGATAGAAGAAGAAATTGGGGTAGATATGGAAGACGTAAGAGATCAAGAACTAGAGTCAGATTCGGAAAGAGGTACGGAAAACTTGGGATCAAGTAAGGTGCAGGGGAAAGACTGAACAAAAATCGATAAACACTCATTGGATCTGCGGAGCTCAGAAAAGCGTTCTACAATACAAGCTGGGGCAAGATGTTCCAAATTCTGTCAAAAAATGGAGTAAACTATTGGGAAAGACGCTTAACATACAGAATGCGTAAGAATCAAGAAGTATCTGGAAAACTGGATGACAAAGAACAAATCGTTCGGATAAAAAAGTATGTAAGACAGGGATGCTGTCTCTCTCCCTTACTGTTCATTGACGGAAATAAAAGAACAAATGCGGGAAAAATTCAGAGTGAGAAGATATTAATGAGAAGATTCGTTGAAGACACTGCGATCCTTTGTGAAAGTGAGAAGGAGTTACACGATTTGTTGACTGGAATGAACTGAATATGAAGTAAATGGGAGTAAATCGAAGAAAGACAGAAGTAATGAGAAGCATCAGAAATGAGACTAGCGAGAAACTTAACATCAAATTTGTGGATCATGAAGCAGAGGAGTTTAAGGAATTCTGATACCTTGGAAGCAAAATAACCCATAACGGACGAAACAAGAAGGACACAAAAAGCAGACTAGCACGTGCAAATTGGGTACTCATTACCAAGGAAATTGTACTGGTATCAAACATTATTGTCAATTTGAGGAAGAGGTTTCTGAGAATGTGCTTTTGGAGCACAGTTTTCTATGGTAGTGAATTTTGAACTGTGAGAAAACTGGAACAGAAGAGAATCGAAGCATTTGAGATGTGATATTACAGAAGATTGTGGGAAATTAGCTGGACTGATAAGATAACCTCCACAGAATCGGTGACGAAAGGAAAATATGGAAAACATCGACAAGGAGAAGGTGTGCGATGATGGGACATGTATTAAGGCATAACGGAAGAACATCCTTAGTACCAGAGGGAGCTGCAAAGGGTAGAAACAGGGACTGGAATACGTCTAGCAAATAATTGAGGATGTAGGGTGCAAATGTTGTTAGACTAAGAGATTGTCGCAGGGGAGGAATTCGAGGTGGGCCGCATAAAATCAGTCAAAAGACTGGACTCAGAAACAAAAAAAAAAAATGTGATAGTAAATGAAATTGGGTGCCAGTAGCAATCAACGTGCCTTCCAATTATTGTGACACTTGGACGGGTAGCCAAACACCACAAACACCACATTCAGCCCAGAAAGTCGGGCATCAGTGGTTGTAAGATCGGCAGCTCATGGCGATCGAGCACAGCACACAGGGCAGGTAGTAATTTCGACGGTGGAAGTCATCTTGGGGAACTGTAGTAGCATATCATAGGCTCGGCCTCATAGTTGGTAAAATGCAACTTAATACAAGGGAAGACTCGGAAGCCTAAGTGTTCATTACTGCTTGGCTGACGCCCGTGACATTATCCATGGATTTCAGGGATTCAGCTAGTAGCCTTTCCACCATATTATCAGGATGACACTTGTTCTTCTGGAACTTAAACTCCTTCTCTTACGAAATCAAGTGGTGCATGTAGAACGATGTGCGTTTTCAAATTCTTGGAGCGTAATGAATACTCCAGTAAATTTCGAGCATACAGCCGCAGAAATAAAATTTTCTCCACTGGTATTTCGGCTGAGTATCGTCCAGCCATCCTCAGAGTGAGTCACAGCACTGACGACAAGATGCCAAGCACAGCCTTATATGCTCCACGGTGGTGGGACTGCGCGTGTGGGTCACAGATGCTGGTCGGCGGCAAAGAAATACGCTTACACATGCGCCGCCTATGGTGAAGCCATACAGACATTCGATTCGCTTGTTGATGTATGATCGGCGGCAGTGTCACCATGACGACCTCTCTGAAGTTTAGTACCCCAAGAGCCGGATTCCATGTTTTGTCCAAATTAAAAGCATTATCTCCATTTATTCAATTATTAACAAATCTAATGTCTATAGCTTCCTCGAAGACAGTGTAAAGTATCTGGATTTTACGGACCTTACATGAGCAGTACGATACAGTATGACATCCTCAGAAAGTAGTAATTATATTATATCAACAAAAAGCAACTGCAGTAATCTCATGTACCGAAAACTAACAAAACAATATCTACCAATATAAGGAGAGTTAAAGTAAATTAAAGTGAAACGCATTTTGGCGATGAACCAAGCAGGTGGTTAATGGCATTGGAAAAACCCCACTTAGCAAGAGAACGGCGAGCTTTAGCGCAGAAAGGGATAAGGCTAGAACAATAAATTATTCCTTTTAACATAAATACCCCTGGGACTGAGGGTAAGTGGCTGGATGGCTTTAATAGGGCCTGGCTGCGATCTGGAAAGAAAAATAAAATTCGCCTCTAATGGTGATTGGCTGATGCCATACTGGGCGACACAAACACAACATGGTGGGGAGATCCCCATAATATAAAAGCATTCTGAGAACTAAAATTTCAAGAATCTCTCTCGTCTCATGCTGGACTGCACAGGTGTGTGGGAAATAATGAGGTTGTTAAGAGCCTTGCTTCTGAGAAGTGTGGACGATATGATTCATGTATCGTGGCGACAGATAGCAAAGAGGCAGTTAATTATTCCTGCAGGAATTTTTGCAGGCAAAGAAATTCTGAAGGTCACTCCAACCCTTAGGGAGAGTGCAATAGCCATTATTTCAACTAGGGAAAAATTAACGTTCTATGGAATGCAGGAAAGTTGAGACTGAGTGAATTCAGTCAAGGCCAGAGTGCGGAATTAGAGTTTCAGATCCAGCACAGAGATAACACTGATGCACATCCCACTTGGTAAAGTACCATCACGTGTTAGGCGACACTAAATGTTGAGTCGAGATTTTACTTACTTCAGCTTGCATACGATTTGACCATTGAATATTAAAAGCTAGGATACTATCCTACCCTCATATTGAGCACATGAGAGGTTTCCATTGGTTTATAAAGTTTCTCCACCAACTCATTGCATTAACCAGCTACACTATCGTAGATGTAAGTTAGCTGATGAAGATTTTTAACCATTATTGCCTATGATAAAAACTTTCATATATACAAATATCGGATTTAATAATCGTTAATTCAATATGTCCTAGAGTTAAATATTTTATTATTGAGTGTTGGAAGTAATTGAACCTGATTGTTGCGTGTCACTTGACCCCTGAAAACACAGTCGATAAATTATATGTAGAATGAAAAAGGGAACAGCAGTTTTGTCTTTCTAGAATAGATTCCAAACTTTAACTTTTATTAGTTCATGCTTTCTAGTTACGTGACAGGAACATTTCTAATTATTTTTGTTACGATCTGCACCTAATGCGAGTTGCCTTACAGGGCCAGGTACATATTAATATAGAATGTCTGTTTAACTCCCTGGTCTTCAGAAGACAGTTCAGATGTTTTGTCCATTTGCACATCTCACAACATATTAACAAAACGAAGAGATGGTTGTTAAAATCTTTACATCACTGTAATTCATGGAATGCCCTTATCGATACAATGTTCAGCTACATCTGACTTGTCTGGGTGTGATAGGCATGTGTATCTTTGATGCTCTACACATCCCTCAAGAATTGTGCATATTGTTTGACATATGTACGTCTTCTCACAATTTCCACAAGGAATCTGATACACACCCACTCTATGAAGCAGTAAATCGTCCTTTACAGAGTGCATGCAAACATCCAAAAGATGTTCAGGTTCACATGCAGTTCCCCTTAGTCAAAATGTCTTGACTCAAACTCGCCTATGGGTTGAACTGCATGCATTGCATTACACACCCTAAATTAGACACTTGTGACCCTCTGGTTAAATTGTCTGGCTGATGGCAAGTTTGTTAAATACAAAATTAATATAACATATAAAAACAATAATAATAATATTGGGAACTAAATTAAGGACCCATAAATGATGCAGGCCACCTAGTAGCGATTTGGGTAGAATAATGTTTATTCAGAAAGCAAACTGTAGCAGAAGTGGTCGTATTTAAAGTTACTGTTACACCCGAGTGCATATCCATTTGACCCAGTTCGATGATTCACGATGTCATTGCGAAATACAAGTTATCTACACGAAAAGTTAAGAGTTCACACAAGGCATGCAGCTGCTCACCACTCAGAGACTAAGTCCCGTGATACCATACAACGCAAAATTTTCTAAGTCGTTTTAATTCCTAGCTGCCTAAAGACAGACTGCTCAGTTTCTTGTCTCAATCCGAACTCTACCCTTTCGTGTCTCCAGCCAAACTGTTTTCTTTGGTGTCTGGACCAGACCTCCCTCCGCCCATCTCTGAATGCGTTTCCTACGTGCTGAGCACCTTCGCTCAACTAACGCAGTTCCCTTTCCTGAAGTCGTCCACCTGATTGGCTACAGCTTATTCTGCATTAGTTTACATCTTAAAATATTTAAATAATCAAAGCTTGACCACTAACAAGTTCTATATAAAGTAACAATAATATCCCTTAAATAATAAACGTAAATATTTTTTGCATAAAACCAATATAATTTTCTTCTTTGCTTTGAAATTCATGGCCAGAAGCCTTGCACCAGTGTGCTTTCTGACAAATAAATAAAGAACAAAAGTAAGTATTACGCACTAAATTTTACATCAAATATTCTGATGTCTAATGATTCAAATGGTTCAAATGGCTCTGAGCACTATGAGACTTAACTTCTGAGGTCATCAGTCCCCTAGAACTTAGAACTACTTAAACCTAACTAACCTAAGGACATCACACACATCCATGCCTGAGGCAGGATTCGAACCTGCGACCGTAGTGGTCGCACGGTTCCGGACTGTAGCGCCTAGAACCGCTCGGCCACTCTGGCCGGCTCTAATGATTCAATAAGGTGTCATCGTTCAACGTGTTTTGTGTGGAGGACATGATCTGATGGTTAACTGGAAATACTGATAGTTTAAATTTACTATATCTTTCATACAAATTAAGTTACAGAGTTTATATTTACAACATTTGTCATTTTAGTGATGCGTTTCAATATGAAATGTCAATCGTTAAGATCGACTAAAATGTTCAGATTTTCGCATTCAGATCTTTGTTTCAAAACTTGTGAATTTCACTTTAACTGTATATCCTGAACTATTATAGATATGATCAATTTTCAAGTTTTGTTGGGACCTTGATAAAATTTATGGAAGGTGGTAGATTAAAATTACTGTGGCGTGATTCCCTCTATTACTACAGAATTAAATAGTTTTCATAAATGTTTCCCTTTATGTGTGATCTTTGGTCCGCCATATTTAACATTGCTATGTCTCCTTGGCTATAAACCGCTCCTACTGGGTTTCCCTATGACGTAGGTTCTCGTCTGTCTCACTCGCACACTACAGCGCTTAGGTCTCAATAGACAATAAAAGCCTATGAGTTGCCATCTCGTGGAGAATCTACGCCCTTTGTGGCATGCGGTCCTGGACGACAGGGTTCCTATGACAATTCCTGTCTAATTATCATTTTCTATATTAGAATCAAACACTCTGTATTCTCCCTTAAAATTATCGACGTTAGTAGCTACAACATCATTGTCAAGAAATAAAACATCATTTTTTACTTCCACGTCATTAAAAACACCTTCACAAACAGCACTTTCAACAGCCGCTGATACATCATACAACTCGCTACATAAAATCTCATTTACCTCTGTTGACAAATCACCAATATAAGAACCGTTCATAGTTTCACGATCCTCAGCTGTTATGTAACAAAAATTGTATCTATAGCGTCCTGCAATTTCAGAATCAACAGTACCATTAAATTTCGCTGCATTTTGATTTAAACCTGAGCATAATATCTTTTCCTCTGCTACAGGCTCCTGCGGGACATTAATTTCACATCGCACATCAAATTCAGATCCATATTCATTCTCAAATAAATATTCAAGATGCACATATCCATCCAGAATTTTGGGTTCACCTCCATTAGTAGAAAGATACGCACAGATTTCTTTCTCTGAAGTATCAATACCAGCAGCTTCAACTTTCATAACTTCAGCACATTACCATCTTCCTTTAAAAATAATTCACCAATATCCGCCGATACGCACACAAACACATCAACGGTTCACGAGATAAATGCTACGCCGCCCCTATTACTCTCCTTAACAACTTTTGCCGTGACAATATCACCTGAAACATCATCACCTTCATCACTATAATCGTTACCTCTGGTTAGTGCCTCTTTAGAATTTTCTGTATCATCAATCTCGACCAAATTCAGCTCCACCTCAGCCTCCGTTTGGCACATAGAATCTTTCATTGTATTAACATTAACACACTCTTTTGTCTCACATTCATAAAACAAATCGTCGTCATCGCCTTTATCGTTATCATTGATTATCTTAGGATTACGCCTTTTACGAACGCTCTGATTTTAGAATCTTCCTATTTGATTCTCATCTGTTACTAATTCCATTGCAATATTCTGGCGCCTTTCTGTCGATTTATTAACACCTATCACATTTCTGTTTACTCTCGTATTATTCATCGCCAGTTTATTTTTCCATCTCCGTACCTAAGATGGGGTGAAACTTAGTTTCCCGATCTCCCATTAGGCTGGTTCATTTCGCCAGTTGCAGGTCCCTCAAATCTACGTTCTTGGTGTTGGTCCCTGTTACGAACGCAACCTTGTACCAATCTACATCTACATCTTCATCTATTCTCCGCAAGCCGCCTGACGACGTGTGGCCTTGAGTACCTCTATCGGTTCTCCCTTCTATTCCATTCTCGTATTATTCGTGGACAGATTGATTGTCGGTATGCCTCTGTGTGGGCTCTAATCTCTCTGATTTTATCCTCATGGTCTCTTCGCGAGATATACGTAGGAGGGAGCAATATACTGCTTGACTCCTCGGTCAAGGTACGTTCTCGAAACTTCAACAAAAGCCCGTACCGAGCTACTGAGCGTCTCTCTTGCAGAGTCTTCCGCTGGAGTTTATCTATCATCTCCGTAACGCTTTCGCGATTACTAAATGATCCTGTAACGAAGCGCACTGCTCTCCGTTGTATCTTCTCTATCTCTTCTACCAATGCTATCTGGTACGGATCCCACTCTGGTGAGCAGTATTCAAGCAGCGGGCGAACAAGCATACTGTAACCTATTTCCTTTGTTTTCGGACTGCATTTCCTCAGCATTCTTCCAATGAATCTCAGTCTGGCATCTGCTTTACCGACGATCAACTTTATATGATCATTTGATATTAGATCACTCCTAATGCCTACTCCCAGATAATTTATGGAATTAACTGCTTCCAGTTGCTGACCTACTATATTGTAGCTAAATGATGAAGGATCTTTCTTTCTATGTATTCGCAGCACATTACACTTATCTACATTGAGATTCAATTGCCATTCTCTGCACCATCCGTCAATTCGTTGCAGATCCTCTAGCATTTCAGTACAATTTTCCATTGTTACAAACTATAGATATTTGCATCATACGCAAGAAGCCTCAGTGAACTTCAGATGTTACCTACAAGGTCATTTATATATATTGTGAATAGCGACGGTCCTACGACACTCCCCTGCGGCAAACCTGAAATCACTCTTATTTCCCAAGACTTCTTTCCATTGAGAATGACATGCTGCATTGTGTTATCTAGGAACTCTTCAATCCAATCACACAATTGGTCCGATAGTCCATATCATCTTACTTTGTTCGCTAAACGACTGTGGGGAACTGTATCAAACGCCTTGCGGAAGTCAAGAAACACGGCATCTACCTGGGAACCCGTGTCTATGGCCCTCTGAGTCTCGTGGACGAATAGCGCGAGCTGGGTTTCACACGATCGTCTTTTTCGAAACCCATGCTTATTCCTACAGAGTAGATTTCTAGTCTCCAGAAAAGTCATTATACTCGAACATAAAACGTATTCCAAAACTCTACAACTGATCGACGTTAGAGTCTATAGTTAGAGGCTATAGTTAGGTCTATAGTTCTGCACATCTGCTCGACGTCATTTCTTGAAAACGGGGATGACCTGTGCCCTTTTCCACTTTTTTTTGGAACGCTACGCTTTCTGACAAATAAATGAAGAACAAAATTATTATGCAGTAAATTTTACAACAAATATTGTATTACACAATGATTCAATAAGGTGTCATCGTTCAATGTGTGTTGTGTGGAGGAAATGATGATCTCATACTTAACTGGAAATACTGATACTTTAAATTTACTGTACCTTTCAAACAAATGAAGTTACAGAGTTGGTATTTACAACATTTGTCATTTTAATGGTGCGCTTCTATAAGAAATGTCAATCATTAAGGTCGACTAATGCGTTCAGGTCTTTGTTGCAAAAGTTGTGACTTTCATGTTTTCAGTACATCCTAAACTATTATAGATATGATCAATATTACGTTTTATTAGGATCACTACGAAAATTTCTAGCATTTGTAGACTTAGAGAAAGCTTTTGACAACGTTAACTGGAATACTCTCTTTCAAATTCTGAAGGTGGCAGGGGTAAAATACAGGGAGCGAAAGGCTATTTACAATTTGTACAGAAACCAGATGGCAGTTATAAGAGTCGAGGGGCATGGAAGGGAAGCAGTGGTTGGGAAAGGAGTGAGACAGGGTTGTAGCCTCTCCCCGATGTTATTCAATCTGTATATTGAGCAAGCAGTAAAGGAAACAAAAGAAAAATTCGGAGTAGGTATTAAAATCCATGGAGAAGAAATAAAAACTTTGAGGTTCGCCGATGACATTGTAATTCTGTCAGAGACAGCAAAGGACTTGGAAGAGCAGTTGAACGGAATGGACAGTGTCTTGAAAGGAGGATATAAGATGAACATCAACAAAAGCAAAACGAAGATAATGGAATGTAGTCAAATTAAATCGGGTGATGCTGAGGGGATTAGATTAGGAAATGAGACACTTAAAGTAGTAAAGGAGTTTTGCTATTCAGGGAGTAAAATAACTGATGATGGTCGAAGTAGAGAGGATATAAAATGTAGACTGGCAATGGTAAGGAAATCGTTTCTGAAGAAGAGAAATTTGTTAACATTGAGTATAGATTTAAGTGTCAGGAAGTCGTTTCTGAAAGTATTTGTATGGAGTGTAGCCATGTATGGAAGTGAAACATGGACGATAACCAGTTTGGACAAGAAGAGAATAGAAGCTTTCGAAATGTGGTGCTACAGAAGAATGCTAAAGATAAGGTGGGTAGATCACGTAACTAATGAGGAGGTATTGAACAGGATTGTGAAGAAGAGAAGTTTGTGGCACAACTTGACTAGAAGAAGGGATCGGTTGGTAGGACATGTTTTGAGGCATCAAGGGATCACAAATTTAGCATTGGAGGGCAGCGTGGAGGGTAAAAATCGTAGAGGGAGACTAAGAGATCAATACACTAAGCAGATTCAGAAGGATGTAGGTTGCAGTAGGTACTGGGAGATGAAGAAGCTTGCACAGGATAGAGTAGCATGGAGAGCTGCATCAAACCAGTCTCAGGACTGAAGACCACAACAACAACAATATGAAAATTTATGGAGGATGACAGATTAAAATTACTGTGGCTTGATTCCCTGCATTACTATAGAACTTTCGGCCATATATTTAAATGAGAGTGCAATGCTCTTTAACTCACAAGAGCCGAGTAAAGCTGAAATCTTCGTGGGTGGCCGGTAGATCACGTTAACACAGTGTTTCTCAAGAATATGGCCTATCTTCGAGGAAAGAGCACCCACACAGGGCAAAAAGCACTTGATATGAAGGAATTACTATATTGTTCCCGATCACATACCTACGTTCTATGTTTTGCATTGAATGATCTACGAATTTGTTGCGGAGAAAATTCATTCGCGTTAAGATTGCACTTGAGGTATGTGAGCTCCTCTTGCAAATTATCTTTATCGGATATACAGTGCGCCCTATGCACTAAGGTCTTAAGGAAACCTATGGTCTGTGAAGGGCGATGTTGGTTTCCGATATAGGGCATGTTCTAATGTGCCATAAACTTTACGGCGAACGCCAACATACAAAAACGGGAGGCGGCCGTCATTTTATATTTCCATAGTAAATTTGATACTGCGTGTATAGAATTCAAATGCTCAAGGAATCGATGTAATTCATCCATCCTGTGCGGCCATACCACAAATGTATCATCCACGTACCTCCGGAATATCGTTGGTATAAAACTTGGCGAGTCCAATGCCATGTCCTCGAAGTCCTCCATGAATAAATTAGCTACCAGAGGGGAGAGAGGCCCTCCCTTAGCAACGCCATCAATCTGCTCATAAAATTCACCATTAAACTGAAAATAAGGTGATAAAAGCACAAGTTCAAATAAGGCCGGAATGTTCTTATCAAATGTTGGCCGATAAGAGATAAAGAGTCCTGTAATGATACCTTGATGTATAATGATATCACGTCTAAACTAACAAGCACATCCTTATTATTTAGCGTGATATTGCTAAGACTCTATATAAAATCCATAGAATTACAAATGTGTTGTCTACTTTTTCCTACCGATGGTTTTAACAAGGAAGCTAAATATTTGACAGAAAAATACGTTGGTGAACCAGCAGTGCTCGTTATAGGCCTCATAGACAGGTCCTCTAGACACTCATAGTTATCCATCTCGTGAACTTTAGGAAGACCATAAAATCTCGGCGGTACTGCACTTCGCGCTTTTAAACTTTTTATGACTTCCTTATGCCATGAAATGAACATGCACTTCTGGAGATACGAATATATTAGAGTTCTGAAGAACCAGTCTCGAAGTGGACGGAAACACAAACTAAAATGTGAGACTTTATGAGGAAACTCCCGCATTCACTTTAATATCCAACACTTCCAAGTTGTTAACTATTTTCATCAGGGACACAGTCTGAACAATATAGCTATCATCCCTGAAAACTGCAATTATAGCTTCTCTTGTTCTATAAAAAAAGCAGTCATAACAGCCGCTAGGTCTTCTGTCTTCTGTCTGTCTTACTTTTGTTTTCGCAGTTTTTGGAGAAAGAGTCGTTCACGTTGAGGATGTGTGTATGTGGTAATAGTTAATATGTGTATGAAATGTTAGCCTTGTTATTATTGAAAAAACCTTCCGATCCATCATGTCAATGTTTTGAACATTTAAACTATTTCTAGCAATTTATATCTGTCGCGCCGCCAGGAAAGAGAACATCACTGGTGTGCAACACACAACCACCATTACGCGGCAGTTTCCAATATTACAAAATATTTCATGTCTTTTTCCACAGCGGGAGTCACAAAGCAGTTTAAAAGCATTTAATTTAACAATAGCTTGCATAGTAAAGAGTTTATTTTACTACAGTGTAAGTATGTGCAATAGTTTGGAATCAAGTTAGATTCAGTAGCTTTGGCCTTGAGTATGAACGAAAGAAACTTAAAATACATAAATTGCTTACACATCTCTTATGATAAAGGTGAACCCAGCAACGAAAAGTACATGCAAAGCTAGTATTTTACTCTCTTCACATATTATTATTTCACTGGCTGGCTTACGAAAGTCTGACTTTATCGTATGCAAGTTAACATAATTAATAGGCAGAGTTGGAATACCAAATAATAGACTCTTAATCAAGAATTAAACGAAATACTAATAAAGTAACCTCTACGGGGCTCGACACTACATTTTCCGAAAATTGTTCCTGAAGATAACAAACAGCTATCTCAATGCATTATTGTGCAGTTTCTACGACAGCGTCCGCCGTTACGCTCGATATGCTTTCAAGAACTTGAGAAAGCTTCCTATAATACAACTTGTAGTAATGTCAATTACTACAAGTAAAATGAAAGAACCGCTGAGATGAGCCAGCATTCTTTACTGCTCAGTGAAAAATGTGCCGGTCTTTTAAAGAAACACGAAAGGGTGTAATAAAAAGGGACGTGCCGTAACGCGTTGCTACGTTGTACTCCTGCAAGGGTCGGCCCAACAGCTTCCGTGGAGGTGGTGCTTTGTGAAAACGTCTGGGAGGGAAGAAGTTTGACGGTTTATGGCAGCGGGGTAAGTAGGAGTAAAACGCCACTACCGATACTGCAGGCTAACGGCAGTAAAAGTCGCGAATCTGGCGGGGCTTTTACTCGGCGGCGGAGACTCACGGCTTGGGTGAAGTGTTCCGTTACAAAGTTCCACGGTAACGTCGAATCCGATTGATTGGAGTTTTGGAAGGCGTCTTCTTATCTGACAGTAACAATAAGCTACTTTCCTTAGACACGAAACGAAGTTTCCGTTCTACTATACTCCACTATGTTAACAAGTGTAGCGTGACAGTAAAGAATGTCCACACTTCTAAGTAGCACAGAGTTTCGTCCATCAAGTGGCTTCTAAATAAGTTATGAAACGTTTGGTGTTACGTTTAAAGACCGTGGAAGGGTCCTTCCTTCGTCCATACTAATCGACGATGAGGAAAAATTAAGATGCTCATGATAGACAGAAACTACTTCATCTGTGTTTATAGATGAAAAGATGTTAGATGAGCTAGATTTACAAACTAGTACGCTTCATCACTACCAAGCTCTACTTGGTTAATACGGCGCATGAGCTAATGTAAATTCAGGTGTATAATAACATGCGCATCAGTTCTACTCACGCCCCCAGCCGTCGAACTGTGCTGAGACAGCCGGCCGGGGTGGCCGAGCGGTTCTAGGCGCTACAGTGTGGAACCGCGTTACCGCTACTGCCGCAGGTTCGAATCCTGTCTCGGGCAAGAATGTGTCTGATGTCCTTAGGTTAGTTAGGTTTAAGTAGTTCTAAGTTCTAGGGGACTGATGACCTCAGAAGTTAAGTCCCATAGCGCTCAGAGCAGTTCTTTTGTTCTGAGACACATTAACTAATTTTCGCACACAATACTTTTACATACATAATTGCTTTATTGTGTGATGGAAAGATTCGTCAGAGAATGGACCACATCACTGCCAGCAAATATCGGACAAATTAAGGATCCCATTCCTGGCATTTACTGGTGACGTGACAGTACTGGCGAACGATATGCAAGAGGCTTCTATGTTACTCCAAGGACTGCATTTAATGGTACGATAAACAGGTCTGCCAATCAACACCTAGTACAGTGAGGGTCAGTGCTAGCAAGCACATCAGAAGAGCGAAGATCAAAAAGCACCCTGAAGAATGAACATCAGATGATCTTAGTGTGATAGTAGCTACTGAACAAAGAAAAATCAAACAAAATACTGCATTCTATACTTGCATAAAAATGTACACCTCGAAACATCTATCGACGAATATAAAAGAATGAAGCTGTAATACAGAACGTCAGCTCTAAATGCAGCAAAGTATCTTCATATTACAAAAAAGGAAATTCGTGCGAAAGATAATGGGACCAAAGATCATACCAGATGGGACACCATGGTACAAACCTAATCGTGATCTCTAATAACACCAAGAAAATTCACCGACCACATCACCACAGAACAGATTCCCATAAGCTACCTTACAAGATCTTCAAAGTAGCCAATATGGGCAAAGCGAATCTATCCCTGTGGATGAAGCAAATAGAGAAAGACCTTACAGAAATTCATATTAGGCACGACGTGATATATAAGATCAGTGACTAGCATTTAGCTGCAGATTTGAAGCTGTCAGGACAGGTTCTGTGTCGCAGTTGGATAGCTCAGTCGATGAGAGCACGACCCGCAAGAGAACGGTTCCGGGTTCGGTTCCCAATGCGGGACACAATATTCTATCAGAAAGTTTCATAGTAAATGTAAGTCATAGGTGAGTCTCTGTACGAAACGAGTTACTTCCGATCACCATGAAACCATGAATCTCCTCTTTTTCCCATCCACCTCCTCCAACTTTACCTTGGCAGATGTTCGTGTCAGCTTTAGCTATGCATCTTGTGATAAGGGAGCTCTCCCTTCGGGAACAGCAACATGTCCCAACTACAGTAGTCTGCCCCTGGACGTCATGGATTAATGCACACTCGCCATTCCAGTCGTGTGCGTTCCACTGCTTTTGCGGTGCATTCATTCCATAATATATCACGTGATGGGTGCAATGCTGTAGCTAACCAAAACTGTGGGACAGATCGTGCACGCAATTTTCGCAACATGATGCAACTGTATCTATCCAACGGCCTTTTCATTAGGACAGAACCATCCATTTTATAATGATCTTTTGAATATATAGCTCTTAACAAAATTTTAGCTGTTGTTGTGAAATTGTTGTGTTTGCGCTAAATACCTAGTTCCAGAAATTTGCTCCTGTACTTTGGATGTACCGAGACTGCAACTTGGATACAAACTACACTCCTGGAAATTGAAATAAGAACACCGTGTATTCATTGTCCCAGGAAGGGGAAACTTTATTGACACATTCCTGGGGTCAGATACATCACATGATCACACTGACAGAACCACAGGCACATAGACACAGGCAACAGAGCATGCACAATGTCGGCACTAGTACAGTGTATATCCACCTTTCGCAGCAATGCAGGCTGCTATTCTCCCATGGAGACGATCGTAGAGATGCTGGATGTAGTCCTGTGGAACGGCTTGCCATGCCATTTCCACCTGGCGCCCCAGTTGGACCAGCGTTCGTGCTGGACGTGCAGACCGCGTGAGACGACGCTTCATCCAGTCCCAAACATGCTCAATGGGGGACAGATCCGGAGATCTTGCTGGCCAGGGTAGTTGACTTACACCTTCTAGAGCACGTTGGGTGGCACGGGATACATGCGGACGTGCATTGTCCTGTTGGAACAGCAAGTTCCCTTGCCGGTCTAGGAATGGTAGAACGATGGGTTCGATGGCGGTTTGAATGTACCGTGCACTATTCAGTGTCCCCCTGACGATCACCAGTGGTGTACGGCCAGTGTAGGAGATCGCTCCCCACACCATGATGCCGGGTGTTGGCCCTGTGTGCCTCGGTCGTATGCTGTCCTGATTGTGGCGCTCACCTGCACGGCGCCAAACACGCATACGACCATCATTGGCACCAAGGCAGAAGCGACTCTCATCGCTGAAGACGACACGTCTCCATTCGTCCCTCCATTCACGCCTGTCGCGACACCACTGGAGGCGGGCTGCACGATGTTGGGGCGTGAGCTTAAGACGGCCTAACGGTGTGCGGAACCGTAGCCCAGCTTCATGGAGACGGTTGCGAATGGTCCTCGCCGATACCCCAGGAGCAACAGTGTCCCTAATTTGCTGGGAAGTGGCGGTGCGGTCCCCTACGGCACTGCGTAGGATCCTACGGTCTTGGCGTGCATCCGTGCGTCGCTGCGGTCCGGTCCCAGGTCGACGGGCACGTGCACGTTCCGCCGACCACTGGCGACAACATCGATGTACTGTGGAGACCTCACGCCCCACGTGTTGAGCAATTCGGCGGTACGTCCACCCGGCCTCCCGCATGCCCACTATACGCCCTCGCTCAAAGTCCGTCAACTGCACATACGGTTCACGTCCACGCTGTCACGGCATGCTACCAGTGTTAAAGACTGCGATGGAGCTCCGTATGGCACGGCAAACTGGCTGACACTGATGGCGGCGGTGCACAAATGCTGCGCAGCTAGCGCCATTCGACGGCCAACACCGCGGTTCCTGGTGTGTCCGCTGTGCCGTGCGTGTTATCATTGCCTATACAGCCCTCTCGCAGTGTCCGGAGCAAGTATGGTGGGTCTGACACACCGGTGTCAATGTGTTCTTTTTTCCATTTCCAGGAGTGTATAAAGAAAGAACAGCTTTTATGCCAGTGACCTGTACAGGCAAGTAATCTTATAGGATAAGTACAAACACTGGTTCCGGTAATTAGACCCCCATTGTTCGTGAAATTATGCCCTATTTCACAGTCAGTACCTCCCCTCTCCTACATCCTCATGGAGGCGGTGACAACTTCTTTTTGTTCTCGGTCATCCGGCCTTGCTTCATGCGGTGCGGCCCGCCATGAGTTCCTCACCTGTGCCAAAGTCATTACTTAGAGTAGAACTTCACCCATCGCCTACAAAATACTTGCAAATGTCAGATTCTCTGTTTTTCCTGCAGTTTTTGGCCTCTGCAGGTCCGTATAGTAACATCGGAATAACTGTCTGGTCTCTTAACACACGTTCTGTCTCTCTGGCTCTTCTTCTAGTTTCCGTTTTCCACTTATGCCTTTCCTCAACGGTGCTGCGGAGAACGTCATAATTTCCTATCTCATCAATTCACCTAATATTCATCAGTATTCGGGATACGTTCTTGAATATGTTCTTATCAAAAGCTACGATTTTCTTCTTTTTACAGCTTTCCGTAACCCACATTCCCCTTGCTTTATCCATCAAGTGCCGGCCGCGGTGGCCGAGCGGTTCTAGGCTCTCAGTCCGGAACCGCGCGACTGCTACGGTCGCAGCTTCGAATCCTGCCTCGGGCATTGATGTGTGTGATGCCCTTAGGTTAGTTAGGTTTAAGTAGTACTAAGTTCTAGGGGACTGATGACCCCAGATGTTAAGTCCCATAGTGCTCAGAGCCATTTGAACCATTTATCCATCAAGTGTAGGAAAATTCCTTGTCTTTGTTTAGTTTGTTGACCACATATTTGTTGTTAGGTTTGTCGTTAATTATCTTTCTGTTACTCCTTAATACTTCCGTCCCTCTGTGATTTACCGTCAACCATAGTCTAGCTTAGTAGACAGATCTTTCCCGTCAACAGGTCCTGTGATTTTTCCTCACTTTCACAGCAGAGACGATGTCATCAGTGAAACTTATCGATGATATGCGTTCACCCTGAACGTCAACATCCCTTATAGAACTATGACGTCATTAAAAGGAACCATGACATCAAAAACGACGTCGCACCTCTTGTAAGAAACGACATGTTCCAGAACGGCCTCTGCTTCCATGTGCACCTGGAATAACGCATAAATCGAATCTGGATTTTTGCCAGAACATTAAGAAGACAAATTAGGCTCTAAAATTTGCATCGGAGAGTCTCGAATACTGTATAAAAAACGTCGCTCTCGCTGCCTTCCACGGCCGTGGCATCTTTCCCAAATGTAACGCTTCTCTCTTCAGAATTTAAACACAGTGTAGGCTGCTGTAACACATCAACATCTCAACATCTACGTGTCTATTCTACAATATACTGTTGAGTGCGAGGTGGAGGGTATTTCGTGCCAGCATTTATATTTTCTCTCCTGTTACATAAGGCTATTGCACGATGGAAAAATGTTTGGCCACGCACCCGAATCTCTTTTATCTAATTCTCATGCGCGCTAATGCGAAATGTACTGCGGTGGTGGCAGAACGGCACAACAGCCTTCCCCGAATATAGATTCTCTAAATTTACGACTTACGATTACAAGGCCTTCTTTCTTAAAATTATTACTGCTAAAGTTCTCCGAGCATCTCTGTTAACACTTTTGTGTGGGCTATAGCAGTGCACCTCTGAATTCGTTCACGTCTGCTATTCTGCATACTTGATACATATTCCGAACGCTGGCATTTATTTTACAGATCATTTTACTTTCTCACAACCCTTCATAAAAATCGAAGTCTTTCATTCGCCTGGTGTATTCGTGTTCATCTCGTCTCTCTTAGTTTCATACTGTTAATCCTCAACATTCTGCGTGGCCACTCCCGCCGGAGGTTCGAGTCGTCCCTCGGGCATGGGTGTGTGTGTTATTAGTGTTAGTTTAAGTTACTTTAAGTAGTGTAAGTCTAGGGGCCGATGACCTAAACAGTTAAGTCCCTTAGGAATTCACACACATCTGAACATTTTTCCTAACTATTTGAACTATGTAGCGTGCTGTTGAAGTTCAACCATAACGATGCACAGTTAGATTTTTTTCCTTTGTTATGGGCACTGTTTCCATTCATCTGCATTACAAGAGATCTGACAGTCTCCACATCAAGTGGCTATTTGCGGTCCAAGACTTTCCTTACTGTAGTCCCATGGCGATACATACCTGTAGATAGTAACAGCATTATCAGTGAAAAATCTGACAATGTTGGTGACCCTACCTGGCAAATCGTTTACGTAAACTCAGCACGTTAGATGTTCTGTTATGCACAAACCATCACGTGAATACTGTAGTGGCCTGGGTTGAGATCTCTACAGTTGTTGGGATGACGAAGTGTGGAGTGCGGTAGAGCAGGCAAGATGGAGCGCTGGGCGCTAATAATACAACGTTGGCGGAACTACAATTTATGCATTAAAGTTTACAATCGTATATCATCCTCTGTGTTGCCGCCCAGGCTGGCGACAGTAGGGCGTCACAGCCTCGGAGGCTGTTTACGCTGCCTCCGCAAACACCGGAACAACGGCTGACACCGACCTCGGTGTGCTGCTCATGTAATCAAATCGTGCAGGTGGCAGGCCTGGGAGGTGAATAGCATGGCCCTTACGACAGGGCATGGCCCTGACCAGAGTGGAGTCTGCGAGCGACTGGAGCACTCCCTTTGACGTCGAAGGCGTTGCGTTTGGCTAATCTCTCAGCAGTTCTGCACGGTATGGAGACGGCCCACAGTATAGCCCTTGTACCAAGGGAAGCCGGTTTGTCGAGCCATACCTACAGGTAACAATGGCGGGCAGCAGTGGTTAGCGTGCCTCGCGAACACTGCGACAGGTGTATAGTGCATCAAAAACCATCAGTCAAGCTCAACATGCCGCAGGTAGAAGTATCCAATTCTCCTCAGCAGTGATTGCGAGGTCGGCAGCTCAAAGCGACAGTGGTAGACCAGACTGGTAGCCGCCTCGGAGGCAGAAGTCATCTTGGCGAACAGTAGCGACTACGACTCGTAGCTGATGTACTGTAAAGTAAAGATTAAGACAAAAGCTCGGAAGCCTCAGTATTTATTACTACTGGTTTGAGGCAGTGACGTTATGTCGGACATGTGATAGGCGAATGTGAAGTACTTTCTTGCAATCATCAGTGGTCTTCACCACTCTTTTCAGGGCTTCAGTATGTTGATTTCCGCGATATCAGCAGGCTGATAATTCCTCTACTGAAAATTTTACTCTCTCCTACCAAATAAAACTGAGCTGTTACGCGGACGTGATGGCTTCTGCATGCTTAGGTCATGTTGCTGAGTACACAATTACAGCTTCATGCTCGTGTGGGGTGAGGCTGTCTCGCCTGGATTTCTTCTGTTTTCCCCCGTATGCTCTGTGCCTGCTTGACGTTTCGATTGCTATGTGGGGCGTCCGGCCGGTTTGCCGTGTCCTCGTGCTGGCTAGGCAGGACTTTGAGGAAATTTTACAATTCTCTTTAGCACTTCACTGCTGGGTAACAATACGTATAATTCGGGTCTTTTCTATATCTTGAAAGTATCTAATGGCAGCAAGGTATTTTCACCCATTAAACAGCGTAAAATTCTCGAATTTAAGTACCTGTATCTGTCGATACACTGCCTTCGCTTAGGCATGAAATATTTTAGTGTTGTGTCTGTATTTGACAGTATGTGTAACATTCGATGCAATAATCCTTCGGACATGTACGAATGTCTGAAGGAACAGACGCTACTGACGATTTACAGCTGTATTAAATCATGAAATGTATTTGCAAATTGTGAGTCGGTACCATCACAGCATCACAGTTTACCTGAAACATTGAAAGTTTGTGCTGGAAAGAGACTCGTACCGGGATTTCCAACTTTACTCGAGAGGTTTCTTTGGTTATCTGAGCGCACTTTGCGAACAGACCCAAACTTCCATATCTATTAGTGCCTGCTACCGATAGTGCTCACACAATTATCTGCATGCAAGTGTGAAAATAAAACAGCAAAAGATTCCTCTAAGACCCCCAGTTTGGCAACAACCTAGGTGCCACCCACGCTGCTTTGTTGGGCATGTTAAAAATATGACTCTCAGAAACGTCAACACCAATTCAGCCTTGCGGCTGCTCTAGCGCCTGAATGTTAGGAAACCCTTCGATACCCATAAGGTGAGCGTAACCTGCGTTGGGGTGCTTAGAGCAGCTTTGAGGCTAAATTGGTGCCGATGTTTCTGTCTGGTATATTTGTAATGTACTCAACAAAGGTTTGGATAGTACCTTAGGTAATACCGAGCTGGGGAGACTTAGAGGGACTCTCTGCCGTTTTATTTATAATCTTGCTAATGTTGCACCTCCCATCACAGGACGGCTGAAAAAATATAAACACCCTTTGCTGCTTCGGATTATTTTCAGATTTCGTCGAATGGTTTAGAACGGTCCCTAGTGGTTCCACTCGGTGTACCAGAGCGAAAGGTGTGAGATCGCATTCAATGGGGATGCAGCCACACGAGGTCAGACTGAGTTTGAAACGGTCAGTGGTGCCGGCAGTGTCGAACATTGCCAGGAACGTCGACTTATTGCTCTTCGCACTGAGAACTGTCGTTTTCGACCGCTAAATATGTGGGAATAATTGATGCAAGTGGAGGAATGATTTTATTACGTCATTAATGCCGCCTTCTGAGTCATTCTCAACTCTTAGCTGCTGTGTGATTGAAATATTGTCCTTGGTCACCCATAAGAGAGCTACATGGTTTAAAAGCTGATCTTCATCGCAGAGACGTCAAACGAAGGGTTGAAATTTTGATAAGAGAGGGTGTGACGAACTTCACCCAGACTGAAAGTCCACTGTGTTGGTGGGTACAATTGTGGTGAAATGTGGTGCCCATATGACTCTTCTGAGCTGTGACCTTTTTCCGCGTGTGTCAACACCTTGATATTTGAAGAGTTGAGGGTGATGTTTCAGGCAGCCACGCTTTTGAAACATTACAGAGGAAGACTGTAGGCACCATTGAGCCAAATTTCAATTATGCATCGTAATGGGAGACAATTCTTCAATTTTGTTGTGCAGCGTAGTATGGATTTTCGAACTGTATGTGTCAACAACATAACTAAGATATGTGTCCCAGTCTACATATTGGATGCTGGCATAGTAACTTTCTACCTTCAAATCGTCTGATGTACACGTTCCGTATGTCCATTGCTTGCAGATTTAATGGGTTCGTCCATAACTTGCGAACATGAAATACATGGCAAGGCTGTTTTGATGAAATCGGATGATAAATTACTACCCTGATCAGGTAGTATGGTTCCTGCCCCATCAAATTTGAGAACCCAGTTTTTACTAACTCTACAAGAATCATCACTGATTGCTTGTCAAGAATTGCTGTCTTAAATATAAAGCTCGAAAAATGGTTAAAGATAGTTAATGTGTATCTGTTACAAGCTGAAGTTCTGTTGAACGGACGTAAAATATCAAGCCCCATTACTTTAAAATGTTCGGACGTTTCTGATACGCACTGAAGAGGTATCTTTTTATGGTTAAGATCTACTCAGTGTGCACATTGTATGCAACTCTGCACATCACGTTTTCTTGTATGCCACCAAAACTTTTGGCCGGCCGGTGTCGCCGAGCGGTTCTAGGCGGTTCAGTCTGGAACCGCGCGGTCGCAGGTTCGAATCCTGCCTCGGGCATGGATGTGTGTGATGTCCTTAGGTTAGTTAGGTTTAAGTAGTTCTAAGTTCTAGGGGACTGATGACCTCACATGTTAAGTCCCATAGTGCTCAGAGCCATTTGAACCATTTGAACCACCAAAACTTTTGAGCTACTCTCCTATCTGTGTGACCTCTCAGAAACTGGGCATGTACCTAATGTAACACTTTGTTCGTTAGCGATAACGGAACAACTACTCACAGTACGCGTTTCGTAGATCGGCAAAGTAAGCCTTTGTGTGTCGTGGACTGTCTCTACAAACTTAATCCTGACAGTCCTCATCAGCTGCCCGTTTTATCTGCCAGAGACATACAGTTTTCTCAGTCGTTTGCAATACTGCAACCTTGCATCTCTAAATTTCTCGCATTTGCATGTCTTGTATCAGGTTTTTGAACAACTGAATACTCGAAGTCACTCAACTTCACGGCTGACTGGTTAATCCTGTAGGGGGACCATTTAAACTCAATAGCCATTTTAACGAAACATGACCCATTAATACTTTCAGATTATACCCACATCAGTAAAATCTAATGTTCTTTATCCGACAAATCACTGCTAACATTTCTTTCTCTGTGGTAGAAGAATGGTTGCGTTCTACTCTGTTTAACAGTCTAGAAGCATACACCACTCGATGTTCTTTTCCGTCAATATCTTGACGAAGAACACGACAGACAGCTGCATTGCTTGCATTCCAAGAAAGAATGAATTCCTTATCAAGAGCTGGAAACAGTAATACTGTGCCTTTAATTGTTTCTGTAATACATGGAAAGAACACTATTACTGCACTGACTACTCCAATTTAATCTCTTTCCTTAACAAATTATTTAATGGCTGTCTAAGTAATTTGTCCAAAGTCTTCAATAAATTTTCGATAATAATTGGGAAGGCCCAGAAAAGATTGTAGCTATTTGGTTGTTTGTAGAGTTCCACATTCAGAAATTGCTGGTAATGAACTGGTATCCTGACGAATGATATGGTCCAAGTGTTCAAGTCTGTGCAAAATTACATTTGTCAATACGTAGTTTAATATATACTGTCCTAAGTTCACAAGTACTTCCCCTAACTGTTTCACAAGTCCACACATACCTTCTGGAAAAAACTGTAATACGATCGAGATTGTGCATGCACTTCCCAGGTTTTATGACATGCAATACTCCATTTGGCACTCCAGATGGTGCATTTTTAAGCCTGAATGGCATCTGCAACATTAAAAATCCTCCCATGGGACTGTGAGAGCTGTTCCATGTCTTTCTCTTGGTACTACCTCCACCTGGCGATACACGCAACAGAACTCTCTGCTCTTGAGAAGTACTTGCATCTGCCTAAATTGTCAAATGTGTCTGTGATACTTGGTTTCGGATATCGCTAGTGGTAGTTCACGTATCTGTTGTAACAACAAAAGCGATTTTATTTTGTGTTATCCATCGCCTTTTTTGAGATCAGGAAAATGAGTGCCCTTCATTTAGTATCACTCGTTTCTGTAACATCTTCCACCAGTTGTTGGTCGATGAATTCTTTCATGGGCAGTTCTGAATGCTTTGGCGTATGATATCTTCTTATAAACTGGGGCATAACTCCCTATTGATATGTGATGTTGAGTAATAGGAATCGCGTGTAATGGACACTGTGCATTAAATAAATCCCTAAGTTGTAGTGTTTTCGTTACTAGCTGGTTACTGTCTCACAGATGACTTACTTCATGAGACTGAAGCTTTGACTATGGTTGTGGTTGTCGTTGGTATATGACCTATCTATATACGCGACAGTCTCTAATACCCATTGTGGAGATTATTATGCCCTGTAGTAGTCTCGCATTGTCCGTACCAGTGTGCTTGGTAACACCTCCATGATTGATGAGCCTCGCTACATTGCCTCGATTGCAGCAATATTATCTACCTAAAACAATAATCCTCGTAAGCAGTGAAACCCTGCAAGATTCTGTAGTAGGTGACATATGCTTTACCTTCCCCATTCAGTCATAAATTGGCAATATTAAGTCAAATTTCGTCAGACCGTTCAGCCAGTTAGGCAGTAGCTAAAACAATTATGATCTGTGTTACCTTGTCAGAAAAAGGTGTTTTTAAATTATTTGCTATCGCAGGTTCGATGGGAGGAGAGGGTGCACCATGAGTGATTTTAACTCCTGAAATAGCCAAAGTACCAATTCCTTGTCAGCCTGCAGTGGTTCTGCCTGGCTTTTGTAATATTTTAATTTCTCACTTTCCTGCTCATATGCAACTTGTGATAAAACGGTATGTTCCAATTTAACTGCAAGACAGTCAGTCGTATTAGCGGATAGTGTGTCCATCGGCCTATTATGCATTATACTACAGCTTTATCAAAGAAATATTAATACAACGGAAACGAAAACCAGGTTCAAATATAAAATGTACAGTGCAAAAGGAATTACGCTAATTGTTACGGTGTTCATAGTCCATCTATATTTATTACAGTCCCAAGCCAAATGATCCGAAATTCGGCAAGCAAAACATTTTAATGACACAGCCAGAAAGATTATAAAATGCACACTTGACAGGTGTCAAATACGTTTTGCAACAATTGATTCTGAACGCGGGTAGGTAAGGATCTACACAATGACGTACCAGACCTACGTTTAGGTTAAAACGGACGTCTCTGGAATCTGCCAGGGCCAATAAATTACATGATGAAACTAAAACGTCATCTGCAAAGTTGAAAAATATTTGTCACTCACCGTAATTCATTTTGAGGAGTAGACTGGAAGATGAGCGAAGCTGATTGCAGCGATGTCAATGCGACGACCAGGTGTGAGAGAGTCAGGGTGTTGTGAAGACGACTTGTGAACGCCAGTGTGTTAAAACTGCGGGCAGCGTCGTCGTGAAGCACACTTCTGACAAGTTGTAATGATCATCCCTCGGATCACGAGGTTAGTGGGCGTCGCGTATGCACTGGTGAGGCGGTGACGTTACAAGTGTTGGAGGCTGAGTTCCGAGGACTGGTGACTTCTCCAGTCTTACTCCAAAAGGCGTTAGTGAACCAGAGGTATCTGCAATAACATTGTAAAACATGTTTGCTAAATTGAATATTGTCTTCTCCAGGCGTACGGGAAATTGGCCGAGCTGCTCACTCAGATGTAAGCAAGAAATGCTAGACACAACACTCCGGTGACCATGTAGGTCTGGGGGAGGTCAAACACACTGGCTGGTAGCGAAGCGACGCAAGGTACAGCAGCCATTGGGGCGGTCGGCGGACGTGTCTCTGTCCTTCAGCAGTCTCGAAGACAAGTGTGCGCTAATACCTATAACCACAGCACCTTCCGGATGGCGGTTGTAGCGATGGTGGTAGCTCAGAGCTCTGTTAGCACACACAGCGTGCAGCCAGGAAAATGGAAAGTGTACAGCCTGGGAAGGGGCACTTAGGTGCCCACATAGCCACTAGAAGAAGGCAGTGTGCTGTCAGTTGGTTTGACCCTTCACTCGAGGAACGCCAGGTAGGTCCTCGTCTTCTATCGGTCTCGGCTGTGGAGTATCAGTAGCGACAGCGTGGAGCTCTTAAGTTCACTGACAGCTGACAGGCTATAGTCTCATAATTTAAGTCTTCAAACAGGTCGAGAGTTGCAGAGTTACACTGGAGCAAACGAAACTGTCATTCCATTGGGATTGTTGATGCAAGTGGAATGGCAAGACAATGACGACGATTGTCAGAAACAGGTGTATTTAAAGGCAGACATCACATCATTGTTGTAGGTTTGGTGGCCATCTGCCCTTCGCACCCGTTTAACCAGAGGTGTCAGCAGTCCAGTCCGCAAAGTAGTATCTCAAATTCCCTGTCTCTGTATTTCTCATCAGTACTTGTCAGCAGCTTTGCACCACAATAGCCACTCCTAGGGGCGACAGTAAAACAATGATTAATTATTTACTTAGATGCCTGACATACTACTTGAACAACACTGGAATGCTATGGAAGCACGACTTAACATCAATGGATGGAAATCTCTGTCAATGAACACACCTGAAATGCTATCTATGCATTTGCAACTGTTTCGTAAATGTGATTCACTTCTTGGCACATATTTTCACCTAACCTATGCACGGCTAGCGTCACTATGACAAGTGACGTAATTCCACACATACATACGCACAGCCCTACATGAATAAAACAGATAAAAATGTAGAACAGAGAATAACATTTATGTAACTGTTTAGATGGATAAGTTATGTTTTTCTGATCCGACTGGAGTGGTCTGTGTCTAAACCGTTAGAGTGACTCTTCTTGTCCAGAGCAAAGTGTTTGTAAGTTAATGTGAGTTACTGAAATTTTGTTGAATAATCTTTACTTAAAGCAATAATCAGGATTAATCTTGCAACGTGAAACACTTCTCGAAACATTATGGCTGCAGTATATGTACCCACGTCAGTCAACTTCAGGTTTGATAGTGTAATTTGACATGATGTGATAGAAATTACGAATATTTATAGAATAATTTTAAACTGAAAAGTTACTAAATTGACAATAACATTCCATTTTTCACTTTGCTATCTTGCATTTATGAATTAATTTCATAACTTAAACAGTGGGAAAAACATTTCACTGTGAGAAAAGTCTGCATTTGAGTGTAAAATCGAATACATTTTGATTTATTGTTGTTCTAAAATAACTAATTAGATTTCAACACTCTGCACAGTCATTTATGTTCACATGGAGTTTCGTACGTAATGTTTACTTCGAGTGTTCCCAACCACGATGAGACAGAAATAATGGCTGATACCAAAGAATTGTAGTTGCTTCTTCACTTGAGATGTACACTCCTGGAAATGGAAAAAAGAACACATTGACACCGGTGTGTCAGACCCACCATACTTGCTCCGGACATTGCGAGAGGGCTGTACAAGCAATGATCACACGCACGGCACAGCCGACACACCAGGAACCGCGGTGTTGGCTGTCGAATGGCGCTAGCTGCGCAGCATTTGTGCACCGCCGCCGTCAGTGTCAGCCAGTTTGCCGTGGCATACGGAGCTCCATCGCAGTCTTTAACACTGGTAGCATGCCGCGACAGCGTGGACGTGAACCGTATGTGCAGTTGACGGACTTTGAGCGAGGGCGTATAGTGGGCATGCGGGAGGCCGGGTGGACGTACCACCGAATTGCTCAACACGTGGGGCGTCAGGTCTCCACAGTACATCGATGTTGTCGCCAGTGGTCGGCGGAAGGTGCACGTGCCCGTCGACCTGGGACCGGACCGCAGCGACGCACGGATGCACGCCAAGACCGTAGGATCCTACGCAGTGCCGTAGGGGACCGCACCGCCACTTCCCAGCAAATTAGGGACACTGTTGCTCCTGGGGTATCGGCGAGGACCATTCGCAACCGTCTCCATGAAGCTGGGCTACGGTTCCGCACACCGTTAGGCCGTCTTACGCTCACGCCCCAACATCGTGCAGCCCGCCTCCAGTGGTGTCACGACAGGCGTGAATGAAGGGACGAATGGAGACGTTCGTCTTCAGCGATGAGAGTCGCTTCTGCCTTGGTGCCAATGATGGTCGTATGCGTGTTTGGCGCCGTGCAGGTGAGCGCCACAATCAGGACTGCATACGACCGAGGCACACAGGGCCAACACCCGGCATCATGGTGTGGGGAGCGATCTCCTACACTGGCCGTACACCACTGGTGATCGTCGAGGGGACACTGAATAGTGCACGGTACATCCAAACCGTCATCGAACCCATCGTTCTACCATTCCTAGACCGGCAAGGGAACTTGCTGTTCCAACAGGACAATGCACGTCCGCATGTATCCCGTGCCACCCAACGTGCTCTAGAAGGTGTAAGTCAACTACCCTGGCCAGCAAGATCTCCGGATCTGTCCCCCATTGAGCATGTTTGGGACTGGATGAAGCGTCGTCTCACGCGGTCTGCACGTCCAGCACGAACGCTGTTCCAACTGAGGCGCCAGGTGGAAATGGCATGGCAAGCCGTTCCACAGGACTACATCCAGCATCTCTACGATCGTCTCCATGGGAGAATAGCAGCCTGCATTGCTGCGAAAGGTGGATATACACTGTACTAGTGCCGACATTGTGCATGCTCTGTTGCCTGTGTCTATGTGGCTGTGGTTCTGTCAGTGTGATCATGTGATGTATCTGACTCCAGGAATGTGTCAATAAAGTTTCCCCTTCCTGGGACAATGAATTCACGGTGTTCTTATTTCAATTTCCAGGAGTGTATCTTCTGGAGCAGCTGAATTTCACAAAAGCTGTAGTATGTCAGATGTCCTAGCGCCCATAGGAAGATGAAAAGATGGCAACTAGTCGTCTCGAAAACATACAAAATCAATCGTAAACGTTAAATGGTCAGATTACTTTTTTGGCACAAAGTACTGCTGATATCTCTTAAAACTCATGTCTTAAAACTTTTCAGATGGGAAACTGGAATGTGCTCTGCTTGACTGATCTACGACCACAGTTCTAATCCCAACAATGGACGTCCACTTAACGACGTGACGAAATGTAATCTACTAACATTTCGCTGTCAAATTTACTGTGTGCCTTGGTCTTCACAGTAAATTCTTTTAACAAATAAGAATGAACTACATCAGATGTAGAATTTTTCAGAACAATTGAAAATGTGTGCCAGACTGGGATTCGAACCTGGATTTGTCACTTGTTCTAGCAGCTGCCTTGACAGTTTCACCTGCCGAGCACACTCCAGAAGCTTCCCAAATTTCAATTTGCTATGGTGATTATTTTAAGTTGGTCTCGCACATGTTACCATGACCCCTGGTCGAGATGAGACATCGTTTTCTCTCGTCATTTCTTTATTGTGGCAGGAGATACGACAGTGCAGTTTGTGAGAGACTGGGTTGACGAACAACAGCGGCGTTCAGTTAAGAATGAGCTCGCAAATTGTGGTTAAGGTACCACATCACATGTTTGCGAAATACCCAGTTGTAACAAATTCGAATTACATTGAGGATAATCCTGGAAGGTGGTTCCTCGCTGAGCTCGAAAAAATTGTGTGGGAAGTTGATGGGATTTACGACAACAACGTTCCCTTGGCTGACACACATGAGAATGATGGTTGTTTGGTTGATTCGGGGGAGGGGACCAAACAGCGAGGTCATCAGTCCCATCGGATTAGGGAAGGACGGTGAAGGAAGTCGGCCGTGCCCTTTCAATGGAACCATCCCGGCATTTTCTTGGAGCTATTTAGAGAAATCACAGAAAACTTAAATCAGTATGGCCGGACGCGGGTTTGAACCGTCGTCCTCCCGAATGCGAATGAGAATGATGCCTTATATGAGCAGACCGTTGAATGTCTTATCTGTGGGCTGCTGTTAGATAGAGAAGCAGAAACTCCAGAGACCATTGTCATTTAATAGGGAAGTCATGCGGCCTGCTCACAAAGGAAGAATCTTGTTATTGTAACAGCTGTGCACTTACGCGTCTTCTTTCACAATATGAGCGGATATGGTGTCCATTTTTGCATACAGCACTTACATAATTTTGGTCTGAAGGGTGTTAAGGACAATGTCATTCTTGATACATTTGAAAACCACATTTCTTTTTCCAGGAGAGTCACATCAAGGACATTGAAAGATGGCTACACTGAGTCACAGCGCCAGAGATTGCGCCAAAGAGTATTATTCAGCCGCCTCCACTGGCAGTGCTTGTTGAGATGTGGTAGTGGAGAGTGTTTGTTGAGAAGGCGTCGTGCAGAGTGCTTACTGAGAAGTGGGCAATAGGAGTTCCGATGTAGCCGTGACTAGTTGTGAGCATGTTGTATGCAGTTGTTCTGATGGGCTAGACAGCCGATGCTGTTCGATTGCGGATGTTGTAATGATCAGAGTGTATGTTTCGTCAATATATATGAAGGTAATAAATTTTTTTTTATTATTTCAAATGTCTTAAACAATAATGCCTCTTGGTCACAGGTTCAGTCAACAAAGCATCTGGCTTGTGTTCATGTATTAGAGTGTAATTCTGGTTTTTATGTGCAGGTATGGTATTTCAGTTTTATTTAATTAATTCAGTGTAAATGGTATTTAAAATATCTTGTCTTTTTGAGGAAGAACCGTGCCAGATGTGTACGTTGAATCACACTACAACACACAGAACAGTTACATTTGTGCTTTGTTGTTTCGTAGCTTTTATAGTTGCTGGGGACTTAATTAATTAATTGTGTTAACGGAAGTTTTCTTTCATTCTTTGTTGTTAGTCTATGCAGTCAGATTGCGTACTAATACCAGTCAGGGCCAACCGGTTACGAGACTCGTAGCCGGACATACAGCGACTAAAATTAAAATTATTTGCATTCAATATATAATTAAGCCCCCATGCACGTGGCGACCGCTGCTTCGGATCGTCCCTTGGAAGTCTTTTGATAGTAAAAATAGCAGACAGTAGTATTGTTGTAGCAATTTGTAGTTTAGTATTTGTAGTCTATATTGCATGTGTAGATTTGGTAATTGAACATTTGTAGTTGTCTTGTCATTTTTCTAATGGTATTTTTGCAGAATTTAATTTTTGATGGCTTGTATACGGGTTTGACAATTTTGTGCAATTGTAAAGGTTTTAATTGTTCGTTAGGCGTGTTTGTCGGGAAGCATTTCGTGTGAATGGTATTGATGGTGGTAAAGTGTTATATTGTGTGTAATTTTCGTATAGTGACGAGTTTTGTATGTTTTGTAAATGATTACGCGATCGATGAAAAAGGCAAAAATGATGGATAGTGAGAATGACGAAATTGTTAACATGGCAAACTCGCCAACACAGGAGAACAGTATGATGAATAATGAAGTAGAAAACAATTTAATAAGTCGGGAAAATAGTCCGGAACCAGTTCAAAATTTTTCACAATCAAAAAATTTTCAGAATTCGAGATTAACGACAGAAGATTCTGGAATAGTATCGAACACAGATAGCTTTACGGCTATGTCGAAGGAAGTTAGTTTTACGGGAAATGTTAGGGGCGAAAAGAATTTCGAACAAGTTAACATGGAGCAGTTGATGAGTCCAATATTAAATTTGGGATCTGGGTTAGACTCACAAATGGGAACAATTAAAACTGATATGGGAACAATGGAAACACAGTTAATATCTGAATTATAAAACAGTGGGATCACAGCTACGATCTGAATTAAAAACAGAGATGGGAACTTTGGCAACACGGTTAGAAACTGATATGGGAACAATGGAAACACGGTTAGACTCACGGATAGGGACATGTTTCTAAAACATGAAAGATGAATTAAAAAAAGAAATTAGAGAAGAAGTACAACCGATTTTGAATGCTTACAATAATAGATTAATTTCAGTAGAAATCAGACAAAGGGAACAGGATAGAGTACAGGAAGAAAGAGATCGTGTGATAGTACAAAAATTTTCAGAGTTAAATTTACAACGTGCACACGATAAGGAAGAAATATTTTAAAGAATCGAGGAATCCGTACCAAATGACAGAATAAATAACCTAACACAACAGTATGAACAATTAACTACTAAATGTGTCAATACTGAATCCCGAGTCGCGACGCTTACGGAAGACGTAGATAAACAGAAAGAAAAAATAGGTGACATATCGGCAAGAGTTGAGAAGATTTCAGATAAATTGACAAGTCTTAGTTTAAATGGGGACAGAGATTCAGATAATACAGCTCCATTGCCATTTTCAGAAACCGAAGAGTACCAGAACATAAATAAGCATGTTGAAAATCAGGGAAAATTTAATGATCGCGTTAAAAGGGAATTTGAGGCATTACAAAAGCAAGTCAAACATATTGAAAGCGAAATCGTAGGAAAAGACAGCAGAAGAAATTTAGAATCACAGATAGCAGAAGGGTTTGAAGAAAGCAATTTATTTCATTTACGAGAAGCAACAAGAGAGCGCCAGGCGCGCGAACTGGACAATAATCGACATTCGGACTGGGTCAGACGCGGTAGGTCTTTGTCGCCACGAGGCGAAAACTTTGGCTGTAAACACTTTTTGACTGTTCGGAAATTTAAGACCTTTCGCAATTCTAAGAATGACATACATCCATGTTCATGGTTAGATCAATTTATGTACGCACGTCCACCAAATTGGCCACTAAGCCACAAACTGGAATTTATGTGTGGATATTTAGAAAACGAACCGGCGACGCGCATGCGCGCAGTTATTAGAGATTGTAATAACCTAAATGATTTTTATCATGCATTTCTATCGGCATATTGGTCCGAAAACACGCAAGACAGAATCAAACATAGTCTTATTATGCAGCGTAATTTTAAACAGTCTGAGTTCCGCACGCCAGCAGAATACTTTGAAGACATGATTCGAAAGAAGCAGTTCCTTTCCAACCCTTATAGCCCGACTGAATTAATTCGCATTTGTTTAACTAAGCTGCCACAATCGATAAGACAAATTGCTTTAGCCGGAAGATGTAAAGACTACATTGAGACTTTTAAGACGTTGCTACAAGAACTTGAGTATGACAACGACGACGGGACTTCTTGTAATTTTTTCAGTAACAGTAATTACAATAGATTTTCAGAGAAAAGGGATAGTGATCGGAACGGACGTTATAGTGGTATTTTGAAAATGACAGACGTAACAGACAGGGCAATAGATACCAGCCTTATGACAATAACAGACGGTCTAACAGAAATTACACAGACAGTTATAATAACGGAAATTCCTACCGGAATGATCAATCATACGGAAACAGTAATCGGTATCATCAAGACAGAAATTATTCATACAATAATAGGAATTCTTACTACAGAAATAACCAGGGTAGTAGATATAACAATAATTTCAGAAGTGACAGTCGAAATTACACAAGAAGTAGTCGTGCAGATAGCCAGGAAAACAGAAATTTTAATAACAGACACGACCAAGAATTTACATGTAACAGACAGGAGGGACCTAATTGGCATCCTCCGCGTGACAGAAATTCCGAGAGACAAGTGCAAATCGTAGAAATTGATCCTCGAAATGACGGGAATAATCAAAGACGTGACGCCAACAATCGACAATGACTTGTAGCTTCGGCTTCTGGGAGCAATATAGACGGTTCAGAAAGTAATGACACTACGACTTTACACTACGTACGCCTGGAAGACATGAGAGACATTTTGCTAGACGAAAAGGAAAATAATGTAGACGCATTTTTACATCCTGTTATTGAAGTATGTGTGGGTAAGAATAAGTTCGCTGCAGTTTTAGATTCTGGGAGCCCATTGAATGTCATTAGTGAATCAGTTTTTCGTATATGTGTAAGAACTATTGCTTGTCCTGTGTTACCTGTTTCTAAAACTACAATTCGAGGCACTATTTCTGGAAAAAGTGTGGAAGTCAAACAACAGACCAACTTAAATTTCATTTGTCAAGGATACGAATTTTCTGCTAATTTTATTACTGTTCCATTACTCAGTACACAAATTATATTAGGTATAGAGTTTCTTAACGCACATAAGGCAATTTTAAACTTTAAAGAAGGGAGTGTGAATTTGACTGTTGTCGGAATGCCGAAAATTTTGAAATTTTTCGAGTGTTTAACAAAATCTGAATCAGACAGAAAATGTTTAAGGCTTCTTACTTCTGATATTTTCGCTGAGCATTATGACGACAATGTGTTCATTCATGACAATGACAATAGATACAGAGACGGGATTGATGATATAATTAATAGCGAAGAATTAATTAATGAAAAGCTTAAGAAAGCTGAAGTGCCGGATGATGTTGCAAGAGAAGAACTGCACCAAATTTTGACTTCACATGCTACAGTATTTAGTCAACACACAGGAACTATACAAGGCTTACAATATTTATTTAAAGTAAAAGAACACACACCATTTCGGGGGAAAACGTACGCTTCAATACATGTTAGATCAAGGCATTATTGAGCCAGCAGTCAGTCCTTATACCAGCCCATTACACGTCGTTCTTAAAAAGGATGCGTCAATTCGTTTGGTTCTGGATTCCAGACAGATAAATAATATCATCATTCCTGAAACTGACCGTCCACAAAATTTAGATGAACTTCTTCAACATTTCCATGGAATTAAAGTTTTATCAACGATTGATATGAGCGCAAGTTTTTGGCAAATAGAACTCCACCCGGATTGTAGAAAATACACTGTCTTTTTAGCCTTTGGTAACCGTTACCAATTTCGGAAATTACCGTTTGGACTTACTGTATCTTCAGCAGCATTCATTCGTAGTATAAATGAAATTTTACCTGTTTATCTTCGTAACAATATTACATCATATGTTGACGATATTCTTATTGCTAAACGTTCTTGGAGTGAGCACAACAAAATTTTGGATTCATTATTACGTATTTTTGCAAGAGTTGGCATTACAGTGAACTTGGAAAAATCTGAATTTGGTCGTTCTCAGGTGAAATTTCTTGGTCATATTATTTCTACAGAAGGTATTCTCCCTGATCCAGAGAAGCTAGGCGCAATTCGTAATTATGCTGTACCTACTACAAAACGTGATGTTCGTAGTTTCCTTGGTGTCTGTAATTTTCTTAGACGCTTTGTTAGATTGGACAATTTGGCCACACCTCGTTTATGTGAACTATCCGGAAAGAATTCTAATTGGTGTTGGGATGAGGAAGCTCAGTCAGAATTTGAACAACTTCGTGATGCTTTAGTTGCTGCTCCACTTCTTTCACATCTGGATTTATCTAAAGATTTTTTTTGGCGACGGACTCGTCATACAAAGGCCTAGGTGCACACTTATTTCAAGAGATAGAAGAAAACGGCGTTGTAGTACAGAAAACTATTGGATTTGGAAGTCGTGTTCTCTCTAAATCAGAAAAGAATTATTCGATTACGGAACTTGAAGCCTTGGCTTTTGTATGGGCTTTCACATAATTTCGCATATTTTTGTATGGCAGACATACCAAAGTTTACACCGATCATCGAGCTCTGGAATTTCTTATGTCAACAAAATTAACTCATGGAAGATTGTCACAATGGGCGTTGTATCCACAGGAATTTGCTTTAGTATTGTTTACATACAGGTTTCTTCAAATATTATTGCTGAGGAGGACTGCAAAGAAAACAATTATTGTTTGATGTATATTCAAGGTGTTGCGTTTGAGAATTTTATTTCGTCTTCGCTCCAGGACATCGCTAAGGAGCAAAATAAGGATCCAATGTGGAGGGACATTAAGGAGAAGTGGAGGAGAAAGGAAAGCGTAGCGATTAGACAGTATTATTTACTTCGCAATGATATTCTTTTTAAACGAAAATCGGTCGACAACTCTGTTTGGTTAGTTTGTATTCCTGATGAGTGGGTTAATAAATTGATTTGGTATACACATTTCAGTTATGCAAACTTTGGTCCCAGAAAATG
Organism: Schistocerca piceifrons; assembly: GCF_021461385.2. Taxonomy (NCBI): domain Eukaryota; kingdom Metazoa; phylum Arthropoda; class Insecta; order Orthoptera; family Acrididae; genus Schistocerca; species Schistocerca piceifrons. The sequence continues at coordinate 689,856,483 of NC_060142.1, read as the reverse complement.
CTTTCATAAATTACGAGAAAATTGCTACTTCAGTAATATGGAAAAACGTATTCGATCTGTTCTTGCCAAATGCAAATTATGTCAAAAGGCTAAGCCGCCAACTATTTCTCACAGAGCACCGTTGTTTCCTGTCATTCCAGCGAAATTAAAGGACATGGCTGCAGTCGATTTGTTCGGTCCAGTGGTTCGCTCTACTAATGGTTTTGCGTACATTTTGGTAGCAGTGGAATTGACATTAAAATATGTGTGTTTTACACCTTTACGCAAAGCAACAGCTCGTCCAGTATCTAATGCTTTCATCAAACATTTTCTTAAAGAAGTGGGTCATGTTGATAAAGTTATATCAGATAATGAGTCACAGTTTCGTTCTAAAATTTGGCTTTGTACTCTACAGCGTCGTAAGATTAAACCAATTTTCATTTCACTTTTTCACCCTCAATCTAACGCTTCAGAGAGATGGATGAAGGAAATCAATAAATTGTGTCGTCTTTACTGTCATCAGAATCACAGAACGTGGGATCAGTATCTCCATATTTTTCAAAACCTTCTGAATGATCTCCCTAATGATTCAACTTCTTTACCTCCTATATTGATATTAAAAAATAAAGCACCGACAAATCGCATTTCTGAAATCGTTCCTTTTCCGCCTTCACGGAAACTGCGGCATTCTGAAGTTGTGAACCTGGCTCTGCAAAATATTGCATCTGCGGCTGCTAGAAGAGAGAAATCAGCTAAACGTCCTGGTCGTTTAAAAACCTTGTCAGTTGGTCAAAAGGTGTTAATTAAGTCTCATCGTTTGTCTCACAAAGGAAAAGGCTTGTGTCGCAAATTTTTTCTGCTTTATAACGGTCCATATAGAGTTCGCAAAATTATTCATGATAACACTGTCGAAGTAGAAACTCTTAAATCTCGGCGCTCCAAGGGAATACATCATACATCGAACGTTAAAATTTTTGTGGAATGACATACTTTTGAGAAACTAACAGTTATACGTAAACACACGGAGAATACAAGGATACCGCACTGTCTTCCGGCGGCGGCACATACTCAAAGCAACAGTCAAGTCTGTGCGCCGCACAAGGCAGTCGTTGACCGCAAACAATTACTTCCTACGTTACGCGGACCTACAGCTGATCGAGCGCTCAGTGCGAATGCACTGACAGCCGTCTAGTTTCTCTGATTAAATTCAGTATAAAGCTATAGTGACTTGATAAATTATGTTATTAACGTTCAGTATTTTTCAGGATACGGTTGTATAAAATATTTAAGAACTTCAGGTAAATTCTGTGTGTGTCCGACGTTAAGAGGACTTGCTATCAAAAAAATTTCAGGAAGTATGTAATTTCGAAGAAGAAAGTAATAAACTAAAAAGGTAACTATTAATTGAGTTTCTTTTTCAGGTAACATATTTCCACTTGGTACGTACTTTAGACGTAATTTGCTGCTCGCGATTACGTGATTCATACTTCGTGTTAACTGATATTGACAATGATTGATTAATGAACAGGGTTGTTACTTGTGGATATTATGCATCGCTTGGCTGCGCTGCTTTTTCACTGATGTCATATTTCTCTATTATGTGCCTGCTGCGCTTATTTATTTAAATTATAATTGTCACCTGATTAATTGTGCTGATGTGGTTATGTATGTAGGTTACACTTTGTGATTTATCTGCCTGCGCCTTCATGTTTACTTATTAAGATTGCATATGAACATTTATTTGCTTATGCTGATATGATGCTAATGACCTGTTTATTATGTAAGATACATAATTGCTGCTTGCGTATGGACTGTATATTTACACATTTCTGTTTGTTGTCATAACTACTCTTTAATTTAGTATATAGAAATGCTGATATACTGTGCACGAACATAGTATTTTAAGATAATAAAATGAACTGCTATAATTCTACGAACGACATTGGTACAAGAAACTTCATTGAAGTCACATGAGCTGGAGGTTTTTGGAAGCTGTATAAATTTATGTTACTAGGAAGGAAGCTAACGACATGACACACCAACACTAGGTTTAGACCATTGACAGTTATTACACTGCATTCTTCGTGAGCAATTGAAATAGTAAGTGACACTTGACACAAGAAATACTCCACATGTTTGCTTCTGTTTTGCTATGATTCTTGAAGTGGTTGGCTCTGAGCACTATGGGACTCAACTGCTGTGGTCATCAGTCCCCTAGAACTTAGAACTACTTAAGCCTAACTAATCTAAGGACATCACACACATCCATGCCCGAGGCAGGATTCGAACCTGCGACCGTAGCAGTCGCACGGTTCCGGACTGCGCGCCTAGAACCGCGAGACCACCGCGGCCGGCTCTTGAAGTGGTGTGCACACTGTGAAATATTATGATCATACACACTCCGTACTCGTACTTACTTACTGAAAGTTATTCGAACTAAAGGCTGTTAGAGGTCTTGTATGCATTTCTTTTATTTAATGATGGACAAGGTAACCAAAATGTATTTTATAATTCATAATGAGTAGAAGATTTGGCTCAGGTGGACTACACAGAGGTTGTGTGTGGACATTGTGTCTTCGGATTGCATGGGATGATGAATTGAAGTTTGCACTAGGCTTTTATCTGTACTTGTTCGAGGAGACTGACTAGAGGAAAGAGTTGTTACGGATGTGAAATGATATTGGCGATAAGGTTTATATGTGTCGATGTATTGAAGAGGTATTATTGAGGTATTGAGATTGTGTGAAGTTGATGATTATTGGAGTTTTGGTGGACAAGAGGAAAGGTAAATGATATTGATGATGAGGTTTATATGTATCGACGTAAGAGGTATTATTGAAGTATTAAGATTATGTGATGCTGATGATTATTGGAGTTTTGGTGGATAAGAGGTAAGTGAGGAGCATTTTTTTTGTTGGTTTATATGGAACAAGGAGGATGAAGATGGCAGACTAGAACACTCAAGTAGAAGGAAGATTGTCTACACACACACTTTGTTAAATCACGAAGCAGTATATACTGTTTTTTTTGGAGAGAGGAAGTGTTTGCATAGCTTGGCACACTGACAGTTGTTCAGCAACCGTACATTTTGATTTGGCTTGGCAAACATTGGTCTTGACATGATGACTATGTTGTTGACTAACTATTATTGACTGTTATACACTGTTGCCACTACTACTTGATACACATGTTGAACATCAAATTTTGACTGAATTGCATTTACCCAGTTACACTATTCAATTACACAGTAGTACTTAATGTGGATGAAAGGTGAGTGAGTGTGTTTTGTGTGTTTTCCTTTCCTAATCCCAAATAATTGGTACCGACCTATCTCCTAAATATTATTTTACTTGTTTGTTGTGGCTTGCACTGACACCCATAAATATTATAGGTTTACTGGTATTTGTGTATTTGTAATACTTAATATGACAATTATCTGATATCATTTGTGTGTTTATTATAATTTGTATGTTTAGTGTAAGAGCATTGATAATAATTTTGTAAAAGCAATTGTGTGTGCATTCAAACTGTTGTTCGTGCTTGCACCTGTTTAACATTGGTAGGTGCTACTTGGAAATGTTTAATTACTGCTGATGAACTGTCTGATTAGTGATAGTGAATATTATGGACTGTTACCTGCACTTGTTCAACATGATGGGTGCCACTTGGAAATGTTTAATTTCTGCTAATGAACTCTGATGAACTGTCTGATTAATGATAGTGAATATTATGGTCTGTTACCTGCACTTGTTCAACATGATGGGTGCCACTTGGAAATGTTTAATTTCTGCTGATGAACTCTGATGAACTGTCTAATTAGTGATAGTGAATATTATGGACTGTTACCTGCACCTGTCGACATTTCCAGGTGCCACTGATGGAACTGCTTCTACTGAAATAATGTCACTTGTTGGTGTCTGCACCTGTTCAACATTGCTGGGTGCCACTAATGGAACTGCTTCTACCGAAATGATGTCACTTGTTGGTGTCTGCACCTGTTCAACATTGCTGGGTGCCACTGATGGACTGCTTCTACTGAAATGATGTCACTTGTTGGTGTCTGCACCTGTTCAACATTGCTGGGTGCTACTGCTGGAACTGTCAACTACTCTGAGGAGTCCTACTTGTTTATTGACCTGTTGAAAGGGTTTTATGTGAATATTTGTAAAAACTGATTTTTTGTGTGTTTACTGTTTATGAAATGTTATGAGACTCTTACTTGCACCTATTCGTCATTGCTGACGCTATTGATTGAATTGTTTAACCACATGATACTTGTGTAAACTATTATGTAAAATCATATGTATGCAAGCATTTGTATTCCTTACTGTATTTCATATATTAGGTTATTGAAGGGTCAGTGCAATCCAAAATTTATTTAGTTATGCTATATTTACTTATTAATATTACTTTTTAATTTTTGCCTGTATTTTTTGGACGAATTTGGTGGTATTTTCACCACCAATGCTGGCAAAAATACTATCAAATTCTAGCCCGTGGAGGAGGGGCATATGAAAGGTGGCTACACTGAGTCACAGCGCCAGAGATTGCGCCAAAGAGTATTATTCAGCCACCTCCACTGGCAGTGCTTGTTGAGATGTGGTAGTGGAGACTGTTTGTTGAGAAGGCGTCGTGGAGAGTGCTTATTGAGAAGTGGGCAGTAGGAGTTCCAATGTAGCCGAGACTAGTTGTGAGCATGTTGTATGCAGTTGTTCTGATGGGCTAGACAGCCGATGCTGTTCGATTGCGGATGTTGTAATGATTAGAGTGTATGTTTCGTCAATATATATGAAGGTAATAAATTTTTTTTTATTATTTCAAATGTCTTAAACAATAATGCCTCTTGGTCACAGGTTAAGTCAACAAAGCATCTGGCTTGTGTTCATGTATTAGAGTGTAATTCTGGTTTTTATGTGCAAGTATAGTATTACAGTTTTATTTAATTAATTCAGTGTAAATGGTATTTAAAATATCTTGTCTTTTTGAGGAAGGACCGTGCCAGATGTGTACGTTGAATCACACTACCACACACAGAACAGTTACATTTGTGCTTTGTTGTTTCGTAGCTTTTATAGTTGCTGGGGACTTAATTAATTAATTGTGTTAACGGAAGTTTTCTTTCATTCTTTGTTGTTAGTCTATGCAGTCAGATTGCATACTAATACCAGTCAGGGCTAACCGGTTACGAGACTCGTAGCCGGACATACAGCGACTAAAATTAAAATTATTTGCATTCAATATATAATTAAGCCCCCATGAAACATGGCTCCATTTCCTGCATTTGCTTTGCTTCATGTATATGTCTGTTTAGAAACTTGTTGAACGATGTGCCAGGAGGACTTGCGCATCACCAGAGCTGTGTATCCCAAGGATGCAAAGTTTCATATTGTAGCAAAGGAAGACATCTTCTCATATGAATATCTTAATTCGATGGTGAGTCTCCAAGGAACCAAACAGCCCAACATAGCTGCGTTCTCCAGTAATCTGACAGGCATTGCCACAACGGATCCAAATGATGCAAAGCTTCATCTTGTGACAAAGGAGCATGTCTTCCCATAAGAATACCTTGATTCGATGATGAGACTCCATGGAACCATACTGCCCAACAAAGTTGCATTCTCCAAAAAACTAACAAGCATTGCCCTAATGAATGACAAGCATGAGCAAGCGCCGAATGTTTTCCAGGAGATCAGCATCCTCTATTTAGGGAAATATGCTAGATTGTACGTGAACACAGATGTTCGCCAGTTCGCAGAAATTTTAGAGAAGTTACGGAATGTGTTCTTGAGCATATACTCTCTGGATCCGGCCTTCCAATACATCGTACCAGGGTTATTGTGGAACACAGTGTTAAGATGAACACACTTCAGCATCGTACTGTTGACCAACGGTGAACAGCTCCCCTTCTTTGAATGTTGGATCCTTGGAGGACCTTGAAGTGAGTGCAGTATGCAAAGGTTGGTAACCCGTAAATGAGTGATGGCGAGCACAGGCCTTTTGACGATTTAAGTTACACACTTTACTTTTATATAAAAAAACCTACAAGCAAGAAATGCACCGCGCAGTATGTATATAGTTTGGAGGGTTCAGGTGGCTGCGTGAAGAAGAAACCGTCATACTAAGGGAAACGAGCCATGATGAGGCTGCGGACACGGATGGTGGATTTGTTCTGGGGGTAGAACTGGTACGCCCTATCAATTTGCACAATGCGTACAGCGACTTTACACTGTTTCCAAAGGGCCTGGTCCTTCAAAATGGACCCTTTCTAGAGCTTTTGCCAACGGTGAGGAGTGAGCAGTTGTATATTGTGTGCTACAGAAAGCTTCAGTAATGGCTCTGGCTGGGGATGGAGCTTATTAGAATTACCTGTGACATCTTCTTCAAGCAATGTTGTTAACTGGACTACATTGATGTATAAAACCAACAGACGGCAATCGTTACCCGTGACTTCGAAAAAGGCTTTTGCAAATCAATGAACGATTTAGTTTTCGGAAAATCAATGGAGTGAGACACAAAATTATATTAGTTTACTGATGAAATGGGTGTTACGATCAAGTGATTACATCGCCATGCCAGATTTCAAGTGGGTCACCATTTTTAATGAAGGACTAGGCGTTGTGAAGACTTGCAAGGTTTCAGTGAAGTTAAATGATGCTGATCTATATCGGTATTGTGTTCCGAACCGCTCCAAACTCAACACATACCGTTTCCACCATAAGTATGCAAAGGCTAACGTCCGTAACACAAGTTACTTTATATGAGTACAGACAGTTTCATCTGCAGAGTGAGGGGCTGCTATCCACATGAAATAATTAGGTCCAGCCATGAATAATTCGACATGTCTGGATAAGCAACCAATACTCCTACTGGAATAACACTAAAAAACAATAAGGTTTTTGGTCAGATGAAAAACGAGGCGAATGGTTCGCAGATTGTGATCGGAAATGTATGCATTCCACATAGATGCAGGTGTCACCCAGAGTCGTACAAGGGTAAGCGGATTAAAAGAGGTGCCTTTTTGAGAGCGTTGGTGCCGTCCACATATGATGTGCCAGTTGGATGTGTGTGCAGAATAGCTGGATAAACACTTTGTCATAGCTGCATGTGTGTGTGTGTGTGTGCGTGTGTGTGATTGTGAATGTTTGGTTTTTCCACACATGCTACAGCTTTTCCTGATTCCCATACATAGTATATAGTGTATATATTGAAAAGATTCATCAAAATGAAATGATTAAAATGTAAATGCTGTATGTAGAATTATCGGAAATAAAATTATAAACACCTAAATATTGTACATGGAAAGATGGTAACATTTACGTTCTTCTTTTTTACAAGTTTTAGCGTAAATAAATGTACCTGATAGAATTAGTAAAATATCCAAAAAGTAGGAAAAATGCTTTGCAAATTATTATAAATAAACCAACATACATAAGTCATCATAAAAAATTGTAGATTGTATTTGCAGACGAAAGCATAAAAAGCGTAAAGAAACAAAAAAAGTTAATGTGAAAATTGTATTTCAAATATAATTTGACATAATGAACCATAAGTTAATTTGTTACATAGTTTTTATTATTGTGAAAACATTTTACTATATAAATATTTTTGATCTGTTTGTAACAAACCTGAACCTCACCAACGTTGCAGACCTCGAATGAATTTGCCTACATAACTGAACTAGTTATAAAAGATTATAAGGGGGAGGGTGGGAGCGGTAGAAGTATCCCGCTATTTCAGTGTGCTCCCATGTACATGTTGTACATAATACGTGACTGTGTGGTGGTGGGTCTTCTGGCGAAGGAATGTTGTTTACATGAGGTGTTCAAATGTGTGTCCAAGTTCCTGAATGCGTAACTCAATGCGCTTTCGAAAATATCTGCAGACGAGATGTAACGTCCCCAGTGTCATGGAGCGATGTGCTCCTTCGATGCGCCATTTTAGATCATCTGGGATTGTGGTATCATTGACGTAAACACCATTTTTTAGCAATCACCACAGAAAGAAATGTGTTGCTGTTGAATCGGGTGACCTTGCAGGCCATTATGAGGACTACAGCGCCCAAGCCACCTTCCAGGGAATCCGTTGTTCAGTTCTTCCACAAAAGCCTGCTCATAATAGCCTGGGTGACCATCGTACTGCAGCCACATGCGGAATTCGATGTCTAGACACTTATGTTCAGGGAGAGCACCCAAACTGTGGGCTGTAAAAACGCGATACATCTCACCTGACACTGTACCTGTGATGTAGTGTGGACCGTCGATATCATCCCCAAGGATTGCACATCATACATTCACAGACCACTGACGTTGATGTTCGACAGGCGGTACTCACTAAGGATTATCTGCAGCCCAGTAGTGCATGTTCCAGTGGTTCTCTGCACAGTAATTTGTGAACGTGAACTCATCAGAGAACATAACACTTTGTATGGAGTCCAGAGCGAAATGACGTAGAGCCCATACACATAAAGTACGAGCAATTCTCCAATTGAAACCACTCCCAGTGGATCAATGACAGGCGGTAAGGGTGAAACTTGTGACCCTGTATTATACGACACACACATGTAAGGCTGGTACCAGCGACTGCAGCAACGTCTCCTAAGCTGACAAGGGGATCATTGAACATTGAAGCTAAAACAAACACCTCCGTCTCTTCACTTCTTCCAAGTCTACATTTATTACTACTGTACCTTCCCACTCTGTTATTTGCGGAAGTCGTTGTTCAGCATGTAAAAATGTATTAGGTGACAGAGCTCTACTTCTAGGATATCTCACTGCATACGCCATGGCTGCTTCGGTGGTATCGTGTCTGCATTGACCGAGCATCAGCAACTTGACAACGTACCATCTTCGTCCGACGTCAGTAACCGCGACTATCTGCACTCCTATTGTTTGTGTGGTTAGACCTGTCACGTATACGGCCGTGTACAGCAACAGTCAGCAGTCTAACAGAGCATCCAGGTAACTTCTCACTCTGTGACAGCGACAACCTCGCATTTCGTCCACAGTACCTTTAGAAGGCGCATAGCGTTATGTACAGCGTCTTGTATCCACCCCTGAAATTTTGAATGGTTGTCGCTCCCAAATTAAACTTGATAGAAATGTGATTTAAATTGATTTGTACATAGCTAGTTTCAGTTATTCGAGTGCATGGTAGTAACAACCATTGTTCCATTTAAAAAACTGCATCTTTTTGCTGTAACCCTTTGGAAAATAACACAATAAACTATGTTCGTAACTCCGTAGACAGTGTAACATTTCTTATGTTTATCTACCGAAATAAATTGTCCTGTCACCTATTACTTTGTAAATGACAGAAGCAAACAGTTCACTGAAACACCCCATATGTAGTACAAGTGAGTAACCTGACAGTCCTTATCAGTGACCTTGAAATAAGATCGCTACCTTCTCCCGTGCTCTCCCTACTTATCCTACTTATATACTCTCTCATTTGCCTTTAAATCGCGTCCTCTCAAACCCCATTGTCTTGAGATAAGTGTCCTTTTAAATATGAAATTCGTCCTTGAAAACAGCTGCTGATATAATATATTGAATTATTATGTAAGTAAGTGACTGCATCAATGAGATGGTAAACCCGACCAAGATTAAGGCGCACGTCATGATGGGTGTTGACAAGAAACTCAGCTAATGCTCTACAGATGTCGTGATGTGTGGAGTGACGTAGTCAGTGCAGAACTGAATTCCAGTTGATTTCTGTTTTCCGTATAGAAATTGAAGTGTCTGCTCGGTTAGCACTAGTGAAATGGTGTTCACAACTAGCAGTGAAAAACCAACTTATATATGTTGGACAGAGATGGCTCCACGTTACTTCCAGGTTCGTGTTGCCGTTTACGAGATGAGGATTGCATGTAGTTGCCCATACATTATATGCGGTGGAGTCATGCTTTGAAGGAAGAGGAGATGTCAATTAGCACACGGACTAGTAAAGGTGATTTTAGCACGTTATCGACTGATAGCCCGTTTGTCATAATGTTACTTCGATCCTCCCGTGACCCAGTAGTGCATCGAAGGGCTGCCATTCAGCAGCCAGAAAAAATCACTGAGGTGAGGCACTTATGTGTCACATTGAACATTATGAAGAAAAATTCCTAATACGTAAGGAATAGTGGAGAGAATGGTACAATTCTTGAATGGGCTGGAGAGCGTTTGGATTTTTGCAGAATGTTCCAAAAAGCTAAAAGAAAGTGAGATTAATCCCTCAAAAACAATTGTGCTCTTTCTGTGTGCTCATGGTCCACGTTAGGTGAGCTTTAACGCAAAGGAAAAGTCCGAACGCCAAATCTGACAGTGGTGTAAGAATGGTGACAGCCGAGCGTGAGGTGTTAAAGTGCTCCTTATATGCAAAGGTCGCCTTTATTGAAATGCGGACTCTTCCAGTCAGTGCTGTCAATGAGGCTTTAAATGATTTAGAAAATACAGAGACCCGTGTGTCAGCGGTCTTGAAACAGCTATATGAAATGTAGTAATCACTATTCCCGATAGCGAAAAGATACTGATAGAGACGACAAGTAGTGAATGTTGACACCACCATTTGTTGACAAAATATGTGGGTATATTCTAAAGAAAAGGACCTGACTGAAAGTGAGTTTCTGTATCCTCGTGTTACAAATAAGTTTATCTATACAAACTACAAGAAGGAACCGTGGTTTGAGTGTTTAGTTTTGATAGTTATGTAAAATATGGAGAACACTCGCAATTTTCGCACATGATATCCTGGAAGTTACAGATCAAAAGTCAAGTAAGTGCAGTATTCCCTGACTTAAGAGAAGCGTTTGACTTAATATCACTCCGAAATTTATTAACGAAAATACACTGTTCTGGAATATAAATGAAGCTTCCGAGTAGACAGAGGATTTGCTATTTGCATCTACAGATGAAGAAGTAGCTTCAGTTGTTTCCAAGGAAAATGTTTTGGGTCTCTTGAGGATCATTTTGTGTACTTATGACTTGACAGACAATAGTATCGTCTGCCATTTGCAAATAATGTACTTATCTTTAATGGAACAATGTCTAATAGAACTGTACTAATATTCAGTCAGATGCTTATAAAATCTGATAATGCTTCAAAAATTTGTTACTTATTGAGAAATACAGAAATACTTAGTCTATTATCGGTACAATATTAGTCAGTCACGACTAGAATCAGTCAACTCCTACAAATACTTCGATGTGATAATTTATAGGGGTATGAAGTGGAATGATCACATACGCTTGTCCATAGGTTTAGCTGGTGGCAATCTTTAGTTCATTGACAGGGTATTGGGAATAAGGAGTTAGTCAACAAAGAAGACTGCTTACAAAACAGTCGAATTACATGTGTGTGGAACTTGTACAATATAGGAATAGCAGTCAAAACTGAATGTATAAAATGAATAGTAAAGCAAATGTTCACATGTTTATTTCACACAAGGCGGAGCGTCATGGAGATAATGAGAAATCTGAACAGGCAGATGTAATACAAACAGTCATTTTCCCTGTGAATGAAAGCGTAGAAATCCAAAGACATTGTCCAGTGGTGGGTGCCCCCTGCTACGTACTTCACGACGGTTTGAAGGATACAGATATTTATGTTGATTTAAAAATTAGTTTTGTTGTTTTAATAGTTGGGGTAATGATGTAGCAAGGAGTTTGCAGTGTTGTGTGTACTTACTTCAGTGCCGATCTTTCCGTGGAAAGAAGGGGAGCTCGCACGCACGACTTCCCGTGTGGCAGAGAATATTTATTGTGTGCTGAGGAATTTTAGCTTTGGATGTACTCTGAGTTGTTAAGTTGGGATCATATGTATAACAATATATGTAAAAATGTTCACCCATTTACAGACTTCATAAGCTAGATCTTAACATAGTACAAGCAAATGGAAACTATTGAGACAGGTGACAATCTGACAGGGACAAGGAACAAAGTGGATATCGTCCGACGCACCGTATGTTTCCAAGAGTGTGCCACAGATTAACGTCAATGTGGCGAGCGATGCAACAATACAGTGATCATTGAGAGAAACGAACTGTAAGGACTCTCAACATGTGGTAATCAGGCAGGTTTTCTCGCATGGATGAGGAGCATTCAATTTTTCCATGAGTTTCTCGTGAAATGGTTGACTCGCAAAGTACTGCGTAGGAAGTAGTACGGGGACGACAGATACATCCTTACCATTAACACAAACTGCGAGTATTACCTGCTCGTCATGTTGGAACTAACGCCTTGTTGAGCCAGTGTGGTACTATTCGGTAGATCCTCACATTCTCGCGTATGTTCTTTTACCAGATGAACGTTATTTCGCAAGCGACGGAAAAGTCTATAGCTACAATAGTCGTGTATGGCACAATGAGAAACCTCACCCTGCGATATAAAGAACCATCAGCATTTATTTGCAAGGGACTTGTGTGTGGACATAGTATCTGCTTTTCCCAGTTAGCTACACCTGTGTATACTATTCATGAGCGATATATTCCAAACTTTGCTGGAAGACATCCAACTTGATCTAAGTAGACATATGCGGTTCTAACAAGATTGAGCGGCAGCTTACTTTGCAGGCCTTGCTAACAGACAGACACCTGCCTCAGATGACTCTTACAAACTGAATACGAAGAATATGTAGTATTTCTCGGCTTGCTTGTTGTTCTCGTCTGACTCAAATTGATTTATTTCTGTCAGTTCATTACATTAAAGGCTAGTCTACTATAAAAAAAGTCGAGACTGGAGGGAATCTCCTGGCAATGATTCTTGTTCTACCAGAAGATATTTGGATAACACTGGGCTTGTTGGAACACATATGATTGGATTTCATACGACATTGTCATGCCTGCATAGCAGATGACAGACGTCACCTTCAACAACTTCTAAAATGTACCTAGCTGTTCCAATTGTTCATATAAATAAACCCAGAGAACACAGCAATGTTTGGCAGTTGCTAAGTATGTAGGGAGGTTGGATATACGCCCCAATCTCCTACTCCGCCACCTCTCTCTCTATCTCCAATACCCTTCACTTTGTCCATGTCATCCTCCTCCTCGTTTTCTTCCATACCGTCTCTTTGTCAATCCCTTACTCTGCCTTCCCCCTCACCATGACCATTTCTTCCTCCTCCACCCTCCGTCGATTTCTTCCTCCCCTCTCTCTAACCATCTTCTCCTGCTCCCGCTCTAAGTCCATTCCCTCCATCCACCCCCCCCCCCCCCCCCACCCGCCATCTCTCTGTAAAACTCATTTCCACCATCTGACTGACCCTGAGACTTGTTTATTGTTATTGTTGTTCTTGTTGTTGTCGTGGTCTTCAGTCCTGAGACTGATTTGATGCAGCTCTCCATGCTACTCTATCCTGTGCAAGCTTCTTCCTCTCCCAGTACTTACTGCAACCTACATCCTTCTGAATCTGCTCAGTGTATTCATCTCTTGGTCTCCCTCTACGATTTTTACCCTCCACGCTGCCCTCCAATGCTAAATTTGTGATCCCTTGATGCCTCAAAACATGTCCTACCAACCGATCCCTTCTTCTAGTCAAGTTGTGCCACAAACTTCTCTTCTCCCCAATCCTATTCAATACCTCCTCATTAGTTACGTGATCTACCCACCTTATCTTCAGCATTCTTCTGTAGCACCACATTTCGAAAGCTCCTATTCTCTTCTTGTCCAGACTGGTTATCGTCCATGTTTCACTTCCATACATGGATACACTCCATACAAATACTTTCAGAAACGACTTCCTGACTCCTAAATCTATACTCGATGTTAACAAATTTCTCTTCTTGAGAAACGCTTTCCTTGCCATTGCCAGTCTACATTTTATATCCTCTCTACTTCGACCATCATCAGTTATTTTACTCCCTAAATAGCAAAACTCCTTTACTACTTTAAGTGTCACATTTCCTAATCTAATTCCCTCAGCATCACCCGATTTAATTTGACTACATTCCATTATCCTCGTTTTGCTTTTGTTGATGTTCATCTTATATCCTCCTTTCAAGACACTGTCCATTCCGTTCAACAGCTCTTCCAAGTCCTTTGCTGTCTCTGACAGAATTACAATGTCATCGGCGAACCTCAATGTTTTTACTTCTTCTCCATGAATTTTAATACCTACTCCGAATTTTTCTTTTGTTTCCTTTACTGCTTGCTCAATATACAGATTGAATAACATCGGGGAGAGGCTACAACCTTGTCTCACTCCTTTCCCAACCACTGCTTCCCTTTAATGCCCCTCGACTCTTATAACTGCCATCTGGTTTCTGTACAAATTGTAAATACCCTTTCGCTCCCTGTATTTTACCCCTGCCACCTTCAGAATTTGAAAGAGAATATTCCAGTTAACATTGTCAAAAGCTTTCTCTAAGTCTACAGATGCTAGAAACGTAGGTTTGCCTTTACTTGATCTTTCTTCTAAGATAAGTCGTAAGGTTAGTATTGCCTCACGTGTTCCAACATTTCTACGGAATCTTCCCCGAGGTCCGCTTCTACCAGTTTTTCCATTCGTCTGTAAAGAATTCGCGTTTGTATTTTGCAGCTATGACTTATTAAACTGATAGTTCGGTAATTTTCACATCTGTCAACACCTGCTTTCTTTGGGATTGCAATTATTATATTCTTCTTGAAGTCTGAGGGTATTTCGCTTGTTTCATACATCTTGCTCACCAGATGGTAGAGTTTTGTCATGACTGGCTCTCCCAAGGCCATCAGTAGTTCTAATGGAATGTTGTCTACTCCCGGCGCCTTGTTTCGACTCAGATCTTTCAGTGCTCTGTCAAACTCTTCACGCAGTATCTTATCTCCCATTTCGTCTTCATCTACATCGTCTTCCATTTCCATAATATTGTCCTCAAGTACATTGCCCTTGTATAAACCCTCTATATACTCCTTCCACCTTTCTGCCTTCCCTTCTTTGCTTAGAACTGGGTTGCCATCTGAGCTCTTGATATTCATACAAGTGGTTCTCTTCTCTCCAAAGGTCTCTTTAATTTTCCTGTAGGCAGTACCTATCTTACCCTTAGTGAGACAATCCTCTACATCCTTACATTTGTCCTCTAGCCATCCCTGCTTAGCCATTTTGCACTTCCTGTCGATCTCATTTTTGAGACCTTTGTATTCCTTTTTGCCTGCTTCATTTACTGCATTTTTATATTTTCTCCTTTCATCACTTAAATTCAATATTTCTTCTGTTACCCAAGGATTTCTATTAGCCCTCGTCTTTTTACCTACTTGATCGTCTGCTGCCTTCACTACTTCATCCCTCAGAGCTACCCATTCTTCTTCTACTGTATTTCTTTCTCCCATTCCTGTCAATTGTTCCCTTATGCTCTCCCTGAAACTCTCTACAACCTTTGGTTCTTTCAGTTTATCCAGGTCCCATCTCCTTAAATCCCCACCTTTTGGCAGTTTCTTCAGTTTCAATTTGTAGTTCATAACCAATAGATTGTGGTCAGAATCCACATCTGCCCCTGGAAATGTTCCTAAATCTCTGTCTTACCGTTATATAATCTATCTGATACCTTTTAGTATCTCCAGGATCCTTCCAGGTATATAACCTTCTTTTATGATTCTTGAACCAAGTGTTAGTTATGATTAAGTTATGCTCTGTGCAAAATTGTACAAGGCGGCTTCCTCTTTCATTTCTTCCCCCCAATCCATATTCACCTACTATGTTTCCTCCTCTCCCTTTTCCTAGTGACGAATTCCAGTCACCCATGACTATTAAATTTTCGTCTCCCTTCACTACCTGAATAATTTCTTTTATCTCGTCATGCATTTCATCTATTTCTTCATCATCTGCAGAGCTAGTTGGCATATAAACTTGTACTACTGTAGTAGGCATGGGCTTTGTGTCTATCTTGGCCACAATAATGCGTTCACTATGCTGTTTGTAGTAGCTAACCCACACTCCTATTTTTTAATTCATTATTAAACCTACTCCTGCATTACCCCTATTTGATTTTGTATTTATAACCCTGTAATCACCAGACCAAAAGTCTTGTTCCTCCTGCCACCGAACTTCACTAATTCCCACTATATCTAACTTTAACCTATCCATTTCCCTTTTTAAATTTTCTAACCTACCTGCCCGATTAAGGGATCTGACATTCCACGCTCCGATCCGTAGAACGCTAGTTTTCTTTCTCCTGATAACGACGTCCTCTTGAGTAGTCCCCGCCCGGAGATCCGAATGGGGGACTATTTTACCTCCGGAATATTTTACCCAAGCGGACGCCATCATCATTTAATCATACAGTAAAGCTGCATGTCCTCGGGAAAAAATACGGCTGTAGTTTCCCCATGCTTTCAGCCGTTCGCAGTACCAGCACAGCAAGGCCGTTTTCGTTAATGTTACAAGGCCAGATCAGTCAATCATCCAGACTGTTGCCCCTGCAACTACTGAAAAGGCTGCTGCCCCTCTTCAGGAACCACATGTTTGTCTGGCCTCTCAACAGATACCCCTCCGTTGTGGTTGCACCTACGGTACGGCCATCTGTATCGCTGAGGCACGCAAGCCTCCCCACCAACGCAAGGGCCATGGTTCATGGGGGGTTATTGTTATTACAAATTCAAATTCTGTAGTAGCATTCATCAAGAGCTCATAAGCCTATGTCCGTACGAATGTTCAAATGTTTAGCCGACGTCCATGCGAATATTCATTACAGTATCATGTGAAAATCTGAAGTAAATCAGTAAAGAGATTTTCGAGATTTTCGGTAACAGCGTTTCCTCTTTATATGCAAAACATGTATTTAAATATAATTTTAATTAAGCAAATATTTTGTCTGTGTGCGTCCGAATGTTCATTACAGTATGGTGTGAAAATTTGAAATAAATCGGCCAAGAAGTTCTCTAGATTTTTGGTAACAATGTGTCCTATTTTTTTGCTACGTTCATATTTATATATTAAAAAATTTTGCCTATGTCCGTACGAAAGTTCGTTAGTCTGTTTCTTGTTAGTTGCTTGAAAACACTATGTTCTGTTCCCAGGTTGCAGAAGCTGCCTTCGACGTTTGTGGCAATGTAAGAACGCAAACGGCAGATGTTGGGGAAAAAAAGCAGCTCATCTAATTAACAGACCTTCCTTACCACATCTGAAAGAAGTACAAATACCTCAAACAAAAATACCATAAAACGTAACAGTACTCACAATTAATCCAGTTTATCAGATAGAAAAACAAACCGCAGAAGCAGACTTTCTCCGAAAAGCAGCAGCTACCACGTGCAAGGCACAGTTAACACTGAAAGTGAGACACGTACTGCCTACAGCACAATGTTGCCTCTTCACAGTTTGCAGTGCGACTAGCCAGGGATTTATCGACGTATGTGCAATCACATCGCGTTTTGGGTAGGAATCAGCGGCCAGTTCGCGAAATGACTGGCTAAAGACTGATGTAGGCCGATTCTTTCAAGTAATCCTTTGGCCAATCCTTTCGGTCGAATTGCGAAATTGCCTGCCAATTCGCGATCTGGGCGGTCTTCGGGGTTAGGCCGTAATACATCCATTAACCAAGTCAGGAGAAAGGGAGCTGCCGTATCAATCATCCTGCTTAATGGTAGATTATTTTTGATGTTCTGCACGTCTTTACACGGTCACTTCTTCTCAATACTGTCTCTGCGTTACTCTTCTATGCTTATACTTTATGCCAGTGTCTCTCAGCATCTTAATAAGTTATCGCCAGAGTAGCTTGTCAAATGGTTTCTCTGAGTCGATGAGGGCAATATATATGTTTTGACCCTTCTTTAGTCGCCTCTCAAGATAAATCGTAAGTCACGTACTGCTCTTGGAATCCATACACCTCTTCGAAACCCGAGCTGGTCGTCCGTGGTCGTTAGGCAATCTTGTAAAAATCTAAAGTAAATTGAAGAAAATCTGAATTATAAGTTTTTGCTACCAACGCTAAACAACGACATGTCTTTATGTAGCAGTATAGAATGTTACAAAAATATTCTACACATAAATTAACTATCTGACAGATTTTGAGAACGGATGCAGAACTCTACTGACAAAAGTTCGGCGGTTGTTCTTGGATATTTCCTGATTATTGTGGTAAAAGGACCTTCAGTTTCCTGTTGTTCCTTAAAGAGCTACAATAATTCGGCCTCATTACAAAATTATCTTTGTTTCTCTGAAAATATTTTCTCGACAGTGAATAGTTGTGTACTACCTAATTACCAGAATGTAGTAACACGAAAGGATCGTTTTTGTTTGTGCACCTGCTTACAGGTGCTAAACTACTGTGATGTGGCTGCTGTCGCTGAAGGAACAGCTGTGTCTAACTTCGTCCTGCTACTTTCCCATTGTATACACGAGGTGCATGTTGATCAACTTCTCGTCAGTTATTTCCATGATACTGTGTGTCAGTGTTACCGTAGAGCTAACACTGTCCGAAAAACAAACCCGAGACAGAACATAGTACGTAGTACTGAAAGCAAGGTTGAGGACCAAGATTAAAGTAGCCGTTACTGTTGTTAACAGCAGAGACCACGACCGAAAGGAACGAGTTTGTTTGCAAGTAACGAACACAGCACATACCGTCGACATTTGCGCTGTTGTGCAGATATTTTCCGTGTAATAGCGATACAAGGTGTAATAAATGAAACGAAATATAATTAATCTGTAAATAGCGACCGTAGAGCATGGATCCATTGCACCAAAATATTCAGATAACATAACGGAACAATCTCCGACATATTTTCGGCGAATTTATGGTTCATTTTGTATAATGGCTGATTTACGGTTTCTTATTCACATTGTTGGTGAACAATTTGAAAGCTTAGAAGGGCTCCATATTTATATGATTCACGGAGCCGTAGTTTTAGCCAGTTTGGCGGCACTGCAAAAAAGAATCTAGTAGCAATATTCGTCGTCAGTACTTTAACATAGAGAGGCAGTTCTTTGTAAACGGACAATTCTTTCATTTCGTTGTCTGCTTTTAATTAATTACAGTTTCGCACGCGCACTGAACGACTGCAGACACAAGGGAACATGTACTAGTTATTATTCTGTATGACTGTTCTACGCCCCCTGTGGAATGGAACTTTATTCTCTGTGAAACCTCTAGTTCGGCTACCGAGCAATGTAGCAAACAGTTGGACCATCAATAAGTTCTAGTAGCAGTACTCGTCGTCAGTACTGGAATATCGAGAGGCAGATTTTTGTAGACGGGTAATTCTTTCATTTCGTTGCCTGCTTTTAATTAATTACAGTTTCGCATACCCACTGAACGACTGCAAACACAAGGGGAAATATACCAGATACCAGTTATTATTCTGTAAGATAGTTCTACGACCCATGCGGAGTGGAACTTCATTCACTGAGAAACCTCTAGTGGGGCTACCGAGAAATGTAGCGAACAGTTGGACCGTCAATAAGTTCTCACAAAAAAAAAAGAGGAAAAGGTTCGAAATATGGAAAATGAATACATAAGTCTGTGGGAATGTACACACCACACTTAAAGACTGACATATTTCGTACACAGTTTCAGAAACATTTGCTCAGACTTTAAATGTGCCAAGATAGAATCTAAGGAAACCATTAGTTTATGAAACTCACGGGAAAAGATGCGTATAATCAAAACAGTCCAAATTACGTATCTAACTAATCTGGGGTAGGTCTTAAAGAAATTTATGTGTATACCTACCCGTAATAAACAGACATCAAAAGGAGTTTTGCATCACCTCGGTTCCGAGAGTTCCAGAACCTGTACAGAAAATTGGCATAGAGATCTACACAAAATCGTTTCCGCTCTTTTTATTGCTCATTAAAACCACACATTGCATGTTGTACCACCATACAGTGTGGCCTTCAGAGGTGGTGGTCCAGATTGCTGTACGCACTAGTACCTCTAATACCCAGTAGCACGTCCTCTTGCATTGGTGCATGCACTATCCACAAGTTCATCAAGGCACTGTTGCTCCAGATTGTACCACTCCTCAATGGCGATGCGGCGTAGATCCCTCAGAGTGGTTGGTGGGTCACGTCGTCCATAAACAACCCTTTTCAATTGATGCCAGGCATGTTCGATAGGTTTCATGTCAGGAGCACATGTTGGCCACTTTAGTCGAGCGATGTCGTTGTCCTGAAGGAAGTCGCTCACAAGATGTGCACGATGGGGGCGCGGATTGTCGTCCATGAAGACGAATGCCTCGCTAGTATGCTGCCGATATGGTTGCACTATCGGTCGGAGAATGACAGTCACGAATCGTACAGCAGTAATGGCGCCTTCCTTGATCACCACCGGCGTACGTGGGCCCCACATAATGCCACTCTGAAACAGCAGGAAACCTCCACCTTGGCCCACTCGCTGGACACTGTATGTAAGGCGTTTAGCCTGACCTGGTTACCTCCAAATACATCTCCGATGATTGTCTGGTTGGAGGCATATGCGACACTCATCGGTGAAGAGAACGTGATGCCAATCCTGAGCGATCAATTCGTTATGTCGTTGGACCAATCTGCGCCGTGCTGCATGGTGTCTTGGGTGTAAAGATGGACCTCGCGATGGACGTCGGGAGTGAAGTTGCGCAACATGGAGCCTATTGCGCACAGTTTGAGTCTTAACACGACGTCCTGTGGTTACACGAAAAGCTTTATTCAACATGGTGGCGTTGCTCTCGGGGTTCCTCTGAGCCATAATCAGTAGGTAGCGGTCATTCACCGCAGTAGTTGCCCTTGGGCGGCCTGAGCGAGGCATGTCATCGACAGTTCCTGTCTCTCTGTATCTCCGGCATGTTCGAACAACATTGCTTTGGTTCACTCCGAGACGCGTGGACACTGCCCTTGTTGAGAGCCCTTCCTGGCACAAAGTAACAGTGCTGACGCGATCGAACCGTGGTACTGACTGACTAGGCATGGTTGAACTACAGACAATACCAGCCGTCGTACCTCCTTCCTGGTGGAATCACTGTAACTGATCGGCTGTCGGATCCACTCCGTCTACTAGGCGCTGCTCGTGCATGGTTGTTTACGTCTTTGGGCAGGTTTAGTGACATCTCTGAACAGTGAAAGGGACTGTGTCTGTGATACGATATCCATAGTCAGCATCTATCTTCAGGAGTTCAGGGAACCGGGTTGATGCAAAACTTTTTTCATGTGTGTGATATTGCTGTAAACAAATCTCGAAACTGACTGTCTGAAGCTGTCAGAAATCTAATTTTTGGGGGAAAAAGCCGAAAAACTTGATTCCGAACTTAAGTTATTCAACACACTAGAAGTTATTTGAGCAGAACAGAGTTTGTGCTGGCAACGGGTTTCATCCTGCGGTCTAGACTAAGCGTTGCTATTATGTGTAGAACTACACTGAGGGGCCAAAAGTAGTGGGCCACCTAGTACCGAGTCGGACCTCACTTTGCACGATGTAGTGCAGCAGCTCGACGTGGCATGCATTCAACAAGTCATTGCAGGTTTCCTGCAGAAATATTGAGCCATGCCGCTTCTATAGCTGTCCATAATTCCGAAAGGGTTGTAAACGCAGAATTTTGTGCATGAACTGACATCTCGACTATGTTCCATAAATGTTCTACAGGACTAATGTCGGGCTATCTAGGTGGCCAAATTATTCTCTCGAAGCGTCCAGAGTGTTCTTCAAACCAATCGCAATCAACTGTGATCCAGTGACATGTCACAAATGTCATCCATAAAAATTCCATCGGTCTTTGGAAACATGAAGTCCTTGAATGGCTGCAAATGGTCTCTAAGTAGCCGAACATAAACAGTTCCAGTCAATGATCGGTGCATATGGACCGGACGACCCAGTCCATTCCATGTGAACACAGCCCATACTATTATCAAGCCACCACCAGCTTGATAAGTGCCTTGTTGAGAACTTTGGTCCATGGGTTTGTTGGGCCAGCGCCACACTAGAACCCTAAAATTTGCTCTTTACGCTTCTTGTCACTATCATTTCTCAGTTTACATTGGAGCTTAGTGTTACGTTTTTCACACGCCATAATTATCAAGTATTTCACACGATAACAAGAAAAGCACAATTTGAAGAGCAAAAATAAGAAAAGACATTAACATAGCACCGAAAATAATATCTAGTTAATTGCAAGTACATCTGTGAAATACTTAGTGCAAATCTACATGCATGCCACAACTGTTTTACTGTGCAACAATGAAAAACTACAACTACAAAGGAAATTCTCTCTATAATTATGCACTAGCAATAAACAATAGTTACACTAATTACACAAACCACAAGAAAAAAATCAGAAGATTCCAGGTTTGAATCCTGGCAGGGTTGCCATATGAAACGTCCCCTTAGAAAAATTAATGAATTACTGTGCTGGAAAACCTCTTACGTTATTTGATTTTCAAATAGCTGAGCAAAACTGAACGTACTCAGGCATTTCGCTCTTTCCTTATTCTGATCAACACTAAACTGACACACAATATTTTTAGCGCAACGCAATCTCACTTTCAAAAATCCCTACAAAAGAAGGGCTCTGACTAACAATAACCTATACCTTTCATGAATCACTTACCTCACAAAAATCTTCGTTACTCGAACTACCGCAATACAGCGAGCGCCATTACTGCTAGCTAAATAAAAGATTCAAACTACTGAAGGCACTAACTACTGATAGGCATAGTTAGCAAATGAAAGATTTTGATAGAGAACAAACGAATTTACCTTAATAATGTTCTAAAGTTATATATATATATATATATATATATATATATATATATATATATATATATATATATATATATAAGTTCATGATATCCAATGTTACAAATTTGCTCTTTCTGATGGACACACGTCCAGATTGCCCGCTCTCAAAATTCTGCCATTTCTCTCCCCACATCCACCACTGCTGGCGGCTCACCTCCAACTGCGCAACGCTACGTGCTGTTCACATCCAACTGCCCAACACTACAACAGCGAAAATTCCAACAATGTCAACCAGCCACAGACTGCACACAGTGCAGTCAGTGATTTTCATACAGCGCGCTACGTGGCGTTACCAATATAAAAACCTAAACAGCCTACTTACACTACGTATAGCAAAACTGAGATCGTCCGAAGGAACAGAACTGCAAAAGATTTGGGTGCTAGAGTTGCAGCTTTTCTGGCAGCATCACAGCCTCAAGCTCCAGCAAGCGGACTTGGACGGGAACACACTAAGAACGAAACGTTAGTATCAGCATCGACAAGCGGGTAAGGGCGTTACTGGATCAGTTGTAGATAAACGTCACACAGGGGCTCTGGAGAGCACTGAGGAAATCAGAGTATGCAACAGATTTAGGGATTCCTTGTCGCCGTATGCATACGTTGTTCTATCAAAGGTCAAAACTCTGATACAAAAATCGATTACTGGACTAAAAGGTGATATCTGAAGACCATTTACTGCCAATACGAGGTTCACGTCCTGTACCCGTATTGGTGGGTACGGGTCCCAAATTCAAACAATGGACGCAGTATTTTCTTCGCAGCAGGGCGAGGTAATCTTCGAATTTTCCATCGATCAACCAGCCTTCCATCTACGTTGGTCGGCCGACATCTAGCCCTAGGCCCTTCAAATGTACTGCTCCTCTTCTGGCACTTGTCTCTGAGATGCCCGTAAGGGACTCACGTATACAGTATACGCCTCATTTTAGTCTGGTTCTAATTTTGAAGTCACTAAGTACTCCACTCTAATTACTGTAGTGAGACAGTCTTCAAATATGGAAAAATCGACACAAACTATCGGGATGAAAATTTTTTATTGTTATTGGTTCAAAGGGCTCTGAGCGCTATGGGACTTAACTGCTATGGTCATCAGTCCCCTATAACTTAGAACTACTTAAACCTAACTAACCTAAGGACATCACACACATCCATGCCCGAGACAGGACTCGAACCTGCGACCAGCGGTCGCGCGGTTCCAGACAGTAGCGCCTAGAACCGCTCGGCCACTTCGGCCGGCCGAATTATAACACAGTTGAGTTGCAAAGATATACAGAAAAGTCAACTGCATCATATGTGACACCTGGGCGCGAATAATTATTATTTCCTGTTCATACAAAGCTATGTACTGAAGGAAACGAAATCAGTTCTGAAATTCTAAAATATTGCAGATTTGAGTTATACAGCCTCACCACCAAGAAGCACCCTCTGCCTCACTCCAGAAAACGGCACGCATGGAACTGACGCAGATTTAAATGCAGACGTACGACGCAAGATTTGATAAAAATTTAAACACACCCCACAGGCCTTACAAAATGTGTTCGACAATGTGAAGTGGTGCAAACTGTTTGAAATCATCAGAAAGATTGGTATGCGGTATGAAGGAACACGGGTAACATAAAACATGTACAGAACGAAGAGCTGCTGGTAATAAAGAAAAAAAAAAGAATTAAATATGTTCTCGGATTAAAATTGGCGTAAGGGAGGGGGAGAATGTTTTTTTCTCAATTGTTGGAGATCATAAAAAGGTTTACCCACCATCTTCCTTCTCGTGCATCATTCGCGAAGGGAACAAAAAATGGGAGGCGGCGGGGGGGGGGGGGGGGGCGGGGAGTGACTGTGTGGTACACAAAGTACACTCTCATTCACGTCATAAGGTGGCTAAATATGGACGATATGCATATAGAAAGCAAGATTTAAATGAAAAAAAGGGTATACACCGAAGAAGAAGTGAAGGAAATGAAAGAAAAGTTCAATAGTGGGTTAAAACGTGCATTAAAATGCACAGTGAAAAAATAAGAGCGATAGCATTCACCGATGACGTTGCTATCGTTTGAGCTAAACTAAGAATTTCAAGACCTGTTGACTGAGACGAAGAATGCACTAAATACGCAATATGACTTGAGACTTAGCCAACTAACTAAGAAAGCAGTGAGAATCAGCAGAAATGAGATGAGCGAAAACATGTCATCGAAACTGAGATCCACATTGTAAACGAAATGAAGTTGTTTTACGAGGGAACTAAAAAAATTAAGTTGCACATAGATATGGCAAAGCCAAGTGACATTCGATGAGCCGGCCGGAGTGGCCGAGCGGTTCTGGGCGCTACAGTCTGGAACCGCGCGACCGCTACGGTCACAGGTTCGAATCCTGCCTCGGGCATGGATGTGTGTGATGTCCTTAGGTTAGTTAGGTTTAGGTAGTTCTAAGATTTAGGGCACTGATGACCACAGCAGTTAAGTCCCATAGTGCTCAGAGCCATTTGACATTCGATGAATGCTGCAGTACACACCAGAACGACACAGACCCATGCCACTAGTTTACATGATAGTTACCAAGTCTTCGTAACAACGATCGGAGCGTTCTGCTAAATCTTCAGTTCTTTGACGACAGAAATCCGCTGCTTGGCCACGGAATCATTCGCGAACCGCTGTGTGATCGTTCTTATTGTTGGAAAATCTTTTTTCCCCCAGACAGTCATCCAGCTTGCAGACAAGATGGAAATCGCATGGTGCAAGATCTGGACCTCCCGATCAGGGTCACAAAAATCTGTCGCGTTGGTCAGATTGTTCAGACAACTTCGCTATGGATGGACGTGATACCACATTTGCCCTACGTCCCGCTAGAATATCAAGGTAAATTTCTGTGGAATCTAGACGTTTTGCCCACAGGAATCACACTTCGCGGATACTTTAACTTTCGAGTATGTTTTTAATTCCTAAGCCATTCCAACTACACATTACACGGTACCTGGAATTCGTACTGCAGCCGAACTGTGTATACAGGAAACCGGCATCATTTACTCTGTTCCCACATTAATTGTGCAAAGGTCTCGACATGAGACAGTATCTTAACATAGTTTCCGAAGTTTATAAATAACCAGAAAGCAAAATAATACATAATGGACGAAACAAGGAGGACTTAAGAAACAAAAAAAAAAAAAAAAAGAACTCAGGAAAAACAACCAGGCCTCACCAAAAGAAGTCCACTACTATCAAAAAATCAGAAATGTTCCTTAGCCCTAGGAAGAATTTCTGAGACTACATATCTGGAGTACTACGGAAGAAAATCGTGTGGTCTGTGGAAAAACAGGACAAGAAGTGATTAGAATCGCGTAAGATGTGACGTTACAGAAAGATACGAAAAATTAAGTAGACTGACACACTGATTAAAATAGAAGAGGAAAGAAATATATGGAAGCAGCGAATGTGGCTAGAACATTTGTTAAATCTGTAATGATGCCAAGAGCCAATGAGGGCTAAAACTGAAGTACAAGTCAGACACAGAACACATAAAACATCTAAGTGTAGTTGCTTAAGCAGTCCTCTGATTTAATGAGATTGGCACATAACGAATCAAACTAGCTATTAGGTTGACGATCCATCTGTAGCTATAATCTGCAAATCTCTGTGAAATGCATGGGAAGGATATTTCCCGTTCAGCCAGTCGTTCGAGTTTCTTGGCGTTCCATTCTAGTACTAAAGGTGAGAAGAAAGATTGCTTAAACACCTCTGTGTGCGCTGCATTTAGTATAATCCTGCCTTCGCAATCCTTGTGGGACAATACGTAGAAGGTTACAGTGTACTCCAGACTTCATCACCTGGAACTTGTCCTTGAAAAATGTTAATTTTTGAAGCATCTACCACTTCAATTTTTTCAACATCTCCTCGACGCTCTTCAGTGGGTCAAACGAATATGTGACCGTCCGTACTGAATTTTTTTGCACACGTTTAGTATCCCCTTTTTGGGAGGAGTCCCACACACCTGAGGAATACTTTGTAACAATATTAATAAGGAGAGGAAGCTGAACAATGGATTGCCTCAAGGATCAGTTCTCTCACCACTATTGTTCAACCTATATCTATATGATCTAACTGACACTTCGTTCAGAACATACTGCTATGCCGATGACCTGGCTCTAGCCGTACGATACCAGGAAATGAAGACAACAGACCTGTCTGCATTAGATAATTACTTCAGAATATGGAGACTCCAGCCCAGTGTGCGTATAACAGAAGTGTGTTGCTTCCATTTAAATAATCGGTTGGCGAACATAAAACTGGAAGTAAGTTTCAGAGGCAGAATTCTTCGACATAACTGGAACCCAAAATACCTTGGTGGCCATCCTGGTCCATACACTACGCTTCAAACAACACCTTTTTAAGTTGAGGACTCGAAACAACATCTTCAGCAATCACTCTGCATTATTCAGCTCTGGGCTTGGTGTACTCAAGTGCTGAGTATTGTGCACGGGTGTTTGGATGAACAGTCATCACGCAAGGCTTTTTGACACCCAGATGAACACGACAATGCTCATAATATCTGGCACAATCAGATCTACTCCAGTTTATTGGCTTCCACTGTTAACCGGTATAATGCCTCCCGATCTACGCAGATGTCCTGCCCTTATGAAAGAATTCCACAAGATCTCCAGGAATTCGAACCTACCCGTGCATAGCGACTTGCCACTTAAATCGAAAGAGACTGAAATCACACCATCCAACTCTGTGCGATGCTGCAGAAATGGTTGCTCAGGATTTCAAACCGCATGAAGAATGAAAAGGTCGGTGGGAAGCAGGGATCGGTGTGCACCTGCATAACATCTTCTCAGGTGCTAAACTTCCAAGTGGATTCGACCTACCACGCAAGACCTGGACAACTCTTAACAGAATCCGTACCGGCAATGGCTGATACAATGATGCTCTCTTTAAGTGGAAGAAGCTGCCTAATCCAGGCTGTGACTGTGGGGCTCCATACCAGACAGTTCATCAGATTGTCAGTGAATGCAGGATTCGAGCCTATCACGGTGCTGAAGAGGACTTTCTGCTGGCAACTCCAGATGCAGTGCGCTGGATTGAAGGACGGGATATTCAGTTGTAAAGCCAAACTTAAGTTTCTTGTGTGTCAATATGTTCATAAGTACATATAATTTAATTTTATGATATGTCTGTAATAGTCATACGCTAAATAAATAAATAATGTCCTTGAGAAATGTAAATTTTTGAAGCATCCACCATGTAACCTCCCCACAAAATTAAATAAATGATATGAATATGATTCTAATTTAGTGTAACCTCCCCCCAAAAATTTAATTCACATTTATTCTCCCCACAAAATTCATTCACATTTGGTGTAACCTCAAAACAGAAAAATTCCTAAACCTGTCAACAGTAAAAAATATAATTATGTCATTCACATTCAGTGTAACGTCCCAACAAAAAATAAATTCAGTAACCTGGTAATAATATAATTGTCGCACACTCATAACTTTTCAATAATTGACTGTGAATTTAACCTGGTAAATTTTGGACGTCAGCAGTGCTGCGTCATGGCCCTGAAAGATCATTCTGAATAAAAAAGAGAAAAATTCTTACCTCAATGAAGTCGCCGGATAACGCATATATATCTGCTCTTACAATAAATTTTTCCGGCACAGCCCTGTGCAATGCTGGCCGATAGATTTGTCATTTGTGAAAGGAAGCAACTGATTTTTTTTTGCAACAATGGGGATGATCATGGATTGGAGAAATTAGTAAATTCTTTAAATTGAAATGAATGGTTGTTAAAAGTTACTTTTTATGAGAAAGATTATTATTACGAGATTTTTAAAACATTTACATGGGAGTTGAGATAACATTACTAGATATGCTCGGACCTCTTACATAAAGCTTCACTGGGGGGGGGGGGGGGCAAAAATTTGGCAGCGATGGTGAGTCAATTGGACTTGCCATGAGCAACAAATTTTTCTATAATGTACTTAAATAACTAAGTTTACAGTCGCAGAGTATATACATATATTACATATATATAAGTGCAGAACATCAAATGAAACAGAGTGCACATGCACTGAGTACAGAAGATATCATGAAATGACAAAATTTATATGCAATGAGTACAAAACGTATTAACAAATGACATAAAGTGCACACGCACTGTATATATTTTTACCATTTTACAAGAACTAGGAAAGGAAAGGGAAGGATTGAATCATGGTTGTAGCACAGTAAGTTGCACGTAACTGCACTGAAAGTCCATATCTTTCTACAGAAGCACAACACCAAGTGAGACAATCTGAAGTTCTCTTCCCTGAAGTATTAATCAGTGTAGCCAAGACACTGAAATGTTGTATTAATATTCAATGTTATCATTTTGGTAGTACATTAGGTACACCAAACATTAGGACCATAATAACATCTCCATCGTTCAAGGTGGTGGACAGCATGATGTGTCAACACCACATTCATGTAGAATCCATACTCTTTCACCAACGTAGAATTAGTGCAAAATCCAAATATAGTGCTCCGTGATCATGAGGATGGACAGGACAAATGGATATTGCAGTAATTTCTGGTAATTAGGTCGGCAGGTGAAGGACATTAAGTCTTATGCTAGTCATCATTGAGAATTACACTAATCTACCAACCGATTTGAGTAATTGTTGGCACTCATTGCCTAGTTACTAAACATTTCTGTACTATGTATGGAGTATTACAGAACGTTAATCATTAGTCATCAAATTACAGTGAATATTGGCACTCATTGGCCAGTTACAAACCATTTTTATGCATTATTCAGAAGTGGTCATTTAAAGCAAGAGTTAATTAATGGCATAGCATTTACATAATTCATCTAATTATAGCAATCATTGGCAATCATTGGCCAGTTACAAACCATTTTTATGCATTGTTCAGAAGTCATCATTTGAAACAAGAGTTAATTAATGGCATAACATTTACATAATTCATCTAATTATAGTAATCATTGGCACTCATTGGCCAGTTACAAACCGTTTTTATGCATTGTTCAGAAGTCATCATTCAAAACAAGAGTTAATTAATGGCATAGCATTTATAGAGTATAACAAAATATTATCTACAGAAATTAGTGGCATAACATTTATGCATTATTACAAAACATCATTCAGTATTACTCAGAACTCATCATTCAAGTGACATAGGATATATTTAAAATGTAACACACTGTAAGTCTTACTGAAGGTCTGTGGTCCAATAATACAAAGATATAATGGATTCAATGCATCTGAGAAATTTGCATTATATTTAGAACTAGAAATACATCTTAAACTAGTAGCATTATTTGGTTGTATACTGGTAATAGCTGGGACTGGCAATTTTTTTTTTTTTTTTTTTTTTTTTGTGCTAGCAATACATTGCGGTGGGATCGATAATTAACTGCTGGGGCATGAAAATATTTGCTTTTGACTTATTGCTGAAAATAACGATTAATAACGTCATTCGTCATGAGTCAGCTGTAGCAAGGTTATGAAACAAGTAGAGTATATGTGATCACATTCATGAATGACACACACAAATGGGTAAAAAAATGCAAGTACTAGAACAGGTTTAATGACTAACTGCTTATAGCACATTAATATCATGAATAGCTGCTCCTGGAAAAAAAAACACAAAATGGATTACTGAGCTGAAAGAAGAAACGCATATTATGCTGAAAAGTAGTGAACTTCGAATTAACAGGTAATGAAACGTGTACTCAATATGTATGTACTCTAGCTGTCCTTTCCAAACCATTCAGTTATTATACCATGCGACATAAAACATACTGTCAAAACGAACTGCAACAAATACTTAAATAACTACATAGCATCTATTAACTAACAGTAAATATAAAAACTTCATCATTATCATCATCTGTAAAGAAAAAGCTTTATTATTCATATTAGCATATTCTTCATATAACTATTCATCATCATTCATTATCATCTGCAAAAAAGACACTTCATTATACATTATTCATATTACCATTTACTTCATACAACTATTCATAGTATAGAGTTTCTTATTTCTAGCATATTTCATCACTAAAACTAGGATGTGTAGTTCTGTCTGACAGCCTGCATCAATCGCCTCGTGTTCTGAAAGAAAAATAGTTAGGTAAGACTGCTATCATACGATGTGTATAGTATATTCTTGTTAATGCTTGTTAATTCTGATCCATTTACTCTTCATCACAAGGTATTGCATTTGCTTTCGTTCATTCCGAAGGTGAAATTCCCATTTCATAGTAATCCACTGTGGTTTGTTTAATTTATTTCTTTTACACGTTATTGCTTTCTGAAAATGATGAATAAGGATTAATATCTTGCATTTAAATCATATACTCATTATATAAAAACTTGTTTCTAGTGATATAATTTAGCATACAGCATAGCATGACAGAAAACGTATTATGTCGAAAACATAGAGAGTGTTCAGGTGCAAAAATGTACACACAGTCTCATAATGCAGTAGCCAAAAGTGTAGAATAGTCAAGATATTGAGATATCATAAGGAAAAAATGTCAGTGTCAACTGGTGTCAGTTATATGTTAAAGATTTCGCAGTGCATACAAACAAAACAGGAAAACAATCATACACACACGAAAAATGGAAAATATGCACGGTCTGATATATAACGACAAGAAAAGCGACCTGCTAACCTTACCTTGCCGGGCACTTGCCAAGAAAAAATATGATAATCATCAGTAAGTAGTCACATAAATATAATTGCTTAAGTGGTCATAAAATATGTAAGTTTATCTGGAAAAATGTGCACGGTCTGATGTGTAACGGCAAGAAAAGCGACCTGCTAACCTTACTTTACCGGGCACTTGCCAAGAAAAAATATGATAATCATCAGTAAGTAGTCACATAGATAGAATTGCATATTTGGTCATAAAATATCAGGAAAAGGCATTACAGTGTGATAAATCATAAAGTATGTTAATTCTATAAAGGGTTTAATATTGGAGACATGGTGACTGCCTCTGCTTTTTCTGGTTCTCAAAGTTTCGACGTGTACTACATTGGGGTGAGGAATGCTGCGAATTCGATATGGACCTGCATATAGAAGTTCAAATTTACTGCATCTATTCTTTCCTTTGTTGGATAAACAGTGTGTACGTACTAATATCTTCTGTCCAATGTGAAAGTCCGGCGTGTACAAACCTGTTTTTGCTGTCTTCTCCGGCGCTCTGCGGCACGTTCGATATTGTTGAGTGCAATGTCAACTATTTCATGGTGGCGTAGTCGACGAGATGTAGGAAAGGATACTAATTCTTTAATTTTGTTAGGTGGTTCAACATTTTTCAGTATAACAGTCGGAGATAACATAGTAGATTCATTTGGTATGGAGTTAAGTACATCCTGGAATGACAGTATGTGTGTATCCCAATCAATATGTTTTTTATGGCAGTGTATTCTACATAGTTTACCAATTTCATTCATTAGTCGTTCACAAGGGTTCGAAGAAGCGTGATACTTGGATATATAGATCGGAGAAATGTTTCTTGCTCGTAACATACGTTCCATATAGCAGATCGAAACTGTGGTCCATTGTCGGAAATTGCTTTCAATATATACCCTACATGAAATAGAAAATGTTTTACAAATGCTTTCGAAACAGATTTAGCAGTAGCTTTGCGTAACGGAGTGAAGGTAACAAATTTTGAAGTGAGTTCAACAGCGACAAAGATGTAACAAAAACCTCTATTAGATCTGGGAATCGGACCAAAAATGTCTACAGCGGCCATGTGTCTCAATTTAAGAGGTACAATGGGATGTAACGGAGGAATATGTGAAGTCGTGTCTGACTTAGCTTTCTGACAGATTTCGCATGACGCTAAAACTCGCCGTATAAGTTTCTCCATCTTGGCAAAATAACAGTTCTGTCTCAGTATAAGAAAATATTTTCTGGCTCCGTGATGTGTGTAACTTAAATGAGTATACCAAATCAATTTGTTAACAAGTTCGTCAGGAATGCATAGTAACCAGTTGTTGCTGTCAGGGTGAAGGCAGCGAAACAGAATGTTATTGCGTACAGTGTAATAGTTTCTGATGGTAACATTATTCCTATCTTGCCAAAGGTGTTTAATTTCTTTCCACACATTGTCTTTGCTCTGCTCTTGTGCTATATCTCGTAATGACGACGAAATGAAATTTTCAAATGCAACTTGTTGGATATACATGACGCTAAAATTTGCTTGGCAGAAGTTGGTTGCGATGTCTTGCTGATTGTTGCTGAGAGAACGGGATAGTGCGTCTGCTACAATATTTTGTGTGCCGGGAATGTGAACAATTGTAAAATTAAATTCCTGTAAATAAAGTTTCCATCTGCTTAACCTGTCGTGTGTAAATTTTGCGGAAAGTAAAAACTGGATAGCTCTATGATCTGTGTAAACGGTCGTATGTCTTCCATAAAGAAAATGCCTAAATCTCGTAAATGCTCACACAACACATAATGTTTCAAGTTCTGTGACAGAATAATTGCGTTCACCAGGTGACAGAATGCGCCTCGCAAAGGCGATGTTTTTAATTACTGTAGAACCATCTTCTTCAATTTCCTGAAAAATGTGTACGCCTAAAGCTGTGTTAGAACTGTCGGTGGCAATGGAAAAATTTCTAGTAAGATCTGGGTGTGATAAAAGTGGTGCATTCTGCAAAGCTTGTTTCAGATTGACAAATTCAAACTGCGCTTGGCTATCCCAGAACCAAATATTATTTTTACCTGTTAATTGACATAATCTAGGGGTGTCTAAAGCAGAGTAATGAATAAGTTTACGAAAAAAGTTAATTAAACCCAAAAAGCTGCGTATCTATTTCTTCGTCGTAGGTACAGTAATGTCACGTAAAGCTTGAAGTTTTTCCGTGTCAGGCGCAATGCCTTCTGCTGAAATTACGTGTCCAAGAAATTTTATAGAAGTTTTGCCAAAGTGTGATTTGCTAAGATTAATTGTGAGTCCTTGTGCACGAAAAGTTTGTAACAGTTGTTCAAGAATCAAATTGTGTTCAGACCAGCAAGCTTCTGCAATAAGAATGTCGTCTACATACGTTGTTATTCTGTCGGAAGTATAGTATTCAAACCACGAATAAACGCTGCTGAAGAAATAGTTAAACCGAACGGTAATTCGCAAAATTGGTAACAGTCACCAAAACAGAGAAAAGCTGTGTACTTTCTGCAGTTCGGATGGAGCTGAATTTTCTAAAACACCGATTTCAAATCTAATGTGGAATAAATAACAGTACCATGAAATTTCTGTAGAAGTTCTTCTAGTGTCTGTGGGCAATCTGTTTCATTAATAATAATGTCATTGATGTGATGTGAATCTAGTACGAGGCGAAGTGAACCATCCTTCTTCTTAACAGTATGGAGCGGGTTGATGTACGGACTAACTGCCGGTTCAATAATTCCTTGGTCAAGCATGGCTTGCAATTCTTTCTCAACTTGCTCTCTGTGAATATACGGAATAGGATAATGTTTGGCTTTAAACGTGTCGTGCTGTTTAACTTCAAATTCATACATAAAACCGAACATAGTACCAGGGACGTTGTCAAAAACTGGAGCTTGCTGTAAAAGAATTTTGCGTAGTTGCGTGCGTTCGTTGTCTGTATTTGCACTGCTCTGTTTAACTTTATCAGATATCATTTGCATAACGTCATAGTCCGCTTCGTCTGGAGTATTATAGTTGTGTATGTACGTATCAGTGAACAATGTGGAATGACAGTTCGTGTTCCGTGATGCAGAAATGACCTCTGTACGATTATTTGTTTGTTCTTCTACAGATAAAGAGTGCTGAAATTCTAAAGCCAGTTGTACATTTTCATCCTTTAACATTAAATAGGAATTTTGAAAGTCAATAATTGGGTCGTGTTGTACCAGAAAATTCGTACCTAAAATAACGTCTGTTGTCAATAAGGGAACAATCCAAAAATTTGAGTGAAACGTATGACCTGCAATACAAAATGATAAGTGTGTCTGTAACTTTACATTTACTCCTTTACCAGATACTGGTCCTTTTACTTTAGTTTTGCCTAATGGTAACGTAGGATAGGAATTCTTTTTGTTACATTCATTGAAAGTTTCCTCATTTGTAACTGACATAGGTGATCCAGAATCGATTACTGCTGAAAATTTGGATGATCCAATCTTTACTTCAATGACAGGGTGTGAAATGGTTTTTTGAATAACTGGTTTTTCATGCAAAAGAGTTCTCGGATGTCGTCAAAAGTAATAATATTTTCATGAACAAGATACTCTGTGTAAAAAGTATTGCTTGCGTTGCTGGAAGATTCATTCTGCACTGTATCTAGTCAAATTTTTTCTGACGTGCTGTTATTTTCGAGAGGATGCTGTGGCACTTCAACTGTTTGTACTGTTCTGTCATTTCTTCCTAACGTATTACGTTTGGGATGACATCTACTGTCTGGTTCATTCATGATAATCTGTTGTTGCGGATGATTCTGTTGCTGGTAAGACCGACTGTTACGCTGAAAATTGTGCCCATTACTTTTACGTCTGTCATAATAATCATTGCTATACGGCGCATTGCGATAGGAGTTAAAATGGTGTGTTTTTTTTTTTCGTACTGATTTCCTTGTTGCTGTGCGTTACTATTTGGCGGAGCCAACGCTATACGTGTAGGCAGCGAAACATTAAAGCTTGGTTGACCTTGCACATTACATTGTTGGTTAGGTATGCTAACCGGCTGGTTTTGTTGTTGTTGTGGGGAAAAACCTTTATTGTTACCAAAATGTGTCTGCGATTGCTGAAAATTTTGTACATGCTGAAGATTAAAATTTTGTCTGGTATTAAAGTTCTGGTGGTTGTCATTCCTGGCGCGTCTATTACCTTTGCTATTGAAATAGCGTGTATGATTGTAATTACTGTATGTTCGTTGGCCTTGGTTATGATGCGAAAAATTTTTGTTTATGAAGGAATAATCTGATTGCTGAGCTTCCAAAAGCTGTAACAGATCTCTGAATGCCGAAATATTTTCTTTCTGCTGTCCTGTTAAAAGTGATACTCTTAACGATCGTGGTAATTTAGAAATACGTAATTGGATAAGTGCAGATTCACTGTATGGCTCACGTAAGTACTGGTTTTGTTCGACCGTGTGTTCAAAAAATTGCGTGACAGTGGGAAAATTTGAGTTCTCATAATTCGGTAAACTAATTAATTGATCCTTGATTCCGCGCTGTGTCGTCTTCGACCAATACGCTGACAAAGC
This sequence comes from Schistocerca piceifrons, assembly GCF_021461385.2. Lineage (NCBI taxonomy): Eukaryota > Metazoa > Arthropoda > Insecta > Orthoptera > Acrididae > Schistocerca > Schistocerca piceifrons. The sequence continues at coordinate 689,820,608 of NC_060142.1, read as the reverse complement.
ATTCTGAAATTCTTCTACCGAATAGCATTGTCTCGCGATCGATCTCATACGAGTTGCCGGTTCGCCTTCCAAAAAACTACAAATAAATTCAACTTTGTGTGTTACTGGCCAAGTTGGTGGAAAAGCAAAGATAAATTGTTGTATCCAATCCAAGGGGTGAATCTGTGTTCTGTCATTTTTAAGTACCTTAAATTTTCTCACGGATAATAAGTGCTTGTAATCAAAATTATCGTCTCTGTATGTCTGAACAAGTTCAGGATTATATGATAATCTATTTGTCAGTGACTGTTCGGAATCTAACTCACGTACTCTCTGTAAATTACCTAAATTACACTGGCTGTTGTAGTGTTGCTCGTGGGGGGAAAAAAGAAAAAGAATTGTTATTTTATATTTTAAAAAAATGTCGAAAAAATGAATACTTTGGTGGGCCACTTGGCGACAGATCAGGGATTGATTACACTATTATACGTTGAGCATTAAATACCCGAATAAGAGCAGCATATTGGTATATATATTTGAGATCGTTCGGAAGAAATATTATCATTTCTGTGCATTTTTATAGTCGCGATGTAGTCATACCCGGATTAACACTAAGGGACCAGAAGATTTATGGACTTTAAAAGAAATGCAACACTACAGAATTAAAAAAAAATTTGCTCAGAAATAATAGGAAAACGATAGTGTTCCTTCTGCCTCATGCTGCGTTCGGCCCATCAGCGTGATCGTAATTTCTGGTGATGAACTAACACAAATTAATTATCAATGGATTGAATGAGGAGATGGAAATAATCAAGGTTAATTTACTAAAATAAGCACACTTTCATGTAACACACTTTTTTTTAATGCCACATACCTTTTCATATTAAATTACAATAGATGACCGTAGTGGTTAAATACTTTATACATAACAGTCAAAATGTCCTCTTGATGTTGAGTGTTCGTAATCAGTTACCAGAAACTACATGCTTTCTGATTGAAAAAAAAAATAACATTTAGCATTTTAACTCAATATTTTCACATAGAATATAAAATACAGTTGCGGAACGCAGCAAGTCCGCGTCCGCCTCTCCTGGAATACAAACAGTAAAAGGTGAGGCGCCAAAAGCCTCATTTGTCTTGAAACAACAGAATTCTTTTTTATACCATTAATCGATACATGTACATAGAGATTTACTGGCACCACGCAAGAACGGCAAAGATAAAGAATAATAGATTCTGTCGCTACAATGCGATGGTTCATTTCTTTTACTTTACAATTGTTCGATAGCTTTAGGCCATCAGGCGTTTATTATTGAGCGTATATTAATGTTTGTGAGGCGAAAATTATTAATATTACACTGCCTCCCATGAGGAGGGAAGGAATACCGAAGGTATTACTTTCATCCTCATGCCCATTGGAATATTTGTAATTTTCGGGTATAACATACAGGTTATTAAGAGTTTCATTTCACATTCATTCCATAATAAAAGAATTAACGTTTCAATTTGTAAATACTGACGGTGGATCATTGTGAATTTGTTCTGTTTTTCTATCAGTGTTGGCATGGATTCAGTCTTTCTTGATGATTCTTAAAATTAAGGCTATAAGCACACATATTTACAAAATTTATAATTAAATAAAGTCACACTTCATTTTTCATCATTGCAAAAGTAATTTGACTATCACAACTGGTACACAACTTTCTGTTTTGACTGTATTCATTATACTGTCATTGTCTTGTCGATTGACTGCCTTGTTCGTTGTCGCACTTAATTATACATTTATTTTCGTCGCACATACACTATTTATGATAGACTTGGATTGTAGAGCGGCCACTGGTGATGGCTTCGACAAGGAAGTCCATATCTTTCACTTTCAGGGCTCGAGTGTGGCTCTCCGAATTATTTCACATATGAAACAGATAAAATGTCTTATATTAGAATAGCTTACAAAACTAATTTTATATACATGTGGGATGGGATATAGGAAGGATCGGATCCTTTGACGTATTTTCGTGTGCTTATTTTCATTCGTATCGTGACCTCTCGTTAAAGTCTACATTTCAACAGTGTTCAGAAGTGACCTTGTGACTTGTCTCTGTGTACAATCAGTCATCATAATAATTACGCTAACTTCTCTATCTTAGAGTCTCTCGGAAGGTTTATGATACATACAAAAATGTTTTCAGCACTGGGTGTGAATGTTTTTTGCTACAGAATGTAGCGCACAGCAACTACTGTTGGCGGTTGAACGTTCACATTATTTCGTCACATGGTGGCTGTCCGCCTCCACTGTTGCGAGCAACCTTGAAATTCAGTCTGTGCGCGCGCACGTGACCGGAGCTTTCTTGCAGAGCGTTGATTTCGCGCTTGAGGTACCGTGCGTCGCTTTTGTTCGTCGGATCATGGCTTTGTGCTTTTTAGATTGCTGGAGGGAGCTTCTGCCACCGAAACTGCCTCACATCACTTCCTGTCCACTATCCAATTACGGATTCACAGGTAAGTGGTAGCTACCGCTGCAATTGCATGTGTGGAATGACACTGATTATTACACACTGCACACATCAATGAATTTTTCACACATATGGTGCAGTATAATACTGCCACTGAAAATCTTCGAACTTCCAAACTTCACTTGCACTGTGGTGAGCGTCAGCGTGAACGATGTATTAGAAGAAATTCTCGCTTCATAACATCCCACGGTGTTTACAAGTTGATTTACATACTAATATTTACAAGAGTTCATTTAAATCGACAAATAATCTAATTGACCACTTTGAATCAGAACAATTGTTTCTTAATAAGTCTTTTTTTTTATTTATGCCTACGGTCACAGGTAGGCTATCATAAGTCCTTTTCCTTTGACCAAATTCATTCCAATCTCCTTTACAAATTAATTTCATTCATAGAAATCTTTATCACGCTTGCTTATTCATTTTATAGGCCCAATACATCTTTTTAGTGCTTATCTTATTTAGTGACTTGTGAGGGGAGCTTCATTTATGTCAAAGTTTTTCTCGTATGTGCTTGTCTTTAAAGAAAGTTCGAGGACAGATTTGAAAATAGCAATTCCGCCTCGGGATTTCGCGTAGAAATACAAACAGTCGAATAAGAAAAGTGGGCAAAGCGGGCCCACGCGCAGATCGTCGACAGAATTTAAATTACTCCTCAACCAGGTCGAAAATATAATTTACATTGCGCATTACAAAAGCAATTTGCGCGTCGCGAACCTACTCATTTTTATACGTAGTGCCTCACTTCCCATGCACATGTCCATCTTTACAAGTTGATCCTGGGGAGTGGATAGGATCAAGGATCTTAAAGGATTTGCACTTAGGAAAGGGATTCAATAATCACATAATCACAGAGAAAACAATAAATATTGCAGTGCGCACTTAAAATAAAATCTATCACTTCAAGCATGTATATCTACTCGTAATATGTATCTTGCTGCAGCTTGCTTACTACTCTTTGTTCATTTCTTAGACTAAGTCAATTTTATGCGTTACGCATTTGGGTATTAATTATCATTTGTATATATAAGCCTCTCACTAGAGTGTTGTTGTTTGCTGCTGTCGCGACCTGTGAAGCTTGGGCGAGATTCTTATTCTATTTGCTGCTAGCTTGTGAATTTGCAGTATCGCTAATGCTCAACAGTACCGTGAAGTTGCCATAATAAACCATGCTACTCATATGTTCTTTTACTCAGCTTGTTTATAGTCTGGACTCATATTACTTTGCGTTATATAATAAACTTCCTTTTTATTCCATCACGTTTTTACTTAATGTTAACGTCAGGCCTTTTTAGAACAATTGCACTGTGTTATCAATTTGTTCATGCTTAATCCTAGGCATCTGTTTACTTCAAAGAGATGTTATTTCATCGCTGGCACAGCACTGTGCTGGAAGTTACAAGTTAAATCTACCGACTGTTTCCCGCTAACAGGTGGTGCCTTATTTACGTCACATTTGAAAACAGGGAATAACCTCATGGAATCGAATCTGTTCATACAACTTTCCTCTTTTGTCTGGACGTTTAAGTATTTCCTTTTAAAACAGGTCATTAATTTGTCCTCGATCAAATTTCACTTACTAATACTAAGCACATATAATCATCATTTTCATATTACTATTTAGCGAGAGAAGTGCATTATTCGCTCCTTCTTGCTCATTCTCAAATTACTATTTAGTGAGAGAAGTGCATTATTCGCTCCTACCTCTTTCCTCATTGTGGTACCTCGGGGCTAATTAATACCTCTCGAGTACATCATTTTTCTTACATACTAACTTATAACTAAAATTGAAAATCGCCTCTAGGACATGTCCTCCTGTTTATATAAAGATTATTCATGTAAATACTCGTCTACAACTTATTCTGTATTTTATTTTCCAGACGCATTGTTTTAATACATAAGGTTTCCTTTTAGCACCGGTTAACGTCCGTAGTCAGTTCAGTTCAGTTCTTGTTACTCATCGGTTAATCCTGATTTCCAATACCTTAGAATTTTCTTACAGCTTAAATTAACTTAATTCCTGGCGTTATAAAATTTTCTTAAATCATGATGGTGGAACAATCCTTTGATTTTATTCGTGGCAGGGTCAGATAACAAATAGCTACCAATGTGTGGTTTCCCCATTATCACAAAGGGACCTTCATAAATGTGTTGCCACTTACGATTCTTCTTTAACAACAGAGATGGTTTAAAGTGAGTCCTAACTAATACCTTTTCTCCTTCATTGAAATCTGTAACTCTGTTTACCTTCTTATCAAACGCCTTTTTTCGGAGGTTAGCATACGTTGTCAGTGATATGAGATAATCTTGCATCTAAGACTAGCCTTACGCTACCATCTGATTTTAGTACAGACAATAAAGGACTCGAATAAGGTGAATGAGATACTTCTATCACATTCCAGCGTAACATTTTCCTGACCCCGCACTTGACAGCTTCACGTCTCGCATATGGAATGGAATAGCTTGTTCTACAGTAGGTTGAATGGGGCAGGACATCCATTCGATATTCAAAGCCTTTTATTAGTCCAGGTTTCTTAGAAAATACTTGAACGTAATCTGTTAACAAATTGTAAAGCTCATTCTTCTGCTGTTTAGAAATTCAGTGGACTCACTAGCTTTACCGTATAATTCAACCTGACCGGGAATTAGGTCTTTATACTCATCGTCATTAACACTTTCAGGATCTGTCACGTCTTCTGTCTGACTGTACTGTTGTCTTTTAGTCCATGGCCGTACTGTTATTTGACGCACCCCAAAGTTTGTCTTCACCTGACTTCTTAACAAATTTACAGTTACTTGTTGCTGGCTCGCTACTAGAGTACAGATTCCACACTCGATGTCAATTTTAGCTTTCGTCTGCCTCAAGAATTCCATACTCAGGATACTTGCCACTGATAGGTTTTTAACAATAAGAAAAATGCACGTTACTGAAATGGACTCTATCTGGATTTGAAGCTGAGTCTCAAGATTTACACGTTGTGTTAGTGGACCAATTGCTCCCGATACGGTGCAACCTTGAATTGGAAGTGATAAAACTTTGCATACAGAGGATATTTGCTTAAATAAACATATAGATAATACATTTATATTAGCTCCTGTATCTACAATGGCTGTTACTGGTATGTTGTCAATTGACACTCTTATGGAAGCTTGAACTTGTTCGTCCCATACGTCATCATTGTCTTTCGTCTCAGTGTCTGCTACTAGATCATCCCGTAAGTTTGTCTCTTTGTCATACCTAATTGCTTTAATTTCGTGTGGACTAAGGGACAGGGTGCCCCCATTCAAACCTGCAGCATCCTCTAGGAGGCTCAAAGGTGCTGCTTTTAATTTTCCGCTCGACGCTTACTTTCCTGCTGATTTATATTTCTTAAAGTTTCTTCCGTCTGGAACTGGTGTTGGTTTTGTGGTACGAACTCGGTCGGAAATGGATCTTGTTGTCCTGGCGTATTCGCTTGCGCATAATAAATATGCGTATTATGCGGGCGTTTAGGCTTCAGACTTCCCAAAGGTCCGTTCGCTTGTTGCGTGAAGCGTATACACTCCTGGAAATGGAAAAAAGAACACATTGACACCGGTGTGTCAGACCCACCATACTTGCTCCGGACACTGCGAGAGGGCTGTACAAGCAATGATCACACGCACGGCACAGCGGACACACCAGGAACCGCGGTGTTGGCCGTCGAATGGCGCTAGCTGCGCAGCATTTGTGCACCGCCGCCGTCAGTGTCAGCCAGTTTACCGTGGCATACGGAGCTCCATCGCAGTCTTTAACACTGGTAGCATGCCGCGACAGCGTGGACGTGAACCGTATGTGCAGTTGACGGACTTTGAGCGAGGGCGTATAGTGGGCATGCGGGAGGCCGGGTGGACGTACCGCCGAATTGCTCAACACGTGGGGCGTGAGGTCTCCACAGTACATCGATGTTGTCGCCAGTGGTCGGCGGAAGGTGCACGTGCCTGTCGACCTGGGACCGGACCGCAGCGACGCACGGATGCACGCCAAGACCGTAGGATCCTACGCAGTGCCGTAGGGGACCGCACCGCCACTTCCCAGCAAATTAGGGACACTGTTGCTCCTGGGGTATCGGCGAGGACCATTCGCAACCGTCTCCATGAAGCTGGGCTACGGTCCCGCACACTGTTAGGCCGTCTTCCGCTCACGCACCAACATCGTGCAGCCCGCCTCCAGTGGTGTCGCGACAGGCGTGAATGGAGGGACGAATGGAGACGTGTCGTCTTCAGCGATGAGAGTCGCTTCTGCCTTGGTGCCAATGATGGTCGTATGCGTGTTTGGCGCCGTGCAGGTGAGCGCCACAATCAGGACTGCATACGACCGAGGCACACAGGGCCAACACCCGGCATCATGGTGTAGGGAGCGATCTCCTACATTGGCCGTACACCACTGGTGATCGTCGAGGGGACACTGAATAGTGCACGGTACATCCAAACCGTCATCGAACCCATCGTTCTACCATTCCTAGACCGGCAAGGGAACTTGCTGTTCCAACAGGACAATGCACGTCCGCATGTATCCCGTGCCACCCAACGTGCTCTAGAAGGTGTAAGTCAACTACCCTGGCCAGCAAGATCTCCGGATCTGTCCCCCATTGAGCATGTTTGGGACTGGATGAAGCGTCGTCTCACGCGGTCTGCACGTCCAGCACGAACGCTGGTCCAACTGAGGCGCCAGGTGGAAATGGCATGGCAAGCCGTTCCACAGGACTACATCCAGCATCTCTACGATCGTCTCCATGGGAGAATAGCAGCCTGCATTGCTGCGAAAGGTGGATATACACTGTACTATTGCCGACATTGTGCATGCTCTGTTGCCTGTGTCTATGTGCCTGTGGTTCTGTCAGTGTGATCATGTGATGTATCTGACCCCAGGAATGTGTCAATAAAGTTTCCCCTTCCTGGGACAATGAATTCACGGTGTTCTTATTTCAATTTCCAGGAGTGTATTTTGTGGCTGGAAGGTATTTTGCTGTGACTTGTGTTGATTGTAACCGTTACTGAAAGGTGTACGTTGGTCTCCACGTTGATTATGCCATTTATTTCCTTTCCACTGACGATTTGAATCGTAAGACTGATCGTTTTCATAATTACCGTTGATCGGTTGCGTGTTTCCATATTGCTGGGGCTGTGTGTTATAATGTGCATTTTCGTACTGAGGTGGTGACGAATTATATATTGGATTGTATCTCTGGCCGTTATTGTACTTATTATTGTATTTGCTGTTGGAGTACGTAGTGTGTTTATTTTTGAAACCGTTGTGGGGTTGGTACTGACTGTCGCTGTGACGCGCTTTCGCTCGGCCACCATTGTTGCCTGCGTATTCTGTATTGTGCTGGCCGCCTGCACTGAAGTGGGCGTTGCCAACATCAACTTTAGCGTCCTCGTAAATCAGATCTAACGAGTGTAACACAGATAGGAAAGTGTCCGTATCGTCCTCAGACACGTTTACTAACTTTTCTCTGATCGCAGTCGGTAGCTCAGTTTTTAGAATCACAATAACGTCTTTGGCGGTGATGGGCGAATCCCAGAACTTGATTTTCGCTAAATACTTTTCAAAATATCTTCTCAAACTACCGCGCTTACTGTTAAACACTTCGGCGTTGTAAACCTCTTTTCCCAGGCGCTGCTGCACACCAGAACTCTAGAATTTAGCTAAAAACATCTGTTCAAACTCTTTGTAACTTTTACAATAGTCGACCATTTCGGTTCCCCATAAGGCAGCATCACCTACGATAAATCCACTAACGAATTGAATTCGCTGGCGGTCACTCCAGCTATTCGGGAAAATTCCTGAAAAATTTCGGAGGAACACCATAGGATGAATTTCTCTTTTCTGTGGGTGAAAGGTCGGAAAAATACGATGTTTGATCACGCTTTCCTCCTGCATCAAACTGACAAAAGTGGGTGGTCTGGTACTCTGGTTAAATTGTGCTTCTATAGAACTATGAGTTTGAGCGTTATCAAATGGTGAACGGTAATGTACCTGCTGTTGTTCATTACATTGTGGTGAATTATTCCACTCTCCTGACACGGAAGGTGGGGAATTTTCAACTTGACATTTTAGTGTACGAACTTCATCAACTATCTGTTGACGCCATTCAGGTAAATCTTGAGCTAACGTTCGTCTTATCTGGCCTAATTCTGACATGACCGTGTCTCCTGTTTTTCCAGGGGCTGCCAATATTTCAAAGGTCACGTTTTTGACAGTTTCCCTGAGTTCGTTCTTGACCTTGTTTTCTATGAATCCGTCTTTGTTTTTAATCCACTCTTGGTAGTGGTCAGACAATGCTTCAGCATGTGCCTTAACAGTATTCTTTATTTGATCCTCTACATTAAGAGTCTCAATCTGTTTGGAAAGATCATCAATAACATTCTCGATCGTGTCTACTGCGGTTTTAACTCCTTTGACCTCATCAGAGATTGCAGTATAATCATCTTTTAAGGTCGCAGCTTGTTTTTGATATTCCATCACTTCTGAATTTATCTCTCTCTTGGCTGCTTCGATTTTTTTATCTAACCGTTTTGAAATATCCTCTATTTTTGACTCTACTTGTGTGCCAATTTCTAGCCTCATGGTCGTGATCTGACTACTGATTTGGCTTCGGACATTACCCAACAGGGTATTTAAATCAGCTCGATGCTATCTCCCATCCTTATTAATATCTTCTTCTTCTTCTTCTTCTGTAGTGGTCAATCCAAGGATTGGTTTGCAACAGCTACAATGGCAGCTTGTCTCCATTCTGTGCGTCTTTCAGCTGTTATGTCTTCCTTTAGTTCGGCCTTTACCGAATTTAACCGTGTATTTAGGTCATTTATCTCCGTTTGCAGATCTGTTTTTACTGAATTTATGTCTGCTTTTACTGAGTTGCACAGATTTGTAAGGACCTGATTTTTATTATGCCGTCTTTCGACCTTCTCTTTTTCTTCGCGGGCCTTTTCATCTAATCTTTCCTGTTTTTGGCTTTCGAACTTGCGTTCCATTATTGCTTCGATCATTGCAGCCAAGTCATTTTTTTCAAAAGCGGGAATAGTTTGCACACTAGGACCAGCTTCTAAAACTTCGGTCGAGGCTGCTTCTGCCTCCGCTCGTGTACCTATGGCGCGCGATCGTAATGGATAGTGAGGTCCATCCGCATCACCGCTGTCATCTGGTTTTGTTTGTGTCCGTTGTTTACCGTCAGCCATGTTCATGAATTATTTGTCAAACGTCAAGATGCTACCGAGCGAGGTGGCGCAGTGGTTAGCACACTGGACTCGCATTCGGGAGGACGACAGTTCAATCCCGTCTCCGGCCATCCTGATTTAGGTTTTCCGTGATTTCCCTAAATCGCTTCAGGCAAGTGCCGGGATGGTTCCTTTGAAAGGGCACGGCCGATTTCCTTCCCCACCCTTCCCTCACCCGAGCTTGCGCTCCGTCTCTAATGAACTCGTTGTCGACGGGACGTTAAACACTAATCTCCTCCTCCTCCCTCAAGATGCTACAGATATTGTTTGTCACTGCCGTCAGTCGTTTGTCTGTGACGTAGTGCTATGGCTTACTGGGACCTAAGATGAAATTTTAACTCTGGGTAACAACTGACGTTCATGTAAGCCAAGAAGACAAGATGGTTCCTAGGAATTACAAACAAATGAAATCTCACACGTTTTACCAGTTTTGAGCGTAGTTATCCGCCATATCGTAATTTTTTTTATGCACTGACAACAATGGTACACTTTCACTGAATTTAACTACATAAGAATGGACTATGGACAAATTGAAATAAAGCTGTTTCAAGGCAAGGAAAGACAGGTTTACGTTCTGATCAACTCGAAAGATGCAACGTCACTACGAAAGCTGGGCTACTGCGTATAAAAATTTGACTTACTATGGCTGTCTTGATGATGATACGGCTGGATACTCGCGTTTTTTGGTAATTTTATCAATCATTCTTCTGAATTAATTAAAAGGTTTTCCCACTTCTCTTTCTCGGTTGAATTGCATCCACATGAAAAAATGAAACAATTATTAGAACAAGCACTGAAAAATTTTTAAACACATACATGATATGATTTTTTAGATCATGGTCCCTGTTCGGGCGCCAAGTGTAGCGTTGCTCTTGGGGGGCAAAAAGAAAAAGAATTGTTATTTTATATTTAAAAAAAATTGTCGAAAAAATGAATATTTTGGTGGGCCACTTAGCAACAGAATCAGGGATTGATTACACTATTATAATAACATACGTTGAGCATTAAATACCCGAATAAGAGCAGCATATTGATATATATATTTGAGATCGTTCGGAAGAAACACTATCATTTCTGTGCATTTTTATAGTCGCGATGTAGTCATACCAGGATTAACACTAAGGGTTCAGAAGATTTATGGACTTTAAAAGAAATGCAACACTACACAATTAAAAAAAAAATTGGCTCAGAAATAATAGGAAAACGATAGTGTTCCTTCTGCCACATGCTGCGTTCGGCCCATCAGCGTGATCGTAATTTCTGGTGATGAACTAACACAAATTAATTATCAATTGATTGAATGAGGAGATGGAAATAATCAAGGTTAATTTACTAAAATAAGCACACTTTCATGTAACACACTTTTTTATAATGCTACGTACCTTTTCATATTAAATTACAATAGATGACCATAGTGGTTAAATACTTTATACATAACAGTCAAAATGTCCTCTTGATGCTGTCTGTTCGTAATCAGTTACCAGAAACTACATGCTTTCTGATTGAAAAAAAATAACATTTAGCATTTTCACTCAATATTTTCACATAGAATATAAAATACAGTTGCGGAACGCAGCAAGTCCGCGTCCGCCTCTGCTGGAATACAAACCGTAAAAGGTGAGGCGCCAAAAGCCTCATTTGTCTTGAAACAACAGAATTCTTTTTTATACCATTAATCGATACATGTACATAGAGATTTACTGGCACCGCGCAAGAACGGCAAAGATAAAGAATAATAGATTCTGTCGCTGTAATGCGATGGTTCATTTCTTTTACTTTACAATTGTTCGATAACTTTAGGCCATCAGGGGTTTATTATTGAGCGTATATTAATGTTTGTGAGGCGAAAATTACTAATATTACACTGTGTGAGTCTGACAAATGTTCGAAGAGAGGCGTATGCTGTGATGTGTTAAAGGCTGAAATATTTTTCATCTCCGTCACTTCTTGCTGTGAAGATGACAATTTTCTACGTAATGTATTATTGGACGAACCTATCTCACTGATCGTCTGCTGTAAATTTTGGAATTCGGGTGTTTGATTAAACGAAACTGGTGACGTATCGTCTGATTTGGTGTCATTATTACTTTCGATAACGTCAATACGACTGGCCAATTCACCATATTTTTCAGTCAGTGCTTTTACGTGATCGTCGTTTTTAGTGTCACAAGCATTAATTTGTTTTTGTATTTTACGTGTGGTTTTGTTCAATTTTTTAACGTCTGCTTTGATGGCATCGGGATCCTGTATTAGTTCCAACTTTTCAAGTCTGTTGATCACTGTCTGAAAGTCTAATGTGTGTGTGTCTGTTTTTGTTTTAAGATCGGAGATTTCATCATGCAATTCGGTGTTCAACAGTTTGATTTCGTCTGATACTGTAGCAATATTGTTGTCTACGTATGTTTTTGCTTTCGTAAACAATTTACGCTTATCTTACTGTCTCTGTGCAGTAATTGTTTCCATGACTTGTTGCTTTTCTTTATTCTGTTCCTGTATAAATTTATGGTAACGCGTTTCACTGCTTTGTAAGTGGTGATTAAACCGTTCGTCAATTTGGCTGTTCTGTTGGTCAAATTTCGCGTCTACTTTCGCATCCAGCGTGCGTGGAAGTTCTGCTGACATTAATTTAAACTCGTCGCGTAACTGTGTTGCGTTTTCAGAGCTTTGTTTAGCGACTGCACTAATTTAATCTCTAAGTAATTTAGTTGTGGCTGCATGTGTACTACTTAATTCTTGTGTCACAGATCTAATTTCTTCACTACTGTTCCTAGCACAAGCCTTAATTTCCTCACGTAATTGTTCTTTAGTATCATGACATTGCGCGGTAACGGCTGTAATCTGTTCACTAAGTTGTTTGAAATTGTTGTCTTGTTTTTCATTAAGTTGTTGTTTGAGATTTTCATTATTTTCATTAATTTGTTGTTTGAGATTTTCATTAAGTTGTTTGTTCGTTTGTAATTGTCGTCTTGTTCTTCCTTCGACTGTTTGAAACTGTTGTCTATTTTTTCATTAAGTTGTAGCGATACTGCCGTAACTTGATCCATGCTAAAAGTAGTGGCTCTATTTTCTATGCTGTGTGTTGGTGCATCTGCTTTTGACACGTTTTGAATAACCATTTGGTCATTGTCTGATTCTTGAACAGGTTCACCAATTGGATGTGCACTGTTAGTCACTACCTTGGAATCAAATAAATCTGACGTATTTTGGCTACATTGTTCATCTTCGTGAGAAACAATTATCTGTTCGCTACGTGAATTTTGCAAATTAGGTGTGTCAAACTGGGCAGCGTTCATTGTAACGGAACGTGCCGCGTCATCATTTGCCGTTAAATTAAGTGTGGACATCAATGAATTTGTTTGCTCATCATCTGGAATAAAGTCATTACTAGTGATCGGCACGCACTGATTATCTGTAATTAGGCGATTATCACTATTACACTGAGTGTCGCAAGTATTATCGGTCAAATTATTCGAGTCGGCTATTTCACTCATTGCACACCGCGATGTACTGCTAACAGTTTTTCGCGGCATTTTTCACAAATCAAAATTTAGCACAAAATGAAACAAAGACGAAGCAAAAATGGAACAAACACAATTACAACAAAGAGCAATAAATTGCCGATGATCTGTGAAAGAAAGAGTGACAAATTAGTAAATGCGTTGCGCCAGATGCAAACTACATTTAAGTAAATAAGAGCGGATATATGGCTACTTTTCAGAAATTCACAAAGAAAATACGATCCTGGCCGGTTCTCGCCAAGTGTAACCTCCCCACAAAACTAAATAAATAATATGAATATGATTCTAATTTAGTGTAACCTCCCCCCAAAAATTTAATTCACATTTATTCTCCCCACAAAATTCATTCACATTTGGTGTAACCTCAAAACAGAAAAATTCCTAAACCTGTCAACAGTAAAAAATATAATTATGTCGTTCACATTCAGTGTAACGTCCCAACAAAAAATAAATTCAGTAACCTGGTAATAATATAATGTAACTAATCTCTCAATTAAATTGTCGCTCACTTATAACTTTTCAATAATTGACTGTGAATTTAACCTGGTAAATTTTGGACGTCAGCAGTGCTGCGTCATGGCCCTGAAAGATCATTCTGAATAAAAAAGAGAAAAATTGTTACCTCAATGAAGACGCCGGATAACGCATACATATCTGCTCTTACAATAAATTTTTCTGGCACAGCCCTGTGCAATGCTGGCCGATAGATTTGTCATTTATGAAAGGAAGCAAACGATTTTTTTTTTTTTTTTTTTGCAACAATCGGGATGATCATGGATTGGAGAAAGTAGTAAATTCTTTAAATTGAAATGAATGGTTGTTAAAAGTTACTTTTTATGAGAAAGATTATTATTACGAGATTTTTAAAACATTTACATGGGAGTTGAGATAACATTACTACATATGCGCGAGGCTGCTTTTTACCTTATACAATAATACTCAGGCTCCGGCATCGCTGCACCGCGACCGGCCCAGCCAACACGATACACCAGACCAGACCAGAGCAGACCTCAGACTAGCAATAACTTACTGCTACTGCTACACAGTTCCTACTGCAGTCAACACTGCTCTCTGGTCAGAGATTCTCTTATACCTTGAATGTCGCAGGCAGCGTATGAGCAATACATCGAAATTACATCTGCTCGGGCATCTTACAACCAATTTTTTCAGCATCTCCTCGACGCTCTTCAGTGGGTCAAACGATTATGTGACCGTCCGTACTGGTTTTTTTTTTTTTGCACACTTTTAATATCGCCTTTTAGTCCTCTTTGGCAGGAGTCCCACACACCTGAGGAATATTTTGTAAAGAAACATTTTTGTAGACTAATTGCATTTTATCGCTAACCTATCAATGAACCGAAGTCTATCAACTGCAGCACCTACGATTGCGCATATGTATTGAGGTGGAAAAAAATCATGAGACAGCGATACTCACATATACAGATTGTGATAGTATCGCGGACACAAGGTATAAAAGGGCAGTGCATTAGAGGAGCTGTCATTTGTAGTCAAATTGTTCATGTCAAAAGATCCCGATGCGATTTTGGCTGCAGGACAGGAGTTAACGGACTTTGAGCACCGACTGGTAGTTGAAGCTAGACGCTTGGGACGTTTCATTTCGGATATCCTTAGGGAGTTCATATTCCGAGGTGCACAGTGTCAAGAGTGGGCCGAGGATACCAAACTTCAGTCACTAACTGTTATCACGGACATCATAGTGGCCGAAGGCCTTCACTTAAGAACTGAGAGCAGCGGCGTTTGCGCAGAGTTTTCAGTGGTATCGCACAAGTAACGCTACGTGGAATAAAGCAGAAATCATTGCAGGACTTGCGACGAATGTACCCGTTAGGGCAGTGCGGCAAAATCTGAGGTTAGTGGGCTATGGCAACAGACTACCCAGCTGATTACCTTTGTTAACAACACGACATCGCCTCTACTGATCTCCTGGACGCAGGGTCATATCGTTTCGACCCTGGACGACTGGAACACCGTGGTCTCGATTTCAGTTGGTAAGAGGTAATGGTATGGGTAAAAGTGTGGCGTACACCTGAGAAGCCACAGATCCAAGTTGCCATCAAGGCACCGTGCCTGCTGGTGGTGACTCCATATCGGTGTGGGCTGTGTTTACATGGAATGCACTTGGTTCTCCAGTCCATCTGAACCGGTCACTGACGGAAAATGGTTACACTCTGTTACTTGGAGACCGTTTGCAACCATTCATGTACTTCATGTTCCCAAACAACGACGGAATGTTTATGGATGAGGAAGCACCGAGTCACCAGACCGCAAATTCGCGACTTGTTTGAAGAACATTATGGACAATTCGAGTGCATGATTTTGCCACCATGATCGTCCGACATGCATCCAATCGTACGTTTATGGAAGATAATTGAGAGGTCAGTTCGCGCACAAAATCCTGCACTGGCAACACATTCGTAATTGTGGACGGCTGTAGAGGCGGCATGGTTCCATATTTTTGCAAGGGTGTGCCAACGAGTTGTTGCACTACGCCGGGTAGAAGCAGGTCCAAAGCGATGTTAGGAGGCGTCCCATGACTTTTATCTCCTCAGAGTATAACTGCCCCATTTTATATCTCGAAGTTCTATTACACCCAGGTGTTTGCATGAGTTGACTAATTGTAGTTGAGGATCATTATATCGTAGTCATAGGATAGTATTCTTTCTCATTTTGTTAAGTGCACAAGTTTATATTTATGGAATTGTAAAGGTAGTTGTTAATCTCTGCACTCCTCTGAAATCTTGTCACGATCTGCGTGAGTTGTTGGTCAGCTATCATCCGTGAGAAATTTGACGTTATTATTAACATTGCCGACAACGTAACCGTGGTCTAGGGGTTGCGTCTATGATTCATAATCAAAACGTGTTCGGTCCCCGCCACAGCCTAAATTTTTATAAATAATCAGCATTGGCGGCCGAAGACTTCCGGCATAAGAAGTCAGCCTCATTCTACCAACGGTCTTGTCAAAGAGGGCGGAGGAGCAGATAGAGTTTCAGGGCACTCTCTTGTCCTAGGGGTGGGAAATTGCCCCTAAAGGCGGAAGAATCAGCAATGATCAGCGACATGAGGATGCAGAAGGCAATGGAAACCACTGCATTAAAGACACGTAACGTGTATCCACAGGACATGTGGCCTGTAATTGAAGAAATGTCATGATGATCTTTCCATTGGCATAAGATTCCGGAATAGTCCCCCATTCGGATCTCCGGGAGGGGACTGCCAAGGGGGAGGCTACCATGAGAAAAATATTGAATAATCAACGAAAGGATAACGTTCTACGAGTCGGGGCGTGGAATGTCAGAAGCTTGAACGTGGTAGGGAAACTAGAAAATCTGAAAAGGGAAATGCAGATCTAGATATAGTAGGGGTCAGTGAAGTGAAGTGGAAGGAAGACAAGGATTTCTGGTCACATGAGTATCGGGTAATATCGACAGCAGCAGAAAATGGTATAACAGGTGTAGGACTCGTTATGAATAGGAAGGTAGGGCAGAGGGTGTGTTACTGTGAACAGTTCAGTGACCGGGTTGTTCTAATCAGAATCACAGCAGACCAACACCGACAACGATAGTTCAGGTATACATGCCGACGTCGCAAGCTGAAGATGAACAGATAGAGAAAGTGTATGAGGATATTGAAAGGGAAATACAGTATGTAAAGGGGGACGAAAATCTAATAGTCATGAGCGACTGGAATGCAGTTGTAGGGAAAGGAGTAGAAGAAAAGGTTACAGGAGAATATGGGCTTGGGACAAGGAATGTGAGAGGAGAAAGACTAATTGAGTTCTGTAACAAGTTTCAGCTAGTAATAGCGAATACCCTATTCAAGAATCACAAGAGAAGGAGGTATACTTGGAAAAGGCCGGGAGATACGGGAAGATTTCAATTAGATTGCATCATGGTCAGACAGAGATTCCGAAATCAGATACTGGACTGTAAGGCGTCCCAGGAGCAGATATCGACTCAGATCACAATACAGTAGTGATGAAGAGTAGGCTGAAGTTCAAGACATTAGTCAGGAAGAATCAATACGCAAAGAAGTGGGATACGGAAGTAATAAGGAATGACGAGATACGTTTGAAGTTCTCTAACGCTATAGATACAGCTATAAGGAATAGCGCAGTAGGCAGTACAGTTGAAGAGTAATGGACATCTCTAAAAAGGGCCATCACAGAAGTCGGGAAGGAAAACATAAGTACAAAGAAGGTAGCTGCGAAGAAACCATGGGTAACAGAAGAAATACTTCAGTTGATTGATGAAAGGAGGAAGTACAAACATGTTCCGGAAAAATTAGGAATACATAAATACAAGTCGCTGAGGAATGAAATAAATAGGAGGTGCAGGGAAGCTAAGACGAAATGGCTGCAGGAAAAATGTGAAGACATCGAAAAAGATATGTTTGTCGGAAGGATAGACTCAGCATACAGGAAAGTCAAAACAACCTTCGGTGACATTAAAAGCTACGGTGGTAACATTAAGAATGCAACGGGAATTCCACTGCCAAATGCAGAGGAGAGAGCAGATAGGTGAAAAGAATACATTGAAAGCCTCTATGAGGGTGAAGATTTGTCTGATGTGATAGAAGAAGAAACAGGAGTCGATTTAGAAGAGATAGGGGATCCAGTATTAGAATCGGAATTTAAAAGAGCTTTGGAGGACTTACGGTCAAATAAGGCAGAAGGGATGGATAACATTCCATCAGAATCTCTAAAATCATTGGGGGAAGTGGCAACAAAACGACTATTCACGTTGGTGTGTAGAATATTTGAGTCTGGCGACATACCATCTGACTTTCGGAAAAGCATCATCCACACAATTCCGAAGACGGCAAGAGCTGACAAGTGCGAGAATTACCGCACAATCAGCTTAACAGCTCATGCATCGAAGCTGCTTACGAGAATAATATACAGAAGAATGGAAAAGAAAATTTAGAATGAGCTAGGTGATGATCAGTTGGCTTTAGGAAAAGTAAAGAGACGAGAGAGGCAATTCTGACGTTACGGCTAATAATGGAAGCAAGGCTAAAGAAAAATCAGGACACTTTCATAGGATTTGTCGACCTGGAAAAAGCGTTCGACGATGTAAAATAGTGCAAGCTGTTCGAGATTCTGAAAAAAGTAGGGGTAAGCTATAGGGAGAGACGGGTCATATACAATATGTACAACAACCAAGAGGGAATAATAAGAGTGGACGATCAAGAACGAAGTGCTCGTATTAAGAAGGGTGTAAGACAAGGCTGTAGCCTTTCGCCCCTACTCTTCAATCTGTACATCGAGGAAGCAATGATGGAAATAAAAGAAAGGTTCAGGAATGGAATTAAAATACATGGTGAAAGGATATCAATGATACGATTCGCTGATGACATTGCTATCCTGAGTGAAAGTGAAGAAGAATTAAATAATCTGCTGAACGGAATGAACAGTCTAATGAGTACACGGTATGGTTTGAGAGTTAATCGGAGAAAGACGAAAGTAATGAGAAGTAGTAGAAATGAGAACAGCGAGAAACTTAACATCAGGATTGATGGTCACGAAGTCAATGAAGTTAAGGAATTCTGCTACCTAGGCAGTAAAATAACCAATGGCGGACGGAGCAAGGAGGATATCAAAAGCAGACTCGCTATGGCAAAAAAGGCATTTCTGGCCAAGAGAAGTCTATTAATATCCAATACCGGCCTTAATTTGAGGAAGAAATTTCTGGGGATGTACGTCTGGAGTACAGCATTGTGTGGTAGTGAAACATGGACTGTGGGAAAACCGGAACAGAAGAGAGGCGAAGCATTTCAGATGTGGTGCTATAGACGAATGTTGAAAATTAGGTGGACTGATAAGGTAAGGAATGAGGAGGTTCTACGCATAATCGGAGAGGAAAGGAATATGTGGAAAACACTGATAAGGAGAAGGGACAGGATGATAGGACATCTGCTAAGACATGAGGGAATGACTTCCATGGTACTAGAGGGAGCTGTAGAGGGCAAAAACTGTAGAGGAAGACAGAGATTGGAATACGTAAAGCAAATAATTGAGGACGTAGGTTGCAAGTGCTACGCTGAGATGAAGAGGTTAGCACAGGAAAGGAATTCGTGGCGGGCCGCATCAAACCAGTCAGTAGACTGATGACAAAACAAGAAAAAAAAACCATTGCCATCAAGATCATTAATATATAAATAAAGAACAAGGACCCAGAAAACTTCGTTGGGCCATTCCTGCAGTTAATCCTACAACTGTCAATGACTCTCCATGCAAGATAAGATACAACGCCCTCCCTATAAAGAAACTGACCGAGTCATCTAACTCAGTTCCCCATACAATCGTGCTTTCGATAATAACCTTATATATGATACTGAATCAAACACTTATTGGAAGACAATAAGTACTGTATCTATATGGTTGCCTTGATCCATGACCGTCAGGGTGTCATGTGAGAATATCGATAGTAGAGTTTCACAAGCTAGCTGTTTTTTGAATCCCGCTTTTTGGCACTTAGACTGTCATTGTGTTACAGATGCCTCAGTACACATGAAATAAGAATATGTTCTAAACGAGCGTACTGCCTACATTCCAGACCACGGAGCCGCTACTGCTCGGTCAAATTGCTCCTCAATTGGCATCGCGAGGCTGATCCCACCCACTAACAGTCCTCCCACCAAAGAAGAATTCTTGACAGTATCGGGAATCGAACCTCGATCCTCTGCATGGCAGTAATCTACGCTGACCACTCAACTACGTAGGCGGACATGTTTAATTCCGGAGGAACTCATAAAATATCATCCGAAATTGTGTTAAACGTATTCTCTGAAAATTATTTCGAGCAGTAAGTTCATGAGCCCACGCGAATAGTAAACGGTTGTGAAAACACACTTGACCTCTTACCAACAAATATTCCTGAGTTAATAACGAGCATCAAAACCGGCACAGGGATTAGTGAACACGGATTTTTCGTAGCGAGATTCAATATTGCAATCCCCAAAACCTCCAAAAATGAGCGAAAAATATAATAATTCAAAAAAGCAGATAAAAATTCACAATCTCCACTCATTCCAAATTAATAATACAAGTGAAGACCAGATGGCGTGAATTCAAAGAAATAGTATCGGCAGCAGTTGACAGACTCATATCAAATAAATTAACAAAAGACGGAGCTGAACCTTCTTGGTACACAAAACTGGTTAGAACACTATTGGAGAAATAATGAAACAAACATGCCAAATTTAAACAGACGCAAAATCCTCAAGATTGGCGATCTTTTTTACAGAAGCTCGAAATTTAGCGCGGACTGAAATGCGAGATGCTTATAACAGTTTCCACAACGAAACTTTGTCTCGAAACCTGGCAGAAAATCCAAAGAGATTCTGGTCGTATATGAAGTATGTTAGCGGCAAGAAACAATCTGTGCCTTCTCTGCGCGATAGCAATGGAGATACTATCGAAGACAGTGCTGCCAAAGCAGAATTACTAAACACAGCCTTCCGAAATGCCTTCACGAGAAAAGACGAAGAAAATATTCCAGAATTCAAATCGATAACAACTGTCAACATGACTAACGTAGAAGTAAATGTCCTCGGAGTAGTGAAGCAACTTAAATCACTTAATAAAAGCAAGTCTTCTGGTACAGCCTGCATACCAATTAGGTTCCTTTCGGAGTATGCTGATGCATTAGCTCCATACTTAATAATCATATACAATTGTTCGCTCAACGAAAGATCCGTACCCAAAGACTGAAAAGCTGCACAGGTAACACCAGTATTCAAGAAAGGTAGTAGGAGTAATCCACTAAATTACAGGCCCATATCGTTAACGTCGATATGCAGCAGGATTTTGGAACATATATTGTGTTCGAACATTATGAATTACCTCGAAGAAAACTGTTCACGCCGGCCGGGGTGGCCGAGCGGTTCTAGGCGCTACAGTCTGGAACCAAGCGACCGCTACGGTCACAGGTTCTAATCCTGCCTCGGGCATGAATGTGTGTGATCTCCTTAGGTTGGTTAGGTTTAAGTAGTTCTAAGTTCTAGGGGACTGATGACATCAGAAGTTAAGTCCCATTGTGCTCAGAGCCATTTGAACCATTTTTGAAACTATTGACACACAGTCAACATGGGATTAGAAAACATCGTTCCTGTGAAACACAACTAGCCCTTTGTTCACATGAAGTGTTGAGTGGTATTGACAAGGGATTTAAGATCGATTCCGTACTTCTGGACTTCCAAAAGGCTTTTGACACTGTACCACAAAAGCGGCTTGTAAG
The DNA here is from genome assembly GCF_021461385.2 of Schistocerca piceifrons. Classification (NCBI taxonomy): domain Eukaryota; kingdom Metazoa; phylum Arthropoda; class Insecta; order Orthoptera; family Acrididae; genus Schistocerca; species Schistocerca piceifrons. The sequence continues at coordinate 689,799,095 of NC_060142.1, read as the reverse complement.
TGAAATTGGGTACTTATGGAATATTGTCTCAGTTATGTGGCTGGATTTGTAATTTTCTGTCAGAGAGGTAACAGTTCGTAGTAATTGACGGAAAGTCATCGAGTAAAGCAGAAGTGATTTCTTTCATTCCCAAAGGTAGTGTTATAGGCCCTTTGCTGTTCCTTATCTATATAAACGATTTGGGAGACAATCTGAGCAGCCGTTTTAGGTTGTTTGCAGATGACGCTGTCGTTTATCGACTAATAAAGTCATCAGAAGATCAAAACAAATTCCAAAACGATTTAGAAAAGATATCTGTAAGGTGTGAAAATTGTCAGTTGGTCCTAAATATCGAAAAGTCTGAGGTCATCCACATGAGTGGTAGAAGGAATTCGTTAAACTTCGGTTACACGATAAATCAGTGTGACCTGAGAGCCGTAAATTCAACTAAATACATAGGTATTACAATTACGAAGAATTTTAAATTGGAAGGAATACATAGAAATGTTGAGGGGAAGGCTAACCAAAGACTGCGTTTTATTGGCAGGAGACCTAGAAAATGTAACAGATCTACTAAGGAGACTGCTTACACTATGCTTGTCTGTTGTCTTTTAGGATACTGCTGCGTGATGTGGGTTTCTTACCGGATAGGACTGACGGAGTACATCGAAAAAGTTCAAAGAAGGGCAGCACGTTTTATATTATCGCGAAATATGGGAGAGAGTGCTACAGAACTGATACAGGATTTGGGCTGGACATCATTAAAAGAAAGGCGTTTTTGGTTGAGACGGAATCTTCTCACGAAATTCCAATCATCAACTTTTTCCTCTAAAGGCGAAAATACTTTGTTGACACCGACCTACATAGGGAGAAATGATCACCACGATAAAATAAGGGAAATCAGAGCTCGTACGGAAAGATGTAGGTGTTCGTTCTTTCCGCGCGCTATACGAGATTGGAATAATAGAGAGTTGTGAAGGTGGTTCGATGAACCTTCTGCCCGGCACTTAAATGTGATTTGCAGAGTATCAATGTAGATGTAGCTGTAGATGTATACGTTCTAAAACTGTGCAACAAACGGATGTCAAGGTTCTTGGACGGTAGTTCAAATGTTCAAATGTGTGTGAAATCTTATGGGACTTAACTGCTAAGCTCATCAGTCCATAAGCTTACACAGTACTTAATCTAAATTATCTTAAGGACAAACACACACACCCGTGCCCGAGGGAGGACTCGAACCTCCGCCGGGATCAGCTGCACAGTCCATAACTGCAGCGTCTAAGACCGCTCGGCTAATCCCGCGCGGCTGGATGGTAGTTTCGTAATCACTTATGCTGCTCTTCTGGTGGGATGTGTGACCTATTGTGGTTTCTTCCAGCGGCTGAGCAAGATTTTTGTTCGAGGTTTGTCACCTCAGTCTTACATTCGTGGTAGAATGTAATAGGGATTCCGTCGGTCCTGGAGCTTTATTCCATTGTAACAATGTTTTCGGCTCCATCACATCTTTGACAGCTACGCTAGTGCCATCTGCAGATAGATTTACGTTAGCAATTTGTGTTGTATAGAACACTGATATTGAGTTAAGAATGTCGATGGGCCACAATCAGAACCTTGTGGTATTTATACCTTTGCCTGTTAACAGCGTCCTGAAAGTACAGGTCAGTACACTATTCTCGTCTCTTCTATTGTTTAGACAGCAATAGGACTTCACGTAACGTTTTCTGTAATGACACGGACGACTCCGCTAAGATCGCTACGCAGTCCGTGGCGCGGCGGTTGGCCGCACGCATTTGCGTGATTGGTGCGTCAGCGGTCGCACGTAGCGCACGCTGGGAGCACGCACGCACGCACGCACGCACGGGGTTAATGTGCCTAATGGGGCGGCGACCGCAGCCGCGGCGGCGGCGGCGGCAGGTTCGCTCGTTTGACTTGCTAAGCGGCCGCACGCCACCCCACCATTCGATTCGTTCTCCAATCAGATAGCTTCATCCGATAGCTTGCCGACACAGGGGTCGATGGTCCGGTGGAATAACGCCGGGAAATGTCGGTCTCACGGCACTCGTGCAAATGTTTTCCGCAGCCTTAAAAGCATTTCGTCAGCGGACGGGACGGATGGTAGCACGTACCTCGCCTCCGTAACGAGGTTCCGACGTTTTATTCCCTCGCTTCATTTAACTCCGCGGCGAGGGCAAATTGATTAAAGATACGTTAACCTAATGGGACGCTGGACCAATTGTGGGCGCCAAAAACGACAGAGTCATTACGAAAGGTGGTGACACTCTTCTTCATATCTGCCCACACACGGCAACACAGTTCTGGGAAGTGTAATGGTCTGCTATAGGAGATAGAATGTTCTCTAATCAATATACACGTTACCTCTTCCTCGGACTGTTCGGTGTCTGCAGAAATGCGGTACTGGAAATTTGGGTAACCCTTGATCCAATCATTTTGTTTTGCGGGAAACTTGAGTTTCGTCCGACTTATAAAACGTTCGGACAGCTTACAAGAACGCAGCCGAATGAGGTCTTCGACAGCCGTCGACGTTTCGATGCGTGAGCAGCCCATCACTTACATGGCACAAGAGCAGAAAAAAGAACAATTAAGATAAAAAATCAAAATTGAAAATGATAACAAACTTATTCTCAACATTTGATCCATCAACTAATATCTTCAACTTGTCATTAAATCGAACTAGAACATTCCAAGGATTATTGTTAATCCCATATGTTCTGACTTACACCATCACGAATTAATATTATCCGAAATAAACTAAACCTAACCCTACACAACGAATTTGAAATATTATTAGGACCAAAATCATTTAATGGAGCAACATTCATCTTTATCTCAGTTTTCGTTTAATATTATTCAATAACTTCATACGATTATTCCCTTACATTTTTACTAGAACAAGACACTTAGCATTTAAATTTGCAATTGTTGTACCTATGTAATTAAGATTTATATAATTGGATGAATCAATCCCACTAATCACATATTCACACACCTTGTACCCCAGGGAACACGGCCTGCATTAATGGCATTTATAGTACTAATTGAATGAGCCATGCGTGGAAATTTAAACGCTCGGCAGGTGGGTCTATGCCGTTCGAAAACCATAATACGGCATATGTAAGTAAAGAACGGAGTCCCGTATAAAGCTATAAGTTTGCGTCTGAAAATGAATTAATTGGTATTAACCTCTGGATATAACCGAAAACTTTGGAGAAGACCTCAACTCGCTGTTACAAATGTTCCCCAATAATACTGTCGTCACTGGAGAAAACGTAAGTAATGTAACGTATTGTTTGGACCCATTCCTTCTACTCCGTTGTTGAATTTCTAAGGGGAACCAACTGCTCCACTTATTATTAAGAACATCACGTAACGTTAATGTTGTGTAACAGCTGTCTTCGGCACAGCTGCAATGCTGCAGTATTATTTGTGTAAATAAGCCTTTACGCAATCTTTTTGACAAGAATAGCCTAAGAATGAGATACATTTCAATGCTTGCCATAATCTTTTCAACTAATGTGTGAATAAGAGAATGTAATTATGTTTCATTTTTTCCCACACCCTTGAAGCCACCTCCCATTAAATCTGTGGTTATTACTTTAGCAACCAGATCATCTCTAAGTAAGTATAGTGCATGGTTGTTGTAGTGTCAAGTCCCACATTCTCGAAACCCGGAACGGACAACTAATCTAATCTAATCTAGCGCTATGGTGACTTGATCTTTGTGTTTTGTCTTATTCTGTTCCTTAAAAGTCGCAGTAACATATGTAATTATCATGCACCATATTAAGCTAGTTTTATGTTAACTAAATTTTCAAGTCGAAGTAGACCTAAACTTTCCACATCATTCACGTAATGTTTTGTATTGTTTGTACTGGTAGGTAAAACATTCACAAGTAGAGTGAGAAACCAGGGATACAGGCAACTATACTGCGAAATGCCGATTTCATAAACATTTCAGCAGACAGAGAAAGTCACCGAGCAAGTAGCACTATGAGAAACAAGAGAGATCTATACACTAACAAATTACATCGGTAAAATGAGGGGACTTTAAAAAGTAAGTTACTCACTATGACAGTTGGCCAGATAGCTATTACTGAACGCTGCACTACACTTGAGAGTCGTACAGATGCATGGGACTGCGAGCCTCTGTCAATGACAGTCAGAATTTTCTAACAATTTTTCAGTTCCTCAACGACAGAAATCCATTTCTTGATCATCGAGTCATTGGAGAACTGCTGTCTGAATATCCTCATCGATGGAATATCTATTTTTCCAGATGTTCTTCCTCAACTGCCTGAAAAAGTCCTCTGTCGTCAATGTCGATGGACATCTTTCGTGATCAGCATCTGTGCGATAAATTTGTTGTGTCATTTTCCTATGGCTGGTCGCTATGTTGTATTTGGTACATGTACCACCAGAATTTGACGCTGAATTTGTGTTCAGTCCCGACTTTTTATCTGCAAAAATCGTACTGCGCTGCTTATCTGTAATTTGGAGTGGCTTTTGTGGCGTGAGCTGTAAACTCACGGCATGCAGTTTTTTTCTGTACTCCCAGCCAGCTGCAGTAGCGCTGCTCTGGCCCTAGTGGTTTGACCAGAGGGCGCAGTTGATTGCATTTGAGCTGCAGCTGGCGTCACTCCGATGTAGACTGGCCGTCAGGACGCGGAGGAAGTCGGCTAACAACTGCTCCACAAGGTACCACCAACGCCTCCTGGAGGCCAGCAGTAGGGGTCACTGTGGAAGCCTGCAGTACATCGCGTGCAGTCTCGCCCTGTGGCGACGGCCGAGTTTGTTGGTGGAAACAGCCCACATCTGGAGGTGTTGGGCAGTGGACTGGGAATCGACGTGACGTCAGCCTCAACCTCACCCAGAAGCGGCGGTGGCCAACGGTGGATAAGTCATAGGGTGGCACAGGGTCTGGTGTGGGGGTATTGGCCGACTAGGTTGGATGTGCCTTCACAGGCCTAAGTTGTCACATGAGCTGCAGTTGGAACAGAGAGTTAATTGGTAGCCAGTGGCTAAGATAAATTTAGCTGGGGCCTGGTGTGCCTTGTGCCTTGGAGCTAGGCAGTCTGTGGAGCCAGTGGTCGACACATGGCGTGTCCGAGCGGTTGTGGGCATCAGCTATCTGGGTAATGGTCGGTGGCTTCTGCTGGTGGTCATACAAGGTTTCAACTGTAAACAGATACGGAGAGGAAGGGGTTTTGTTGTAAAAGTGAGCCGGCAGGAGTGGCCGAGCGGTTCTAGGCGCTACAGTCTGGAACCGCGCTGATTCAACGGTCGAAGGCTCGAATCCTGCCTCGGGCATGGATGTGTGTGACCTCCTTAGGTTAGTTAGGTTTAAGTAGTTCTAAGTTCTAGGGGACTGATGACCTCAGATGTTAAGTCCCATAGTGCTCAGAGCCATTTGAACCATTTTTGTAAAAGTAAATACAGAGCACAGTGACTGTAGGAAATTGGAAATTTGTGGTAAGTCCCTATGGGACCAAACTGCTGAGACCATCGGTCCCTCGGCTTACAAACTAGTTAATATAAAACTAAGTTACGCTAAGCACAACACACACCCACAGCCATGCCTGAGGGAGGACTCGAATCTCCGACAGGGGAAGCCGCACGAACCGTGGCAAGGCGCCTAGACCGAGCGGCTACATCACTCGGCAGTGAAGATTCTTTAGTGACCTGCATTGATTGTCAGGTCGATGAAAAGTGGATTCAGAGTAGTATGCAGCAGGTAGTGTGCGTAGTGAAGCGAATAATATATGTGTTTGGATACGACGTGTTCGTTATAGTGCAGCAGTTGTGATGGCTTGGCCACGAGAGCTGAACGTGCGCCTCGTACTGTCTTTCGTTACACAGAAAGAGCTTGCGATGCTGTTGTGCAAAAGAGATGTTCCTGTAGAATGTGATTCTTTTTACCTACTGTGAGGGCACATAAAATATTATATGTAGCTATATGTTATGAAAACATTTTGCTGTCGCTGTTGTTCGTTGTGTAGGTGGCTTGGCAGTGTTGGTGGTGGTGGTGGAGGTCCTTGGTGGTCGAGGTAGATTATATTGTATTTTTATTCATTTCTTGTGCTGTACTGAGTAGGTCGATCAATTGTAGGTCCTACGGGTCAGGTTTTTGAATAATTTGTTCTCTATTATTGTGCTCTTGATTGGTACCTCCTTTATATGTCACTGGGGTAAATGAAAATGACTTGTTCGAGGGTGGAACTTAAATAGTGGCAACTGCTAATGTCATTCAGAGTAGTCACTAGCGTTGTGTAGAACTCGTTGCCAGCGATGTGGAAGGCGTAGTATACCGTTAGCAGAGCCTGTTCTGTTGATGTTGCGAATGGAGCTGTCTACTGCCTGTGGAATCTCTGGAACAGTTCTGAAGCGAATGCCACGAAGTGGTTCCTTCATCTTCGGAATCAAATCAGAGTCTCAATGACTTAAGTCCGGAGAGTATAGTGGATGGTACAGTACTTCCCAGTCCCATCGACCGAACAGAGCAGCCACAGCTTGCGCCGTATGCGCCAGCGCATTGCCGTGCAAAATGGTGGGTGGGTTGCGCAGAAAGTGTCGCCGCTTCTTTCGCAAAGCTGGTCGCAGGTGATGCTCCGAAGACGAACAGTAATACTGTGCATACACGGTCTGGCGTGGAGGAACGTAATGCGTTAGGATAACACCATCGCAGTCGTACACGAAAATCACCATAACTTTAGACCGCTCCATTCTCACCATCAACACAACAGGCTCTGTTAACGGTATGCTACGCTTTCCACATCGCTGGCAATGGGTTCTACACAACGCTGGTGACAACTTTGAAGGACAGTAAGAGGTGCAAACATGTAACTCCTTTCTATCGGTTGTGAATAAATACTTGCCACTATTTAAGTTCCAACCCTCATATTTATGAATTCCTTAAAGTGTTTGTTACTTATCCTAGCAGTGTCTGATGCGCGAATTATATATGATTAGCTCTGGAGAGTACACCGTTGATTTATTATTATTGTTAAGCATTCTGCCCATGTCAGTCTGTATGTCGTTAAAATGTCTATATAAAATGGGCACACAACTGAAAAATACTTAGACCAAACTCCACTCCACACAAACCCCACGCTATAGTTACCAGATGCCGCGCCATTTCACTCCCAGACTGTGACGCACCCATTGTCAGTACTGCAACAGACTGCCTCTGCAGGAAGCCTGCAACAAACACTCTCTTCTGGCAGTGTGTCACTCTTCTTGTGCAACGCTCTTACCATGCAACGCTCGCACAGTCGTCTACGTAATGGCTGCATAATCTCACCCTGTAAGCAGTGCTCAATGTCGACAATACATCAACTCTTTCATTCTGCACATCGTTTTAGGATGATGACTAGCACAGCTACATTAAGACGTGAACTAGCTCCATATACAATGAGGTGATAAAAGACGTGAGATTGCGATAAGTACAAATACAGATGGCAGTGGTATCGCTGACACAAGGTATAGAAGTGCAATGGATTGGGATAGCTTCATTTGAACTCTGGTGATTCATGTGAAAAGATTCCCGACGTGATTATGGACGTACAATGGTAATTAACAGACCTTGGACACAGAACAGTAGTTGAAACTGGACACATGGAACATTCCATTTCAGAAGTCGCTAAGGAATCCGATATTCCGAGATCCACAATGTCAAGAGTGTGACTAGAATATCAAATTTCACGCATTATGTCTCACCAAGAACAACACAGTGGCCGACGGCTCTCACTTAACGACTGAGAGCGGCGCCGTTTGCACAAAGTTGTCAGTGCTAACAGAGAAGCAACACTGCAGAAATCAATGTGGGACGCACGACGAACGTATCCGCTAGGACAATGCGGCGAAATTCGGAGTTAATGGACTATGGCAGCAACGATCGACGCCAGTGCCTTTGCAATCAGCACGACATCATCTGCAACGCCTCTCTTTGGTTTGTGACCATATCGGTTGGGCCCCAGACGACTTGAAACCCATGGGTTGGGCAGATGAGTGCCAATCTCAATAAGTAAGAGCTGATGATAGGGGTAGAGTGTGGTGCAGACCCCACGAAGCCGTGGATCTAAGTTCTCCAAGTGGCACTGTGCAGGCGGCTGGTGGCTCCATAATGATTTCGGCTGTGTTTGCGTGGAATGGACTAGGAGCTCTGGTCCAACTTCATGTTGCGAAACAACTATGGAATTTTTATGGATGAATGCGCCATGTCACTTGGCCACATCCGTTCCGGCATGAATCCCATCGAAGATTTATGGGATATAAGATAGAGGTCAGTTCGTGTACATAACCTGCACCGGCAACACTTTTGCAATTCTAGACGGCTATCGCTCCGTAATTCTGCAGGCAATCTCCAACGGCTTGTTGAGTCCAATTTGCTGCACTACTCCGGGCAAAAGCAGATGCAACACGATATTAGGAGGTAACCGACGAATTTTGTCAGCTTAGGTTGTAAGGTGTATGCTTCGCCGGCGATGGACGAGGCATGACAGAATCTCTGACCAGAGAGTAGTTTATTGTAAGTTGTTGGTTGTCACGTGTCTGCGCTAGTCTGCGCGAGTCGACAGTAGAAGTCAGTCTGCGCTTGTCTGCGCGAGTCTGCAGTTGTAGTCAGTCTGCAGTAGCAATCAGTCGGATATGGTAGTAGGGAGTCGGCATGCGTCGGCTGTGTGCTCTGGTAGCGACTCTGGTCAGGATCCTGGACGATGAGTATTGTTGTAGAAGGTAAAGAAGCAGCATTGCGTATATTTAATAATGTATGTTAATTGTAATTTAATTTGTTCAGAAAAAAATGCCCCAATAATAATTTTTATAAAGTAACTTTTTTAAAGAAAAGTATTCATTTCAATTTAAAGAATTTTTCCACTCTTTTGAAGAAAAAGCATTAATTTCAATTTAAAGAATTTTTCCTATGCATTCCTTCCAAGAATAAAAAAAATATATATACGCCAGCATTGCACGAAGCTGTGTCGATAAATTAGAGCAGGTATAGTTGCAGTTTTCATTGAGGTAAGAATTTTTGCTTTTGTTATTCAGAATACAGGGCCGAAGGTCAGCGCTGCTGTCCTTATAAAATTTACCAGATATTATTATTTCTGTCAGGAGGTTACATTTGGTTCATGGTTCATTATTTAATTAATATTATTGTGTGGGTTTATGGTCAATTTTCATTCCTTAATTTTTGTTTGGAGTTTACGCATGGTTCCATTTGACATTGTTCATTTAACAAAATTTCGTGTGGAGAGGTTACACTTGGCTCCATTTCAAATTAACATATATTAAAATATTTCGGGGAGGTTACACTTGGCGACATCCGGACCAGGATAGTATTTCCTTGTGAATCTTCTGAGAAGTAGTCATACATCTGCTCTTACTTACTTAAATTGTAGTTTGCATCTGGCGCAACGCATTTACTAATTTGTCACTCTTTCTTTCACAGATCATCGGCAATTTGTTGCTCTTTGTTGTAATTGTGTTTGTTGCATTTTGCATTGTCTTTGTTTCATTTGTGAATAATTTTGATTAGTGAAAAATGCCGCGAAAAACTGTTAACAGTACATCGCGATGTATAATGAGTGAAATAGCCGACTCAAATAATATGACCGATAGTACTTGCGACATGCAGTGTAATGATGACAATCCTCCATTTACAGACAATCAGTGCGTACTGACTACTTGTAATGATTTTTGTCCTAATGATGAACAAACGAATTCAATTGTGTCCTTTGTTAATTTAACGACAATTGATGATGCGGAACGTTCTGTTACAATGAACGCTTCCCAGCTTGACACACCCGATTTGCAAAATTTACGTAATGAACAGACAAATTTTTCTAACGAAAATGAACAGTGTAATCAGAGTACGACAGATTTATTTAATTCCGAGGTAGTGACTAACAGTGCACATCCGATTGGCAAACCTTTTCGAGAATTACAGAATGACTAAATGGTTACAGAAAACGTGATACACCATCAATTAGCACAGAGAATAGAGAAGGTAATATTGGGTTGGATCAAGTTATGGCATTTTTTAAACAACTTAATGAAAAACTAGACAAAAATTCGATACAACAGAACGACAATGTGAAACAAATTAATGAAAGTCTTAAACAATCGAATGAAAGACAAGACAACAATCACAAACAACTTAGTGAACAGATCAAAAAAGTTAATGAAAATCAAGACAACCTTAATGAAAAATTAGACATCAATTCCAGACAGCTGCGCGAACAGATTACAGCCGTTGCCGCGCAGTGTCATGATACTAAAGAACAATTACGTGAGGAAATTGAGGCTTGTTCTAGGAAAAGTAGTGAAGAAATTACATCAGTTGCTCAAGAATTAAGGGATATGCAAACTGCTACAACAGAATCACTTAGAGGCGAAATTAGTGCAGTCGGTAAACAATGCTCTGAAAAAGCAACACAGTTACGCGACGAATTTAAATTGATGACAGCAGAACTTTCGCGCACACTGGATACAAAAATAGACGCGAAATTCGACCAACAGAATAGTCAAATTGACGAACGTTTTAATCATCACCTGCAAAACAGTGAAACTCGTTTCCGTAAATTTATACAGGAACAGAATAAAGTAAAGCGACAAGTTATGGAAACAATTACTGCACAGAGACAGGAAGATAAACGTAAATTGTTTGCGAAAGCAAAAACATACGTAGACAACAATATTGCTACTGTATCAGACGAAATTAACACTATCAAACAGTTGAGCACTGAATTGCGTGATGAAATTTCCGATCTAAAATCAAAAACAGATACACACATAATAGACTTTCAGACAGTGACCGATAGACTTGAACAATTAGAACTAACACAGGATTCCGATGTCATCAAAGCTGACGTTAAAAAATTGAACGAAACCACACGTAAAATACAAAAACAAATTAATGCTTCTGACACTAAAAACGATGATCAGGTAAAAATACTGACTGAAAAATATGATGAATTGGCCAGTCGTATTGACGTTATTGAAACTAATAATGACAGCAAATCAGACGATACTTCACCGATTTCGTTTAATCAAACACCTGAATTCCAAAATTTACAACAGACTATCAGTGAGATAGATTCGTCTAATAACACATTACGTAGAAAATTGTCAACTTTACAGCAAGAGGTAACAGAGATGAAAAATGTTTCAGCATTTAATACATCACAGCAGACGGCACTTTGCGAACATTTGTCAGACTCTCACAGCCAGTATAATTTAGGTAATTTACAGAGAGTACGTGACCTAGATTTCGAACAGTCACAGACAAATAGATTCTCATAAAATCGTGAACCTGTTCAGACGTACAGAGACGATAATTTTGATTATAAACATTTTCTATCCGTGAGTAAATTTAAAGTATTTAAAAATGACAGAACACAGAATAAACCCCTGGATTGGATACAACAATTTAGCTTTGCTTTTCCACCGACTTGGCCTGTAACGCATAAACTTGAATTTATTTGCAGTTTTTTGGAAGGCGAGCCGGCAACTCGTATGAGACCGATCGCGAGACAGTGCTACTCGGTAGAAGAATTTCAGAATGCTTTTTTGTCAGCGTACTGGTCGAAGACGACACAGCGCGGAATTAAAGATCAACTAATTAGTTTATCGAGTTGTGAGAACTCAAATTTTCCCAGTGTCACACAGTTTTTTGAGCACATGGTCCAACAAAACCAGTACCTAAGTGAACCATACAGTGAATCTGCACTTATTCAATTATGTATTTCTAAATTACCGCGATCATTAAGAGTGTCACTTTTAACGGGTCAGCAGAAAGAAAATATTTCGGCATTCAGAGATCTGTTACAGCTTTTGGAAGTGCAACAATCGGATTATTCCTTTATAAACAAAAATTTTTCATATAATAACCAAGGTCAACAAACATACAGCAATTACGATTTGCCACGTAATTTCAATAGCAAAGCTAATAGACGTTTCAGGAACGATAACCACCAGAACTTTAATAACAGACAAAATTTCAATAATCAGTATCGTCAAAATTATAAGCAACAGGAACCACATTTTGGTAACAATAGACGTTTTTCCCATCAACAGCAACAAAACCAACCGGTTAGCATACCTAACCAACAATGTAGTGCACAAGGTCAACCAAGCTTTAATGTTTCGCCGCGTACGCGTATAGCGTCGGCCCCAACAAATAGTAACACACAGCAACAAGGAAATCAGTATGTACAGAAAACACACTATTTCAATTCCTACCGCAATGCGCCGTATAGAAATGACTATCATGACAGACGTAAAAATAATGAGCACAATTTTCAGCGTACGTTTAATAACAGTCGGTCTTATCGGCAGCAAGAACATCAGCAACAACATATTATCATGAATGAACCAGACAGTAGGTATCATCCAGAGCGTAATACGTCTGGAAGAAATAACAGAACAGTTCAAATAGTCGAAATGCCACAGCATCCTCCTGAAAATAATATCACGTCAGATAGAATATGACTAGATACTGTACAAGTCGCATCTTCCAGCAACACAGGCACTACTTTTGACACGCAGAATGTTGTTCATGAAAATGTTATTGCTTTTGACGATATCCAAGACACTCTTTTGCAGGAAAGACCAGTTGTTCAGAAAACCATTTCACACCCTGTCATCGAAGTTAAAATTGGATCATCGAAATTTTCAGCAGTAATCGATTCTGGATCACCTATGTCAGTTATAAATGAAGAAACTTTCAACGAGTGTAACAAAGAAAATAGCTATCCTACGTTACCATTAGGCAAAACGAAAGTAAAAGGAGCAGTATCTAGTAAAGGAGTAGATGTTAAATTACAGACACATTTATCATTTTGTATTGCAGGTCATACATTTAACTCAAATTTTTGGATTATTCCGTTATTGACGACAGACATTATTTTACGTACGATTTTTCTGGTACAACACGATGCCATTATTGACTTTCAAAATTCCTATTTAATGTTGAAGGATGAAAATGTACAAGTAGCTTTAGAATTTCAGCACTCTTTATCTGCAGAAGAACAAACAATTAATCGGAAAGAAGTCATTTCTGCATCACGTAACATAGACTGGAACTCTACATTGTTCACAGATACGTACGTACACAACTATAATACTCCAGACGAAGCCGACTATGACGTTATACAGATGATTTCTGATAAAGTTAAACAGAGCAGTGCAACTGCAGACGACGAACGCACACAACTACGCAAAATTCTTTTACAGCAAGCTCCAGTTTTTGACAACGTTCCTGGTACTATGTCCGGTTTCATGTATGAATTTCAAGTTAAACAGCACGACACATTTAAAGCCAAGCATTATCCCATTCCGTATATTCATAGAGAACAAGTTAAGAAAGAATTGCAAACTATGCTTGACCAAGGAATTATTGAACCGGCAGTTAGTCCGTACATCAACCCGCTCCATATTGTTAAGGAAAAGGATGGTTCACTTCGCCTCGTACTTGATTCGCGTCACATCAATGACATTACTATTAATGAAACAGATCGCCCACAGACACTAGAAGAACTTCTACAGAAATTTCATGATACTGCTGTTTATTCCACATTAGATTTGAAATCGGGATTTTGGCAAATTCAGCTCCATCCGAACTGCAGAAAGTACACAGCATTTCTCTGTTTTGGTGACGGTTATCAATTTTGTAAATTACCATTCGGTTTAACTATTTCTTCAGCAGCTTTTATTCGCGGTTTGAATGCAATACTTCCGACAGAACTTAAAGACAGAATCACAACGTACGTAGACGACATTCTTATTGCAGAAGCTAACTGGTCTGAACACAATTTGATTCTTGAACAACTGTTACAAACTTTTCGTGCACAAGGACTCACAGTTAATCTCAGTAAATCAACTTTGGCAAAACTTCTATAAAATTTCTTGGACATGTAATTTCAGCAGAGGGCATTACGCCTGACCCGGAAAAACTTCAATCTTTACGTGACATTACTGTTCCTACGACGAAGAAACAACTACGCATTTCTTGGGTTTAATTAACTTTTTTCGTAAATTTATTCAATTACTCTGCTTTAGACACCCCTAGATTATGTCAATTGACAGGTAAAAACACTATTTGGTCTTGGGATAGGCAATTACATTCTGAATTTGTGAACCTGAAGCAAGCCTTGTTGAATGCACCACTTTTATCGCACCCAGATCTTACCAGAAATTTTCCCATTGCCACCGACAGTTCTAACACCGCTTTAGGCGTACATATTTTTCAGGAAATTGGAGATGGTTCTACAGTAATTAAAAACATAGCCTATGCGAGTCGCATTCTGTCAGCTGCTGAGCGCAGTTATTCTGTTACTAAACTTGAAACATTGTGTGTTCTGTGGGCTTTTACGAGATTTCAGCATTTTCTTTATGGAAGATATACGACCGTTTGCACAGACCACAGAGAGATACAATTTTTACTTTCCGCTAAATTTACACACGACAGATTAAGCAGATGGAAACTTTATCTACAGGAAATTGATTTTACAATTGTTCACATTCCCGGCACACAAAATATTGTAGTAGACGCACTATCCCGTTCTCTTAACAACAATCAGCAAGACGTCGCAACCAACTTCTGCAAAGCAAATTTCAGCGTCATGTACATTCAACAAGTTGCATTTGAAAATTTCATTTCGGCGTCATTACAAGACATAGCACAAGAACAGAGTAAAGACAACGTGTGGAAAGAAATTAATCACCTTTGGCAAGATAGGAATAATGTCACCATTAGAAACCATTACACTGTACGCAATGACATTCTGTTTCGCCGCTCTCATCCTGACAGCAACAATTGGTTATTATGCATTCCTGACGAACTTGTTAACAAATTAATGTGGTATACTTATTTAAGTTACGCACATTACGGAGCCAGAAAATGTTTTCTTATACTGAGACAGAACTGTTATTTTACCAACATGGAGAAACGTATTCGACGAGTTTTAGCGTCATGTAAAGTCTGCCAGAAAGCTAAATCAGATACGACTTCACATATTCCTCCATTACATCCCATTGTACCTGTTAAATTGAGACACATGGCCGCTGTAGACATTTTTGGTCAGATTCCCAGAACTAATAGAGGTTTTTGCTACATCTTTGTCGCTGTTGAACTCACTTCAAAATTTGTTACCTTCACTCCGTTACGCAAAGCTACTGCTAAAACTGTATCGAAAGCATTTGTGAAACATTTTTTATTTCATGTAGGGCATGTGTTGAAAGTAATTTCCGACAATGGATCACAGTTTCGATCTGCTATACGGACACGTATGTTACGAGCTAGAAACATTTCTCCGATATATATATCCAGGTACCATGCTTCTTCGAACCCTTGTGAACGATTAATGAAAGAAATTGGTAAACTGTGTAGAATTTACTGCCATAAAAAACATATTGATTGGGACACACACATTCTCTCATTCCAAGATGTAATTAATTCCATACCGAATGAATCTACTATGCTATCTCCGTCTGTTATACTGAAAAATGTTGAACCACCTAACAAAATTAAAGAATTAGTAACATTTACTACATCTCGTCGACTACGACACCATGAAACAATTGACATTGCGCTGAACAACATCAAACGTGCCGCAGAGCGCCGGAGAAGACAGCAAAAACAGGTTTGTACGCGCCGAGACTTTCACATTGGACAGAAGATATTAATTAGTACGTACACACTATTTATCCAACAAAGGAAAGAATAGATGCAGTAAATTTGAACTTCTATACGCAGGTCCATATCGAATTCGCAGCATTCCTCACCCCAATGTGGTACACGTCGAAACTTTGAGAACCATAAAAACCAAATGGAACCACCACATATCCAACATCAAACCTTTTATGGAATGAACATACTTTATGATTTATCACACTGTAATGCCACTTCCTAATTTTTTATGACCGCTTATGCAATTATATTCACACGAACACCTACTGATGAATATCGTAATTTTTTCTTGGCAAGTGCCCGGCAAGTTAAGGTTAGCAGGTCGCTTTTCTTGTCGTTACACATCAGACCGTGCATATTTTTCCAGATGAACTTACACATTTTATGACCACTTATGCAATTATATTTATGTGACTGTTTACTGATGATTATCGCAATTTTTCTTGGCAAGTGCCCGGCAAGGTAAGGTTAGCAGTTCGCTTTCTTGTCGTTACACATTAGACAGTGCACATTTTGCAGATAAAATTACGTATCTTACGAATAATTATGCAATTCTATCTAGTGATATATTAATTTTATCAAATTTTCTCTCTATTAAAGTCTTCAATTCTCGCCTCTATTAACTACACAACATACAAGCTGTACACAAACAAGATCACATTTCTTGTCGTTATACATCCTAGACCGTGCATATTTTCCGTTTTTATGTGTGTATGATTGTTTTCCTGTTTTGTTTGCATGTACTATGAAATATTTAAGATATAACAAACACCAGAAGACTTTAACATTTTGCCTTATGATAGCTAAACATTGTGACTACTTTACTTTTTTTTTGCTGCTACATTGTGATACACTGTGTACATTTTTGCTTCTGAACGCTGTCGATGTTTTGACATATTACATTTTCTGTCATGCTATGCTGTATGCTCAATTATGTTACTATAAACCAGTTTTTATGTAATAGGTATATGAATTAAATGCAAGACATTAATCTTTGTTCATCATTTTCAGAAAGAAATAACGTGTAAACGAAATAGATTAAACAGAAATGGGAATTTCACCTTCGGAATGAACGAAAGAGGATGCAATACCTCGTGATGAAGAGTAAATGGGTCAGAATTAACAAGCATTAACAAGAATATACTATACACATCGTAGAATAGCAGTCTTAACTAATTTTTTCTTTCAGAATACGAGGCGATTGATGCAGGCTGTCAGACAGAACTACACATCTTAGTTTTAGTGATGAAATATGATAGAAATAAGGTATAGTTGTATAATGAATAATGAAGCGACTTTTTTGTAGATGATAATGAATGATGATGAATAATGGTGAAGAATATGCTACTATGGATAATGAAGTTTTTCTTTACAGGTGATGGTAATAATGGAGTTATGGTGATATGGATAATGAAGTTTTCCTTTGCAGATGAAAATAATGATGAAGTTGCTGTTAGTTAAGAGATGCTATGTAGTTATTTAAGTATTTGCTGCAGTTCGTTTTGACAGTATGTATTATATCGTATGGTATGATGACTGAAGGTTTTGGAAAGGACAGCTAGAGAACGCATATATTATTATACACATTTCACTACCTGTTAATTCGAAGTTCACTACTTTTCAGAATAATATGCGTTTCTTCTTTCAGTTTCATAATCCATTTTGTATATTTTGCAGGAGAAATTATTCATGAAATTAATGTGGTATAAATAGTTGTTTATTAAACCTATGTCGTTTATGAATGTGATTACATATACTCTACTTGTTTCATAACCTTGCTACACCTGACTCATGACGAATGACGTTACACATCTTCATTTGCAGCAATAACTCAAAAGCAAACAAAGTAATTACCAGTCCCAAATAATGCTACTAGTTTAAGAGAGTCCTGAATAATACTGATCAGCTCTGAATAGTATGTCACTTCAATAATGACTTCTGAATAATACAAAAAAAAATGCTTTGTAGCTGGCCAATGAATGCCACTGTTTATTGTAATAAGATTACCTATGATGCCAATGATCACTATAATTAAGTGAATTATGTTAATACTATGCCATTCATTAGCTTCTGTTTTGAATGATGACTTCTGATGGTTTGTAACTGGGCAATGAGTGTCAATAATTACTATATTCAGATAATTTTATGAACATTATTCTGTAATACTACATACATGGTACAGAAATGTTCAATAACTGGGCGATGAGTGCCACCAATTACTCAAATCAGTTGTTAGACTAGTGTAATTCTCAATGAAGACTACTATGTGACATGCTGTCCACCACATTGAGCAATGGAGATGTTATTATGGTCCCACTGTTTGGTGTACCTAGTGTACTACCAAAATGATAGCATGGAATATTATTACGACATTTCAGTGTCTTGGCTAGATTGATTAATACTTCAAAGAAAAGAGCTTCAAATTGTCTCACTTGGTGTTGTGCTTCTGTAGAAACATATGGACTTTCAGTGCAGCTGCGTGCAACCTAAAGTGCTTCAACCATGACGCAATCCTTCCCATTCCTTTCCTAATTCTTGTAAAATGAAAAAGACATATACAGTGCGTGTGCACTTTCGTCATTTTGTTAACATGATTTGTATTCATTACGTATATATTTTGTGATTCCCAGATATGTTCTGAACTTCAGTGCGTGTGCACTTTTGTCATTTGTCAATATGATTCGTAATCATTCTGTTTATTTGTTGTAAAAATATTAGAGAGTTTTACAGTGTGTGTGCACTTTATGCCATTTGTACTCATTATGTATACATTTTTTTGTGATTCCCAGATATGTTCTGTATTACAGTGCGTGTGCACTTTCGTTATTTTGTTAACATGATTTGTATTCATTGCATATACATTTTGTGATTTGCTGATATATTCTGAACTATAGTGCGTGTGCACTTTATGTCATTTCATTTGTACTCATTGTGTATACATTTTGTGATTCCCAGATATGTTCTGTATTACAGTGCGTGTGCACTTTCGTCATTTTGTTAACATGATTTGTATTCATTGCATATACATTTTTGTGATTTGCTGATATGTCCTGAACTTCAGTGCGTGTGCACTTTCGTCATTTTGTTAACGTGATTTGTACTCATTGCATTTTGTGATTTGCTGATATATTCTGAACTACAGTGCGTGTGCACTTTTTGTCATTTCATTTGTACTCACTGTGTATACATTTTGTCATTGCCTGATATGTTCTGTACTCAGTGCATGTTCTAATGGAACTGACGAATAGACGTCATTTTATTTTATGATACACTAATAGACGTCACTTTACTTTATTATTCACTAAAGTCGTGTTATAAATGCTTTTGCTTAAGATAATACTAAGTTAGGTGTTGCGATCAAAAATCGATATTGGAATTGTATGTTCTTTGTAGCTTATGACCATGATCTTTGGTCTACTACGGGCTTTCGGCCACTTGTGTGTTGGCCGCGGTTGAATGAGTTGTGCATATAGTTCTTGCAATAAATGTGTTTGATACAAAGAAACCGTGGAATACTGCGTCATTTTTCGATAGTCCAGTAATAATTAAAAAACCCGCACCTTTTTCTTGGACCCAAAGCAGCCAAGGAATCATCGCCTAGACAACAAGAAGCCACAAGGACAACGCAGACACAGCAGCATCAACAAAGGAGACATCATAGCCAGCTCTACTAAATTACTTTACAGCCATTAGCCACACCATAGCGGTGTCCTTATGGAGTTAACTTTTCCTGCACAGTAGAGCCGGTTTGTGACAACTGGGGGCTCGTTGCCGGGATCTAGACATTTATATGTACTGGATTGACGAAATCTGTTGTGCAGAAGTCTAATGACCACGTGGTACGAAGCAGTAAAGTGGACTGACCACACGCGTGAGGACCAAGACTGAAAAGATAAGTACATTTGGTTAGTGCTGTTTTTTTTCTTCCTTTTATTATTTTGTGTGTGTGAAATTTCACGAAGATGACCATTGTGAAAGAGAAAAGTGGTGCGGAATCTGAACAGTAGTGTGAAAATTTGTTAGTCTTTGGGGACGTAGACATACCGATAAAAACGGAAGACGAGTCAGTCAATGAAACGGATCAGAGCCTTGATTCCTCAGAACATGAGACGTCGGACATTAAATTACTGTTACAAATGATGAATCAATCGTTAGTTTTTAATCAGACTGTTGCAGCCCGCTTACAAGCTAATGAAGAACAATTGCAAAGCATGAATCAGACTGTTGCAGCCCGCTTACAAGCTAATGAAGAACAATTGCAAAGCATGAATCAGACTGTTGCAGCCTGCTTACAAGTTAATGAAGAACAATTGCAAAGCATGAATCAGACTGTTGCAGCCCGCTTACAAGCTAATGAAGAACAATTGCAAAGTATGAATCAGTCGGTCGCGGACAATTTTCGGGTTATAAATCAGAAAGTGTCGCGTCTAGAGGGAACTATGAACAAAAACGATATTTTAAAGATAGACAAGAAACTTAGCAAGGCAGAGACAAAGATTTTAGTGGTAGAATCTAAAGTGGGAGAAGTAAATTCTAGTCTGAGTAACAAAATTCAGTGTGTAAAAAATGAACTGGTCACAGACAGAGAGGAAAATGCAAAATGTTTTGTTAATGTTAATAATCAAATAGATACAGTTTGTGTAAATGATAAAGCTATGGCAGTAGATCTTGAAAGTAGAGTAGACTCTAAACTAAATGTTGTGAATGATAAAGTGGAAACAGTCAGTAACACAGTAAAACTCCACGAGATTGAAACTAAGACAGATGTTAGCGAATTAAAAAGTACAGTATCAGAGTTAAACCAAAAGTTTGAAATATTTAGCAATGATGTAGCTAACAAATATTTTTCTATGAACACATGTACCTTATTATCCAATATTCCAGTTAAAAACTTTTCTAATGAGTGTTGTTTGCATCCTGTTGACTTTCTGCAGAGTTGTAGAGACAATTTTTTGCCCAATATGAGTGATAGTTTCAAAATTAAGTTTGTTAAAAAATTTTTGGAGGCAGAATCTTTGTCATGGGCCAATCAAAATTTTTCTATGGACATATCTTTTGCAGAATTTGAAATTGAGTTCTTAAAACGGTTCTGGTCTGAAACTGAACAAGCCAGGATAAAGAGCGAGTTCCTAAATGGGCCAAATTATAGAGAAACACTGGGGACTATGAAACAGTTTTGTAAGAATCAACTGAAGAAACTTGTACATTTGAGTAAACCCTTCGATGAGCTCACACAGATAGATGCTTTGAAGAGAAGGTTGCCGACAGATGTGCAATGGGACCTAGTGTATGGACCAGATGACAACATTGAACAATTTCTTAACTATGTGGACAAGCTTGACAGGATTTATAGACAAAGTGGGGAAACCAAAAAACTATTTCAATCACGCACAAAGAGGTGGGGATCATAGTTGGGGAAACACTAATTTTAACAGGAGGGAAAACAGTAGGCCCAACAACCATAGTGTTCATCATAGGGAACAAAATAGTCACAATATTAATAACAATTTCCATGCAAGGGAAAACTATAATTTCCATTCGAGAGGACAATCTGGGAACAATTGGAACAGAAGTAATTACAGGGATTCTGAAAACAGGAATTGGCGTGAACATAGTGCCACCAGGGGTCCAAATGCTATGGGAAGTCCTGAAGCAAAAAACTAGTGTACGCTCCATTGTTGGTCCACAAGATAGGGGCGAAAAGCATAGATAATAGAAGGACCAATAACAGTGACTACATTGTACCAAGAGATACGTCTCAAGTAATGAGTAGTTATCTTATGAATGTGTACTACCCTCTAAACACAGTACCTGTTAAGAATGAACACATTGACTGTAATAAAGAGCCAGAGAAGATATTTAACTTAGTTGAATTTTATGAATGGGCAGAAGCTTGTAGTTTGTCAGAGGACCTGCAGATTAACGATTTAAATAATCTAGGAATTGATGCACAGATGAGGGAACCAAGTGAGCGAATTGTCGACACTGATTTAATGGGCAAAGAATTAAAAACACCTGGGTGTGAAAGCAACGTTTTAAGTTTTCGGGAGAGAGAGGTTGATGATTGTAGTATGTGGGGAAATGAAGATTTAATGATACATGATGATGGTGAAAAATATTTTGTTTGCTTGAAAGAGGAAATGGAGGCAATAGGTGTTGTGGGAGATACTGATATGCATGTTGTAGATGTACCCAAAAGTGTAATTAACAGTTTAAGTGGTGTTAATGCCAGTGTCACAACCAATAGGCTCTGTAATCCAACATCCCTGAACAGTGAAACTGACTGTGCAAGTAGGCTACCATGTACAATGAACAAAGGTGAATTATTTCTTTATAATATGTGGCTAAATAGTGATGCAATTAAAAATGATAGCAATTTTAGAAAAATGATTCTTAATATGTATCAAATTTTATATCCTAATTGGTGGAAAAACACTAAACATATTAATGTTGAGCAACTGAAGGATAAATACCTTAGTGGTGAACAATGTCATATGGGTGAAAATATTTGGATTGAGGAAATTATAAATGCAAGTGACAGTGCTAATGATGTGTGTGTTAATGTAATGACCGTAGATAATAAAGGTGACAGTAATATAGGTACTTGTAAGTCAGAAAGTCATTGTTTCAGTGAAATTCAAGATGATTTATTGTATGAATACGTTCAGCCTGAAAAAGGTGGTGACATAGGTAGTCCGTTCATTAGAGCAAAAGTTGGTACCTGGGAAGGCAAGCGCCTTATAGACACAGGGAGTCAGGTGTCAGGAATATCTGAAATTCTAAGCAAAAAGCTGAAGTGCGAGAAAGATTACATTGAAATGCCAGTCATTGGCGTGAAAATAAGAGGGGCTACAGGAAAACATAGTAAAACTGTGAAAAGACAAACTTTGTTATCTTTTACAATTGAGGGAGTCACATTTACACATGGATGCCTAATTATACCAGGCCTCGGTGAGGACTGTATTCTCAGGATGTCATGGATTCGGAGTGTAGATGCAAGATTTGACTGGGGAGGTCAAAAACTTATCATAACAACACCAAATGGGGGGTGTATCTCCAACAAATTTGTCAGATCAAATACAGTTTTGTGTAATGATAAATTTAACACTATAAATCTTGTAAAGGAGAAAAGATATGTTGACAAACACATAACGGAGCTAGATTTAAGTGAAGTAGATTTCAACACTCTGGTAAACACTAAGATTTCAGAAGCTAGCGGTCTAAATGATGAGCAAAAACAGGAACTAGAGTCTTTGTTATGGGAATACAGTGATGTCTTTAGCAATATTCCAGGGAAAGTTAGGGGTTACGAATGTACTTTGCTAGTAACACCACATGACCCATTTTTCATAAAACCATATGGTGTGCCCATAGCAAAACGTACAGCAGTTGAGAAAGAATTACATAAGATGGAAGTGTGTGGCATTATTGAAAGGAGTATCATTGCTTATAATAACCCACTGGTAGTTGTGTCAAAAAGGGATGGGGGAGTGAGAATAGTTCTTGACTCAAGGCCTTTAAACAAGATCTTATACAGAGAAACAGACCACCCTGAAAACATTGATGAGCTGTTGCACAAGTTCAAGGACATAAAATTAATGTCAAGTCTAGACTTAACCTCAGGCTTTCACCAAGTACCCCTAGCACCCAAATCTAGGAAATACACTGCTTTTCTTTACAATGGCCGTTGCTATCAGTATTGTGTAGTCCCGTTTGGCTTGAACTCATCGGTAGCAGAATTCATTAGAGCTTTAGACCATGTGCTTGGGCAGGAACTTGTATCCAAATTAGTGATTTATGTAGATGACATTTTAGTAACTGGACAAGATTGGAATGAGCATGTTGGACTTTTAAGACAGGCAAGTGAGAAACTTAGAAGAGGGGGAATGACACTAAAACTAGAAAAGTGCAAATTTGCAGTACCTGAGTTAAAATTTTTGGGACATGTCATATCAGAAAAGGGAATTTTGGCTGATCCAGACAAAATTAAAGCTATTTCAGAGTTTCCTATACCCCGTAACAGAAAACAACTGAAATCATTTTATGGGCTATGTGGCTTCTACAGAAAATTTGTAAGTAAACAAAGCTTAAACACACCCTGTCTCAGTAACTTGTTAAAGAAGGACACTGTTTGGATATGGAGTAAAGATTGTCAAGAGGCTTTCGACATAATAAAAAAGGAACTGAATAACCAGAACCTGTTACATAGACCAGATTTCAATTTGCCTTTCTGTTTACATACTGACAGCAGTGATTATGGGTTAGGTGCTGAATTATTTCAAGTAAAAGAAGTAAATGGGGAGACAGTTCATGCTACAATTGCATTTGCAAGCAGAATGTTACTAAACCATGAAAAGAACTATACAGTAACAGAAAAAGAGCTATTAGCCATACAGTGGTCATTTTCAAAATTCAGGACCTATTTACTTGGACATAAGGTAATAGTGTACTCTGATCATAAAGCCTTAAGCTATATACAGGAATGCAAGCTCTATCATGATAGGCTTACAAGACGGGCATTGTATTTACAGCAATTCAACTTTGAAATTAAGTATATCAAAGGCAGTGACAACATATTGCGGATGCTCTATCAAGGCTACCAGTAGGAGGGGAAACAGAAATTTTTGATCAGAATGAAGAAAAACAGTTTAAAATGAGGTATATTAAAGGGCTCACACATGAAAAAGTTGTTAGATCATTGTGTGATAAAATCAGGAGGAACCAGAACCGTGATGCAAATTGGAAATTAGTAAAGAGCTGTTTAGGGAAAAAGAACTATGAAAAATTAGATAAGTACTATAAGGTGTTTAAAGGTACCCTGTTTAGGAGAACTGACGAAGACTCTGATAATTGGAAACTATGCTGGCCTGAGGAGGAAGCTGAGAGGTTAATTAGATATACTCATGAGAGCTATGGTCATTGTGGCACACAGAAGTGTATGCAGAAATTACAAGAAAACATATACTTCTACAATATGGCCAAGAAAGTCAGAAGAGAATTGTCAACTTGTGATAAGTGCCAACGAGTCAAAGTAAGTAACAGAAAATGTCAAGGTGAAATGCATAACATTATTCCTGCACAACCTCTAGACTTAGTCGCTGTTGATTTCTATGGTCCACTTTCAAGGAGTAGGAGTGGCCACTGCTACATTTTTGTCATGGTGGATGTATTTTCTAAACTGATCAAGTTGTATCCTGTCAGAAAAGCCACAGGGAAAGAGATAGTTACAAAGGTTGAAAAACACTATTTCTTAAATGTTGGGGAACCAAAAGCAATCTTGTCAGATAATGGTTCTCAGTTTTTGTCAAAAGTTTGGAAAGCCTTTGTTGATAAATCGGGAATCAAACATGTTCAAATATCTGTATATAATCCATCGTCAAACCCAGCTGAGAGGTATATGCGCGAGATTGGTCGCTTATGTCGTACATATTGCAGTCATAAACATCCTACATGGTACGACCATGTACAAGACTTTGAAGATGTTATGAGCAGCTTGCAGCACACTTCCACAGGTTTTTCACCTTATGAAATTATGTTTCATCTAAAACCAGACAACATTATCACTGAACTCGTAGAATTTCCACCATGCACAATGATGACTATGCATGAACGTGAGGCCATAGTCAAAGAAACAATGATAAAACAGGGAGAAATTAGAAAAAGACGACATGATGGTAAGATCAAAGCATCCAAGTTTAAAGTAGGAGATTATGTTTTAGTAAAATCACATGAGAAATCAAAAATTCTAACTTCTGAAATAAAAGAAATTCTTTGATATATACATGGGTCCATTCGAGATTGTTCAACATCCACACCCAAATGCATACCGGTTGGTGTATCCTAAATCCAGGAAAGTTCTTGGGCTGAGGAATATTGTTTCGTTGCAATTGTATAAACAAAAGGGATATGACTAGTCTGAGAAAGTTAAAAGGCGACGCAAACAAAAGTTTTTCACTACAAATTTTGTGTATAAAAAAATTGTCTGAGTTTGAAACAGTTTTGTGCCCTTGAAAATGTTTATTATTTGTCTAATATGTATTCACTGTATGAAGTGTTTGCAGTGAATTTTCTGTGTAATATGCTAGCCATGTTAGTTTTTGATATTTCTGTATGTTTATGCAATTTGATTGAAGTTTAATAATTTGTGTACTTTTAGTTTGTGTAACTCTCACACCACACTGGTTGAGATGTCATTTAAAATGCAAGCCACTAATCTGCACTAAATCTGTCTCGCAACAATTAAGTTTTTTAAATTTGTTACTCTTAAAGGCAGAGTCCTAATTACTACACACTTAAGTGCTTGAAATGTCCAACTCTACAAGGAGATAATCATTTTCAGTAAACCACGTGAATTACTGTATATTTCTCTCTATACCACTGCAAATGCAAAGGCAGTAATATTTTTTAATTTTGATATATACATACCATTCCAAAACTTTCATCTATGATTCTACCTTGGCACTTTTACTGTGAATATGAACCCTCGGAACAAACAATTGAACTTTTTTATCCTTGGAGTAAAGTCTCTGTGATTAGATATTTTACACCCAATATGTTAATGCATTTGTATTAGATGTTTATAGAATTTATTAGTATTTAAAGAATATTTTTTGACCAGTTCATATCTGTGTAGTATTACTCAGACTTTTTTTTGACCAGTTCATATCTGTGTAGTATTACTCAGACAGATACTGTAAACTTCTCCCACTAGATAAACATTGCCAGAAGGTTAACTATGTATCCTAACCATGTACTTACATATAAACATTATGTAACCAAAAGGTAATCTCTGTATGTGATTTTTAGATAACATGGCATTATAGACAACAAAGCAATACAAACAGCTAAGCTTTGAAAACAGATGCACTGCAGGACAAGCAGGAATCAGACCTTTTAACGGACGTCACCTATGTGCAGATGGTCAATGTGGGACAGACTGTGAGTAGTGTGAAAAGTGGGCACTTAAAGATAATAAAACAAGCATGCAGTTAAAAGTTACAGTTTTTCAATGATCTCATGTGAAGTGCTAAAACATTATGGACTCTTCAAAGTGAAAATTATGAATCTTCTTTCGTATTTCATTTACCCTAAGGTTAAAAAATTGTATGTTTTCCTTTACTAAGTATAACAATTTCAGTGTTAGCATAACTCAAAGGAAACAGTCCTATTAAAATTTTTAATTTATTTAAAAACATATTCTTGGCAGTTCCATTATTCTGTTGTCGGAATTTTGTTCGCATGTTCATACTTACAAAATTCTTGGGGGGCTATTGTAATGGAACTGACGAATAGACGTCATTTTATTTTATGATACACTAATAGACGTCACTTTATTTTATTATTCACTAAAGTCGTGTTATAAAAGCTTTTGCTTAAGATAATACTAAGTTAGGTGTTGCGATCAATGATCGATATTGGAATTGTATGTTCTTTGTAGCTTATGACCGTGATCTTTGGTCTACTAGTGGCTTTCGGCCACTTGTGTGTTGGCCGCGGTTGAGTGTAGTTGTGCATATACTTCTTGCAATAAATGTGTTTGATACAAAGAAACCGTGGAATACTGCGTCATTTTTCGATAGTCCAGTAATAATTAAAAAACCCGCACCTTTTTCTTGGACCCAAAGCAGCCAAGGAATCATCGCCTAGACAACAAGAAGCCACAAGGACAACGCAGACACAGCAGCATCAACAAAGGAGACATCATAGCCAGCTCTACTAAATTACTTTACAGCCATTAGCCACACTGTAACGGTGTCCTTATGGAGTTAACTTTTCCTGCACAGTAGAGCCGGTTCGTGACAATGTGCACTATATTTTATTTCATGTTCTGCACCTATATATATGTACATATTCTGTGATTGTAAAGTTAATTAATTATGAAAAATTTGTTGCTCATGGCAAGTCCAATTGACTCACCATCGCTGCCAAATTTTTGCCCCCCCAGTGGAGGGTTATGTAAGGTGTATGCTTCGCCGGCGATGGGCGAGGCATGACAGAATCTCTGACCAGAGAGTAGTTTGTCGTTAGTTGTTGCTTGTCGCGTGTCTGCGCTAGTCTGCGCGAGTCGACAGTAGAAGTCAGTCTGCACTTGTCTGCGCGAGTCTGCAGTTGTAGTCAGTCTGCAGTAGCAGTCAGTTGCATACGGTAGTAGGGAGTCGGCATGCGTCGGCTGTGTGCTCTGGTCGCGACTCTGGTCAGGATCCTGGACGATGCGTATTGTTGTAGAAGGTAAAGAAGCAGCATTGCGTATATTTAATAATGTATGTTAATTGTAATTTAATTTGTTCAGAAAAAAATGCCCCAAAAATAATTTTTATAAAGTAACTTTTTTAAAGAAAAGTATTCATTTCAATTTAAAGAATTTTTCCACTCTTTTGAAGAAAAAGCATTCATTTCAATTAAAAGAATTTTTCCTATGCATTCCTTCCAAGAATCAAAAAAATATATATATACGCCAGCATTGCACGAAGCTGTGTCGATAAATTAGAGCAGATATAGTTGCAGTTTTTATTGAGGTAAGAATTTTTGCTTTTGTTATTCAGAATACAGGGCCGAAGGTCAGCGCTGCTGTCCTTATAAAATTTACCAGATATTATTATTTCTGTCAGGAGGTTATATTTGGTTCATGGTTCATTATTTAATTAATATTATTGTGTGGGTTTATGGTCAATTTTCATTCCTTAATTTTTGTGGGGAGTTTACGCATGGTTCAATTTCACATTATTCATTTAACAAAATTTCGTGTGGAGGGGTTACACTTGGCTCCATTTCAAATTAACATTTATTAAAATATTGCGGGGAGGTTACAAGGTTCACCGAAATATAGAAGAGTCTAAAATTACTTTTGCTTGTGGTAAAGTACTGCATGAATCATGCCTGTGTTCTTGCACAGAAAAACATGTAATTCTATCAGGTAAATGATTAAGTGTCTGCCCCGATAGCTGAGTGGTCAGCGTGACGGATTGCCATCCTACAGGCCCGGGTTTGATTCCCGGCTGGGTCGGAGATTTTCTCCGCTCACGGACTGGCTGCTGTACTGTCTTCATCATCATTTCAGCCCCATCCGGCGCGCAGGTCGCCCAATATGGAGTCGAATGTAATAAGACCTGCACCAAGGCGGGCAGACCAGTTCGGCAAGGGGACTGCCGGCCAATGACGCCAAACGCTCATTTCCATTTCCAATGATTAAGTGTTGCTCACTTGTGGAAAACATGGAATAGCATATATTCCAAAACAAGCAACAGTCAACGATGAACAGAATGATTTTGAACTACCCATCTTGGATTGCCTTTTGGAGCGACTTTAGGTGATAGTAAATATCGACGATGAGTTTGTTAATTTCTGCTATTTTTTTTTATTAATATCTAACTGCAATTCAGAATTCTTACCCGCATCACTGGTTCTTTTAATTACAGAAAAACTCGTGGAATGAACACTACTACCAAGTTATTACACGATCTGGCATGGAGATCAGTGTGCATGTACCAAACAGTAAAGAAGTAAAAACAAAATCTTTGTCCACCCAGTGTCACGCTGATTTTGCTGCATCTCTAAGGATCCTTTTGTTGTTATATGACTACAATGATATTCAGGAAATCTTATAGAAAGTTATTTCTATGGAACGTCACTTTAGATATGAAAGGCCTTCAGGCCCACAATTTGGTAATTCATTCATTCATGCATTTCTTGTGTTCCGAAGTCCCCGGCACGCAGCAGAAACTTTAGGGACGTTGGGCGAGTCCAGGTATGAAGTAACGAAGAGAAGAGAATGTTAGAGACTCATTCTCTACAATACGTCAGAAATTAACTATTACTAATCTATTCTACAATATCGTGCTTACACATAATTATTCTAACATGATATAATGGCAGGTAACTTTCGTGAATTATTTTGAGTAATTGTTGTTTATTTAATATTGATAGATCAATATTTTCATAACTTTAACGCTACTTATTGAAGAATAAAAAAGCTTGTTTGCAGTGGTCATTGTTACTTGTCAAGCTTTCGACAGCAACTTTCAGTTATTAATATTAAATACTTGACCACTAATTTTGTTTCGGTTCTTCAGAAATTACTAAATTTAGGTCTGGCAGGAATTTTAAACACTTTTGTACTCCATTCTGAACTGTAAAGCAAGAGGAAAAGCCTACATGAAAATTTCACTTAGGCTGAAATCCGTAAGAGTCCAGTACGCAGCGACCAGGGCTGTGCAGATGAAAGAATGCAGCGGCTCTTCGCAAATAGTCTGAATTTATTGCAGATCGATTTCGACTATAGAATAACAATCATAAGTGCTAGAGGTAACATAAACAATGAAATATAAGCAGTAAAAATAAAAATGAGAAAAATATGTACCATACTTCACCCAGTGAGGTGACATCAAGCTTGTCCTTAAACACGTATATTTTACAAAATTGATTACATAGTCACATGTATGAACATAATGTGGAAAAGAAGTGTGACAGAATACGAACATGAACTGCAGTTGTTATTTATATGCTGCAGCAGCACCAAAGGTTTGGCTACCTCGACAAAGAGCGGCCTCCATGTGCGCAAGCAGTTAACCTAAAGTTTATTTCTGTAAAAATATTAAGGTAGGTGTCTGTCATTACATCGAAATTGATACATATACACTTAATATTAGAAGCTACCATTTTTGAAATAAAAAGTAAACCACCATTGTTAACAGAAATATAGACATTAGTATCTCAATTCATCGGAAAATTAGGACGTAAATGTAGGAAGTGCCATCTGTGAATCGCGAAATATGTATTTGCCTATTAAATTAAAAAAACTTAAAAACCATAGGCACAATCGTGTGCAAATAAAAGACTGTATCTAATTTAATAAAAGAAGAATTTTATTTAACGTATAAAACAGTAATACATGAAAGGACAAGGACGTGGAACGTATAGAGATCCGTAGATCACTCAGGAAAGGGATTATACATGAAAACGAATCTGAAAGAAATAAAGCTTGCTACCCCATCTTCACAAAAATGTAGCGTGAAATATACGGTAATCATGGCATATAAGAAATTTACTTGAACTAATATGCAAAGATGTTTGTGATTTTATGTGCCAATGTATCGCCCAATCATTCATAGATGGTGCAGTGTAAATTTTTTTACTGGTTTTCCAATGTCCTGAGATACATATGTCTATATTCGTATTAACACTTTTAGTTTATTTTCTATAAATTATATGATAGCTTCTACTTATGTTCAATATTTTAACAAAAGAAAATTGATCTAACTATTTGCCCACACAGGGAACTGTTGGTCGAGGTGGCCAAACCGTTGGTACAGCTGTAGTCTGTGGACAAAAATTTCAGTCCATGATCGTATTCTGTCACATATGCTGCCTCGTTTTTCCCTATAAGTTTGTAAGTGTGACATTGTATTCAAATTTTATATAAGCAGATGCTTGATGTGACCACATTGGGTGATGTATGGTTTTTCTCATTTGTATTTATACTACATTACTCTGTTCGGTACATGTTTGCATTGTTACTTCTAGCGTTGATGATGGCTATTGTACAGTAGAAATCAGTCGACAATAAATTCAAATTATTCTCGACAGACCGCTATACCCTTCCTTGTCAAGATGAAAATTATTTTAGTGCCTTGCTTGGTGCCTGCGTGAATTGCAGATAGCGTGTGATGGATTTGTACTAAGAAATACAAATACCATTTAGCTATAAACGCAATGGAAACTCAGTGTAGGGACTGTAGATTAATTAAAAAATGCGTTCTTAGCTGCATTGTTCCAAAACGAAGCAAAATCATCCAAAATTACTAGCACATCTTTCCTCTTATTAACACGCTTTTAGTAACTTTAAGTGAAAATATCCAGAACTGATGTACCTTATTAACTAATCTGTGTACTGAGTCGGAATACAAAACGTCTATAACAACAAAATTAGGGCTAATGTACAAAGTAACCATGGTACATAGATACATGACGTGTTTGAACGTTTAAACAAAGAAGAGAAGGCATCAGCTTAAACCGGAAAGTGTTTATTGAAGACGAATGACGTTATTTCAAACGGGAGCTATAATAAACGCGGCCGGGAATGGCTAGTAGTTCGCCATATATTTGTATATTCCACCCACCTCTCATGCAAATACATCATAGTTCAGAGCGTCGCCACCAAAGAGAGAGAGAATACACAGAGAAGCTGTGGCACGTCACTCAGCGGTCATTGCTGTGCCAAACCGCACTAGTAAGTGTCATTTTTCGGGAAGTCATTCTACGGTTGTTTTGAAAGTTAGAGAGTTCGTGTACGGTTTTGTAAGCTACACAGTTCTGAGTTTCTTCTAAGAAACGTGTCTGTCATGTGCTCAGAGTGTAAATGTACACATATACCTAGAAAAAAGATTGTAAAATGGTGTAAATATTCTTACATATTATGTTCTGTAACTGTGCTGAGGTTAATGTACAGCGACGCATTTGTTTACTTGTGTAATGAAGCTTATTTCATCCATGTTCTTCTAAACATATGATTTTCCGAGAATTTTGTGAAGACAGAGAAGCTAACAAAGGCCTGCATTATACTTTATAACAATACCGAAACGTCAGGAGCATATGATGGTAAGACTTTTTTGTGACTTTAAACATAGTTGCTGCTCGGAAGGTACGGTGGATTACGTCTTTTTTGTATGATTTAATGTTTGACTGTTGCTATAGGCAGTACTCCAAGAATGGTTTTGTTGGTTTCTGGAAACTAAACGAAGTACGCTTTCTTATTAGAAAATAAGGGTTACAGGCGGAAAGTTCTGTAACCTTGTCGACACAAAGTTATTTGTTTTAAGTTATATCTTCAAATCATAATACGAGCCCTTTATATGTAAGATATAAAGTGCAAATTACTCTCGAATGCTTCTTGGTATGATTTTATGCATGGATAGCTAAGAAATGTTCAAATGAGTGTGAGTTCCTAAAGGACCAAACTGTTTAGGCCTCAGTCTCTAGACTTACACACTACTTAAACTAACATAAACTAACTTATGCTAAGAACAACACATACACCAATGCCCGAGGGAGCACTCTAACCTCCAGCGGGAGGGGCCGCTCAATCCATGACATGGCGCCTCAAACCACAGGGCCACTCTGCACGGCCATGGATAGCCATTTTCGAAAGATTTGACCTACAACAATTATCTACTGGGTGATCAAAAAGTCAGTATAAATTTGAAAACTGAATAAATCACGGAATAATGTAGATAAAGAGGTACAAATTGACACAAATCCTTGGAACGACATGGGGTTTTATTAGAACCAAAAAAATACAAAAGTTCAAAAAATGTCCGACAGATGGCGCTTCATCTTATCAGAACAGCAATAATTAGCATAGCAAAGTAAGACAAAGCAAAGATGGTGTTCTTTACCGGAAATGCTCAATATGTCCACCATCATTCCTCAACAATAGCTGTAGTCGATGAGGGGGTAATGTTGTGAACAGGACTGTAAAGCATCCCAAGGGATGTCGGTCGATCACGATACACTTGCGACTTAAGGTAACCCGAAAGCCAATAATCGCACGGACTGAGGTCTGGGGACCTGGGAGGCCAAGCATGACGAAAGTGGCGGCTCAGCACACGATCATCACCAAACGACGCGCTCAAGAGATCTTTCACGCGCCATCTATCGGACATTTTGTGAACTTTGTTTTTTTTTGTTCTAATAAAACCCCATGTCATTCCAAGCACGTGGGTCAATTTTTACCTCTCTATCTACATTATTCTGTGGTTTATTAAGTTTTCAAATTTATACTGACTCTTTGATCACCCTGTACATTTTTTAAATTATGACTTCCGATAATCGCGTAGGAAAGGTGTAATGTGGTAATGTGCAAAGTGTAAATTAATCTGATACTGAATCTTATCAGTCGAAGTGTGGAAGGGTAGTCATGGGTGTAAAGTACTATACTGGACGCCCCCTTCTCCATCCTAAAATCTTGGTTGTGGTGAGAGTGACCTGATCTGAAGCCTAATGTTTACATTCACCCTTATTTAATCGCACTTCTCGTAATTTAATGCACTTTTCGTCATAAAATCTAAAACTGCCGGGTAGATTCAGAAAACGTGTATTCGATAATGGACAATTTCCAAGTGTTTTGATCCAATTGTATACATGTATATTAAAGTACTAAAAATGTAAGGGAGTGTCTACTATGTAACTTTGCAAATTTTGGCTCTGTATGTAACTACATGTAAGCAGAGTAATCTGATTCATTAGAAATATAAGGTAGTATGTTGGCTATTACTTTAATGTACTTACTAATGAACTTACTAATCAATCAAAAACTTCATTGTATAGTCGACTGCCTGCGTGACTTAGATCGTAATATACCTGCTGTATGGGGTGGTGTTTCCTGTTCAGTACAACACAATTTTCGCTTTGAATGATATATAGAATCGAAATTAACGCAATATTTCTATAAAACGTTCCTCTCGGAAACGATTGTTTTTCTTCGAAAGTTTTTGTTACAAAAGGGAATACTAAAACACACGAAGGTGGATGCTTAACTAACTTTTACGGACCGTACCTTTCCCTTGTAAATTCGCTGCAGTAATGAAAACTATTGACACTGTTAAAAGAGAGTGAATATAAAGGGCAAGTCACTACACTCAGAGGTAATATTGCTAATAAAGGCTAACTGTTGCATTTCGTAATTTCTTTACGCATTGTCCAGCGGCGCCCCTTTCTTTTGAATTCCTGAAATGGCGGAGGTTTGTTCAACTTCCTTCACTCTAACCACGGTGTTGCCATTCTGTGGCATTCTGCCTCTTTGGGCTCCACGAGCTGGCAAACGATATCAAAGGCCAATAAACGGAAATGAACATGAGATATTGCCATATCCAAATGACACAAGATAACAAAAAATTATCCGTGGTTATTAGAACATCTCTTCTCGTCCAAGCAAACTGTGAATTACGTTTAGATCAATTATATCCCGAACTGGGTACCTGGTTAAGTTGTCTGTACATTGATATGGAATTCGGAACGTTTAAAAGAACAAAATTGTCAGCCATGTATAAACCAACCACGGTATGCAGACATACAAAGTTTTGATGCCTGAACACAGGAGAAAAGGCATCTACTTGAACCGAAAAATGGATTACGCAGGAGATGAGCAACGTGCTACGTAGTCCTTAAAGGCAGTTTGCTATTGTATACTGACTACAATGACGTTATTTCTAGCAGGGGTTACAATAAACGACGTAGTGAAATGCTAGTTGTTCGCCATATATTTTACCCAGACGTCATAGAACTTCTTCATATTTAAACCCGGCTCTACAAACTAGCTAACGAAAACCCAATGACTGTTACCATGGAAAAATAAATATAAACAAATATGTGATACTGCCACACCCATGTAACAGATGTTAACAGCAATAAAAATAATTCAACATTCAAATAAATGGTAACTACTGTACGATTATCAAGGAAGAAGGTTACCAAAAATCGGGTGGAGTCTGAGTAGATGCTGAGTTTTTGTGATCTTCAGACCAAAGACTGGCTTGATGCAGCTTCCCATGCTACTCTATTCCATGAAACCCTCTTGGCCGCCGAATAACTTCTGCAGCCTGCAGCCATTTGAACCTGCTTACTGTATTCATCTCTTTTTTTATCTCTCGACACTTCCCCCTCCTACTGAACTGCCAATTCCTTGCTGTCTAAGGATATGTCCTGACAACCGATCCATTCTTTTAGTCAGTTCTATTCAGTACTTCCTCATTAGTTACTTGACCTACTCACCTAATATTCAGCATCTTTCTGTAGCACCATGCTTCAGGCGCATCTATTCACTTCTTGTCTGAACTGCTTAGAGTAAAAATTTCACTTACATACAAGGGTACACGCCAGATACCTTCAGGGAAGAATTCTTAATAGTTAAATAAATATTCTGTGTTGACTTCTACTCATCAGACACTCTTTTCTTTTCATTGATAGTCCACATTTTATAACCGCTCTGCTTCGGTCATCATCAGTCATTTTACTGCCCAAACAGCAAAACTCGTCTGCTACCTTTAGTGTCTTGTCTCCTAATCTAATTTCCTCAGCACACCCTGATTTAATTCGCCAACATTTCATTACCTTGATTTGCTTTTGCTGCTGTTTATCTCATATCCTTTTCTGTAAACTATTCTTCCAAGCCCTTTGCTGCCTCGGGCAGAATTACAGTGCAATCGGCAAACCTCAGAGTTTTTATTTCTTCTCACTGAACTTTAATTAATTCTCAAAACTTTTATTTGGTATTCTTTACCTCTTACTCGATGTACTGTTTGAGTAACATCTGCACTAAACTACAATCTCGCCACATTTTCTTCTCAAAGAACGTTTGAATCTCATGCCCTTCGACTCTTTTCACTGCCGTATGTTTTCTGTACAAGTAGTATATACACTTTCACTTCCTTTTTTTTCTCCTGTTAGATTCAGAATTTCAAAGAGTGTTTTCCACTTAACATTATCAAAAGCTTTATCTAAATCTGCAAAGGCTAAAAACATAGGTTCTTCTTTTCTTAGCCTATCTTCTAAGCTTAATCGAAGGATCAGTCGTTATTGCCTCACATGTTCCTGGACTACTCTGGAACCCAAAGTGGTCATCTCCTAGGTCGCCTTCGACCAGTTACCTCTCTTCTGTAACTAATTCGTCTCAATATTTTGCAACCATAAATTATTAAATTGATAGTTCGGTAATATCCATACTTATCAGCACCTACTTTCTTTGGAATCAGATTTATTACACTCATCTTAAATTTTGCGATTATTCCGCGTCTCTCATATATCTTGCACACCAGGTGGAATAGTTTCTTCATTTCTGACTCTCCCAAGCATACCAGAAGTTCTGGCAAAATGTCCTTTACTCCAGGGGTCCTGTTTCTGGTTAGGTCTTTCAGTGGTCCGTCAGTTCTTATGGCAGGCTGGTACTTTCCATCTTCATGTACTTTCTTCGCTTTCTATATCATCTCCGTCAAGTTCGTTTTCCATGTAAACATCGCGTTCAAGTTCATTTTCCATGCACAGCAACTCCATATACTCTTTCTGCCTTACAGCTTTCTTTTCTTTTTTAGTACTGGTTTCTTACCTGAGTCACAGATATTTATACAATTGCTTCTCTGTTCTCCAGAGGCCCCTTTAACTTTGGTATTGGTGGTATCAGTGACTTCCCTAATTACACTTACTTGCATTTATCGCCCAGCCATTTTTGATTAGACATTTTGCACTTTTTGTCATTCTCATTTTTATATGTTTGTATTAACGTTTGTTTGCTTCATTTGCTACTTATGTGTATTTTCTCCTTGCTCCAGTTATATTCAGCATCTACTGTGACACCTGAGGGTATCTACCAGGCCTTGTCTTTTTATCTATTTGATCTTCTTCATCCGTCACTGTTTCATCTACTACTGTACTCCTTTGCCCAGTTTCAGTCAAATGGCTCTGAGCACTATGCGACTTAACTTCTGAGGTCATCAGTCGCCTAGAACTTAGAACTAATTAAACCTAACTAACCTAAGGACATCACACACATCCATGCCCGAGGCAGAATTCGAACCTGCGACCGTAGCGGTCGCTCGGCTCCGGACTGAAGCGCCTAGAACCGCACGGCCACTCCGGCCGGCCCAGTTTCAGTCAATTTCTGTCTAAAGCACAGTTTGAAACTCTCAACAACCTCCATATCTCTGATTTCCTAATTTTTTTGTAATTTTTTCAGCTTTGATGTAGAGTTCTCAACCAATAAAATTTGGTCAAGATCAATATCTATCACTGGAAATGTCTTACAGTTTACGATCTGGTTCAGAAATCTCTGTCTTACCATTTTATAATGGAACTGAGACCTTCCAGTGTCACTTCTCTTCCCCGTTTACAACTTTCTTTCATGATTTTTAAACTACATGTTTTCCCTGATTATGTTACGTTCTGTGCAAAATGTTATCCGGTTTTCATAACTTTGCCCCAGTCCATATTTCCTGCAATTTTTCCTACTCGTTCCTAACCTATTACGTAATTACAATCCACGTTCACAATTAAAATGTCGACTTCTTTAACTACCTGAATAGTTTATTTTACCGCAGTACACATTCTTCCAAGATCTTCAAAATCTACAATGTTAGATTGCATATAAATATGTAGTTTTGTGGGAGCTGGCTTCGTGTCTTGCTTGACTATGGTAATGCGCTCACTGTGCTTCTCATAGTACCTTACGGTCTTTTCTATTTCCTTATACAGTGTTATACGTATTCCTGCTTTGCGCCTGTCTGGCTTTCTATTTATAAGCCTGTACTCACGTGACTAGAAGTCATGTTCCCGAAGCCACCGAACTACAGTAATTCCCACTGAATCCGTCTCCAACACATCTGTTTCCCTGTTTAAATTTTCTGATCTATCTGCAAGGTTAAGGGCTCTAACATTCCATTACTCTAACTCGCAGAAAAAAGGCCTCGATGGCTCGGTTGTGTGGTGGTGTGGGTGCTGTGTGGTGAGACTGCAAAAAATTCTGAGGAAATTAGTCTTTTTATGTGGTTGCTAGGTACCTGACCTAAGTAACGGTCAAACAAACCTGCATAAATATCTACAGTAGTCATAAGTCTTTCCTGAGATATCTCCATTTATAAACTTTTTGCCTCTATGTGCTGGGCTGTTTATTTTGAGTGAGTTTGAACCATCCACTTCTGCTTCCAGACATGTCGACCGGGATCAGAATGAGTCACAGCAAGAATATTTGCAGTATTTATCACTTCGATTTTGTTGGCTTACCGTTTGATTAAGTACAGAAGGATTGCGCTACAGCTCGACTTGCAATTTCCGTTTCAAGAATTTTCCGTCACACAGTCTCATGTAATGTGGCATTAAGCAGTTGTTTTAGAGCCAAACAATTTTTGCATTAGTATTTATGCTGTTGCGCTACTGGGAGTGGTTCAAACATTAAACCGAGAGCGTGCCAGGTCATGACAATACTCGGCAATAAATTGAGCTCGAATAGAAATGCAGCTGACGTGCACGCCTGATTGCCACATGTGCACTCCTGAACTGTTGGCACAGAAAGTTATTTGCTGTATTGTTGCTATAAATGAATATGCTCTTCCGTGTTATAATACAACTTTAGAGGATAAGCTATGTATCTTACTTATCCCCACAGCAAAATATTTTGGATATCCTTTTTTAATTTTTAAAGAAATAAAAATAAAAAATACTGCTAAATTGGAGAATAATTATATATTTTGTATATGATCATGAATATTGTATAATTGTTATTAGAATCTTGGTAGAGATTGCTATTTATACTAAAAAAAACAAAGAAAAATATGTAAAATACCTCATACAAAATCCTTATTCAGTAAATACATTCTATAATAAATATATGAGGATATTAAGAACTACTTCCTATATATGCGATGTGTTCAGTGTGAGTGCAATTTCTTAAATAGTCAGACGTGTATATGGTACATTAAATAAAGCTTGTGTGTGTTGAGGTTGTCGTCATTTCTTTTATATATAAAAAAGTAGCCATGTAATCTAATGTTTCCTCTCCTGTTTACATGCAGCCAGTTTAATACCATATGATAAATGTTGCTTTCACTCTATGTAATATCATAACCTATATGCAATACTTATGTTAGCGTTGTTCTCAGATGGATATCGTTTAAACTCAGCAACTAAACAAAAAATTTACTCTCTACATTCATTCTAACTGTGAATAGGTGGGAAATGCCTGCAGCGTTCACTACACTTGCACTTAATCTTAATCACATGACTCCTACATATGTACACACCACAAGAAACGTAGGAAATCAATAAGGTAAACTGAATGACTACAAACTAACTGACTGGCACGTACTAACAAACCACTGGCAACCAAAAAGAAATATATTAGAATAGAAACACACATTATTTACAGTGTACAACCTACCTCCATGTCAATTTTGTTTTAAACAGTGATATTCTTTTCAATTCTGTACTTCACTACAATATTTTTTTTACTTTGCATTTCTACATCCTAGTAATTCTGCTCACAAACACTTCAAATGTAATTTTTCGATTTCACTGGCGCTGGGAAAAGCTACCGAAACTTCAAATTATAGGATGCTGGGGATCAGCTGCCGTTGCTCATGATGTGGCGTTTCCCTCGGCACCCCTCACCAGGCACTGTGTTAGCGTCATGCTTGTGGGGATGGAGTGCCATCGCAGATGGTAATAACTCAGAAAGCCAACGCAGAGTAAAAAATGAACTACTGTGTGTCAAAACATTTGTCATAGCCACCGTGTGCGGTTGTGCTCTCAACAGTACAAAAAAACTGCTCTAGTTCTGGCCTAGCTGTAAAATAATAATAACTAATGTTTTACGGAGGCACAGTGTCTATTTGCGCTGTGATTTACGTACACTGTCCATAAAATACCGTCCCTTGGAAATGCACCGTCTAAAAAATAAGCAGTTACACTTTCACTGCTGTATGTTATAAACTACCTCGCTACAGCTGGATACTGGCAGTCTATTGCATTGTTGTGAGGGATTTCTTTTACTGCAGACAACTTGGATGGGTTTAGCTCAGTTTCTCTTGGGGACATTATATGCCCTAAAATTTTTATTTGTTCCATTCCATACTCCACTTTATCTACGTTCAATGTGACTGCCAGATTTACGAACCTTTGTAATACTTCCATGATGGGCAAATGTTTTTTTCACATCCTGATAACACACAGATATTTTCCGTGTAATTAGTCACCTTTCTTATTACTTCTTCTCTCATCAATTAATCTAATGCACATATAAACACCGAATCTGACAAATGTAATCATACTTACGTCATTTTGAAATGGAAGCAACTGCCACGAAACAAAAAGGGAACTATTTGTGACTGCTAAAAGTCCATTATTAGTGTCATCCTGCCAATAGCTATATATTAACTCCAGAATAATTACCGTATGGCTATGAAATATTGTACTACCACCACAGTACTCTCAGGCTGATTTTGCTGTGGCAGTAGGATTCTATTTATTCCTCACATATCAATCACAAGCCATATGCTGCCATCCATTTTCTACACTAAGTGTAATGGAATATAGTGACCAATATCCGATATCTCAATTATGCCTTCTTAGAGCATTCGTTGAATTTCTGGTTCCATTGCTGCGGTCTTCCCTGATGGTAATAGGTATGACTTTGTATGAAATAATTCATGTTCTCTCACTTGGAGGTTGCTTTCACATCTGCAAATTTTGCTTGTTCTGCTGGAGGATGTAGACTGAATTCTTTCCGAAACCTCTACCAATTCGTATTGTTGCACCTGAGACAAATCAGCAATCCTTTCCACCGTATGCTCCATTAGATGAAATGTACTAACATCCCCACTGGTGTTACGCTCATCGTCATTATTTTCTTCTTTCCCATACGTCTGTCTTTGAGGAACAATTTCCTTTCTTTAAAGTCTGGTGTGGCGTTGTTCTCCGTGAGAAAGTCCACACGAAGCGAAAATTTCACACGTGACCGTTGAACTATTAATACTTGGACTTCGCCCATTTCATGATCCACACTTCTGATGTTCAGTTCCTCGCTATTGCATTTCTGCTGCTTCACATCACTTTCATTTCTCTTCTATTTACTCTCATTCTGATTCTGTACTACTCATTAGACTGTTCTTTCCATTAGACGTGTCCTGTAATTATTTTTTACTTTCACGGAGAATAGCAATATCATCATCGAATCTTGTCTTTGATATCCTTTCACCCTGAAATATAGCCACACTCTTGAACATTCCTTGTACCACCGACACTGCTTGTTCGATGCGTATATTGAACAATAGGGGAGGAAGACTACATCCCTGCCGCCCACTCTTTTTAATCCGGGCACTCCGTTCTTCATCTTTCAGTCTTACTGCTCCCTCTTGGTACTTTTACATGCTGTGCACTGATCAGCCAGTATCTAAGAGCCGGTATGTCTACTTTGGCACGGACAACACCAGCGACGCGTCGTGGCATGATGTCTTGGTAGATCGGTGGAGGGGGTTGCCGCCATATCTGCATACATAAGTCACTTAATTCCCCTAAATTACGGGTAGGAGGGCGATGAGCTCTTACACCACGTTCAGTCATATCCCAGACTGGTTCGATTGGGTTCAAGTCTGGTGAGTTGGGAGGCAACTACATCAACTGGAACTAGCCATTGCTTTCCTCGAACCACTCCATCACAATCCTGGCTTTGTGACATGGCATATTACGTTGTTCAAAAATGCCACTGCCGTCAGAAAACATGATCGTCTTGAAGGGGTATACGTGGTCTGCAGCCAGTGTACGAAACTCCCTGCCTGTCATGGTGCCTTGCACGAGCTCCAATGGGCCCATGGATGCCCACGTGAGTGTTCCCAGAGCATAATGGAGCCGCCGCCAGCTTACAAGTGTCAAGGAGCTGCTCCCCTGGAAGACGACAGATTCGCGCCCTCCAACCGGCATGACGAAGAAGGCATCGGAATTCATGAAACCGTGCAACTCTGACACTCTCGAACGTCCAAAGCCAATTTTCTCTTGGCAATTTTAGTTACAGTTGCCGATTTCGTGATGTTAACATTGGCATATTGGCATATGATGGGTCGTCAGCTGCGGAGGCCCATCGTTAGTAGTGTTTCTAAATCTACATCTACATGCTTACTCTGCAGTTCACACTTAAGTGCGTGGCAGAGGGTTCATCGAACCATTTTCATACTACTTCTCTACCATTCCACTCTCGAATGGCACGTGGGAAAAAGGAACATCTAAATCTTTCCGTTCGAGCTCTGATTTCTCTTATTTTACTATGATGATCATTTCTCCCTACGTAGGTGGATGCCAACAAAATATTCACGCATTCGAAAGAGAAAGTTGGTGACTGAAATATCGTAACTAGATCTCTACGCAAAGAAAACCGCCTTTGTTTCAGTGACTGCCGCCCCAACTCGCGTATCGTATCAGTGACACTCTCACTCATATTACGCGATAACACGAAACGAGCTACCCTTCTTTGCACTTTTGCGATATCCTCCTTCAATCCTACCTGGTAAGGATCCCACACTGCGTAGCAATATTCCATCGGAGAACCCGACAAGTGTAATGTAGGTTGGCTCTTTAGTAGGTTTCCCACATCTTCTAAGTGTTCTACCAACAAAGCGCACTCTTTGTTTCGCCTTCCCCGCAATATTATCTATGTGGTCTTTCCAATTTAAGATCCTCGTAAATGTAATTCCTAGGTATTTAGTCTAATTGACAGCCCTTAGATTTGTGCGGTTAATCGTATACCCAAAATTTATCGTATTTCTTTTAGTACCCATGTGGATGACCTCGCACTTTTCTTTGTTTGTTACTAATAGCCACTTTTTGCACCATACAGATCTGTGCCGCTGTGTATTCAGACGCACTTGTACTCTGTCCAGCATTGAAGTCTGATGTTGGTTCCTTCGCAGATTGCCATCTGTCCTGTTTTATCAACCTACGAAGTCCGACATCTCTAACGAGGGGTGACCGCCCAACCCCAAAATTTCACCTTGGTTTTGTACACCTGTTGAAGACAGTCATCACAGCATTCCTCGAACACCCAACAAGTCATACAGTGTCGGAAATGATCATGTGGAGCCTCCAGGCCATCACAATCTGCCCTCGATCAAACTCAGATAGTTCGCACGGCTTTCCCATTCTACACACGGACCGCACTCTCACTGATACTACATGCATCTTGAGTGTGTCTGACTGGCAGTCATTCCTAGCTAAGTCACGCTGCTACCGCCTGGACAGATATATATCGACAGTAGTGTAGGGAAGCAGCCTACTCACGCCGTATAAAGTTCATATCAGTCTTTCCATTGTGTGCCAGCCAGTCCACTGTAACTAGCTCTGACGTCATAAATGTTGTGCAATACTTTAAAAATCAAGCAAATAACTTGAAACGTTTCTAGCATGTCAGGAGTAATACTAAATCAATATGTGTTGAATATCAGTTCAATAACTTTAACCATTTTCGAAATTTGGACGTTATTCTGTAAAAATTACTGGCGCAACAGAAAAGAGCTAGAAACTTAAAAATTTATATTTAGACTCCTTTTGGATAATAATTTAGTAGAAACAGTATTCTGGATTTTAAAAATTAAAATTTTAGTTGAAATTCATGATTTTCTGGTTTTTGTCATAGAAATTAAGGAAGCAAGATTGATTAGGTAGGCGAACAAATAAAGCTAGGATGTTTAAATTTAAGTAGAAGGGAGAACCGCTATAATCATAAAAATGTGAGAAGTTTCAACAGAATAACTATAAAACTATAGCTATAACGTATCTCCAAAGAGCAAGTTCAGAGCTCGTCTACTGCATGTAGTGTA
The DNA here is from genome assembly GCF_021461385.2 of Schistocerca piceifrons. Classification (NCBI taxonomy): domain Eukaryota; kingdom Metazoa; phylum Arthropoda; class Insecta; order Orthoptera; family Acrididae; genus Schistocerca; species Schistocerca piceifrons. The sequence goes on along the minus strand of NC_060142.1, from coordinate 689,755,070 downwards.
ATTAAATTAATTTTATCGCCCAAAATATTTGACTTAGCCACGTCAGACTTTTATTATAATTACTTACTTGTGTGCTGATTGCACAATTAAATTGAAAGCTTCATCAGCCATCAGCAAAGGAAGCAATGATTTATTCGATAACTTAAAGTGGTGCATTACTAGCCCAGCGGCTAGTCGGGAGAGCAGATTTGATCAGGCGTTCCCTTAGCCGTCCGCACCACGGCTTTATATGTAAGAACGTTGCGCAAGAAAAAGGAAGGTCCCAGTTCTCTCCAGATGCTGATTAGCGCACCACCTTTTCCGGGAGTCGCGTCGCGTCGGTATCGTTGATATAAACAGCCTCGGATGCAGTAATAAGTTACTCGGGATATGCGTAACCATGAAATCGTTTCCGAGTGAAGTGTTAATTTTTGGATGACGTTAATGACCTATCTTTAGTTTGCGTATGTCGTATTTTCACGTGCCGCCGCAGGACAGACATTCTACCATTATTAGCATGGCGTTTGATGAACATTATCATCAAATTATGGCGAGCATTCACTTAAACATTTAATATGAACAGTTATAGTTGCATCAGCGCATTAGACTCTGAACTGCTCTGGTAGTTGGATTGTGTGGATTCCACCCGCCGCCCCACAGTAGGTCAGTGGTCATAATGTTCTGGCTGATCAGTGTATTTTAACCATCTTTCTCCGTAGCTTGCCCCTATTTTTTTTTCGGAATGTCGAACATCCTGCATCATTTTACATTGCCGAACGCTTTGTTGAGGTTGATAGTTCCTACGACAATTTCTTGATATTTCTCCAGTCTTGGTTCCATTATAATCCGCAGTGTCAGAACTCCCTCCCTGGTGCTTTTACCTTTCCTAAAGCCAAATTGATCATTGAACAGATCCTCAGTTTTCTTTCTCATTCTTCTGCATATTATTGTCAGCAATTTGGATGCATAAGTTTTTAAGCTGTTGGTATGATAGTTGTCGTACTTGTCGGCTCTTGCAGTCTTGGTAATTGTGTGGATGGAAATTTTATTCGAAAGTCTGGTATTATACGGCCAGTCTCATACATTCTGCACATCAACGTGATTAGTCGTTTTGTGTCCAATTTCCCCAATGTTTTCATTAATTCCGATGGAATGTGTTCTATCCCTTCTAACTCATTTGGTTTTATGTCGGTCAAAGAAACTTTTAATTCTGCTTCTCATACTGGATTATATCATGAGACAAGTCCTCCTCATCACAGATGCCTTCAATGTACTCAGTGCATTTGTCCGCTCTCTCCTCTGCATTTTACGGTGTGATTCGCAATGTACTGTTAATTTTATTGCCCTTGCTTCTAATTTCGCGGAAAGTTGTTTTGAAATTTCTATGTATTGAGTCAAGCCTCCAAACAATAATTTCTATTTAGAGTTTTACACATTTTTCATGAAGTGATTTCGCTTCGTTTCCCCTCACCTCGTAATTATTTCATTCCTAAGTAACTTGTACTTTCGTATTCCTTGATCTTCCTGAACATGTTTTTCGTTGATCAACTGAAGTATTTCTTCTGTTAGCTTCCTGCTACCTACATTTTTCTTCCCATTTTCTATGACTGCTCTTTTCAGAGCTGTTCATTCGTCTTCAATTGAACTGCCTACTGAGCTATTCATTATTTTTCTATATACAGCCTCAGAGAGCTTCAAGCGTCTCTCTTCACTCACGATAAATATCAACGTTTCCTCCATATATATCTGTTTCAGATACAGGCTTTAACACTTCAGTATGTATGACTTTGTTTTCGTGCAATGAATCTGCCCTCCTGTCCTCACATTTTATAGTCATGATCACTAATAACCCATTCTCAGTATTAGTTCCAACCAGTTCTTGTTAGAAATGTCTTTCAGTTTCCCAATTTTTGATACGTCACTGTGCGTTGTCCAAGATTATTCCTTCGTGAAGATCGGTTCTCCTTCTGTCATTCATAAATACTAGACTAGCATTTCGTCAGTAGGCTCTCTGTGTGAAATGGTGTCCTGAATACCTCGCTTCTTCACTGTTCCAGTGAATCTTGTAAACATTGCGCGTTGGGCAGTCGTCCGGCCACATATACCGGGTGATCAAAAAGGCAGTCTAAATTTGATAACTGAATAAATCACGGAATAATGTAGATAAAGAGGTACAAATTGACACTAATGCTTGGAATGACATGGGGTTTTATTAGAACCAAAAAAATACAGAAGTTAAAAAAATGTTCGACAGATCATCTGATCAGAATTGCAATAATTAGCATAACAAAGTAAGACAAAGCAAAGATGATGTTCTTTACAGGAAATGCTCAATATGTCCACCATCATTCCTGAACAATAGCTGTAGTCGAGGAATAATGTTGTGAACAGGACTGTAAAGCATGTCCGGAGTTATGGTGAGACATTGGCGTCGGATGTTGTCTTTCAGCATCCCTAGAGATGTCGGTCGATCACGATACACTTGTGATTTCAGGTAACCCGAAAGCCAATAATCGCACGGACTGAGGTCTGGGGACCTTGGAGGCCAAGCATGAGGAAAGTGGTGGCTGAGCACACGATCATCACCAAACGACGGGCGCAAGAGATCTTTCACGCGTCTAGCAATATGGGGTGGTTCTAATAAAACCTCATGTTATTCCAAGCATGTGTGTCAATTTTTACCTCTCTATCTACATTATTCCATGGTTTATTAAGTTTTCAAATTTATACTGAGTTTTTGATCACCCGGTACTTTCCCCTACAATCATTATTCCTTTACCTCGCGTGGAAGAAATCGCTACGGCCGCTATTTCTCTGTACTGTCGTAACTCAGTACAGTGGGTTCGCTCTCCGCTAAATATTTTAATTAATGATTTTTAATTCCCCTGGCTTCCGCAGTTTTACAGTCTTCTTTCTTATTTGACATTCCCCGTTTGGCGTTTGAATCTCAGCCTCCATTTTTTGCGATTTCTGTTAAATTATTCTCGCAGTTCTCTGTTGTAATTCTTAAGAATTTACAAGACTGAAGCACCATACATTTTCTCACTTCCCTCAATTAAATCTCTTAACCCACAATGAATCTAGTTCAATACATTATGACAGTTATTAAACATCTGATTCAAGTTATGGTTACTGTGTTTAACAATTAACATACTTAGCATTGCGAGTGCGTTACTGTCCTCATCTATTGTCGATGCTTGAGTGTTGAGATTTGTAATGTCGACTGCCCGGTATTTGCAGTGGTGTTTCCGATTACTGAGTCACTATCCTGCTCAGAAAATTCGAAATTTATTACAATATTTTCATTTACTTGTACTCCTCGATTGTTTTCCATCATGTTAACACTCTTAATCTCTCTTCCTAGTTCACTCGCAATCAATGTCATCGTACTTTCTATACGAGGTGCAATTATGAAAATTCTGACACGCTTAACATTCGTTGACTCTATGGAATGCAACTAAAGATGCATGGGATCAGTGTTTAGGCACATATCGCCAAGTTCCTACACACCCTTTTACTTCTAAATACGTAGACTACTATCAGAGGGCGTCGCAGTCCGATGTTTTGTATTATCTATACTTGAATTTTGTTAATTCATCATCTGATAAAGAACAGAAACACTTCAATACGACTATACATGCAATTGTTATTAATACTTTTTGTCACGCAGTCTGTATCAGCTGCCAACAACAAATTGTTTAAGAGCAAAAGCAACTTTCCTACGAATATTTATACCGCGTACGGTAAAAAGAGTTATTCAAACATTATAGAAGGTGCCTGTTTATATGTTTGTATGTTGGCAGCGCTATAGACTGTATCAATATGACTGACAGCACTCTGCGCTCTCGGTAAGAGCCTGTGGCTGGGCGGACTTGCAGTTAGCGATTAGCAGTTAGCGAGCGGACTATCTGGACGTGTGTCCTTCATGGAGATCCAGTGCTGGTGGGACTTGCATTGTAAAATGATGATTGATGTATTTGCCAATGTTTGGGTAGTGAGGTTATTGACGATTATATAATTTTCGTAACTGGATGTCACATGGTTAGGGTAAAATCTTCAAAATGCATTGTTTTCTCTTCAACAAAATCTTTCTTTTGCTAACCGTATGCCTACTAGTAGGTAGAGCCTATAGTAGATAGAATCTTTTTATTCGGCTAGCTGTAGTTGCTGCTTGCTGTTATGAAGATTTTCTGTGAGGTAAGTGGCTTATGAAATATATGGGTTAATGTTAGGATTTCTTCTACACTCCTGGAAATTGAAATAAGAACACCGTGAATTCATTGTCCCACGAAGGGGAAACTTTATTGACACATTCCTGGGGTCAGATACATCACATGATCATACTGACAGAACCACAGGCACATAGACACAGGCAACAGAGCATGCACAATGTCGGCACTAGTACAGTGTATATCCACCTTTCGCAGCAATGCAGGCTGCTATTCTCCCATGGAGACGATCGTAGAGATGCTGGATGTAGTCCTGTGGAACGGCTTGCCATGCCATTTCCACCTGGCGCCTCAGTTGGACCAGCGTTCGTGCTGGACGTGCAGACCGCGTGAGACGACGCTTCATCCAGTCCCAAACATGCTCAATGGGGGCAGATCCGGAGATCTTGCTGGCCAGGGTAGTTGACTTACACCTTCTAGAGCACGTTGGGTGGCACGGGATGCATGCGGACGTGCATTGTCCTGTTGGAACAGAACGTTCCCTTGCCGGTCTAGGAATGGTAGAACGATGGGTTCGATGACGTTTTGGATGTACCGTGCACTATTCAGTGTCCCCTCGACGATCACCAGTGGTGTACGGCCAGTGCAGGAGATCGCTCCCCACACCATGATGCCGGGTGTTGGCCCTGTGTGCCTCGGTCGTATGCCGTCCTGATTGTGGCGCTCACCTGCACGGCGCCAAACACGCATACGACCATCATTGGCACCAAGGCAGAAGCGACTCTCATCGCTGAAGACGACACGTCTCCATTCGTCCCTCCATTCACGCCTGTCGCGACACCACTGGAGGCGGGCTGCACGATGTTGGGGCGTGAGCGGAAGACGGCCTAACGGTGTGCGGGACCGTAGCCCAGCTTCATGGAGACGGTTGCGAATGGTCCTCGCCGATACCCCAGGAGCAACAGTGTCCCTAATTTGCTGGGAAGTGGCGGTGCGGTCCCCTACGGCACTGCGTAGGATCCTACGGTCTTGGCGTGCATCCGTGCGTCGCTGCGGTCCGGTCCCAGGTCGACGGGCACGTGCACCTTTCGCCGACCACTGGCGACAACATCGATGTACTGTGGAGACCTCACGCCCCACGTGTTGAGCAATTCGGCGGTACGTCCACCCGGCCTCCCGCATGCCCACTATACGCCCTCGCTCAAAGTCCGTCAACTGCACATACGGTTCACGTCCACGCTGTCGCGGCATGCTACCAGTGTTAAAGACTGCGATGGAGCTCCGTATGCCACGGCAAACTGGGTGACTCTGACGGCGGCGGTGCACAAATGCTGCGCAGCTAGCGCCATTCGACGGCCAACACCGCGGTTCCTGGTGTGTCCGCTGTGCCGTGCGTGTGATCATTGCTTGTACAGCCCTCTCACAGTGTCCGGAGCAATTATGGTGGGTCTGACACACCGGTGTCAATGTGTTCTTTTTTCCATTTCCAGGAGTGTAATTCAGGGCCATTCTTTTGAGTTAATAATTTGGAGTCATGTCATCATTACACAACAGTCAGATTACGATGAGCTTGTACGTTGTGAGTAATAAACGAATAGGTTAAGTTCGAGTTACTTTTGTCAGGGAAAATTTTGTAGGTCAGTGTTTATTAAAAAAAAAAAAGAAGTAACGAGACAGTAGGTTCAGTTGCACTCAGCTGTTTCAGTAAACACAAATACGTTTCACCTACTCAGTTATTTCAGTAGACATAGAAAAAGAAGTTTTAATTAAACTAAGAGTACGGCACGCCACGACTACAGCCGGCGAAAGAGCTCGAATACGAGTGTCGCTGGCGGGTAGCGTTAGCTGCCGTACGCACACTCGTTGGCACTCTACTGTTGGAACAGTAATTTACTTCCTACATTGTTGAATAAAAAATGGTTCAAATGGCTCTGAGCACTATGGGACTCAACTGCTGTGGTCATAAGTCCCCTAGAACTTAGAACTACTTAAACCTAACTAACCTAAGGACAGCACACACATCCATGCCCGAGGCAGGATTCGAACCTGCTACCGTAGCGGTCGTGCGGTTCCAGACTGTAGCGCCTTTAACCGCTCGACCACTCCGGCCGGCCATTGTTGAATAAATGACTAGGCTGTCCTGTGCTAAATGGAAAATGAGCGTATGGCATTGTTGGCTGGGAGGCCCCATTCAGGAAAGTTCTGCCACCGAGTGCAACTCTTATTTCAGTCGACGCCACGTTGGGTGACTTGCGAGCCGGTCATAAGAATGAAATGATGATAAGGACAACAAACACCCTGTCCACGAGTGGAGAAAATCTCCAACCCGGCCGGGAATCGAACCCGCTCCCGTTTGCACGGGAGGCAAGCACGTTACTACCCAGTTGAGCAGACGGACTCTCCTGTGCTGTAATGCGATTTTAGGGACTGAGATACATATCTTATAAGTCGTAAACCTAGTCGTTAAAATTTACCGTAAGAAAAAGGTAATACAGAGGAGGAAATTGTGATGTCTTGCTGTGAACGTCAGTAATGGAGCTGGACTTCTCTGTTCTAGGATTTTTTGTATTTAATTCCCAGTATTACGTGAACTTGGAGGCTCATTTCTGTGTCAAGTATTAAATGATATGGTGATTTGGTGTCATTTGTGATGTGATCGCTGTAAGCTGTCGGAAAATTGCACTTTGTAACGTACAGTTTGTGGGAAATTCTCGTTACAAACTACTAGGACTTGTAGAGGGGAAGGAATAAATAATATATTGAATTGGAGCCCTTGTACGAGGACTTACCGTTTCCGTGCTGCAGCCATTCGAAAATATGTGGGTTACCCTACCACTTTTACAAGTAATTGTATAGACGGTATCCAGTTCCACTCACTGATAGCCAAAAAATTGATCGTGTACTCGTTGATGGGTTCTCTTTAATGTGATGCAGAACGGTCTCTTCTAATAAGAGCGAGCGCCGTCTTCTTCGTGCACACCAGTCACACTTTCTGACCGTGAACGTACACTTTCTCGAAGCTGTTGCGTAGTTTCGGCGAAAAGTGTATGCAATAGAGTCGGACGTTGTGGAGAACGGTCTTGATAAAGGTTCTTCTACAGCCGTGAGCTTTGTCATTCAAAAGTACCATATCAGTGTATTCTGGAAACGCGTACTCAACCATTTTGCTCTAACACTTACAGTCACGTGAATGAGGGCCGAACCATGTCAGACCGATAGGTTGGACGTCAAATGACATCACCCTATCCGACGTAACCACCCCGCCCCCACCATGACTACCTTTTGCATACCTACATAGCAAAAGGGTTTTCAAAAGGCTATATCACGGAAACGGTACGTTTCCAAATATGGGTTGCTATTCAGAATATTATGTATTCACTCCCCTCTAGAAATCTGAAAAGTCAGTAAGGGAATTTCTGAGCTCTGTAAATCCCTTCACAGTCCACACCACTACTGGTAGCACCAACGACATATTCTCTTAAATTTGTGTACAGTCCACCACATATCTGTACCACAAGAATTGTGTTATTCAACTCATACTTACGTATTCTTTATTTTTTTGAGTTGCACTTCGAGTCAAGGATGGTGATATTCATAATTTTCGTAATTTTTTTCTTTTCTTCCCCTTTATTACAACATTTGTCTCTGTGTTATATCAGCAAAGTTCGTCAGTATATAATGTTTTCAACATATGGAGAAATCTTCTTTGTAGTGGAGCTTAAGACAGCATTCTCTCGTATACAGAAGTGTTCTTTCTCTAACAGAACCCTGTAGGATTTCTATTAGCCTACTTTTATGAAACCTACAGAAAGTATGAGAATGACGATCTGTGACTGCCCCATACGTGTTGAGGTATTTGCAGAGTTGATCGACTCATCAATATATAAAATAAGTAACTCTGCAGGATTGAAAATGGGAAGAGAAGTTACTCCCTGACAAGTAAGAAGGAGAATATTTAGATATAGTGTGTGTTTTGTGCCAGTTGAAGCAAAAGTAGGCAATAACTAGGCTCTGAAAGAGCCAGTGGGAAAGGAAGAAAGACCATAACATAACTGCCCAAGGCACAGATACAGCCAAGTATCTGATCTCGAACATTCACAACTTTTTCCACCTGCCGCAGACAGTGACCTGCTAATGCAGCAGTTAAAGCACATCTGTGTCGCCAAAGCTACGGCCAGTCAATGGCCTGCAACGTTCACCGTACTTAGGAATCTCCTGTTCGACCCGCTACCATGAGGCAGCAGCTGGATTCAGTTACTTGTCTCTGTTTCAGATGTTTCAGTGTGACACAGAAAAATACTCGCTTCCGCAAAAGAATTAAACCACGTGTACCTAATGGATATTTCGGAAAAGCAATCGTCACCGAAGTTAATCTGTCGGTAAAGAGGGAGGCAAGGGTTACATCTAAATGAAAGGAAAAATGGAAATGAAATTGGTGGAAATTAATTTTGAGAAAAGGGTAAAATTAATAAAGACAGTAAATGTGCAGTCGTTTCGTTAACAATTAATCGGCGGTAATTAGATATTTGAGATTTTGGAAAAATTACTGTCACCAGTCCCATGGACAACTACTATAATAACTGAAAATGAAAGACTGATGCACATATAATTAGCACTAAAAGCGTGGCAACTGAAGGTTGACACGTGTTGTGTGAAAACTGAATGTTTGTCAGAAGTAATAAATTTCGCTACACTCTGACTTAATTTAGCGAAATAATTAACAAAACCGGAAAATTGAAAGTTGATTTAGTGACTGAAATTAATAGTGAACTTTGTTTCTGAAGCACAACGAAATTCAGTAACATACTGGGCTACCTCAAAAATCATTTCAAAAGCTACTTGAATCTACGCAATTTAGAAATAAGAGATTTAACTTTGAACTTGAATTAAATGATTCAGAACAATTAACATAGTAAAATTTAGTACGTACCAAGCTGAGCTGCAGTCACAGGGAAGCTAAAATACGGTAACAAAACTCACACTCTTAATTTGTGCTTGTGTAATCTCAATATTGTAGCCAGCTATGAATACTTTAGGTGAACTTTGAAATTAAAGCAGTGAAATGGAATGATATTACTTTAATGCTGGCGTTTGAATTTCAACGACACTCGGGTTCATTCCGGAAAAGGAAGGGACTCTGTTTGGTAATGCAATTGGGACAATGAGCAACAAAGGTTCATGCTACGTTGTTGTAATTTAAACAGGGGAAATCGAACAATTTTAAAAGCTGAGATCTGCCATACAGTTCTAAAACTTTACGTGCTTTTAGTCTTCCTTGTTGGTTGATTGAAGGTTTGTAGTCGTCGATCGGGGAGGTGGCGACAGTCACTCATTGTCGGCCGTCGCTGTTGCAGAAGCTGGATGTTGGCGCGCCTTCTTGTCGACATGGTCACCAGGCGAAACGGGCTCTTAATGTGCGCCAGCTAATGCTTCCCGTCCGCGACACCGAGTCAGAATTATCATGGCAAGTCGATCGCAATTACATGCTGCCAAACCGCGAAAGCGCGGCAACTCGCGGGAGCGTCTCGCAACACACCTGCTCCACTGCCCTCCTCGAGCCAGACTCTGCTCTGCCCGCACTCCACGCGGCAGAGTTAACACTACCAAAGATCCTAAACACTTTGCTTCTCCACACGACCGATCGATGTAGTCATTCGATAGCATAGTTTTCCCTAGGCAAGACCCAGCGTAAAAATATAAATAATATTTACAAAATAAACCAACCATACATCGACATAAATGCATATACATATACAAATAGTAAAACAATTACAATATATAAAGACACAGAAATGTCGTATCTTCAGGTAACAAATAAACGAAAAGAATTTATAGTACAATAGATGGAAATAAGAGGATATGCATTTCCAGTGTTACACGTGCCCCACATTGTCTGAGGATGTTCGTGTAACCTAAACAGAAAATGTCCCAAAAAAGAAACAGCGGAAATGCATATGCTCAAAACATCAAGAAAATTTAGCATTAGGCTAATTAACCATAAACCAATTTTTAGACCATAATAATTGAGTGGAGACACTCCTAATCTTATTCCACTCTGTCATCTTGCACAAAATAAAACAGGTTGACAACATATTAAAATTCATAGGAAACATAGAAAATGGTTTAGCTATCCAAAAAAAATCAAAATTCCTAACTGTATCAAGAAATGGAATTCAATTTACAAAATTAACCAGAGAACATGGTCATAAGAAACAGGTATATCAAAATCCGCAAATTAATAATTAATTACATAGATTACACATCTTATATAACCTTTTAATAATCAATATTCTCGTCATGAGAGTTCACTTAACGCTAAACAAGAAAATAATATACAGCAGACCGACAAAAACATTAATATTGACAGCAGAATTCTTTCACATAGGTTGTCTGGGAAGAAAAACAACTCCGCCTTTCGTACCCGCAAGTACAAAGAATGCCGACAGCGGCACAAGAGCCGACAGCGGCTCCGCCTCGCCAGTATTGTTGCGTCCGCCTGTGCGGCACGCTTGATCTCACTCGCCTGTGTAACGGCATTTCCAGAACATCCGTTTCACTGAATTCTTTCGGAAAAACTCACTCCCGAGTAATCTCAAGGAGTCCATTAACACTAATACAGTGGATATATCAATACTGTCCATCATCTCACTCATGTACTTGCCTGAAACTTAAAACAGCGTCTAAGTACATCGGCAATGACTAGTAAATCACATATTTCTGAAATCTTACAGCTAGTTACAAAATCATATTTACATTCCTTAATATACTGTGACTCAGCCGAAAACTTAAACTAGCAGCTTGGATTTTTCAATTGATTAATAATCATTTACTATTAAATCATTTAATTATTAATTACAACTTCTTTAATGTCCTCTTGGTCAGGCAAAAGCATGGCAATCTAGCAGATCATTAAATATTACACTCTATATTTACATACTGTACAAATCACCCATTCTGTGGTATTGATCAATCCTAGGTTGGTACAATTTCAAGTCTACAATGTTCCGTGTACCTAATAGTTTTCCAGAGCTTGGATACTCTAAGCAACAAGCATTTGTGTGAGGTATACCAATGACTTTATATGGTCCATTATAAACAAACTTAAATTTAGAGATTTCATTGTCTATCTCGCTCGATTTCTCATGAGCTTTTACAAGTACCAAGTCTCCGATTCCAAACTTAGCAAAACGCGCTTTAGCGTCATGACGACGTATGCGAGCATCGGCTTTTAGCTTCATAAGTTCTCGCAAACGATCCTTTTTCGCACCAATACAAATGTCAGTCCGTGGAGGGAAATTGATTATCTCTTCCACTAAACTTTTACTTCTGTCATCTAACAGGATTTCCTCGGAGAAAATCCCGTAGACTCATGTCTCAAAGTGTTCATAATTCTCTCAAATTCTGCTACACATTTGCCCCATGCCCTATGGTTGTGGTGGTAATAGGTACAGCAAAGTCGGCCTAGTCTTTGTTAGTGTGTTACGATCGACACACCATCTACAATACTTTCCAATTCACTTTCTACACTATTGTCAGTGCCGAGATTCCTCACGTTACAGTAGTTCAAATTCGTGCCTACGTCAATGGCATCCGGCCAGTTAACAATGTGTATAGGCTGGTATTGCCTACGCACACCATCTCCTGCCTCGTCAAAACTAACTACTATTGTATTATCTTGTGACGTACATGTCAAAGTTTTGATTTCGCAATTAATCACTGTGCGGTACTTTAATAGCCAATCTAACCCGATAATTACTTCCGTAGATAAGTCTGGCAAGACGACAAACTCTTGTTCAAATCGTGCCCCACATATCTCGAAGTTGACAAAATTCTGTTTTGTGACCGGTTTACTGGCCTTCCCAGTAGCACCGACAATTTTCACTCCTGTTACTGGCATAACTACGATACCAGGTCTGTCTCTCAGTAACTCAAATATTTTCCCAGATACAGCCCTCAATTCTGCACCGGTGTCAATCAACACGTTTAGTTGTAGGTCGTGCATATTAACAGAGACTACTATCTGTCTACACTTGTCCTCGACTGTTTCTTTATTTTCCCACAATAAATCCTCGTCTATATCCAGGTCATCCCAGAAAAAACCATCCGGCTTCGATCCTAAATCCGGCTTATCTGGCGGCTTTTTCAGCCTCTGTTCACATACAGTTTTAATTTCAACACGTTTGTCCTGAGGCTTAGTCTGTAGCTTCGCCTCCAATACCGAAACCTTTTCCTGTAACTCGTCAACTAGTGAGTGGTGCTTTGCTATCAATTCACTAATTGCCACCTTCGTTGATTCCTCTTTGGCCATATTGATCTCATCTGCCAATCTACCTGGAGAAATGTGCCCAGTAGTCTTTGCAATTTCTTTTTCTGGATCTGCGCAAACCACACTGCTATCGCCCGACCGTATAACGTCAGCTCTAACCTCATACACGCTGTAATCTGCGTGCTTTTTTACCAGTCGTGTCCGGCTATCACTAAAATGCTCGTAATCTTTCTCCTTAATACTTTCACAATGGTTAAACTGGAGTTTTGCGTCGGATGGGTCGGCTACTTCTACCACTATACTTTCGGTAAGGTCTTCCGGTTAGGGCCAGAACTTTCTATCACTTCACAAACACTATCTTCCTGCGGGACGAGATGCGGCAAATCCTGCCTGCGCTTCCCATAAACACTTCTCCCGTACAGGCCCCTATAATCTCTTAGTTCGTCATATAAGCGACCGAACTGCCTTAACCAGACCTCATCCCTCTCTGCATCCTCTCGCTCGATGACGGACATGTTATCCGACATCTGATCTTCTCTCAGCAATTGCGAATCATTCTTAAACTCAATCTCCAGTTCCGCTGTGGGTGTTACAGCTGCCACTTTATAACCGATTTCCGGATCACTACTTAAATTGTTCTCACTGACAGTGAATGTGTTTTCTACTGCCGTGTATACAGCTGCTCTACTACTAGAGGTGTACATGTCCCGCTTTTAACCCGCCCATGCTTGCCCGGTGGCCAGGCGGGCAGGCCGCCGCTCGTTGTCAACAGAATGGGCAGGCTGCTTCACTCCCAGCCAAGCCAAGCAGAACCCAACCCGGGCAGGCTGCGGGAAACTTGCTTGCCTGCCCATATTACTGCTGAGCTGCGCTACGCAGCCGTTTAGTCTGCGGGCGTCATTGTCGTATTATGAACGTTAATCAAAAGTTTTTATTTTACCTGAGCACCAAAAGACAAACCCCAACATTATATATATATATATGTATTAATTTCAGGTAAAAAAAATATTGGTTTTATTTGTATATTCTTCCTTTACGCGTATATTTCGGGCTTCTTATCTATATAAATAAAAATTAATTGCCAAATGTGTTGATAAGCGTAAAACTCGAGAACGCCTGGACCAGTTCGGCTAAATTTTTTTTGCTGTGTTCGTAATTCTCAGGACAAGGTTTTTATGAAATAAAATTTTTCGAAAATCGACCGAAAAATTGGAAAATTTGACAAAAACTGAAAGTGCGTTTTGATTGTGTCCGTGTGTTTGTATTGCATACAATCTTGATGAAATTTTGCACACTATACCTTGAAACCAAGAGGAAGGTCACAGTCTACATAAAATTTCATATGGTGCATGGCAGAGGTTCCTTTACATAACGGAACTCGACAAATTGTACGTATTTATCCCGATCTTGATGAAATTTGGCACACTTGATATTCAAAGCAGGATGAAGGGCGTTGCCTGCTTAAAATTCTGAATGGTGCATGGCGGAGGGTACTTTACGTACACACTTCTACACCAACCTACAATTTTATTCCGATCTTGAAGAAATTTTGCACACTTGACCATCAAGAGGAACATCACTGTCTACATAATATTTCGGACAGTACATTGAAGAGAGTACCTTACAAAAGATTTTGTCATCGTTTGCGGGTTACCATGAAAGTTCACTATGTACGCATGTTTCCATGGAGAAGGTTTTTGAATATTTACATGTGCATGTATATATGTTTATGTATATATATATATGTATTTGTCTATGAGTATATATATATATATATATATATATATATATATATACTCATAGACAAATATATATATATATATATATACACGCATATACATATACATATTTATACATATACATATAAATACATAAACATATATAAATATATATATATATATATATATATACACGCACATGTAAATATTCAAAAACCTTCTCCATGGAAACATGGTAACCCGCAAACGATGTCAAAATCTTTTGTAAGGTACTCTCTTCAAGATCATAGACATTTCGTTTAAAAGAAATATATATATATATATACATACATTTCTTTTAAACGAAATGTCTATGATCTTTTTGAAATTTGAGAGCTGTCTGACACATTCACAGTCATCGTATTGAACAATTCACGCACAGCAAATGTCGTTTAACAGTTGCAAACCATTTTTGGTTGAGTGAACGTGTTATATTGGCTGCAAAAAACCTTGATGTTAACGAAATGAATTTTCAGATTCAAAATATGACACCTGGCGAATTGCTGACATACAAGTCGGTTTATTCCGTTACTAACCAAGATGATGTAGTCAACTATCCTACGGAATTTTTAAATTCGCTGGATTTCCCCGGATTACCGCCTCCCAATCTGTAATTAAGTCGGATCGGCAATCATGTTGCGAAAGGTAAACCAGCCACGTCTTTGTAATGGCACCCGGCTTGCGGGGAAGAAGTTAAAGAACAACGTAATCGAAGCCACAATTTTAAAAGGAAAGTACAAAGGTGAGGACAGTTTGATTCCAATATCACTAAGATTCCGACCGACATGCCATTCGACTTTAAACGGTTATAATTTCCAGTGCAGCTTACATTTGCCATGTCAATAGATAAATCGCAGGGGCAGTTGTTATATGTTTGTGGCATCAATCTTGAAAATCATGTTTTCACATGGCTATTTGTATGTCGCATATTGCCCTGTCGGGACACCTTCGACTTCACTTGTTTACGCACCAGAAAACAAAACTATCAATGCTGCGTATCAAAAAGTATTACAATAAATGCTACCTAGCAATAAACTTTGACACTGATTCACTGATCACCACAAAAGTTGACAGATATATATGAGTTTTCATAGATAGGTGAAGAGGAGATGAACTGAGGTGGCGGAATCCAACAGAGAGAGGACGAGGAGAAGGATAGAGGGTGGGGGGAGATGGGCCAAGGGATGGGTTCTAAAATGGTTCAAATGGCCCTGAGCAATATGGGACTTAACTTCTGAGGTCATCAGTCCCCTAGAACTTAGAACTACTTAAACCTAACTAACTTAAGGAACTCACACACATCCATGCCCGAGGCAGGATTCGAACCTGCAACTGTAGCGGTCGCGCGGTTCCAGACTGTAGCGCCTAGAACTGCTTGGCGACTTCGGCCGGCCAAGGAATGGGGAGTGGGGGGGGGGGGGTGGAGGTGATCAAAGAGATAGTGGGAGAGGACTAAATGGATAGAGAGAAAATACGGGAGGGAAGATGGACTACGAGTGTATGGAATAAATAAATGCCCAGGCAACGCAATGCAGTCTGTGCTGCACTTTTCAACACCGAAACGGATGGATATTTGTACTAAAGAAGTGAACCTCCACCCCCCAAAAAGAAGATTGGTCACCTCCCCAGAAGAATAAATTATCTACGCCCCTATTAACCACTGTACTGCAATGAGAACGAAATTAAGATTTTGGAAGTCTAGATTCTTTAACTTTAGTATGTTTCAACCAAGTATGACACCAATTATATAAATATTTAACTACGTTTCCAGGATGTATTTTACTGGTTCTGTGAATTCATTCGAAGTTGGAAAAATCATTTTAAATTGCCAAAATGCATTTTAACAAAATCGAAGGACTTGTTTCGTATCCAGTTCGTCTAAAAACTATAGTACTGGGAATACAATGGCGACCCTGAGCCATTTTTCGCGGCTCCTACGTTTGCGTCATGAGAGTCCACACTTGTAGTCTAGGTCTGCATCATGAGGGACCATATTTCGGACCATCATGATGCAGACTAAGACGACGAGTGCTTACTTGCATGATGCAAATCTAAACGACGACTCTAGACCCTCATAACACAGACCTAAACGACGAGTCTGAATCCTCATGACACAGATATAGACGCTGTGGAGAGTGGCTCAGAGTTTCCATTATATTCCTACTACAATACATTCATGGAAAAAGACGCTCTTCATTTTAGGAGTATTTGTAGTGTCTAGGTTTTCAGCATCTTGACTCTGCATGTGGGATTCCCCTTAATATAGAAATACAAGAATAAAATTACATTTTGCAATGTGTGTGGAACTCAACAAAATAAATTGTAATTTAAACTCATAATGTGTATTGCCTTACTCCACAAATGAATATTTTATTTTGCAGAACACTTTTCAACATAAAATCTTTACAAATTTTCCTTCAGTTCCCCTGAAAGTATTATTTAGGCCAAACCAGATACTCCTAAAAATATTTGGCTACTTTTGCAAACCCAAGTAACAGAAAATGGTTTACAAACAATAATTAATATCACTTGGAAGGACTGAAATCAAAAATTGTAGTCTAAAATAAAAATGAACTGTATGCATTACAAAATTTCTATCTCAGAAATTGACGCCCAGAAAGCACAAGAAAGAAATCTGCACTCTTAATTAGTAAATTTGCGCTCAAACTCATAGTTTCCCATTTAATGTTCTACTGTATTTTCAATGTGTCTGCTGATTAGTGTTTGAATTAATTATGACGAGATGGTTAAGTCTGTCTGCATTAAGACGTGATCGTTTTTCGCTAATTAGGTTTCCAGCGCAACTAAAAATTCTCTCACTAGACGCACTAGTGGCTGGTATATTTAATATTTTTCTTGCCACACACGCAAGTCGAGGAAGTCGTTGGGAGTTATTTTTCCACCACTGTAGAATATCTCCCTCGTTCACACAGTGTTCTTGCAAGTATCTGCTGACTTCATCATGTAGGAGAGGAGGCTCTTCTGCCCAGTCCTCAAATTTCGCCATTTTGTACGGCCCTGGATTTGTTTCTTGGTTGCTGTGATTGGGCACTTGTACTGAAACTGTACAGGTTCCAATTAATATTTGCAGAATAATGTGAAGATCGTACTACACATAGTTGAAATTATAATAGGTTTTAGATGATGCTATCATTTATCGTCCTGTAAAGTCACCAGAAGATCAAAACTAACTGCAGGACGATTTAAATAAGGTATATATTTTTGGTGTGAAAATCAGCAGTTGGCAATAAATAATGACAAGAGCGAGGTTATCCCTGTGTGTACTAAACTAAGTCCGTTAAACTTCGTTTACAAGATCAACCAGTCAAAATCTAAAGGCTGTAGATTCTACTTAATACAATTACGACCTACTTAAATAGGAATGGACACACAGAAAATGCTGTAGGCGTTTTAATGACAAAACACTCTTTTGGAGCATTGCTACGAAGTTGGAGAGCCTTACTATTGACGGAAGAGGTCGAAAGAGTCTAAATAAGGGCAGCTGGTTTGGTATTATCGTAAAACAGGGGAAAGAGTGTCGCGGAAATTACACAAGAGTTGGGGTGGTAATCATTTCAACAATGGCGTTTTTTGACGTGGCGCGATCTATATATGAAATTTCGATCACCAACTTACACCTCCGAATTCGAAGAGATATTTTTGAGTCCCATATACATTGGAAGAAATGATCATCAGAATAAAATACAAAAAAGCAGCGCTCAGACGGAGAGCTGTAGGTGTTCTATCCCGAGCGAAATTCGAGAAAAGGAGACAAATAAGTTGAAAGTGGTTCGATGAACCCTCAACTAAGCACTTGCGTGTGTCTTGCAGAGTAACCATGTACATGTAGATGAAGAATATATGCATTATCTTAGGAGCTTACCTTCAGCACACATCTGTCGTGCTGCTTGGTAAACTTCAATTTTTTCATCCTCGGTTAACTTTCTTAATGTGCGGTAGTTAGCCACCATAAACGTTGCAATTTTATGCAACATACTAACGCTCATTTTCTGTTCTAGGAAGGCATCAGCGGCTTGTTTCAAAGGTTTCATGTCCTGAAAATACATTTTCTCAACATACATATTTCACAAGTGGTTCTATAATATTCAGATGGAATAAAATTACAAACCTCTTCATCGTTATCCCGTACGGTACAGTGAGTTTTTAAGGCGTAAAACCACGGTAGAACTAAATGTAGGGTTGGATCCTTGTCACTCTCTAGATCAACTGTGGCTTCTTTAAACGGCTTAAGAAATTCTATAAGCTGGTCAGTTATATGGTGGTCATAACCCAGGCATCTTATCAGAGGCACCTTCATTATGTAAAACAGCCTTCACTGAATCAATCTGAGAATGGACTGATACAAGCATGTCAAAATAACTATTCCAACGAGTTGAAACCCACTGCTTTAAAGATGAGTTCAGTCTCACACAGAGACCTCTTCTCTTGAAGTACGAAACCGTAGCCCGCACTGTATTAAGAATGGCTAATATATTTGGAACATTTTCTTTCAAAAACTGTTCGCTCAGAACATGTTTCAAGACTGTGTTTATACTATGAGCCATGCATGGAAGACGCTGATATACTTCGAGAGCTTTGACAATGTTACTGCCCTGGTCTGTGACAAACGTAATTTTGGCAATGTCTTCACGAGAAACACCCATAGTTTCTAAGCCATCTTCCAACTCGTTTCGAATATTCGAGCCAGTTTTTGGGCAGTCAGGAAACGCAGAGCACATTAGTACATATTTATTCAAACGCCAGTCTGAATTTATGTAATGCATTGTCACGGACATGTAATGCACCCCTTTGTAA
This sequence comes from Schistocerca piceifrons, assembly GCF_021461385.2. NCBI lineage: Eukaryota > Metazoa > Arthropoda > Insecta > Orthoptera > Acrididae > Schistocerca > Schistocerca piceifrons. The sequence goes on along the minus strand of NC_060142.1, from coordinate 689,736,084 downwards.
TTGTCTGTCCATAGATCAATTGTACTGGCACATATACCAGAACGAATCGTATGCACTATATCTGGGAGCATTTTGCTGCGCACTTTATCAGCTAAGGTTTGAACTTTCCTAGCTACTGTCACTCGGGAAGGCATAACATTTTTAATATCAACTGAGCCATATTTTTTACCTATGTCGATCAGTGTCTGCCCTAAATTAAGAAATCCTTCTCCCTCTATACTGCTAAATGGTCTCAGGTCCTTAGCACACATTTCGACGCACTTTTCGGCCACTAAATCTTTGTCCTCTTTCAAGATATTTACGGAGTGAGGGAACTGCTTGACAAATTTGCACACATGTCGTAACATACTCGAGGTTCCCGAATAAGTACTTAAGAGCTTTTTACATAGTTTGCATTGAGACACACCTACCGATTTATTTGAAGCGGCCTCATAAACACACGAAAACGTTTGCCATGCGGCACTTGTGCTCTGTTTCGTTACCAGCATGTATTCGCCAGTTGTCAATTTTTTTTCAATCTCACTAAAGTTCGACCTATTCATTGTGCTGCCTCCACCGTTGCGATAAATGAACTGCAGGCTAACTACCTGGCTACTCTAGTCACGGTAGCTTGACAGCGCAACCTGTTGTCAGGCGCAGCAAGCTGAGCGGGTCCCGTGAAGCTTGGCAGGCTTGCGGGAACCCAGGTAGCCGGGCTTGCGGGAGCCCGTATCGCCCGCATTGCCCACTATGCCTCAGTACACGCGCACTCTTGTGTTTACATCGCGGCAGGCTGACCTGCATGAATGGTTGCAGAGGTGCTAGGGGCAAGCAGGCTGCAAGGGGAATTTGTACACCTCTGTCTACTACTTGTGGGCGCGCTCCTTTCTCCTAACACTGGCACACTCTCCCGCCGTTGATTATTCCACACGGAATTTTCATAACGACGACACCTCGGTTTTCTCCTGTTATTGAGCCGCCAAAATTTCTCCACGCTCGGTCGGCCCCTCACCGGCGCGGCTAATGGTTTCCCTGTCTCGTCCCAGCAGATCCGCTCCCCGGATGCTGCTGAGGCGGCTGATCACACCCTCCGTTTATTACTATTCTGCGAAGCCCGTATCACGTTAGTATGATAATGGTTTCCGTAATTCCTGTTATTATTTGCATTGTACCGATTGTTATTACGGTCCGAACCACTATTGTTATTGCTGCCAAGGTTGCGATATGAATTATTCCCATGGTTATCGTTGTTGTGGTTGTTGTGGTACCCATTGTTGTTACCACGGACTCCACCAATATCGCGAATATTGCGCCAATTGGCCTCGTCCTCAACTCTTTCCAGGAAATCATTGATTGTCTTGTAATTGCTTCCTACGTAGCGTTTTGTATCATCTGGAAGCTTCCTGTAGAATTCCCAGACTATTTCGGATTCCGTGCGGCGATTGCGCAAATATTCCAACTTGCGGATCCAGCCCTCACAAAACTCCTTCATCGAGTCACGCGAATTCGCATCGAAAGGCCTCGATACGACAAATTCGCGCCAGACACTTTTTTGTTTTTGCTCTGACCAGTATTCAGCCAGAAACAAATTTTCAAATTCGTTGAAACTCTGGTTCGTGATGTTGAGGTTTAAGCCCCAACGCTTAGCATGACCAGCCAACACGTCAATAACCGCATTAATTTTTCTCTCATTAGTCCATGATCAGGGTAAAACTCTTTCACAATTTTTAATGAAATTCGTCGCGTGTATACCGCCTTTTTTCAACGGTTCGAACCGCTTCTCTTTCGTCAACAATTCCGAACTATGTGCACAGATTGGCACATAGCTCTGTTTTTCATCAAGTTTCTTTTCTAATTCCGACACTCTCGTAATTACTCTTCCCTCTTTTTCTCTTCGCAGTTATTAGCCTGCTTCCTCATTTTAGTATCTACTTCGGACACTAAAGCCTTTAAAGTTTCCACCTTCTGTTGATCCTCTCTTTTCACTAATTGAATTTGTTCCGTCACCTTATTCTCGATAATCGGAGCAACTGCTTCTCCTACAGTTTTCTCGATTCTGCTAATTTCGGAATCAAAACGAGTATTTATGTTCGCAATTTCCGTCTGAACGCCTATCATTTCCTGTTAAAGATTACCGATTTCGGTATTAATTACAACCATATCTTCTTTGATTTCATAAACTTCTGTGTTAACAACTCCAACATTGTTGTTAACAACATTAATAGCTTTTTATGATTGTCTAGCTTCCTGTCAATTATTTCAGACTGAGCTTCTTGCTTGGCAGACTGAGCTTTAATTTCTGCCGATTGACTCTTGATTTCGTTGATCAAAACATTCAATAAATCAGTCGAATTCCGGGAAACTACCGCTTTTACTTTCGTAGCGGCTTCCTCTTTAATTGTCCCCCCGTATTCGTCACCAAGGGCTTCAGATTTGGTTTTCACTTCCGATTCCGAAACATTTTCTAAAGTTTGGAATTCCATTTCTGCTTTTTGTTGCGTTTCGGCGGTCGCGTCTTTCATGCTAGCCGCCTGCCCCTGAACAATGGGTTCCGCGGTGCGCGTTTCCCACTGTTCGACCGATTGTTCCGTACCCAAGTCTACCAAATTCTGGTAATTGTTGCCTTCACCCATTTTACAAATTTTCAATATAAATGACAATTCTCAAATCTAATTAGAATTCCTCCCACTACTTATTCTCGCAGACGTAACTACCTGTTCGTAACCAGAACTTTGTTACGAGATTTGCAGCAACTCTTCACTAGATCTGAATTTTCTGATCTAAGCTTCAGAGTTCTTTATAGTATTGTATTTTTAAAATGTCTTTCCAAAAAAAGACCAACAAATTTCGGTCTTAACATAGCTGTCTTTTTCAATCAAGATTTTCTTGCTGTTGCGAGTCTGCATTTTATATATTTTACTCATTTAACGGTTTATTTCACGTGAAAACATTAGGACCTTCAGGTTGTCTATTACACTATCCAGGTATCCTTACTTCGTTAAAATTAAATTCTAATGTTACATGTGCTGTACATGATAATAATAATTATTATAATAATAATATAGTACAGAATTTATAGTTTTCAGAAATGTCTGTCAAATTAACATTGTGTTAATTTCCCCAACGGAAATGAATCACAGCAGTGCAGAATGAATCACTTCCGTAAATAAAGATCACAGTTCTGGAGCGTGTACATAAATAATGGTGTCAAATTAGCAGGTAGTGTGAAAGAGAAAACAGAAATAGATAATGAAAATGTTGGCAATGTGGCAGAAATATTGGTTCGCTATCGGACAGAAGGAGGAGAAATGCAATTTGCTGAGAGGGAAGCTGCATTACCGATAGCAGGTAAGGATTTCATCGCCTGTTGAATGGCGAGTGGATTGATATTGTGAAATTTATTATAGAGTAGAGTGGCTGAAATGGAGAGGGAGATGGAGAAATTTAGCTTTACGCACAGGGACAGCAAAGATCCTGGTCGTATCCGGTCTCATGCTACAGGTATAGAATGATGACAGATATTTAATTTGTGGGGGAGGTACTGAGGCCACCATCGACTGAGAAATCCTCCGAAGGAAACAGCGTTTAACAATGACGTTGCCTCTCCAGTTGAATGAACTCTATAAACATAAAGAACTGACTCGATCAAACAACCCAATCTCACGCACATACCTTACTCAAGCTTTTATGCTAGTTAGAGTCATGCAGATGTTTCACTACTAATCCACGCTAAATCACGTCACAATAGTAAAGATTCGGAAGGGTTAGAGATCGGACTCATTTTTATTTTGTTAACGGTCCAAATATTTTCCTAACTTTTTGGATTTCAGAAGGCAGGAGGGAGATCTGTTGCACGCTGCAACAGTTCTTCCCGTTTCAGGTGTTCATTCACGATTATGCCGATGGTATCTCAGGTTTAAGTTTAAAACCTAGTTTACCTGCTCAGCATGAACAAAGATTGTCATTAATATGTAATACAGTTTCAGCAATATGTGTAAGGCTGGTGCTCGGATACGTCATTAGAAAAAAAACAATGGACGAAGAATGGAATTTTGGGGGCTCCTGAGAGTATATGTTTCCATAGGATGACTCATTGATATATGTTTTTAAGGAGGGTTCCGAAACACAGTACTGTAGCGTTGAGGAATTTAGCACTGTTACTTTGATGTGCAATACATCGAACTCAGCAGTTTGAAATGCCTTGTAGAAATCAAGCAGCGATACAGTGGACGCTTTACGCCTGTCTGTAGCGTGTCAGTTTCGTTAATGCGGTATCTGTGCTATGGGGATCCGGAAGCCTGATTGGTGCTTATGGTGGACGTTATAAGTTATAAGGTAGACTATCAGCTGTTTGTGAACAACGTACTGCAAGGCTTCAGATACCGCCGGTAATTAGTTGATGGGCCTGTAGTCGCCTTGTGATCAGTGGAATATGTAACACTTTCGAGAGAGAGACTGAAAATGCCTATAAGAACTGAAACAGTATTAACGGCAACGTTTTTAATGATCTCTGTGGTCGTTTTACCATTACTTCCGGACTCAGAAGTTCTTCTCACAACTGCTTTCTATACCATGAGTACAGAGAAATGTTAGATGGAAGGGCACGCCTGTCGCGCAGGTGCTACTTTTGTGGCTCCTGATGTACGGCACCTTAAGAACAGAGTGCGGTTGGGGAAAAGGCACTGAACTCCCCTGTTGAGGCTTGAAAGACAGCTTATGATTTTTCCTTTCTTATACCGAAAATGCTGAGCCTTTTTCTCAGTGATCCAAATTTAGACTAGCCGTATAGAAGAACATTTTGCCGTTGGAGTCATTTTGTTTCTCTTTGTTTCGCAGTTTCTCGTAGAGTTCGTAAAGTTCAGGTTTTAGATTTTGCTTCAATATTCTACGAGCAAATGTAGTTCCGCAGCCACGGAACAGGAGTACTGTTCCCTTACTTCCTACTTCTGCACTCATCATATTCTTTCCTATTCATAGAGTAAAATACGTCCCTAACATTTACCATCGCTTTTCTAGTTATTTGCTTTATTATTTTTCCCCTGTTTTCAGTTTAATAATTTCATTGGCTGTTTGGGTGATTTTTTCTTTTTCAATTAATATATGTTCCTTTCTTGTGGATTTTTAAACTATTTCCCTCGTGTCATCTGACTTTATTAGTCTTCCTCACGTTATCCGTGTTCTACTTTTATTGATAGTCATCCTATCATCTGCTTTCAAGACATTAGCCACTCAGTTTAAATGACTTTCCAAATAATTTGCCCTTCATGATAGAATTACAATGTTACGTGCAAGTATTAAGGTTTTTAGTGCTTCTCGTTGCTAGTTGATTTCTTTTCCAAATTCTTCTTGGTGTTCCTTACCACAAGTTCCATAAACATATAAAGTAACACTACGGAACGGACATAGGCATTTAAGGGCTAATATTTTATGCTTTCTGTAAGAGAATGGAATGTCAAGAAACACTGATACGTGGTACAAAGGGAAGTACCATCTTCCACGCACTTCACAGTGTTTGCAGAATTCTGATGTTGATGCAGAAAATGGGAGGCTACCACCCTGTCTGATTATCTGCTCAATCACTGCCCCTCTTTAGTGTTCTTTGAGAACTGTAGTTTGGTGTCTGCAGAAATAACAGAAAATCTTTCGCTTTCTGTACATAATTCCTGATAGCATCACAATTTTAAAAATGTGTTGCAGTCTATAATACTAAAAGTCTTAATGTAAAAATGTCTTAATGTAAAAACTAAAACACTACACCACAGTAGTACGACCAGACTGTTTATATGGATCTGAATGCCTAACGATGAACTATAAGATGTACAGACTAGAGGTACAGGAAAGAAGGATTATTAGAAAAATAATGGGTGCAATGAAAACTGCAGATGGTTGTAAAATAAGAAGTAATGAGGAGATCTACAAAAATATAGAGAAAATATGTGAAGTAATGGCCAAACGAAGATAAACCGCCGGCCGGAGTGGCCGTGCGGTTCTAGGCGCTACAGTCTGGAACCGAGCGACCGCCACGGTCGCAGGTTCGAATCCTGCCTCGGGCGTGGATGTGTGTGATGTCCTTAGGTTATTTAGGTTTAATTATTTCTAAGTTCTAGGCGACTGATGACCTCAGAAGTTAAGTCCCATAGTGCTCAGACCCATTTGACCCATTTTTAAGATTAACCTTTTTTGGACATCTCTACCGAATGGATGGAAATAGACTAACAAAGCAAATGCTCCTATATTTCTGGAAGAAGAAATCGACAATAGCATGGATTACAGAAGTAAGAAAAGATCTTGAAAGAAACAACATCAAAGAATCAGAAATAGCAGAAAGAAGCCGTTTTAAAAACAAAATACTAAATTCGGAAGGCTATCAAAGCAGAAAAAATTAAAAATCGGGAACAACATGGACAGAAGAAAGGAAGAGACTTCATGGGGAGAAAATGAGGGAATACTGGAAAAATAGGAAACAACTACAAAGGAAGAAGAGGAACTGAAGTTGTTAACGTGATCCTAGTTGGTCCATACGATTTAAAAAAAAATGTAAATATTCGCACCAATTAATACTTAATTTTGAGACAGCAGCATCGATTTAGAGATGATTCCATAACAGTTACCAAATAAAAGAAATCGCAATTTAACTCTTTTAAGGTTAGATATCCTTCGAGGTCAGTTGTTAGAGCTAATGCTGTCGTCGGAGCAAACAGCTGTACTCGTCACAGATGTGAGCAAGGGCTCAGGAATGAATGGAACGTTGAGTTGCGGCGTTCCTGCCGTGGAGGGCCCTTAGCGGTAGAGTTGACAACCTGGTGGCCAGCCGAGGACTTCTTGCAAGAGTTGGCGGAGGACCGCACTCGGATGCCTTCCAATTACGGGCAGAGGCAGTTCCAGCTGCGTGCAGCTCCTGTAGAAGAAGGCCCTTGTCTCCGGTCGTACTTGAGGGTACGGTACGTCCATACCTTCTCTATTTTTCGTGAACGGAAACATACTTGCCATAGCGCAGAGAACATGTCATATCTCATTTTAACTCACTAACTTCTCGAGCGCATGTAGTCACTCTCTCATAGTTGGTATTATTCTGTTTCGTTCTTTTCATTGTGCCCCACATTCGTCCATAACATCTACATCTACATCCATACTCCGAAAGCCACCTGGCGGTGTGTGGCGGAGGGTACCTTGAGTATCTCTATCAGTTCTCACTTCTATTCCAGTCTCGTATTGTTCGTGGAAAGATAGATTGTCGGTATGCCTCTGTGTGGGCTCTAATCTCTCTGATTTTATCCTCATGGTCTCTTCGCGAGATATACGTAGGAGGGAGCAATATACTGCTTGACTCCTCGGTGAAGGTATGTTCTCGAAACTTCAACAAAAGCCCGTACCGAGCGCCTCTCCTGCAGAGTCTTCCACTGGAGTTTATCTATCATCTCCGTAACGCTTTCGCGATTACTAAATGATCCAGTAACGAAGCGCACTGCTCTCCGTTGGATCTTCTCTATCTCTTCTATCAAACCTATCTCGTACGGATCCCACACTGCTGAGCAATATTCAAGCAGTGGGCGAACAAGCTTACTGTAACCTACTTCCTTTGTTTTCGGATTGCATTTCCTTAGGATTCTTCCAATGAATCTCAGTCTGGCATCTGCTTTACCGACGATCAACTTTATATGATCATTCCATTTTAAATCACTCCTAATGCCTACTCCCAGATAATTTAAGGAATTAACTGCTTCCAGTTGCTGACCTGCTATATTGTAGCTAAATGATATGGGATCTTTCTTTCTTTGTATTCGCAGCACATCACACTTGTCTACCTTGAGATTCAATTGCCATTCCCTGCACCAAGCGTCAATTCGATGCAGATCCTCCTGCATTTCAGTACAGTCTTCCATTTTTACAACCTCTCGATAAACCACAGCAACATCCGCAAAAAGCTTCAGTGAACTTCCGATGTCATCCACAAGGTCATTTATGTATATTGTGAATAGCAACGGTCCTACGACACTCCCCTGCGGCACACCTGAATTCATTCTTACTTCGGAACACTTCTCTCCATTGAGAATGACATGCTGCGTTCAGTTACCTAGGAACTGTTCAATCCAATCACACAACTGGTCTGATAGTCCATATGCTCTTACTTTGTTCATTAAACGACTGTGGGGAAGTGTATCGAACGCCTTGCGGAAGTCAAGAAACACGGCATCTACCTGGGAACCCGTGCCTATGGCCCTCTGAGTCTCGTCGACGAAATACAGTTTTTAATCAAGAAAAGCGGAGCACTCGTAATATCCAGCGTCATCCCGCACCATTGGTCGGAGACCAGCAGCAGGTGGACTATGGAGTTACGGTCTCAAGCGTGGGTTGCTGTTGACGTCACAACGCAAACGGCTGCGTGTGGGGTTGTTCTGTAACTGGGAAACACACACTGCTGATGAATTTCGTCGCACTCTGTTCGGCAATGAATCAAGTTTCCCCGCTACTCCTGTTTGCCGTCATCAGCGACTATATCGACGACCTACGGCGAGGATCCATTCCTCCAATACTTTGGAGAGGCACTGTGGTAGCCCATGCCCAGCAAGATCCCTTGATCTGCCCGCTAAAGAACATACGCGGGATAGGCTTGGTAGTGAACTCCGTTCCGGCGCCAGTATCAAGATACCAAGGAACAGTTACAACAGTTGTACGCCAGCACGCCTCAGAAGAGAATGTATTGGCTGTATGACAAACTGCCTATTGGCTTCTGTCTCGGGTTCTTCGGCCGACGTTCATCTAATGATTTTTCTGACGTTTCGCCAGCACGAGTTGTCAAAGCTTCACCCTCCATTGCCGGTGGTGAACTGGAGGCGAGCTCGCGGCCGCAGACTATATGTACCTGGCGCGCGAACGTCCGAGGGCTTCTCCGCGGTCATTTCCCGTGCGGTTCTCCTCTTGCTACCTGCGACGGTCGTTCGCTGCAGTATGGGAAGCCAGGATCCGTTTACATTAAGGCTTTCCTCTTTCTTGTTGAAACTGTTCGCGTGTTTTTGTATTTCTACAGCTTCTCTGAACAAGCGCGTGTGTTAGTGCTTCTCTACAGCCAGAAGTTCCGTGTCGGCAAATTTTATTATAGGGTCGATCTCACTCAGTGCGTGCTCTGCCACGGCCGATTTCTCCACCTGCCCCAACCTGCAATGTCGCTTATGCTCTTTGATCCTGGCGTTAATTGATCGTCCAGTCGTTTCGACATGAACTTTTCCGCATGAGCATGGTATACGGTATACCCCCGACATTGCAAGTGACTCTCTTTTCCCCTTCGCTGATCTAAGACACTCTTTGATCTTCCTTGTCGGTTTGAAAGTCGTCTTTACGCCATGTTTGCGCAATATACGGCCGATTCTGTCCGTCACTCTGGGAATGTACGGCAGAAAGGCCATACCCGACATTTCTTTTTCTGCTTCCTTACTTCGCCGAGTGTTTGGCTCTGTTACACGTCTAATGTAATTTGTGGAGTACCCATTGCTCCTCAGAACAGTTTCCAGGTGTTGCATTTCTCGTTTGAGGTGTTGCGGCTCACATATTCGTCCTACTCTCGTTACGAGCGTACTAATCATGCCTCTTTTCTGGCTCGGGTGGTGGTTTGACAGTTTGTGCAACTATCGGTACGTGTGTGTCGGTTTTCGATACACGCTGTGTCCCAGGTTTACGCCCTCCCTTGTGACCGGCACATGTAGAAATGGCAGTTTCTTGTCCATTTCTACTTCCATGGTAAATGTTATGTTGGCATGGAGGCTGTTCAAGTGTCTTTCTGTCATACATTCCCAGAGTGACGGACAGAATCGGCCGTATATTGCGCAAACATGGCGTAAAGACGACTTTCAAACCGACATGGAAGATCAAAGAGTGTCTTAGATCGGCGAAGGAGAAAAGAGACCCACTTGCAATGCCGGGAATATACCGTATACCATGCACATGCGGAAAAGTTTATGTCGAAATGACTGGACGATCTATTAACACCAGGATCAAAGAGCATAAGCGACATTGCAGGTTGGGGCAGGTGGAGAAATCGGCCGTGGCAGAGCACGCACTGAATCAGACCGACCACGTAATAAAATTCACCGACACGGAAGTTCTGGCTGTACAGAAGCACCATCACACGCACTTGTTCAGAGAATCTGTAGAAATACAAAAACACGCGAACAGTTTCAACAAGGAAGAGGAAAGCCTTAAGGTAAACGGATGCTGGCTTCCCGTACTGCAGCGAACGACCGTCGCAGGTAGCAAGAGGAGAACCGCACCGGAAATGACCGCAGAGAAGCCCTCGGACGTTGGCGCGCCAGGTACATATAGTCAGCGGCCGCGAGCTCGGCTCTAGTTCACCACCGGCAATGGAGGGTGAAGCTTTGACAATGCCAGCCACTCGTGCTGGCGAAACGTCAGAAAAATCATTAGATGAACGTCGGCCGAAGAACCCGACACAGAAGCCAATAGGCAGTTTGTCAACAAGTGGCCACGAAAGCTTTAACAATTTTGTATTGGCTGTATGACACACTTCCCAACCGCATCAGTGCATTCCTCCAGGTCAGAAGGTGTGCAATGCCACGCTGATAAGTTTCCAAGTTCTTTGTACATTTGCTCGATATTTTAATCATTGACATAATATCACATACCATCCCAACCCGTGAAGTTACATTTCGTTTCTTCCTTGTCCTCTTGCTCCTTCACCTTTTCTGTCTGTTAGTGTAGTATTGATTAAAGTTCGACAAAATGCCCTACAAACAAATGTCCAGAAATTGATGCTTGTTGAAATAAGGCTCAGTTAACTTGTTCCGAGAACAGTCACTACGCAGTAGTGAAGTAGTGGAGGCTATTTTCGTGCTGACGCTCATTGTATTTGCTTCTGCTCTTGTCCCTCTGCCTGTGAGACATAACATTTAAATTTTTGGACTTCCAGCTTTGTGTATGGTGTATGTTTGTCCTGCCAATGGTCACTGAAAAACTTGACTTATACACAAGTAAGTATAATATCAACGGGGTTTGATTGCTATGACGGAAAACGTCATTTTTTTCTGTATGGATAATTTGAGAATGGGATCTGATAGCCAAACACGATGAACAATTAAATAAAAAGAATAGACTTTCGCAACTTCCGCTGTTTTATACATCAAACACTTACCGATGCTACCTATATCAATTATACCGTACATATCGACTCGAGGTTGTGCTCGGATCAAAACAAGGTTAGTAATGTGTGGAGTGTGAGTAAACCAATTAGTGAAATATAATCCTGGTCTCCACTAGGGGAATAGTATACGTGGTATTGTGCTGTGACCTAGCCAACAGCGTTAATCGAAGGACAAGAGTCATGTACGGCGAACGACACTCTAAACGCCTCATTCCATCTGGCATAATGATCAGCAGGTTGTTCCAACTGCATTCATATACATAACCATGCGCAAGAATGAGAAAGGATCGGGCTGAACCTCGCGCCGTTCGCTTGCAGGATATAAGGGAGTGAGTGTTTTGACTGGTGAAAGATGATACTGCACCAAGAGCGCCAAGAGCAGGAGCTGCTCAGGACATAAACCGTGCTTTTGTACCGTCATGTCTCGGTGAGTAGTTCCTTTGTCTAAATCTTGGAAAAAGGAGTGATTGTCGCCATAGCAGTTGTGGTATGAAGCCAAGTAGTGTACATACACCTATTCATATTGTGGCAAAGTCATCCAGATGTTTTATAGATAAACCTTCTAATTGTAAAGCTGATCAGCTTCATATTATTATTGGAGCATGGAAATTATTTAGGAGCAATTACAAAAGCTTTGTACAATGGTAGTCGTGTGTGACGAGGATGGATCGTCCTAGAAAGTCAGTATGACAAAATTTTAAAGATTGCTGAATCAGAAATTGTTGAAAATCATCACGGTAAATGATAACAGCCAACTCTGCGGTTCATCATGCCGTCAACACACCTTCAGAACAGGATTGCTTAGAAAAAGAAATATATTTAGTAAAATCCGTAGCTATTAACGATGGTTACGACCCTATCTTAATTGACCAAATTCTTAGGAAAAAACGGCTGTAAAATGTTTAACCTTAAAGAGTGAGGGTAATAACTTTATTTCTATCTCATACAAAAAAAAGGAGACTTCTACAGAAACAATACGGTTACAGAGTTATCTTTTCCGTAAACAAAAGCTTAAAACAAAGAGTGATTCATACTATTGGGGCACTGGAAGAACTTGGCATTAAATCCGTAGTTTACAAAATTACTTGTAACGACTGCCCCAAATACAACGTTGGACAGACAGGTAGACCCATTAAAGTAAGATATAAAGAATGCATGCTAGGTAAAAATGGGGAAAACATGTACAATGCCACGTTTACTGAACATCTATTGTTCTTACAACATATGCTACGTAAACTGGATTAATAAGGGTTACAAACTGGACCTTTTCAAACCTCCATCTCAAAAAGATGGATATATTCTTAACGAACAGGTGCAGCTTAGAAACAAAAACTTTCTGGACAGGTTCAAACCCATTCTAGCTCTAACGTAATTTAGCCTGGCTGACCAGAAGCTAGTTTTCTTGTCTGTTGATGCTGGTGAGATGCTCCTTTCCTGTCTTTTTGGTAGTTTACGAATTTTTTATGATAATTTTTCGCGCTTTTCGATGTGTATGTGGTTTAAAGGATTCTGTTGTGTTTTTTATTCATGACGACAGATGGCTTCGATTTACAACATTTTGTTCGTTTTCGCTAGTATGTATCCTAGCCTTTAATTTGCGCCAGATTCTCGGGCATAATACTAGTGCTCTCTCTCTCGTCGGATATGTTCCTTACCGCAAGCTTCACCTGTTTGACACTAGGGCACAGGCAGATTGGTGTTCATATTTCCTATGTTATGCGGGTGTTTTAAGTGGTTCTGATCTATTTTATTTATTGAGACAGAGGGTTTAAATTCCCCCCCCCCCCCATGAACCATGGACCTTGCCGTTGGTGGGGAGGCTTGCGTGCCTCAGCGATACAGATAGCCGTACCGTAGGTGCAACCACAACGGAGGAGTATCTGTTGAGAGGCCAAACAAACGTGTGGTTCCTGAAGAGGGGCAGCAGCCTTTTCAGTAGTTGCAAGGGCAACAGTCTGGATGATTGACTGATGTGGCCTTGTAACAATAACCAAAACGGCCTTGCTGTGCTGGTACTGCGAACGGCTGAAAGCAAGGGGAAACTACAGCCGTAATTTTTCCAGAGGGCATGCAGCTTTACTGTATGATTACATGATGATGGCGTCCTCTTGGGTAAAATATTCCGGAGGTAAAATAGTCCCCCATTCGGATCTCCGGGCGGGGACTACTCAAGAGGATGTCGTTATCAGGCGAAAGAAAACTGGCGTTCTGCGGATCGGAGCATGGAATGTCAGATTCCTTAATCGGACAGGTAGGTTAGAAAATTTAAAAAGGGAAATGGATAGGTTGAAGTTGGATATAGTGGGAATTAGTGAAGTTCGGTGGCAGGAGGAACAAGACTTCTGGTCAGGTGACTACAGGGTTATAAACACAAAATCAAATAGGGGTAATGCAGGAGTAGGTTTAATAATGAATAGGAAAATAGGAATGCGGGTAAGCTACTACAAATTGCATAGTGAACGCATTATTGTGGCCAAGATAGATACGAAGCCCACGCCTACTACAGTAGTACAAGTTTATATGCCAACTAGCTCTGCAGATGACGAAGAAATTGAAGAAATGTATGATGAAATAAAAGAAACTATTCAGATTGTGAAGGGAGACGAAAATTTAATAGTCATGGGTGACTGGAATTCGAGTGTAGGAAAAGGGAGAGAAGGAAACATAGTAGGTGAATATGGATTGGGGGACAGAAATGAAAGAGGAAGCCGCCTGGTCGAATTTTGCACAGAGCACAACATAATCATGAAAGAAGGTTGTATACATGGAAGAACCCTGGAGATACTAAAAGGTATCAGATAGATTATATAATGGTAAGACAGATATTTAGGAACCAGGTTTTAAATTGTAAGACATTTCCAGGGGCAGATGTGGACTCTGACCACAATCTATTGGTTATGACCTGTAGATTAAAACTGAAGAAACTGCAAAAAGGTGGGAATTTAAGGAGATGGGACCTGGATAAACTAAAAGAACCAGAGGTTGTACAGAGATTCAGGGAGAGCATAAGGGAGCAATTGACAGGAATGGGGGAAATAAATACAGTAGAAGAAGAATGGGTAGCTTTGAGGGATGAAGTAGTGAAGGCAGCAGAGGATCAAGTAGGTAAAAAGACGAGGGCTAGTAGAAATCCTTGGGTAACAGAAGAAATATTGAATTTAATTGATGAAAGGAGAAAATATAAACGAAGCAGGCAAAAAGGAATACAAACGTCTCAAAAATGAGATCGACAGGAAGTGCAAAATGGCTAAGCAGGGATGGCTAGAGAACAAATGTAAGGATGTAGAGGCCTATCTCACTAGGGGTAAGATAGATACCGCCTACAGGAAAATTAAAGAGACCTTTGGAGATAAGAGAACGACTTGTATGAATATCAAGAGCTCAGATGGAAACCCAGTTCTAAGCAAAGAAGGGAAAGCAGAAAGGTGGAAGGAGTATATAGAGGGTCTATACAAGGGCGATGTACTTGAGGACAATATTATGGAAATGGAAGAGGATGTAGATGAAGATGAAATGGGAGATATGATACTGCGTGAAGAGTTTGACAGAGCACTGAAAGACTTGAGTCGAAACAAGGCCCCCAGAGTAGACAATATTCCATTGGAACTACTGACGGCCGTGGGAGAGCCAGTCCTGACAAAACTCTACCATCTGGTGAGCAAGATGTATGAGACAGGCGAAATACCCTCAGACTTCAAGAAGAATATAATAATTCCAATCCCAAAGAAAGCAGGTGTTGACAGATGTGAAAATTACCGAACTATCAGCTTAATAAGTCACAGCTGCAAAATACTAACACGAATTCTTTACAGGCGAATGGAAAAAATAGCAGAAGCCAACCTCGGGGAAGATCAGTTTGGATTCCGTAGAAACACTGGAACACGTAAGGCAATACTGACCTTACGACTTATCTTAGAAGAAAGATTAAGGAAAGGCAAACCCACATTTCTAGCATTTGTAGACTTAGAGAAAGCTTTTGACAATGTTGACTGGAATACTCTCTTTCAAATTCTAAAGGTGGCAGGGGTAAAATACAGGGAGCGAAAGGCTATTTACAATTTGTACAGAAACCAGATGGCAGTTATAAGAGTCGAGGGACATGAAAGGGAAGCAGTGGTTGGGAAGGGAGTATGACAGGGTTGTAGCCTCTCCCCGATGTTGTTCAATCTGTATATTGAGCAAGCAGTAAAGGAAACAAAAGAAAAATTCGGAGTAGGTATTAAAATTCAGGGAGAAGAAATAAAAACTTTGAGGTTCGCCGATGACATTGTAATTCTGTGAGAGACAGTAAAGGACTTGGAAGAGCAGTTGAATGGAATGGATAGTGTCTTGAAAGGAGGATATAAGATGAACATCAACAAAAGCAAAACAAGGATAATGGAATGTAGTCTAATTAAGTCGATTGATGCTGAGGGAATTAGATTAGGAAATGAGGCACTTAAAGTAGTAAAGGAGTTTTGCTATTTGGGGAGCAAAATAACTGATGATGGTCGAAATAGAGAGGATATAAAATGTAGGCTGGCAATGGGAAGGAAAGCGTTTCTGAAGAAGAGAAATTTGTTAACATCCAGTATTGATTTAAGTGTCAGGAAGTCATTTCTGAAAGTATTCGTATGGAGTGTAGCCAAGTATGGAAGTGAAACATGGACGACAAATAGTTTGGACAAGAAGAGAATAGAAGCTTTCGAAATGTGGTGCTACAGAAGAATGCTGAAGATTAGATGGGTAGATCACATAACTAATGAGGAAGTATTGAATAGGATTGGGGAGAAGAGAAGTTTGTGGCACAACTTGACCAGAAGAAGGGATGGGTTGGTAGGACATGTTCTGAGGCATCAAGGGATCACCAATTTAGTATTGGAGGGCAGCGTGGAGGGTAAAAATCGTAGAGGGAGACCAAGAGATGAATACACTAAGCAGATTCAGAAGGATGTAGGTTGCAGTAGGTACTGGGAGATGAAAAAGCTTGCACAGGATAGAGTAGCATGGAGAGCTGCATCAAACCAGTCTCAGGACTGAAGACCACAATAACAACAGGGTTTAAATTAGCACAACCTTTAAAACTTTGCTGCGCATGAGTATGTATCCCGGTGTTTTAATGTGCGCGAGTAGCTCGCGCATACCGCAAGTGCCGTCTCTCGGTGAAGCTGTCTTCCCTGGTGCCTCCGCACCCTCTAAACGCTAGCTCACAGGCTAATTACTGATGGTATGCCGTGTTCGCATCGACTGTCTCTTTATAATTATGCTGTACATATGGAGGTCGTATTTTAATTTAATTGCTGACGACGCCTTTGGCACGATTGTTTTATGCATTTGCACTGCAAGATGTGATGTAGTAAATGACTAAAAATTTTTGTGCTTTTAATACTTCGGTAATTTTCATGGTTACTTAGCTATAAGTATTTTTTATGTCAGTTACGTTGTAAAGTTTTTTGTCAATGAAGGTGTTTTCTTGTTCAGGTGTATTTTTGCTTCTGAAGAAGGTATATTTACGTATAGCGAAACCGTGGTCAAGGATTCAATGACCCTTTATTCTGCAACTCTTTGGATGTTATCATTTACCGTGAAGTTAGTATGACTTTATTTCATCGAACAGAGGACCGTAACACTACCGAAACTGGTCGTTGAATAAAAACGTCGTATTGCAGCGTCTTGAACTGTCGTGTCTTCTTTTTACCACTAATTTGAAGCCATGTTATATCGCTTATGAAAAATGTTATCCACATCATTGACAACATCTACAAACTTTTTTAATCCGTATCACTGCATGTGCAATTTTTTTATCGGTATCACTTAAAGAGTATGGATTTTTTTCCCGATATCACTTGCACCATATGCAAATTTTGTTAATCCTTATCATCTAGAGTGTGTGCAAATTTTATATCCATATGACTTACAGTCTGTGCATCACTGACAACCCGCGCAAAATTTTATTTGCATCATTTCCTGCGTGTGCAAATATACTTATTCATACTACTTATAAACTAGAATGCCAAATTGCTTTTCTGTCAGTTAACTCTAAGACTAAGCGCTACTAGACATCCGAAGTTTACAGCTTCCATTTCACTTTAATATGAGAAGGTATTCACATACTGTGTGTTGTCACAAAAGTCACATGCAGGTATATGGAAACCAACGAGCAGTTTCAGAAGTAAGGCATCAACTTCACTTTAGTTTTAATTTGTGGGTAGTAACTGTGTGCTACACTCTACTGGAGAAGTAACAAGTACTGGGGGACGTGATTTATATACACGACAAGGCACCACGCAATTTCCTACGCGTTACATGTCGGTACGTAACTAAAAATGTTCAATGAACGATGGATTCAACGAGCAATTCCAGTAACATTCCGAGTGAGATGGCGCTGTTAGCACATTCCTCACAGCAATTGAAATCCTCACCCGGCCGTCAAGATTAACATTTTCCGTGATATTCCTTAATCGCTCCAGGCAAATTCCGCAGAGGTTCTTTCGGAAAGGGCACTGTAGATTTCTTCCCCCATGCTTTTGTAATCCCAGCTTGTGCTTCGTCTCTTTTGACCGCGCTATAGGCGGGACGTGAAATTCTTAATCGTCCTCCGTTCCTCTCGTAACACGGGTTTTCCGTTCACCTCATATATCTGATTACAGGTATTTTAAATGTGTCAAGAATGTGCTTCTTTACAGCAATATGCTTGTGGAAAGCAATGTGTGTTCACATGAGTTCCTTAACAAGCAAAGCTAAAGAATATGTAAGAATGACTGGGAAACATATCGAGCATTTCCTGCAGTATCAACTACTAAATGGCTATTATTGAACGGAACAGACCACATCTCAGTAAGTACATGACCCCAACGTATTTTTGTTGAAACTTCTCTTTAGGTACGACCAGTAATAACTTCTATAAGAAAGCTGATACATCTTCACTAAAACAAACGCTACATACAGAGATAATTACATTCCTGAACGCGACAAACATTTCGTTAATGACTCCACTTATCGAAGTGAAGTTTCTAGCAAATAATTAAATGCAAATGGCCAATTGTAAGGGGCACTCAAATGAAAACAATACAGATGGGAGGAAAGCAAGTGAAGTGTTTGTTATGAAGTAACAATTATTTCATAATAAAATGTCGTAACAGTTAGGCAACCACATTTACATGCGCGGGCCCACAAAATTGCAACGTTGTTCGATTACGCTGCGGAAGTTTTTCTGGGAAGCCCTTACACATACTCCATACATTCCCGATCTCTTCCCTGCGATTTCCATAGTTTTGGTGCTTCGGACGAAGAGGTGCACGCTTGTGTTCAACCATGGTAGCGTAGGCACCCGCAGTTTTTTCCAGGAAGGAATTGTTCATCCTGTCTCACAGTGAGATGGATGTATTAAGAGCTATGGCGACTTTTTTTCCGTCTGCCTCATTTTTATTTGATTGTACCTTGTAATTTGGTGCATTTTCAATTCACTTTCTTTATGCACCGAAATATCAGGTCGAATATAGTTCTTTCCTCTGATGATATAGGTTTTTAACGGGACATTTTATGTCACATTTACACTCATAAGTACATACATACACGACCACATCACTTCTGTCAGACCGCTTCACATGCTGAAATTCATTCGCCTTCTTTTAGTTTTACATGTGGCAAGGGCCTTATAGACCACACACCTGGGCACTGCGCTCTTCCTGTTCCCTTTCTCGATTGCGTCGATGTCCATTAGTAGGCGATGTCCATTTCGGCTGTATTATATCAGTTTTTGCCTCGAACTTAGTTCGACGTCTTACTCTCATTATGTTCCAACTGTAACGCTCTGCAAAACTTACGGGATAGTGTACCAAATCATGTTAACTAATCGGTGGAAATGAATGAAAGCGGAAGCAGGTTGCCAGAGGTCTCCCAGTCGCGTGCAGAAAGCTAGACGTCACGAAAGACAACACGCTGGTTTAGCGGAAGTAGGAGAAGGAGACCGCCCACACGCAGTCGCTGCGCCGCAGTCATTTTATATCAGCAGATCACTGCTACACTGTGCAAAAGGCAAGAATGGACCCACGCCAAACGACAGATGCAATTGCTAGCACATTTAACAGGGCTGCACCTTTTGCGAAGGAGCGAAAAGCATTGGGACTGGACTAATGAGGAAAGGGGTCAAGTGCTCCGTTGAGAGCAGATTGTCAGAAAAACGAGTCTGGACGTACCCTCATATGGTGAGAGGTGGGAGTACGCATTGTAAGCAGAAACATTGTCGAAAATCTCGTTTTGGTGGTCCATGCGCTATGGTATGTGCAGGCCTAATGTTGGATGGGCGTAGTGACATCCAGGTATTTGAACGGAGTGCACCCAGAGCCCAGCGCTATTGTGCCGCAGTATTCCTTCCCTTCGTGCGTCATTTCAGAGGCGTATTCGATCCTGACTTGATTTTCATGAATGATAATGCGCGATCACATCGAAAAGCGCAGGTCGAGGAGCTCTTGGAACGAGAGGACATTTGTCGAATGGACTGGCCAGCCCATTCTCCCGACTTCAATCTCACTGAGCACGTGTGGCATGCACAGGGGAGACATACTGCAGCGCCACCACATGTACAACAACCATCCAGAAGTTGTCAGCCGCACTGGCGGGGGAATGGAAAGCCCTACCACAAGGACATGTATTGTTGTCAAAATATTTGAGATGTGTTTCTGGTCTGCTTGTCGCCTCATTGCGGGCTTTCAAAAAAATTAATGGTGGCCCCGAACTACGTGCCCTCAGACTCAGAGTTGAAACATTGGAAGTTTTGGCTGGTTTCGTTGTCTAGGGGCTGGGATACGTAGTTGCCGCATTACATGCGAAATACAGCTGAGTCTACAGTATACAATAATACACACATCAATCGAATGGTAGAAGGTTCCTCTCACTCGGCAATTGCGAATTTTGAATGTAACAGGGAAATTTATAAATGAAAGTCTGCAGTTAAATAAAATCTGCAGGTACTATTTTAACGACTTTAAATGATGAGTACAATAGCAGAAGTACCTTTAAAGGTGCCATTTATTACTGTCAAACACTTATTGGTGTCTATGGTCCAGCAGTTATATAAAATATAAGTTGAATAACAGGGTAAAAATACACTCCTGGAAATTGAAATAAGAACACCGTGAATTCATTGTCCCAGGAAGGGGAAACTTTATTGACACATTCCTTGGGTCAGATACATCACATGATCACACTGACAGAACCACAGGCACATAGACACAGGCAACAGAGCATGCACAATGTCGGCACCAGTACAGTGTATATCCACCTTTCGCAGCAATGCAGGCTGCTATTCTCCCATGGGGACGATCGTAGAGATGCTGGATGTAGTCCTGTGGAACGGCTTGCCATGCCATTTCCACCTGGCGCCTCAGCTGGACCAGCGTTCGTGCTGGACGTGCAGACCGCGTGAGACGACGCTTCATCCAGTCCCAAACATGCTCGATGGGGGACAGATCCAGAGATCTTGCTGGCCAGGGTAGTTGACTTACACCTTCTAGAGCACGTTGGGTGGCACGGGATACATGCGGACGTGCATTGTCCTGTTGGAACAGCAAGTTCCCTTGCCGGTCTAAGAATGGTAGAACGATGGGTTCGATGACGGTTTGGATGTACCGTGCACTATTCAGTGTCCCCTCGACGATCACCAGTGGTGTACGGCCAGTGTAGGAGATCGCTCCCCACACCATGACGCCGGGTGTTGGCCCTGTGTGCCTCGGTCGTATGCAGTCCTGATTGTGGCGCTCACCTGCACGGCGCCAAACACGCATACGACCATCATTGGCACCAAGGCAGAAGCGACTCTCATCGCTGAAGACGACACGTCTCCATTCGTCCCTCGATTCACGCCTGTCGCGACACCACTGGAGGCGGGCTGCACGATGTTGGGGCGTGAGCGGAAGACGGCCTAACGGTGTGCGGGACCGTAGCCCAGCTCCATGGAGACGGTTGCGAATGGTCCTCGCCGATACCCCAGGAGCAACAGTGTCCCTAATTTGCTGGGAAGTGGCGGTGCGGTTCCCTACAGCACTGCGTAGGATCCTACGGTCTTGGCGTGCATCCGTGCGTCGCTGCGGTCCGGTCCCAGGTCGACGGGCACGTGCACCTTCCGCCGACCACTGGCGACAACATCGATGTACTGTGGAGACCTCACGCCCCACGTGTTGAGCAATTCGGCGGTAGGTCCACCCGGGCTCCCGCATGCCCACTATACGCCCTCGCTCAAAGTCCGTCAACTGCACATACGGTTCACGTCCACGCTGTCGCGGCATGGTACCAGTGTTAAAGACTGCGATGGAGCTCCGTATGCCACGGCAAACTGGCTGACACTGACGGCGGCGGTGCACAAATGCTACGCAGCTAGCGCCATTCGACGGCCAACACCGCGGTTCCTGGTGTGTCCGCTGTGCCGTGCGTGTGATCATTGCTTGTACAGCCCTCTCGCAGTGTCCGGAGCAAGTATGGTGGGTCTGACACACCGGTGTCAATGTGTTCTTTTTTCCATTTCCAGGAGTGTAGATTCATACTTCACGTAATTAGTTATGAACAACAACATAGCTTAAGAGATATTCACTTCTAAACGCACACTAAGCCCTCACTGCAGAAGCCAGGGAAATCTTACAAGTGCACAAGCCGGCACTAGGAAATATTTCTATCTCCCGCGACCTCGCGCAAACTGCTCAACACTCTCCAGGTAGCGACAGTCCGTCGCGCCTTCCTGTCCAGCACTCCCTGTCCAGTGCCACGCGATGCTCCTCCCCGCTTCCATACAGTCTCTCCATTGACTTCGGTAATCGCCTACCGTAGTAACGAGCGCTGTGATTGGCTAGAGCGCTCCCACCGTGTGTCCAAGTTAACGCACCCTCCAAACATATTGAAATACGTACGAAATACCGGATTTACATTTAAATAAGCTGAAATTAAATAAATATTCCTGCGGCTGGACCATAAACACGCTCTAAAACACATTATAAAATACATAAAGAGATTAAATAAACATATATCAAAAGAATAGAAACAGAAGTAGCCCAGTAGCCTAATGCCTCTGGGCTTTCTAAAACATAGTAAATATTTGACCAATATCTTTATGAATAGTATACATCGGATATGAACAAAGACATAGACGAATATGTACACTTATTGTTGTGACTTGGCAAGACAGCCAAGTCACTATGAGGTGAAGCCGAAAGGGCACGCGTTAAGCTCACGCAGGATGGCGTGAGGTCTGGAACAGGTAAAGTAATTATACTAGCAAGAAAAGTACGTAGCTGCGGGAATACTTAACTTTAATCCATAATTGGTGGACATCGGTCTGACGGTACATATATCACAAGATAAATAGCAAATGATAATGGCGCCTTGCTAGGTCGTAGCAAATGACGTAGCTGAAGGCTATGATAACTATCGTCTCGGCAAATGAGAGCGTAATTTGTCAGTGAACCATCGCTAGCAAAGTCGGCTGTACAACTGGGGCGAGTGCTAGGAAGTCTCTCTAGACCTGCCGTGTGGCGGTGCTCGGTCTGCAATCACTGACAGTGGCGACACGCGGGTCCGACGTATGCTAACGGACCGCGGCCGATTTAAAGGCTACCACCTAGCAAGTGTGGTGTCTGGCGGTGACACCACACTTATAAGCATGCTGCTACCATTTTTTCGCGTAACTGTGGAGTATTTATTGCCTGATGCTATCAATAGTAATCGGCCACTTTGACCTCCAATAACTCATGTACTGTTCAAGTTACATGTTCGTAATTAATACTAATTTAGGTTTACACTAATAGCTTTATAAAGACATGTAGATCGACAAAATCGGATGAACCTTTTAGATTTTGGAAATGCGTTGTTAGGTGTTACTTGCATAACTTACCGTCAAATACTACACTTTAAACTTACAGAGATATTGAAAATCTGATTACACCATCAGAATCGTTGTGCAATTATTGGTAATTTACATGTTCCTTTTTAAGGTATCATGATTCTTCTGGCTATTATTAATTTCTACATGAACTGTGAAATGTCTGCCATTATGTTTTCACAAAGTCCACCACATATGGCACTCCTAGCATACAAATCTCCTTCATCGACTCAGAGCACAGTCCTCGACTCAGCGTCAACATGGAATTCCCAGCCAGACGGTCGACCTCGACCATGTGCTGGGGCTGCCCCTCTTGCTCCGGCTAATGCTCGGCACCACGCGGTTGCTGATGAGCCCTGGCTTGCTGGAGTCAAGCCAACACCGAACTTGGGCGTCACAACTCTCTTGTTACCTCATAACATGTTAGCAAAGTTTCGTAAATAATCATAAATAACGAAGGAAACTGATTCATAATTGTTTGCAGCTAACTGTTTATACATGTGTCCTAAAATCTGTTACACAACTCCAGTACAAAGGTGGACGCTTCTAAAAACCGACGCAGCGAAGCATAGAGCGTATGAGATGGCAAAGGCGGAGTCCGGAGATCATCTATGGGCACAGCGATCTGGCCGCTACGAGACCGACATACAGCTATCCACTACAATGAAGTAATTATTGTAAAATTTCAGTATCGACATATGTTTGTCTAGAAGTATGGTTTCTAACGTAGTCAACAGTAAGAGATACTTAATTCTTTAATTGCCATTACACACAGCAAATCGTCCTGGCGAGAGGACTTGGTCCAAGATTGTAAATTTCAGGAGGGATAAGTCTAACTACGCATATGATAGTTGTAGTTGGCACCATAGCCACGAACTTGTCCATTGTAAATTTTCTCTGATTCCAAAAGAACCGCTTCCTTTTACTTATAATCTGGAATGTTGGTGCGTGATACCTCATGCTATAGTTGGGAAGATCTTTTAGCCGTTGATGCGAATAAGCAGATTAATACAAAAGTGAAGCTTCTGCAGTTCTAACTAATTTTCGGTGTTTTTGGAATTTTTATTGGTATTTTCGTCTGACGGACGATTCAGTTTGTTTCCTTTAAAGTAAAGCTACTGGAACTATTGGTTTATTAAAAAAGGAAAATGAGTGTTAGCTGCCTTTCGATTTAGAGTTTTTTGGTGGTTTGGACTTAATCAAGCAAGGTGACATCTGGAGGTCTGTACGTAGTTATTGTATGTGGTATGACATTCCCTAGAGATGAGTAAATCGGAGGACTTTATGATGAATGACTAGAGAAAGAGCTGAATAGTGATACTGTGGTGATCTTGTCTACGATGATAATAAATTTCCCTCTAAATTACGAATCATATTATGAAACTGTATGTATCTATTCTGTAATTGATGGAGATCATTAGTAGGATTCGCCATCTGTCAACGCCTGAAGTGCCTCGGATTTGTCTATGAATTGTCTTAAGATTAGTGTACCGGCGATGATCCTTGGGGTTTTAATTTTATTTTCGTTGTTCTTCCGATTGCCTGAGGTTGAATTAAATTGATTTACTGGCCCTCGCTCACTATCTTCTGTAAAATATGTAAAATACTGAACCTAACTAACAAAAATAAAGTACAACCAGAAAAAAAGACCTTACAGGAATGAAAAATTTCACATGAGTATTTCTTGGATCAACCTACAAGTATTAATAAAGTTATAGTGATATCTTTCGAGTGCATTCGTCGTATAGTTATACACTACAAAGAAAGTTGTGTGACTTCTTTAGTTACGACTAATGGTCTCTCATGTAGAAAATCGAATGTTTTGAGAAATGTCAGAACAAGATTTTCTACAATTATTAATTCTGAATGAGGAAATGAACTGAAGTATCTCACTTTCTATAATACGTACTCCGAGTTCAGAGATATTATGTGTATAAATCAAGTATAAATAATCTGAAGTAGCGAAATGTATTATTAACATCGCTGCTATAAACAAAAAGAAAGAGAGAATTCTCATTCAAAGAAGCTGAGAATTTCTAAATACTATTCAAGGTACTTAGTGTTTTATTACGAAGAGTAATCAGTTTACTACGAGGAAACATTGGCTTTAACAAGGTACAGACTTTATAGAAAAGTACTTTCAAGTTCTTTGTATATTAACAACTTGCAGTGGGTGGGGGTTTAATTTCTCGTGCTTATTCGTAGTTGTCACAATTCAGACAGCAAATTAAAATTCATCTACTTCAGAACGACGTCTGATCGATGTCACTTCATTCGGCAACGTAGATAATTACATGGTGTGAAAGCAGCGCTGATAAAAAAACGCCACCTAATATCTACAATTACTCAGGCCGCGCAACTCTAGTTATAAAAGAAATTTCTGTAGAAATATTGTCATCCAGTTTTATCGGGCAATAAGAAAATGGATTGGTTTCTGAAAATAATGTCCGAAATTTCCACACAATTTTTATTTTGTCCTTGACATCCGAAGAAATGGTACTATTCAATCCACGTTTAAACTATTGGCTATTTCCTTCCAGTTTTTGATTCATACACACATTTCACATGCGCAGCAGCCAGAGATCCGTCCAAACCCGACCCAAATTAAACAACGTTTTCACAATCATTAATTTCACCACTAAAATGAGTTATTACATTTGGTCCTTCTTGTGGATTTCTAAAACAGAAACTGCTCGCCAAAAATTCTCAGTAGTTGAATACTGAAACATGCCACATGGATTCTATGAAGGCTAATATATCACAAGCGAATATCTGTGCAACAGATTTAGTCAAAACCTCTGAAATTTCGCCAAGCAGTCCTCAACAACAACTGCTATAGACTTAGCTCACCAATAACTTAAACACTAAGTAATTCTCCATCTTACACATTATTTTTACTGGCACCAATAACATGACCGTCCACGTTCAAAGCAAACGAGCGACTTCCTTCTTCCAGTCTCACTCCCAGTATATCTATCAGGGAACAAGCGGGAGCCGTCTCAATTCTGATTGGCTGACCATACTGACTGCCAATCAGAATACTCGCTCGTGATCATACTCGCGCCAAAAATGGTCTGCACAAATCTTTATAGATAGACGTTTTTGCGTCAATCTGATATACAAATATTATAGTAATGTTTAATAAATGAAAACGAAAAGACAATAATTTTGGAAATATTCTTTAGATACAGATTCTACTCCAGCTGACTTTCTGGCTGCTCTGTTACAATAGCAATTACACCTAGACATACGTCATCAGCAATGTGGGTAAAACCCCTAGCATCATTTTCCCACGACAGGCTTGACGAACGTCCCACATACACACACTCATTTACTCACAGGATCACATAACACACAATAAAAAATAAATATTGATTTTAATAGTTCTTTCTGAAGTTATTCTAGATTTCATACTACGAAAATTTTAAGGTATTTGAAATTTTTAAATTAAACTTCAATTAAATAATTCTATACCATAATACTTCATTTGAGTATTTCAGTTGACAACCAAAAACACACATTAACCAAAAACACGTGATAAATGTTTCCAGGTGAATTTCCTTTCTTAAATATAGTTTTTATAACTTTAAAGTAAATTTTTCTATCTCCGAAAATATAGTCGCTAGAAAGCTGAGATTTTCACACCACCTTTCTGTTAATAACAAAGAGCAGTATACAAATTTTGAAAGCGACTGCATGAAACTACTATACTTTATTTAGAGTCTTATAGCTTGTGAAAGTACCTGTTCGGTAAGAGACATTGAATAGCTTTCCCACGGTAGGCTGTGACACATACACGTGTGTCTCCCGGGTAGGACGCTAGATGTCAGCCCCCAACGTTACATACAAAAAGCTATCCTAAAACAAATATTCGCTCGGAACAACATGTGATGCTAAAAGTGGAGATAAATGACCTATGAAGTAGTAATTAAAACTCGTTCCGATACTCTGGCTACGGACTAATAAAACAGATTCATCGTAAATTTGACATGAATTTTGAACTGATAAAAACTGTTGTACGATTTGCAATGAGTTATTAATAACTGGTAGATGTTTCAGTGATTTTTAGTTGGATTAATCTGTAGTTGAGTAGATGTCATTTTTGAGAATTCAGATCCATTCGCGTAGCAGGGTACGTTCGATTCTGTAATGATAGTTCTAGTGAATATTAATCAGCGTAACTAATTTTGAATGCTCAATTTTAACAAAAATAATCACGAGAAACAAGAGATTAAATATCCTTGGCTAAATCCGTATCAGGAAGCATAAACTGTTGTACTACTTTCTGGAATCTGTGAAGTATATCTGGTGCTGTTGGGCACATTATTTACTAAAGTTTTTTGTTTCTTTTTTGTTGTACTTTCTGCGTCTTATTACAGCTCAGTAGAGTGTAATTATTGTTCGATAATACTCTCATTAATAGCTAAGTTTGCGCTCAACATATGGGGAAGGGGGGCACAGTGTAAACTCCTTTCCAACCTTGTGAGCAGCACAGGAACACTTGGCACAGCATGCATTGCCGTCAGTGGTAATTACACATCCGCTTAAGAATCATTTATCACCTTTTGTAATGTCCTGGGTGCCATCATAAATCGAGCTGACTTCAGGGTAATTAACGTCTTTGAATAAAGGTGTCATTTCTGTTCGTTTCATTGCATAGTCCTTTCAGTTACCTTGTGCTCTATACTGTAGCAGCTCTTTATACGTGTGGTGTAAGTTTCACCGAGCTGCATTATTTGGCAGTGACGCCTCACATGGAAGTTACTTTCGCACTTACGTTTTGCTCACCAGTGTGCTATCCTACAGAATGCTATTGTAAATAGCTCATTCTCCGACATTCTTGTCATGTGACCAATGAACCTCAACGTCAATTTCTATAGAACTTAGCCGATGTTACGATGCTTGTACAACTCCTGCAATTCATTTTTTATTATCCTCCATTCCACGCGATTATCTTCGATTACAGTTCCTCAATACTTCTCCTTCAAATAATAACAGTTTATCTTCGTCTTTCTTTGTATACAATGAAGCTTCACATTCACGTAATATTAGTGTCAACTGATATGGGTGAATTTTGAAGGTAAGGCTAAGAGATTTTCTCCTAAAGATACTGATACATCTGTAAAGATTTCAGTTAGCTGCTGTTAGACTGGCATCATTTTTTGTATCCGTTCTTCTTGAGGTAAATAAGTTTCCTGCAGTGGCTGTTTTCTTTACATCAATTTTATTTTTATTTTGTATATACGACATTCCGGGTGTGTAGTCAATTTCAAGAAAAATTTTGACCTCACCAAACACGTAAGTTTTGGATTACAGTCGTCTAATATCAGGAGCAGTGCGTGGCGGGAAAGTCTTGGGAGCGGTAGCCAGAATATATGGATTTATTGTGAATGATAGTGGAGGGTGACCACATATTCATTGACTTGCGGAAAACAGTGGGTTCAATGGCGTTTTTCTACCACATTACAAGACTTACAAGAGATCTATTTACATGTCTCGGTTCTCATTTAGATCTGCTTAAGAAGGATGTTTATATTCAATCTACATGTGGTGGACTGGCCGATGTGTATCAGTTTTTCCATGGACCTTAAGAAAAAACCATCATCAACTGCTACTGTTCTCACAAATGCTGTTTTCCATGCGTGATAGTAGATTACAAATATTCCACATAGTTTATAATGCGTTGGAAGTACACAGTCACAAATCCTACACTAGCGTTAACAAGAAACACTGTGTAATCATTATACCTAAACGATACAGCTTTGTTTAGCTTAAGTGATGAACTGCACATCAACATTATACACTGCGCAGATAACACACAGACAAGTCAACTCTTAATTTGATTGATATGATTACACCATGAACTTAGCACTTCTTTCGAACACACTGAGCATCAAAAAAGAATCCTGTGTCCAGCGTCAAAATGTAGAACTAATGAACAATACTATCATTTGTCGATATCGACAGACTCCCAGTGTTAAAAACATCATTGTATTCCCTGCAGACCACTATCTTTAAGACCTGCACTACTTAGTTCTGTATCATCTACTTAAAATATTTTTAGATGTGTTAATAGCATTACAGCGACAATGTGCTCACTCCACTAAACTAGTAGTGACTAGATGCTGTTTTATGGCGTATAACACGGATAAATATCCGATTCCATTACTGCATTACTACAAAAGCTATCCGTAACATACCAGTTATAATTCGCTGCCTACACCTGTAAGTTACATTACTTTATATTGCAACAATTTAATAGTTACACTAAGAAAATGGCATTATAGAGTGGAAGTATTTGGAATTTGCAGTAGGAGCTACACTGATTTAATGCCAACACTAGATACAAGAGAGGGAAGACGTAACATATAATACTTTAAAAAGTGAGAAACGAAACGTTATAGAGACATGGTATCTTAACGAAACTACTATTTCTCTTACATGGCAGCAGAGCCATATTGGAAAATAGTTGCATGAAAACAGTGGAGACCATCTTAAGGAAACATAAAAACCTTGTGGCTATACCATAAAAATGGAACTGGCTAATGGTAAAAGAGATATTTTAAGGGAGCAGCTGTCTATGTAGACAGGATTTTGCTTGGATTTTTAAAAAAATGGAGTTACGTGACTACCTGATGTCGAAGCACAGCTTCTGTGTGCAAAAAGAACATTATCAAGATAAACAGTAATGCTGCTGTAAACAATAACAAAACTGTTTAACAGAGGTAATAGTCAATTGTAGACTGAAGATATATAACAAATTTCAGCAAAAAATCAGAAGCCCAGGATAGAACGAAGTTATTGGTGATCATTTTATCAATTTCATAATTAGCTCTGCTGTACATATAGTAGAGGCTTTTACATCTCCTACATCTACATCTACACGATTACTCTGTTTGACAAAATCACCTGGATAAAGAACATGATTTTAAGTTAAGATCTGTAATTATGGAATGGATTGTTCATGTTTGACCCTGTAGAGAACTGCCTAAATGTATTATATTCTACCAATACAGATGTGTTATTTTAAAGGTGGAGAAACGTATTTTTTGCAATCCAGGATATTGTTCCCCACAATGCCGTTACATACAGAGATGCTACTGAATCTGGATTGACTGCTACAAACAATGTTATGACCCAGATCTTTAGAAAAAGAACCAGTATGTTGAATAGATTTGTCCATTCCCTATTACACCGAGTGTAAAAACACATATGTTACTGTTGTGGCGTAATTTGTTCTATAATAGTAAAAGAATTCCGTATGGCTCACTGGCACCAGTGGGTTAGCGAGCGGCAGTATGCGTACAGTAGAATGTGCAGTGAATGCAAACTCTCTTTACTAGGTTTGTCACATCTTCTAACAGATCCACTAACAAACCGTGGCACTCTTATGACATACAGCAGCACACTGTAGTGTACATTATACATTGAGTGTGAGAAACATAGGTGTTCTGAATATTCTACATAGTTAACATTGCATTGCAGGTACACAATACCAAATACTGCAGTAGAGTCAGCAGAAAATGCTGCATAATTATGTATGCCCGAAGGGTAACAGTTCACATCAACATTCTGTATCAATAACGGTAATACCTAGATAGGTTAACTCTTACTATGATTACATCATGATCTGAACGCCCTATGGGCCTTACGACTCGTTTGATGAGTACAGACTTGGTGACCCTGGGGTTCATGAGCTGGGGACTGGTAAGCACCGCCAGCCCTCTGTCACCATAGGTTCTGGGTGTGCTTCAGAAACCACGCGACAATGGAACGTTCTTTGCCACAAGGAACAGGGATCCATCCTCCAGGATCGCGAGGGTGGTAAAAAACTCTATAAATTCCCCTCATACTCAAGGTGTGCTGCACGCAGATAAGATACTTGCCTCTTAAGGTGGATTAGTCGTTAGCGAGCAAAATCTGGGGAACCTGCCGCACCTCAGTTGTGTAACTCTTACCTAGGAACGCGGGATTCTGTCAAGGTGGTCTGGTATTTCCCAAACAGCTCGTGGGACCGAGATGGACACCCTGAAATCTTCTCCTTTTCCCAGCGGAATGGGTGGGCTGCTTGGAGGTGCCAACACCCTATCGCGCAAGAGACCTCGTGTGACGCGTCCACCAGAGTCTGGAGTTGTTAAGAGCACCTAGATATTAATAACAGAATGCATGCAGGTCACAATGTAGTTTCGATAGCTAAAAAGAGATAGGGCACCTTTCAAAAGGTAACCCCTTTTTACATTCAAAAGGGTTTAGAGGGCATTGCACTGACATTAAAATCAGTCAAGAACTTACGCAATGGGCATTACTGGTTGAAACACGTAATTCCCAGCAAGCAACGAACCTGCAGAAAAGCGAAATGCCTTGGGGAATATGACGCTGCAGCTGCACACGATGCTGAATTATAGCGAAGGTGTTGTCACATGGATGGACGTGGTGGACATTCACACAAAAGAAGAAATGAAAGTCCAGTTGGTCCAAGAAGTAAACGCTGATGTGCAGAACATCATGTAAAGGATGAATGATAGTCTTGTCAAATCTGACTCATTCATACTGACTTTCAGCAGCACGAATCAGTCAAGGCACGTTATGGCAGGTTACCTTCGCCTAAGCATTCGACCTTATATCCCAAAACCAATATGGTGTTTCAAAGATACTACTTTTGGGTGTAAGGGAGAATCTAGTTGTGGCGATTGCGGTAAGGCCTCACGAAGGAGTTGCGTGTTCATC
Source organism: Schistocerca piceifrons (assembly GCF_021461385.2). NCBI lineage: Eukaryota > Metazoa > Arthropoda > Insecta > Orthoptera > Acrididae > Schistocerca > Schistocerca piceifrons. The sequence continues at coordinate 689,704,378 of NC_060142.1, read as the reverse complement.
ACCTTTTGTGTATGAATTGCTCTATGGCTCAGCCTGTCTGGAGTCGGAACTGCAGCGCATATCGGGAGTGGAAGATTCAAAAGCTTAAGAATATGAAGCACAGCCTGTATGGTCAGGCTAAAAAGATTCATTAAGCCATGCTGCCTCCCCCCTTCCCCCCCTCCCCCCCCCCCCCCCACCGTCAACGTTCTCTACCTCCTTTACTTTGGTTTTTAAACAGTCAATGCAGGAAGCTGATGCTGATATACAAATAGAAATTGCTAGTGTCAGAACTAGCACCTGCGTTTGTCAATGCATTTGTGCTACAGCAGTTACTTCGACTCCTGGACCTCCGCCAAGAAAAGGCCAAGATTGCCAACGTTGCAGACCTCTCCGCACCTCCAAAGATTCAGTCTGGTGCGCCGTTCAGTGCTGCCATAACTACAGCTGTGGCTCAAAACCTTCCCAGGGCAAATAATCAAAGGCCAAGCATCCACCACTGATGAAGTAGAGAAGTATACAGCCTGATGATGTTGACATCTCTCTCTCAGATGTCTCTCCAGATTCCTATGTATCGCCAATGAACCTTGATATTACACTGGGGTAATCATCTCTCCCCAAGACTGAACCTACGGCCATTATGTGCCCCCCTTCACAGCGGATAGACAGAATAAAAATGCTATCCCAGTGATAGTGGGCTCCCATATCGGTTCAGAGACTCGTGGACTAGCTGAAACACCTGACACAGTCACAAACGCTGTATTTGTGTTTACAAGAAACACATTTTAAAACCAGGGCTATGTCCTCCACTGAAAAGATGACCTGACTGGGGACAGAATCAAGGGACTGGTTGCAATATTTGTCAATAACACACACAACTCCTCTGCTCCCTCTTCTCTGCTCTCTCTTGGTTACTGACCTACAAGCTGTAGCTGTTGCAGTTCATGTGGGTCAGAATATCACTGTCTGTTCTCTGTAGTTTCCAAACAGGATGCGACAGAATATGACGCTCTCTCATCCCTTATTGAACAACTCCCCCACCCATTTCTCCTTACTGGAAAACTTAAGTGCCCATCATGTCTTGTGGGGCTCAAAGTATACTTTTTTATTTATTTATTTTTATTTATTTATTTATTGTTCCGTGGGACCACATTTAGGAGAAGTCTCCATGGTCATGGAACGAGTCAATACATGAAATTATAACACGATTGTAGAAACACATAAAATGAAACAAGTCGTTAGTTTAAATAAAGAAAATCAAGAATGTAACACTGGAATTTGCTTAATTTTTTATCTCTTCCAGGAGCTCCTCGACAGAATAGAAGGAGTGAGCCATGAGGAAACTCTTCAGTTTAGACTTAAAAGTGTTTGGGCTACTGCTAAGATTTTTGAGTTCTTGTGGTAGCTTATTGAAAATGGATGCAGCAGAATACTGCACTCCTTTCTGCACAAGAGTCAAGGAAGTGCATTCCACATGCAGATTTGATTTCTGCCTAGTATTAACTGAGTGAAAGCTGCTAACTCTTGGGAATAAGCTAATATTGCTAACAACAAACGACATTAAAGAAAATACATACTGTGAGGGCAATGTCAAAATTCCCAGACTATTGAATAGGGGTCGACAAGAGGTTTTCGAACTTACACCATACATAGCTCGAACAGCCCGTTTTTGAGCCAAAAATACCCTTTTTGAATCAGAAGAATTACCCCAAAAAATAATACCATATGACATAAGCGTATGAAAATATGCGAAGTATACTACTTTTCGTGTTGAAATGTCACTTATTTCAGATACTGTTCTAATGGTAAATAAAGCGGCATTTAGTTTCTGAACAAGATCCTGAACATGGGCTTTCCACAACAGCTTACTATCTATCCGTACGCCTAGGAACTTGAACTGTTCCGTCTCGCTTATAACATGCCCATTCTGTCTGATTAAAATGTCAGTTCTTGTTGAATTGTGGGTTAGAAACTGTAAAAACTGAGTCTTACTGTGATTTAGCATCAAATTATTTTCCACAAGCCACGAACTTACTTCATGAACTACATTATTTGATAATGTTTCAATATTACACACAAGATCCTTCACTACCAAGGTGGTGTCATCAGCAAACAGAAATATTTTTGAATCACCTGTAATACTAGAAGGCATATCATTTACATAAATAAGGAACAGCAGTGGCCCCAGCACCGACCCTTGGGGAACGCCCCATTTAACAGTGCCCCATTGGGACTGAACATCATTACCACTCTCAATATTGCGGAGGATTACCTTCTGCTTTCTGTTCTTAAAGTAGGAGGCGAACCAATTGTAAGCTACTCCCCTTACTCCATAATGTTCCAACTTCTGCAGTAATATTTTGTGGTCAACACAGTCAAAAGCCTTCGCTAAATCAAAGAAAACACCTAACGTTCTCAACCTTTTATTTAATCCGTCCAAAACCTCACAGAGAAAAGAGAATATAGCATTTTCAGTTGTTAAGCCATTTCTAAAACCAAACTGTACATTTGACAGCAAATTATGTGAATTTAAATGCTGCAGTAACCTTGTATATACAAGCCTCTCGATAACTTTAGCAAACACCGATGGCATAGAAATAGGTCTATAATTGTCAACATTATCCCTGTCTCCCTTTTTATAAAGTGGCTTCACTACCGAGTACTTTAATCGGTCAGGAAACCGACCACTGCTAAAGGAAAAGTTACAGATATGGCTAAGTACTGAGCTAATATACGTGGAACAATACTTCAGTATTCTGCTAGATACCCCGTCATATCCATGAGAGTTCTTGGTCTTTAGTGATTTAATTATTAACTCAATCTCCCTCTTGTCAGTATCATGGAGGAGCATTTCAGGTAACAGTCTCGGAACACTTTTTTCTAAGAGCGCTATATGATTCCCTGTTGGGACTAGGTTTCCATTTAGTTCACCTGCTATATTCAGAAAGTGATTATTAAGTACTGTACATATATGCGACTTATCAGCAACACGGACATCCCCACTACGCACTGATTCTATATCCTCGACCTGTCTCTGCAGACCAGCCACTTCCTTTACGACTGACCATATGGTTTTAATTTTATCCTGAGACTTAGCTATTCTATCTGCATACCACATACTTTTTGCCTTCCTAATAACTTTTTTAAGCACCTTACAATACTGTTTGTAATGGGCTGCTGCATTTAGATTTTGACTGTTTCTAACGTTTTGATATAATTGCCACTTTGTTCTACAAGATATTCTTATCCCTTTAGTCAGCCACCCAGGCTGCCTGTTTGTGCTAGTACCCTGTTTTAAACGTTCTAACGGAAAGCAACTTTCAAAGAGCACGAGAAAAGTCTTGAGGAAAGCATTATATTTATCGTCTACTGTATCAGCACTATAAACATCTTGCCAATCTTGTTCCTTGATAAGGTTTACAAAAGTCTGTACAGCAACTGGATCAGCTTTCCTAAAAAGTTGGTAACTATATTTAACATGTGTTGAAGCACAAAAATCTTTTAGACTTAAAATTTGTGCATCATGATCTGAAAGGCCATTCACCTTTTTGCTAACAGAATGCCCTTCTAATAATGACGAATGAACAAAAATATTGTCTATGGTTGTTCTACTGTTCCCTTGCACTCTCGTTGGAAAGAATACGGTTTGCATAAGATTATATGAATTAAGGAGGTCTACCAGCATCCTTTTCCTTGCACAATCACTTATACAATTAATATTGAAGTCACCACATATAACTAACTTTTTGTATTTCCTATAAAGTGAACCAAGAACCTCCTCTAGCTTTAGCAAAAATGTTGTGAAATCGGAGTCTGGGGATCTATAAACAACAACAGTAAGAAGTTTAGCTCCACTAAATTTAACCACACCTGCACAACATTCAAACACCTTTTCAGTGCAGTACTTTGAAACATCAATTGACTCAAATGGGATACCGTTTTTCACATACATGGCTACTCCCCCACACCGCAAAGAGCTCCTAGAAAAGCTGCCAGCCAACCTGTATCCTGGTAAAGGAAGCCTCTGAATTATCTCCTTATTTAAGAAGTGTTCAGATATACCAATAATTTCAGAGTCAACATCTATAAGCAGTTCACTAACTTTATCTCGAATACCTTGTATATTTTGATGAAATATACTAATTCCCTCATTAATCGGATACCCAAGCTTTGTAGAAAGTGGTTTCTTTGTTAGAGAGACTTCCCTTAAGCAGGAATACCTATCAGCTGACTTCAATCTAAAAAAGGTACAGCTCTAACACCCACAACTACCGGAATTTTCCCATGAGTGATCCCACCACCCCCACCTATGCTGTCACCTATAAGTTTTGCCAACCTCCCCTTCCCATACCTGTTGAGGTGCAGGCCATGTCTAGTGAAACCCGTCCTACTGATAGACTCCACCGACACCACTGAAATGTGACTCATGCCTTCTGTCATCAGCGCACCCCCAAGTCTCATGTTATTACGCCTGACGGCTATATTAAGATGAGGCCGATCGTGACGCTGAAACAGTTCCACGAAATGCACATTCGTGTTGCCAGTCTGAGTGGCTATCTTTTCCAGGTCACCATCTATGTCATACTTCCCATCCCTATCAATACTATTACCAGCCCCACCCACAATCACTACCTGATCCTCTTTAGTAAAATCCCTACATAACCCCCCTATGTTAAAAGTCACCTGAGCCAATCCTGCATTAGGCTTCACAATGCTGGTGACCTGGTACTCACTCCCCAAAACTTCCTGCAACTGCTGGCCTACACCTCTACCATGAGAACTACCTAACAGCAGAACCTTCTTCTTTCTCTTAGACTTTGCAACTGTCCTAGCCACCGTAACTGCTGAGGTCTGCTGCATACTTCCTACATCTACAGCTACTAGAGATTCCTCTCCACTAGACTCTGACAGTTGGTCATATCTATTACAAACACCAATAGTAAAACTATCTGAAAATCTCCTTCTCCTAGCAGATCTCTTGCCAACAGCCAGCTCCCATTCCCCAACCCCCTTCTCCCTCCTCATCCTATCTAGCTCCTCCTGTGCGTTTTTCAACTGCACCTGAAGGGCACAGATCTTACGCTCCTGCTCCTCTATCAACTTACTCTTGCTACATAACCTGCAGTTCCAGGAGAGGATCTCACCAGAATGCCCACTGGCTTCCCCACTGCATTCCCCCCAGTGAAAATACTTCGAACAAGTCTCACACCGCAATCCACTACTCACGAACCTACGGCAAAGCCCACACTTCTCACTCATGGTAAAATTTTACAATTATTGAAACAAGAAAACAACTTTATCTAAGTTCCGCTACTACAATAAGAGGATGTTAAAAACTGACTACAATTATCACAAACTTGCTCTACAAGGGAAGTAACTACTATTATTGAAAGTATTAATCAACAACAAATGAGAATATAACAAAATACTAACACAGAAAGAAAATCAAACGTCTAATGACAGTAACGAAACTGAAAGCAGTTCGCAAAAATTTCTTCTGAAGTTATTTCACCGGAAAACACCAAGAACACCGGTTGAAGACCACTAAAGTTCCTAAATAAAATACTATACACAAACAATTAATTAGTACTTAGCTTTCGATGCGCCGCTACAGCTGCAACTGGTCAGCGCGGGATGTAAACACGGGTAAGAGGTTAAGTTGCTCGATACGAAACACTCACAAATATCAGGCCACAACACACGAAATGCAGAGGTGAATGAAGAAACCACTAATAAGTCACTTATATAGTAAATATTATCACAAAAACAGTTAAAATATATATCTGAAAACCCCAGGGGTCGAGTCTTAGAAAACCTTATGATGTCTGAGGAGCTGTACACCCTCAATATAGTAAGCGCCAATCATTTCTCAGCTGTTACTGGATCGTTCTCAGTCATGAACCTCTCCATCTGCTGCAAACTTTAAAGTGGAAAGTATCTGATGGCCTTCAGTCCACTTCCCACTGTGAATCCACCTATGGATGGAGCATTCCCTCAACAAAAGCCACCAAAATGAGATCAGCAGGGATAACTAGGCACTATTCAGCTGGCTGGCTGCGTTTGAACTCGATGACACTGTTCAGGAATAGGTGGACTACATTACACGAATGATCCATCATGCTGCTGATTTATCCATCCATCCTCTGGTCATCTTTGGAGCAGCCTATACCTTGGTGGACTGATGAATGCCGTTCAGAATTCCTGGACAGACGTGCGGATCTTTGGCAGTTTAAATAGCGCCCAACCCTAGACACCTTAAAGTCCTTCTGATCACGAGAGCCAAGGTCCACTGTCGATAATCTGAACCTGCTAGAGGCGGCTATTCAGCAGACATTCCTACATAAACATGAGACTGCTTCAGTATATTCATTGACTTCAGATACACGTACAATACTACTTGGAGACACAGTATTCTCGACCAACTTCATCAAGGGGTTTTCGTGGCCACCTGCCCATCTTAAAGCAGTCGTTCCTGTTTAAGCGGGTTTTTAGGTCTCGCGTTGGTGACACACTATCTTATCATTTTGAGCAAGAGAATGGTGTCCTCCAGAGCAGTGTTTTAAGTCTTACACATTTTACTATAGCCACAAATAGTACCACATCTATAGTGAGGAGTCCTTTACAATGCTTCTTATTTGTAGACAATTTTGCTGTTTCTGTTCCTCCTCTTGTGTTGCAACAGCAGCTCGACAGTTGATACTTACAATGAAAAGGCTGGAAGAGTGGGTTGCAAAGGTTGGTTTTCAATTTCCTACAGAGAAGTGCACGAGTGATCATTTTATTAATTCTTGTCATATATATAATTTACTTGCCTTGTATATGAAGGACACTGTTCTGCATTTTAAACACTCCTTGAAGATTTTGGGCTCTCTTCTTTGACTCCAAATTGTTGCGATTGCTAAACCTGACGGACCTGAAAGCCAGAACCGTAAAGGAACTGAATATCATAAAGTGTCTTAGCCACCGGTCTTGGGAAGTGGACAGAGCACGTCTGCTCCAGTTTTACAGAGCTTTCGTGCGTTCGTAGCTGGACTATGGCTGCCCAGTCTATGAATCACCGAGGCCTTCTTCGTTGACGCTATCCATCAGTAGGAGTTAGGCCAGCAACAAGTGCTTATAGGACTGCTCCACACCCAGTCTCTGTGGTGATGATGGTGAACCGCCACTTACAATCCGACGGCACACGGTGAATCATGCATGCAAGTTCCTCGCAGTTCCGAATTCATATGGAGACCATTGCTCGTTTGCTTCTGGAATGCCTTTTTATCAGTCGTCCACTAGCAACAAGACTGTTTCGTATCCGTGTACGGCATATGCTGGAGTCACTTGGTCTCTAGCGAGTACAGCTCCAAATCCAGATTTTTAACCGTCTGCCACTTTGGTTACCACGGAGGCCTAGAGTCATTTTAAGTTTAGCGAAGTACAGAAGGGTTGCACATCTTCATGTGTTTTAATAGATTAATTAAGGCCGAAACAGGGGGAGTGCGTTGAAATTAGGAAGATAATAAACTGTCTCAAGAATAAACGCTCACATGGAATTGATGGCATTTCCAGCAGGATAATAAAAGCCTGTTCCCAAGAAATAAGTGGGATTCTTAGTCACATATGTAATAGCGGTCTGAAGCAGGATATTTTCTCAGATAGACTGAAGTATGCCATTGTTAAACCACTGCATAAGAAAGGGGATACGTCTGATGTCAACAACTACCGCCCAATCTCTCTTCTGACTGTCTTATCCAAAATTCTTGAAAAAGTAATGTATTGTAGAGTAGCTTCACACCTTTGTAAAAATAAAGTTTTAACGAAATGCCAGTTTGGTTTCCAGAAAGGTTTTCAACGGAAAATGCTATATATACTTTCACTAATGAAATATAAAATGCTCTGAGTAACCGGAAGTCACCCGTTGGGATTTTTTGTGATCTATCAAAGGTTTTTGATTGCGTAAATCATAGAATACTTCTAGATAAGCTCAAGTATCGTGGTTTGAATGGGACAGTGCTAAAATGGTTCAAATCATACGTAACTGGAAGAGTGCAGAAAGTTGAAATCAACAGTTCACATAATATGCAAAAAACGTGATTTCTCAAACTGGGGAACAATCAAGAGTGGGGTGCCGCAAGGTTCGGTCTTGGGTCCTCTGCTGTTCTTATTATATATTAATGACTTGCCATTCTGTATTCACGAAGATGCAAAGGTGGTACTTTTTGCCGATGATACAAGTATAGCTATCACACCGAACAGACAAGAATTAACTGATGAAATTGTAAACGATGTTTTTCAGAAAATCATTAAGTGGTTCTCTGCAAATGGGCTCTCATTAAACTATGACAAAACGCAGTATATACAGTTTCACACAGTAAATGGAATGGCACATTAATAAATATAACTTCGATCAGAAGTTGGTAGCTAAGCTAGAATCTTCAAAATTTCTAGGTGTATGCATTGATGAGGGTTGAACTGGAAAAAAAAACAACTGAGGATCTGCTGAAACGTTTGAGTTCAGTTACTTATGCTATTAGGGTCATTGCAAATTTTGGCGATATACATCTGAGTAAATTAGTTTACCACGCCTATTTTCATTCTCTGCTTTCGCATGGCATCATATTCCGGGGTAACTCATCATTGAGTAAAAGAGTGTTCATTGCACAAAAGCGTGTAATCAGAATAATTGCTGGGGCTCATCCAAGATCATCCTGCAGACACTTATTTAATGGGCTAGGAATCTTCACTGTAGCCTCACAATATATATATATATATATATATATATATATATATATATATATATATATATAGTATCCGAACGAATTCAAAAGTAATACCAGTGTACATGGCTACAACACTAGGAGAAAGGATGATCTTCACTACTCAAGGTTAACTCTTTGGCTCAGAAGATGTAAATTATGCTGCCAGAAAAGTCTTTGGTCACTTACCTAATAACATCAAAAGACTGGCAGATAGCCATATAGCATTTAAAAGGAAATTAAAAGAATTTCTTAATGGCAACTGCTTCTACTCATTAGATGAATTTTTGGATGTAGTAAGTGGGTAATTATATATATATATATATATATATATATATATATATATATATATATATATATATAGTGTCATGCAATATTTTGTGTAATGTAATATCTTGTATAGACACCTTTTATAACCTGACGCGTTCCACATCATTACGAAGTGTCGTATTCATGATCTATGGAACATGTACTAATCTAATCTAATCAAATCTAATTGTTCTGTTGTTTTCCCTGACCGTGTCTTCAAGGCATGACTCCCTCTGGACTTCGGTGTGTTTGATATGCGATCTTTCTGACACTGGTGCAAATGAGAGGTGATTTTGATACTAGATTCCTTGCCTGTTCATATTCTCTGAGTGCCCATCAATGCCTACAATGCACCGAGCAGATAAAGTAGTCCAGAATATCCAGGACGCACTTCTCCAGTTAGAACGGCTGGGGAATGAGGTGTCTTTCTGCTGGGTGGGAGTGCACGTGGGTACTGTGGGGAATGAGAGGTCATACGTAGCAGCCAAGGAGGCATGTTGCGATGCGCAGTTAAGTTTTGTGTGCCATCCCCCTGTACGCTATAGCCTCGCTGTTGACATACAGAGCGTTGCGTAGGTGGGTGGATGAGTGGCTGGAAGTGGCAGATAATAAGCTCCCTCTAGTAAACTCCACAACGCGGCCGTAGCGTACCTCACGTCGACGGGACGAGGTCTTCCTTTTTCGTCTTTGCATGGACCACAGAGCAATGACGCATGGCTTCTTGCTCCGGCGAGAGGGCGTTCCAATGTGGGATGCTTGTGGTGCACAGATCACTGTGCGCCACATTTTATTAGACTGTGTTTTATTTTCAGACGAGAAGATAGCGGCAGATTTGGCGACAGATTGGCGATATACCTTAAGTGTCTTTCCAATCAACGTTGTTAGAGTTATATCAGCTTGCTGATAACCTCGCCGTTGCACCCATAAAGTCAAAACACAAACACACACGCACGAGTGCAAACACACACACACACACACACACACACACACACACACACATACACACACACATACACGCATGATCTTAAAACTCACTTCAGAGAAACTGAGCAACATTAAATACTCATGATCTTAGAGCCAAAATACAGGTTTTCACTCAAGAGCTTGGGCAGTAGTACTGTTTGATGTCACAGACAGATATCTGCCAGGTTGAAAAACACTGTTTTATTTTATTCCAGAGTGCTATTTTTAAGACATGTAGGCTATTGCTACACGGTTCCATGTTGTCTATTAACAAGTTCTTTGATATGTTGGAATAGTACAACATTTAAACTGTTACTTGAGAAAGAAAATGCCATTGACAATGTGCAAACGTGGCTTACAAACTGATTTTAATATAGTGAGTGGAGAAACTTTGGATATGAATGGAGAATACAAGATGTTAGCATTTGCTGTAAATTCTATAGAGAGTAGACACACGTTGGTGTACTAATGGATAATGATGGGTTTATAGTTCCGCATGATCTGTTAACAAATGCTTTGTGATATGTAGATACAAAGGCTGCCAACGTACACCCAGAGACATGTGGAGTGTTTTAACAGTAGGCTAATGCAGGAAATAGAAGATAAAATTAAAATTTCTGAATAGATTAATTGCTAGATGGATCAGAAATAATTGTTCAAGCCATAAAAGGCATACGAGGGCTATCCACAAAGTACATTACGTTTTGGAATTAAAAATAAATAAAGTGTTGGAAATTTTTTTTACTATATACAGATGAAAACCACACTTCAATACTACTATTCTCTACATAGTTGCCATTGAAATTAAGGCACTTATGGTAGCAATGGACGAGCTTGGAAATTCCTTCGTCGTAAAATTTGGCCGCCTGCGCCTTCAACCACGTGGTTACCTCTTCTTGAAGCTGTGCATCGTCATCAAAACGCTGCATAACCAACCACTTCTTCATTGCTGGGAATAAGTGGAAGTCGCTCGGTGCCAGGTCGGGACTGTACGGCGGATGAGGAAACAACTCCCACTTAAAAGATTCGAGAACTTCACGAGTGGCATTTGTCGTGTGGGCCCGGGCGTTGTCGTGAATCAGCAAGACCTTTGAGCACAACTTTCCCCTGCGCTTGTCTTGTATTGCTCTTCTGAGGTTGTGCAGAGTTTGGCAATACCTATGAGAGTTTATTGTAGTGCCTCTTTCCAGGAAATCCACAAAAATCGTATTTCTACCGGGTAACTGATTAACCACGTGGTTGAAGGCGCAGGCAGCCGAATTTTACGACGAAGCAATTTTCAAGCTCGTCCATCGCTAAGATAAGTGCCTTAATTTAAATGGCAACTATGTAGAAAAGTAGTATTTAAGTGTGGCTTTCATCTGTATATAATAAAAAATTTTCCAACACTTCATTTATTTTTAATTCCGAAACGTAATGTACTTTGTGGATAGCCCTCGTACATTATAAAAAAGTGTTCGATTTGTTTTAAAATTCATTCTTTGGTTTTGTTAGATTAGTGGTTGGGGAAAGAATTACATAATTTCGATGTAGATTTAAAATATAATTGAAAATTAAGATGCATGTTATTAAAATTATATCAAGGAAACATATATAAACAGTTATTTTTTGTGTGTAAATGTATGCAAAGAAATTAATAAAACTTTTGCACCAGAATTCGCTACCCTGCCATACGAAATCTACTGTTTACGATGATCTACATTTGTCTTTTGGATGGCGACAGTGCAGAGCAGTCAAAAGTGGGTAGTTGGAACTTCAGTTCATAGAAAGAAGTGCAAGTGAGTTGAATGACCAAGTTGAACACTGCAGATCATGATATCCAGGGAAAAGTAATTTTCCCTTACATCAGAAGCACAATGAGACAGCCATGAGGAATACTGGCAAGCAATTCGACGAGATATAAAACAGTGCCATACCCGACGAAAAATCTGCATGTCTCTGTGCGTTAAAAATGAGGTGGGAGCGCTAGTTGTTATATGTGAGCCCGTGTATGAAGTGTTACAGACCATACTGTGTTTAAACAAAGTGTAGGAATCCTCTTTATGTACACATGGGAGAATGCCGCCAGAGAATGACTACTTAAAACGGAAAGTGGTGTCTACAAGTCTACAAATCAGAGATCACTTGCATAAAATATGGCGTGCCCTAGAGCTCGGTGTTGGGCTCCCTTCTGTTCTTGATGTATGTAAATGATATTAAATTCTGTACTAGAAATTCCAAAATAGTTCTGTATGCCGATGACACGTCGATTGTGTGTAAAAAGGAATCATGTAATGAACTAGAGGCCGAGTGTAATTATGTGACAAAAGAAATTATTCAGTTTTTTAATGAAAGCCACTTAAATGTAAGCACCAGTAAAACATGTTTGATGGAGTTTAAGAAAAGTAGTTTGAATAATGAAATTAAGTTATACATTGGCAATGAATTGGTAAAGAAAGAGTCTCGTGTAAAATTCCTTGGCGTAACAATCCAAAGCAACCTGAATGGGACACACATATTGACTCCCTAGCAACTAAGTCGTCAAAAAATATATTTGCAATCAGTACTATTAGCAAGTTCTGTAGAGACACTGTAGTCCTAAAGACTGCATACCATGCTCTTTTCTCCTCTCACTTGAACTATGGTATTGAAATTTGGGGGACAACAACCAAAGCTAATCTAGATAAGCTACTCATTCTTCAAAAAAGGGGTGCGAGAATAATCTGTGGAGCAAAATATAAGGAATCTTGTCGCAACTTGTTTCCAGAAACAGAGGTGTTAACTGTTATAAACACATTCTGAAAGCCATATTGCTTGTGAATAAACTGCACCCAAACACTTATTCAGATTTTCATCAGAACAATACCAGAAATAAAGAAAGATTTTACATTGGCCGTCACAGAACAGCATTTTACGAAAAGGGGCCTCAGTACGTAGGTATAAAATTAGCTAATGCATTGCCTAGTGCAGTAATGGCTCTTCCTACAATTAAACTGAAACATCAGCTTAAGAAATTTTTAGTAAAACACCCTTTCTACACATTAGAAGAGTACCATACTTATATGAAGAACAACAAAAGCTTTGAGAAATTATGCGCATAGAAATCAGTAAACATGTTATCGTAGTTTTGTTGTAAATTAATGACGTATTCAGAAGAATGTGTCTTGTGTATTGTACAAATAAGTTTCACCATTACTGTTTCTCTGTACATGTGCAGTGTACCATTCGATGTTGAATAAAGCTATTATTATTATTATTATTATTATCAAGTATTTAATGCAGCTGATGTAAAAATAGTTACTGAAAACGTGCTGCTGCTGAAAAATTTGTCAGGGTGATGGAATGTTTATAGCGTCTCATTTCTGGAAATATTCTGGCGATTAATAGGCAAGTTACATAAATTATTAGAGTGGTAGCTTGCCCCCTCCCTGGAGCAGCCTGTGGCTTGCATGGCCTATCATGAGAGTGGCCCATAGTTCTGGGCATGCGAGGTGAGCGTAAACATACTGTATATTGTATATACTGCCACACACACAGTGGTAGGGGAAATGTCAGTAACACAGCGATGGACCGTTACCTGTGGCATGGCTCATCTGCAAGCATTAGATATGTAACAGCGCCCGCAAGGAGAGCGTCATGTCGAAGGCAATGGCGGTACTGTTATAGGACGTGACCTGGTACGCTGCAGTCCGGCCCTCTTTCATGTGCACAGGAGTCGTTAACGGTATGGTGTTTGTTTAAATAAAGCCATCTCCATTGTTTTTATCCTATCCCAGCAGCGACGGCAGTTATTTTAACATTAAATATATGCATCACTAAAGCTAATATTGATATCTGGTGTGAGCACGTAATTTAAAGGTTTCCAAGATAAAAGTTGGTAGTAGGACGACCATGCATAGTAGCCAAAGTAGGTACGCAAATGCATTGCAACCCTCGTTTCTTAGCTGTGGCAATTGTAACGAACAAGGGGAGGGATAGGCGGATTAATGATAGTTATATTCGAATGCGACTGCCTTATTCTTCTTTCATTCTGCTGTGGGGAGGGGACTGTAGCTGATCTCTGCTGCCGTTACTGACGCTTCATGGTTATTGACAGACGTACTGTGCATGAATGACGAGTCCACAACAAGATAATAGCTACCATATTATAATATCCCGACTTGTAGGGGGAGGATTGGTGGTGGGTATCACATCCTGTCAATGGGGTAACTTCCCTTTACCCAGTTGGACTAGAGGAATTGGCAGATTTTAGAGACAGCCATTATCTGTCGTAAATTATGGTAGTTAAAATTGGTTTAAATCCATCTGGTCATAAATCAGACTTGTGTGAATATAACGATGATATGATATATGATCTGGTTTGTTTGTATTATGATCATAAATTACAATAACTTAAGACAAATGTTTGTTTACGTTGGAGTTCTAAGTCAGCTGAAATACACAATGATGTGGCTTACAGGAGTCCTATTTGTTTAAATAAGGAAGGTAGGACAAGGGGCATAAGGAGAACAATGGGCCCCACTCCACTACTTTTGGGTGATTATATCTCCTTTTCAGGTGCGTAGTTTTCTTAGGAAATGGTAGTGACTTGAATTATAGCCAGAGACGGGCCCCTCTACCATGCAGTCGTTTGGTATTCACACAGTGTGCTCTCACAACCACTGACTCAAATGCCCATCATGACAGATTTGGGGAATTCGCAGCATTTGTTGCCTAAAACGTCCACAGGGACATCTGAGGGGTGTGTGTGAACTCTGCAGCGAGGAGCGTTTGAGTTTCAATGAAGTCCCGAAAGGCAGAAAGAGAGTCGCGAATCTTTGTAGCCGTACATCTTTAATGGTATGGCGTTCAGCTACAGGAGACTGCATTTCTTTTTAATTAACGAGAGAACTGAAACATTTTGAGGCCTTAATTTGTTTCTCTCGACGTCTTTCTAACTCATTATGAACATTCTTACTACACTTCGCTTCTAACGACGTCGCCATTATGGAGCTCGAGAATTTTAACGAGATATTGCATTTCCTGGCAGATCGACAACTGTCGCCGCTCTTCCGGGTTGCAATTTCTTAGAATCTGTACTGCGCGAACTGATAAATGAACAACCATTCCTTCCTCCCATTCCAAAACATCGCTAAGAGAGAGAAAATATGCTGAAAAATTGTCTCGAGAAACATTTCGTTGTTACATTGTTTTTCTTTCAGCTGAAGTATCCTACCTTAGCGTTACTGTTACTTATCTGATCTCCCATGGGCATGAGAGTGCTGTCAGGTTTCCTACATGTGAAATGAATTACGTACACTGAAACAGAGCGAATGTTTTCATGAGGAAGAAATCAATGAGGATCCAATGACACGAAATAATATCAGCGCAAACTGCTCAGATACATTGAACCTGTAATGTAATGAATTTGTGGTGACAGCTGGAAACCGTTATCAGACCGGTACTAAAATCTAGAATTCTTCCTTATTGCGAGCAGTGGTCTTAACAGTAGACTACCCGAGCTTGCTTTCCGGCTTGACTACATTGTCAATACGAACACTGTTTGGCCAACACAGATGATGGGAAGATCGAATCAAATTTACGAAAAATTTGGCAGCGTAAGGCCAGTTATGAGCATGACTTTGCACGCTTCTGGCCTGGATGCGTCACTGATTCAGGAAAGCTACTCCAGAACTGTCGGAAGTAGTCTTTGATATTCTGGATACTGGCAGCACAGTAGGGCTGACGTCTTAGCTGATAGCAAACATGCTCTGTCAGGACTAGGTCTGGATGCTTGCTGGCCATGCGTACTCCTCAGTATCGCGCTGGTAGTTCTTAGAGATGCGTGCCAAGTGTGAACGATTGTAGTCCTGTTGAAAAATGTCACCACAATACTATAGCACAAGAAGTAACACACGAGGATGCAAGATGTTCGTGACATATCGTTTATTCCGCCAGATATCCGTTACCCATCACCAGCCATGACCTGAAGTCACATCTGCTGACTCCCCAAACCATGATGGCAGGAGTAACAACACTTTGCCACTACAAAAACGTTCGAAGAATTGTACTCTCCGTCGGTCGCCTCCATACTCGCTGACGGCGGTCACCCGTGGCTGTTCAGAATCGAGATTCATCGCTTAACACAACGCAGCGCCATTCATCAGCATTCCGTGCCTCCTAGTCATGGCATCAATCGATATGCAACGGTCTGTGTTGTGGTGTTAATAGTAGACCATGCGTGAAACGGTAATTCCCTAACCCACCTGCTGCTAGCCTCCAGAAAATGCTCGATTTGATCAACTATCGAGAAGAGTGCAACAGTGAAGGACCGTTTCAAAATCTGTCAGGCGCTGCTGACGCCGCCTCACACGTGTAAGCGGTATCCCCGTGTCCTTCACGGTGCTCACACAACATCAAAAGCCGTTCACATACCTTATACACTGTACCAGGACCAGTAACAACACGAAATAATAGCAACACACTGCACTCTGGTGGCCGTTCCACTTGTCACAGGGAATTGCAGCTCCAGTTGTTTATATACCCATAGATGGTGTGTATGTATAAGAAATAACACTGGAAGTCTACCATGTTTACTGGGTGCTTCACTGTTTTTGTCCAGCAGAATATTTAATGCATTGGAGGTTCACTGCATCTGTTCAGCTTGTACTGACTCCATTTCATGACACTGAGTAATGATTCCATCTTCATCGGTCCATTCATTTCATTGGGTTTACTTCACTACACGTGTATCTGTCCTGGCAGGGTAAACCACGGCCCTCCACCAACTTCGTCGCCCAGTATTTTTTTTGCCACTTAACTTATGGGACATCATGAAGTAGTAACGCTTGTGTATCATGGTTGTAAACATGAGTGGCACTAACAGAAATAGTCATACTGTAAGGCGTTTCCTGGTAAGCTATTGCTCAAGGTGACCATTCGCAACAAGTAGGAACATCTGCATCGAATCCAAGTCTGGCACAAATTTTCAGTCGTCACTAGACTCTGATTTGTGTACATTGTCAGGTAACACGCATCAGGATGTCAACCACTTCCTACTCTGAAGTATAGAACAGTGTAAACTAATTCTGATTTTGTAATCTCTACATAATCCCTGTGCACTGTATTCTAAGTTAGTCGAAAGTAAAGGACAGCTGGCTTCCGCTTTCAATGCCACGCACATTCTTATCAGATTCCAAAGTCTAGCGTAAAATACATTGATAGGCAATTGCTTCTGGGACACTAACGTAGCTGTAGGTACACAATCTTTCGCCCCTACGACAGCGGTGATGCGTCCTAACATGGCCTCGACAAGACGCCGATAACTCCGGGAAGCCATTCTGATCCACACCCTCTCAACACCCATCAACCGATGACGAAGGTTGCTCGAGGCTAAATCCACTGAGAACACATCTCGCTCGATAAGGAACTTTACGAATGCCACGTTTTTTGGGTTCCAGAAGGCTTTCGATACATTTACGCACTATAGTCCAATGGACAAAATTAGATATCGGAGTAACTAAGGATTGAAGAGTTCCTACCAAATAGAACGCGTCATTCTTTGCAAAACGATATATTGTGATGTAAGTATCTTCTAGTCTGCCCTGAGATGTCCTACCCGGATTGACCCTAATAAGGAATACCTAGTTGCTACAATCAGCGATCGAGTTCGTTTGATTTGGGACGACATATGAGTGCAATAGGTGCTCAGCAACTGCACTCTTGATCACTCTCTGGTATACAGAACATGCACACTACCAAACGAAAAGAATTTCAAATAAATAAAACAAGTACTGTCGTGTAAGGAAAATGCAGAAGATAATCGAACACTATATACGGTCTACACTTTGAGGTAACGATTACGTAACTTTTGGACCAACATGAACAAGAAAAAAGACAAAGGATTGCCTAGCGGGAATATTAGCACTTATTCCCACACAAGATATCACTTTCAGGAACTACAAAAATGTCTAGTGAAATATTATAGTAATAGAAGCTGCTAAAAATAGAGTGTTCTTACCTAGTGTGATGGTGGCTTTCGGAATGTGCTCCTATACATATGAAATTCTTATTTATTCCCAGAAAAAGAGTTACAGCACTTCTCAGACTTTACACTTTCTGGGTGAAGTATTACTATTCCAAATATTATATTTAAAGATAAAATATCACTTTACACTGTACTTTAAGCGAACAGAAAATTACGTTTGTCACATGCACTTTAACCCATGAATTTGTGTAGACTGAAATCCACCACAATATTTGCAACTTGGAATAAACTAACAGCACCTTTCGACGTCTTCTCCTAGGGTGCAGCAACCACTCCACCTTATGTTTTATAAATAATTCAACTGACAAATATTAATGGATGGTTGCGCAAATTTGTTTTCATGCACATAATAACAATGTTTTATGTTACGAAATAACATACATTTGGCATGGAAAAGGACACTCCTACTAAGAACATAAACAAACTTGAAAGAAAGCTTTTGTTTCAAACAATAGTCACATGTGTATTTCTTAATTTTACGAACTAGTTAGATCATGGATTTTACAGAACAATAGGTCTTCCTAGTATAAAGGCCACATTATACTGATTGCACAAATAAGAAATTTACTTTCGTCTATTTTACTTATGAGCTATCTTCAAGCCTCTATCGAGAAACGCCACAAGACAAAGAAGTAGCAGCTTATATTTGTGGTTTGAAGTTCCCTCATTACTTCAGCAGTACTCTTAGGTATAACACATCTTGACGTAGCGTAGGGCATAAGGTTACCCAGCGCACACTTACGTAGAACTGCAATTAGCTATAGGCACCTTTGCTTCGGTGAATTATCGGTGCTTAAATACACTGCGTAAGTACGAATAGCATTTATATCTCGTCATCCGAGGTTATTCATGCTAATAAGATCACAATCCCACCACACACTGCAATACGTGCTCCTCACTCAAAATGATGTCAAGAACTGCGATGACGTTGCCGCCTAAACGTATCGGCAGTTATCCACTTAATGATTCTGATGCACTTTAATATTAATGCAATGACTATGTACTTTGTTATTTGCATTGCTTTTTAATATTTCAGATAATGTAATCTCTAATGAAATATATAAAACAATACACCAACAATTATTTAAAAAGTATGATTCTCAAATATGTTTTGCAGTTTACACTCTTCAGTTGCTCTCTTGGTGCTAGCACTCTCCAGTGTTCGCTTAAGGTGCTGCTACCTGTACTGGATTCGTTTCTCACTATTGCCATTAAATGGCATATACCTACTTTAAGGCGTGCTCTGTCGCCTCTATCGCTCCTATTAGCAGACAAACGCTTACGCATTGCAAGCAGTTCTAATGAAAACTATTACTAAAAATTTGTATGATTGAAATATGATGGCGTACAGAGTAGCAGAGACACTTGTATCTTTACAAACCCAAGGAACAGTATTCTTGCTGTTAACAAAAAACACAAATGACCTCGTCGATAACGCCATTATCTCCATGAAAACGTTTTGCGAATGGTGCAGCTGTATATAGAGAAGCTGTAAGGAAGAAAAATGTAGCGAAATGCAAGAAGATGTGTAGAGAACTGACATTCGGTGTATAGACTGGCAATTGTCTGTCAACATAAATATAAGTACGGTATCGCGAATAAACGTGCCAACATATCTGTTGTTTGTTATGAAACGATTGCTGAACAGTCATTGGAAGTACTCGCAACGGTTAGATATATGGGTGTATATGTACAGATGGATTTAACGTGCTACACCCACACAACGCTAAGCATAGGGGAGACAGATGTTAGAACAATATTCGTTGGAACAATCGTCAGGAAGGATAATCTACCCACAAGGAAGTAGCGTTCGATTGATGCTTGTGTAACGCTTATCAGTCTGAAGGCCTTAGCGGATACAGTTATCAGAGGAAACAAACGATCCAAAGAACAGTTGTACGTTTTATCGCAGGTTTATTTAGTAAATGTGAATACGTAATGGAGAGGGGCTTCAGAGTCACTGAGCGTCACACAGTGGTTTACTCAGCGTGCTTTTCTATAAGAATCAATCAATATACTGTTTCCTCCCTCTTTCAGTCACTACGCGCGCACACACACACACACACACACACACACACACACACACACACACACACACTGCTAGGAAAAAAGTAGTACACTATTTCAGAGGTTTCCAGTGCACTCAAGACTTCTTGTTGCATACGGAGTACACAAAATTATTACGTTTACAGATCAATAGCACAAGTGTTCTGATGTACCAGGTATGAGCCATGCCGAAACACCCATACGTGTACATAGTGTATCACTGACGGGCGTCGCAGCAGGCGCTGACTTTGACACACAGGCGATCGTACAGGTGGCGAATACTGTCCTGGGATACTTTATGAACCTCTGCTCAACCTGTTCAAGTCGTTCTGTAAAGGTTGTAACTCTTCAGGCTTTCCCGGCGAAGTGCTGACATGTGGAATAATCGGGTCTACTGCTGGATGCTTGTGTCGCTCTGGCACAATATTTCGGCTACATAACTCGTCGACCTTTTCAGATGCTACCTGAGACTGCCGTAATGGAGGATCTTTGCCAGTATTTATGCCCAGACACACGCGCCCGACTTGTTCGCCATCTGTGGCAGCTCTCTGAGGCCCGTCCTGTGTCGGGCGTTCCGTTGGCGGTCCGCGCACGACTGGTGCTGCTCCCGAGGTTTTGGCCCTTCCCTGGTGCTCCGACGGTCGTCCGCCCCCGGCTCGTCCACCATCTGTGGTCGTGGCAGCTGTCCGGGGCCGGACCCGCGTTTGGTGTTCTGTTCGTGGTCCACGCCCGCTTGGCGCTGCTCCTGAGGTGTTGGCACTTCCCTGGTGCTCCGACGGTCGTCCGTGCTCGGCTCCTCCCTCATCTGCGGTCGTGGCGGCTGTTAGAGGCCCGTCCTGCGTCGGGAATTGCGTACGCGGTCCGCGCCCGCCTGGCGCTGCTCCTGCGGTGTTACTACTTCTTGAGGAGTTTCTTGGTTCCTTTCATTGGGCCCTGATAAGCTCCAGAGCCGGACTCTACGCTGAGCTGAGCTGGTAACCACTGTCGCGGTTTTTTAGGTTGTCTGTGACCTTGATCTCGATGGCGGACCGCGAACGGAACACCCGACATAGGACGGGCCTCAGAGAGCTACCACAGATTGTGACCAAGTCGGACGCGGACCTCCGTGGAGCACCAGGGAAGAGACAATACCTCAGAAGCAGCGCCAGGCTGGCGAGGACGGCAAACAGAGCACCCAGCGCCCTCTGGGCATAAATACTGGACAAGATCCTCCAATACGGCAGTCTCAGGTAGCACCTGAAGAGGGCCACGAGTTACGTAGCTGAAATATTGTGCCAGAGCGACACAAACATCTGGCAGTAGACCCGATTATTCCACATGTCTGAAAAAGTTGTTGGTTGACGAGTTACTTCTCATCCCCTCATACCCTACCCGTACTCGTTTAGAGACAAGTGCAGAGCACATTGAGTTTCACGGGCACTGTGTGAACGAAAATCACACTGTTGGAACATTATGTGATCTTCCTTTTGGAAGAAAGGCAAAATAATAGGTCTAACGACAGTTTGCGCCTACCGGACGCTGGTTAGCGTACCCTTCAGAAACACGAAATGTGATTGGGAGCTGTACCTTAACGTACCCCAGACCACTAGACAAGGTGTGGGGCCAGTATGTCTTGGACGAATGCACAGCGCTCACCAGGTCTACTTCGTACACACAAACGACCATCATGTGCAGGAAGAACCTGCTTTCACCACTGAAGACCACGGCATACATTCCACCTTCCAAGTGATCCTCTGACTGCATCAGCCGAGCGACGCACATCGATGCTGAGAAGTGAGTGAAAGACAAGTTAGAGTTGTACGTCTCAGTGGCCTCTCTGCTAATAACTGATCGCAACGGCTTGTGTTGACGCGTCTGGGCTTACAAGCCCTCTTACCTCTGCCGTTGCATCTGTACGATCTGTCACTACTTCCCTTACAATACGACGCTCTTGGCAGGCATCTGTGCTGCGTGGACGTCCAGAACTTCGTCCACGCGTGTTAGAATGTTCACGTGACCACATACCAGCACCGTGGCACAGCTGATGGAGCACATCCAACTTTTGTGGCAGTTCTCAGAAAGGACCATCCCAGCGCTCGGAAGGCCGTAATTTGACTCTTTCAAACTTCATCAGTTCACTACAGGAAGCACGAGAGGTCTCCGTGGCATGGTTGCTTACTTACGTCACACGATTGCACACCACAGAGCCTTCTGGCTGTGCAGATTCCCTAGTAAAGGGTAGACACAGGTGGTAGTCTGGCAGCTATGCCACTACCATATCAGCTGGTGGACAGCGTGAAACCACTATCAGCACATCTGCTATCCCCCAGTCCAATATATACACTACTGGCCATTAAAATTGTTACACCCCGAAATGACGTGCTACAGAAGCGAAATTTAACCGACAGGAAGATGATGCTGTGATATGCAAAGGATTAGCTTTTCAGACCATTCACACAAGGTTGGCGCTGGTGGCGACACCTACAACTTGCTGACATGAGGGAAGTTTCCAACCGATTTCTCATACACAAACAGCAGTTGACCGGCGTTGCCTGGTGAAACGTTGTTGCGATGCCTCGTGTAAGGAGGAGAAATGCGTACCATCAGCTTTCCGACTTTGATAAAGGTCGGATTTTAGCATATCGCGATTGCGGTTTATCGTAACGCGACATTGCTTCTCGCGTTGGTCGAGATCCAGTGACTGTTAGCAGAATATGGAATCGGTAGGTTCAGGAGGGTAATACGGAACGCCGTGCTGGATTCCAACAGCCTCGTATCACTAGCAGTCGAGATGACAGGCATCTTATCCGTATGGCTGTAACTGATCGTGCAGCCACGTCTCGATCTCTGAGTCAACAGATGGGGACGTTTCCAAGACGACAACCATCTGCACGAACAGTTCGACACAGTTTGCAGCAGCATGGACTATCAGCTCGGACACCATGGCTGCAGTTACCCTTGACGCTGCATCACAGACAGAAGCGCCTGCGATGGTGTACTCAACGACGAACCTGGGTGCACGAACGGCAAAAAGTCATTTTTTAGGATGAATCCAGGTTCTTTTTACAGCATCATGAGGGTCGCATCCATGTTTGGCGACAACGCGGTGAACGCACATTGGAAGCGTGTATTCGTCATCCGCATACTGGCGTATCACCCGGCGTGATGGTATGAGGTGCGATTGGTTACACGTCTCGGTCACCTCTTGTTCGCATTGACGGCACTTTGAACAGTGGACGTTACATTTCAGATGTGTTACGACCCGTGGCTCTACGTTTCATTCGATCCCTGCGAAACCCTACATTTCAGCAGGATAATGCACGACCGGATCTTGCAGGTCCTGTACGGGCCTTTCTGGATACAGAAAATGTTCGACTGCTGCCCTGGACATCACATTCTCTAGATCTCTCACTAGTTGAAAACGTCTGGTCAATGGTGGTCGAGCAATTGGCTCGTCACAATACACCAGTCGCGACTCTTTATAAACTGTTGTATCGTGTTGAAGCTGCATGGGCAGCTGTACCTGTACACGCCATCCAAGCTCCATTTGAATCAATGCCCAGGCGTATCGAGGCCGTAATTACGGCCAGAGGTGGTTGTTCTGGGTACTGATTTCTCAGGATCTATGCACCCAAATTGCGTGAAAATGTAATCACATGTCAGTTCTAGCATAATACATTTGTCCAATGAGTACCCGTTTCTCATCTGCATTTCTTCTTGGTGTAGCAATTTTAATGGCCGGTAGTGTATACAAATGGGGTCGTGGGTTCGAACACAGGCAGTTCTTAAATTTTGAATGAAATAATAAACAATGGCGGCCGAGGACTTTGGTATAAAAGGAAGGAAGGTTAGTGTATAATGTCTCGTCGAGGTCTAAGATCGAGCACAAGCTCGAATTAGGGAAAGATGGGGAAGGGAATCGGCTCTATCAAAGGAACCATCCGGTGTTTGTCTTAAACGATTTAGGGAAATCACACAAATTCTAAACCTGGGTGATCGGACGGGGTCTTGAACTGTCGTCCTCAAGAATGGTAGTCCATTGTGGTAACCACTCCCTCACCTCGCTCTGTGACTTCTGGTACGAGCTGTCACTCTGCTTCTGCCAATGGCCTTGTGAAACAGAACGGAGAACCGGTCGGAAGTTCAGGGGAACAGCATGAGGGTACAGAAGGCTGTGCGAACTATTACATTAATGACGACGTGTGAACTGTAACTGAAGAAGCGTCATAGTGATCTATCCATTGCTGAAGATTACGGATTATTCTCCCATTTGGATATTCGGATGGGGGCTGCTAAGGGAGAGGTAATCATGAAGAAATTATTGAATAACCAACAAAAGGACAACGTTCTATGTATTAGAATGCGAAACGTCTAAAGTTTGAACGTGGTAGGACGGCTAGAAAATCTGTAAGGCTGCAAAACCTCACTCTGTGAGTGAAGTTAACTTTATCAAAACTAGTACACCACTACTACCCAACACAGGAATAAATTTAAGTAACGGAATGATTAATGCTATGAAAGATTGCGGCCGTAGCAGTGAATCTTAAGATGGAGAATATGCATTTCATCATTGAAAAATAGAGAGAGAGTATGTACTCGAATCAACAACATGACTTAAGCAAACCCTTTAGTTTATTACAAAAAATCCAAGAGAATGAAGAAGTATCTAAACAAGTCATGGAATCACGAAAATTAGTGACATAGAATGCTAACAGTGATAAGTAGATAAGTGAACTATCGGTTGGCTCAATAGCTTAGTGGGGGTCGGAATTAGAACAGGATCATATAACTATCACATATCTGAGTTTGTGAAATTTAAATCGACTTTCCTACAAATCGCCAAGAAGCCCAAGCAACTGTGAATGTGCTGACGATCAAGGGAAATGCAGAGGTTCAGTCTCGATATTGTCGGCTCAAGTAAAGTGAAACGTAAAGAACGTAAGGATTTCTGGACAGACGAACACAGAGTAATACCAACAGCAGCAGTGAGTGACGTTAAAGGAATACGAACCATTATCAATAGGAAGATATGATAAAGCGTGATCTACTGTGAGCAGTTCAGTGATAATACAGTTCTATCAACATCCACTGTAAACCAAAGCAGAAAACAACTGTTCAGGTATACATGCCGACGTCGCAATCAGAAGGTGAAAAGGTACAGAACGTATAAGAGCATACTGAAACAGTAGTTAAGTTTTTAAATGAAGATGATAACCTAACAATCATGGGAGATCCGAACACAGTAGTAAGGGAAGGAATAAAAGAGTTACGCGAGAATGTGTGTTTCATAGCAGAAATTAGAGTTGAGAAAGACTGATTGAGTTCCGTACTATATTTTACTAGTAGCAGCGAATACACCGTTTAAAATTACGAGAGGGGGAGATATACTTGGAAAAGCTCCAGAAGTACGAATGAATTCTTCCTGGATAACGTCATGGTCTGACAGATATTCTGAAATCAGGTATTAGATTGTAAGCTGTATCCTGCATTAGGTATGGACTCAAATTACATTTTGGCGGTGATGAAAAGCAGAGTAAAATTCAAACGAGTCGTCCAGATGAATCAATGTGGAAACAAGAGGGACTATGAAGTACTGAGCAATCTTGGGAGGTGTTTGACGTTGACTAAGGCTATGGATGCCCCGGTAACGGATACCACGTAGACAGTCCAATTGAAGAGGAATGGACAGCTCTCAAAAGGGCTCCAACAACTGTTAGATAGACCAGCATGTGTACAAGGAGGATAGCTAGGAACAAACCTTTGGTGACAGAAGAAGTACTGTAACCGACCGACGAAAGAAGGATGTACAAAGAGGTTTACGAAAAGACAGGACTACAGTAATTTTAGTCACTATGGTATGAAATAAATGTCGTATGTAGGAAGCCAAGGAGGAATGACTGCAGGAAAGATGTGAAGAAAACGAAAATGAAATGGTCATCAGAAGGAATGATTCAACATATAAAACTTAAAAACACCCTCAGATGAAATTAAAATCAGAGGGAGCCAACGGTAAAAGTGCAATCCTAATTAGGCTATTAGGCGCAGAGAATAGAGCAGGTAGGTGGAAAAAGTACACTGGCGATCTGTATGAAGGACTTGCCCGATGATGTGACAGAAGAAGAAACGGAAGTGTATAAGGAAGACATAGGGCATCCAGTATTAGCGTCTGAGTTTAATACCACACTGGAGACTTGGAATCAATAAGCCAGAAAAGGCAGGTGAAATTACCTCAGACTTTATAAAATCATTGGGATAAGTGGCAATCAAACGACTGTGAAAGTTGGTGAGTAGATTCTGTGAGAGTGTAGAGGTACCACAAATCTGTCGTACAACCAGCGTAACACCCTGACAAGAATAATGTATGGAATAGTGGAAAAGACACTGGGTGATCTGTTAGATAACTATTGCTTTGCCTTTCAGAAAGGTAAAGGCCACAAGAGCAAACTCTGAGTGGCTTAGTGATGGAAGCAAGTCTTTAATAAATAAAGAGGGTTTCATCGGATTTTTCTCCTTGAAAACACGTTCAGCAATGTGAAATGTTTTCCTACATTTTGAAAAAAAAAATGGGAGTGAACTACAAGAAAAGACGGGCTATGTACGTCACATGTAGGATTGAACCGCTACGGTCGCAGGTTAGAATCCTGCCTCGGGCATGGATGTGCGTGATGTCCTTAGGTTAGTTAGGTTTAAGTAGTTCTAAGTTCTAGGGGACTGATGACATCAGCAGTTAAGTCCCATAGTGCTCAGAGTCATTTGAACCATTTTTGTAAGAGTGAAGACAGAACGGTAGGAATGGAAGACAAGAATGGAGTTCCCGAATCAGAAAAGTTGTAAGACAGGTATGCAGTGTTTCGCCTCTACTCTTCAATCTATACAGCGAAGAAACAATGACGGAAATAAAAGAAAAATTTTGGAGTGGGATTAATATTCAGGGTAAAAGGGTATCAATGATACGATTCGCTGAAGTCATTGCTACCGTCAAGAAAAAGTGAAGAACTGTGGGACCTGTTGAATCGACTGAGCATTCTAATAAGCAGAGAATATCGATTGAGAATAAACCGAATAATTGATATCAGCGATAAAATTAACGTCAAAACTGAAGACCACGAATTATAGTAATTTAAGGAATTTTCCTACCTTGGAAGCAAACTAACTCGCTACAGACGAAGAAAGGACTTAAAAAGCAGACTAGCACAGACGTAGATGGCATTCTCGTCCAGAAGAAATCTACTAGTATCAAATACATGTCTTAATTTAAGGAAGAGAATTCTGACAATGTTTGTTTGGAGCACAGAATTGTAGAGAAAAATTTCCATGATAGTTGAGGGAGCTGTATGGGGTTGAAATTTAGGGGAAGACAGAGATTGGAATGTATCGAACACATAACTGAGGATTGAAGGTGGAAGTGCTTCTATGAAATGAAGTGGTGGGCACAAGAGAGGTAGTCATTGTGGAACCATCAGGATAGTCAGAAGACTGACGACTCAAAGAAATAAAGAAATTAATAAAAAGCAAGCCGTATAAATCGCGAAAAGCCCATGAATTCAAGATCCGAAATTTAATGCTGATGTAGAAAAACAGGTTGAGTTAAGGCGGCCTTCTGAGCCTTCCACGTACCTGCATTCTGATAAAGTTTTCGAGTGATGGGGCAGTGCATTATTTTACTGCTGATAGTGCAGGTGCCTGTGGTGCTGTGTATGTGGTGCTGCATGTGAACAAACGGATGCACGTAAAGGGAATGTGTTTCCTACAACGTCATACGGCGATAAGCAAAGGCAGACGTATAAAGAATGCCATTTATTCCATGTAAATATCCACCAAACGAGATTACCTTCACCACATAAGTGAAAGATATCTTGCTGTGAATTGGGAGGCATCGCATAGAGTAATTTTATGATAATTCATAGCCTGTGACCGTGTTTATTCATCAGTCAGACTACATGTACATGGAGCATCTAATGATGGTGTTGTGGACTACAAGAAATCTCCTTATCCAGTGAGATGCGAGGGGCAGAGGTGCACGTGTGAGACAAAGCCGCTGGTGATGCCGCATGGGACGGCCGGTCACCATTCATTGTTTTCTGTTATAGAAATGA
Source organism: Schistocerca piceifrons (assembly GCF_021461385.2). NCBI lineage: Eukaryota > Metazoa > Arthropoda > Insecta > Orthoptera > Acrididae > Schistocerca > Schistocerca piceifrons. Next base: position 689,676,260 of record NC_060142.1, on the reverse strand, counting down.
CAAGCGATTAGCAGCTGCGGTTTTTTCCTTAGTGTGTACACTAAACTCAATTGCGCGTGGAAACATACACTGCTTGTCCGCTTGACCTTAGAGATGTGGTTTTTTTTTTTTGTTATGGTTTTAGGGCGCAAAACTGCTACGGTCATAAGCGCCCATTCCGTGGCTTATGGAAGGGTAAGAACCCTAATGTGAAATTATCAGCAATGGGAGTGAAACTCAAGAAGGAGGGAAACTAAAAACGGAAGGAAGTATTAGAAAACTACTATTGAAGGGAGGTTGTATTCCCCAAAAAGGAGCTCCAAATGACCGATGTCATCTCACTGACACTGATAAACTCAAGGACGCGATCGGCTGAGCGTGCGTCGTCTGCTAAAAGGGAAGATATATTAGGCGACAACTGTAAACGTGCAAGTAGCAGATTAAAATACGGGCACTGAAGTGAAACGTGTCTCACTGTCCACGGTTGGGAGAAGTGAGGACAAAGCGGGGCAGGATCGCCACTTAAAAGATGTCGATGGCTAAAAAGACAGTACCCTATCCTGAGTCTAGTTAAGATTACCTCCTCTTGACGACGAGGCCGGGAGGAAGTGGGCTAATCACAGGGAAGTGGTTTTACATCCCATAATTTATTATCGGGAAGTGTAGACCAATGTGCGTGCCATAAATTAGTAACACGACGACATAATACGCTATGTAGATCAGCAAAGGGAATCATGCGAACAGCGGGCCGAAGAAGAGAGACTACAGCCGTGGCCGCAATACCGGCTTCCTCGTTTCCACAGAAACCAACGTGCTTTGGGATCTAGAGGAATGCTACAGACACTCGCCCCAAGTGGAGCAAGTGGAGGCTCTCCTGACCAGAGGGTGGACACGATAGCTTGAAGGTTGCGAAGAGAGCTGATCGAATCCGAGCACATAATACACTGTAGCTGCTTATGGCGACGGATGTATTGGGCAGCCTGGAGAACAACGTAAATGTCCGAAGTAAAAACCGAACACTGGTCGGGAAGCCGAAATCTATTAGGGGTGTCGCCAACAATATAGGGACTCCCAACACCAAATGTGGTTTTTCAGCCTTCAGTGTAGATAAATGTAGCATCCGATATTCGTGGGGATAGAGCAACAAATGCCCAACGATAAACTATAGAGGGGCGGAGGGGGGTACTATCACGGGGAAGCTGACAAACGTCACGGAGCAGGCAGGTCCGGGGACGAAGACAAGGTGGCGCCCTACCCCCATTTGTCAAGAAAGTTTTAGGAAAGTAGCTGTTGACGGAAGCGGACACCCGGTGGTAGTAGACAGGAAGGGCTGCCTGCATATCCTAAATCCAAGGAGGCGTCGAAAAAAATGGAATGGGTCGGATGAGCAGACATGGAAGACAGATGACTAACGTAACGACTCAGTAGGACAGTTCGCCCATTGGTCAGTGGAGGCTCAGCAGTCTCAGCGCAGAGATTCTCCACAGGGCTAGTGTAAAAAGCTCCAGACGCTAAACGCAATCCACAGTGGTGGACAGAGTGAAGACGCCGAAGAATAGACGGCCGTGCAAAGGAGTAACTTATGCTTCCATAGTCCAATTTCGAGCGCACTAAGGCGCGATACAGGCGGAGGAGGACCACTTGGTCCGTTCCCAGGAGGTACCATTCAGAACACGGAGGGTGTTGAGGAATCGCAGACAGCGAGCAGAAAGATGTGAAATGTGGGAAGACCACCACAGTTTTCTGTCAAACATAAGGCCCAAGGATTTGGCGACGTCCGCGAACGGAATGTCAACAGGGCCTAGATGTAGGGAAGGCGGAGGAAACTCTGTACGACGCCAACAATTTACACAGACGGTCTTACAGGGGAAAAAACGGATGGCGGTTTCGATGCTGCATGAGTGGAGGTGATCGAGACGTTCTTGAAGATGTCGTTCAAGAAGGCTGGTCCGTTGAGAGCTGTAGTAGATCGCAAAATCCTCGACAAGGAGGGAGGCCGAGACATCGGGAAGGTACAAAATTTAGCACGGAACCCTGGGGCACCTCTTTTTCTTGGGAGAAAGTACGGGATACAGTAGTGTTCACCTGCACCTTAAATGTGCGCTCCGTCATAAATTCACGAATAAAAAAAGGTAGCCGACTTCGAAAGCCCCAAGAGAACAGTGTGCGGAGGATGACTGTCCTCCAACAGGTATCGTATGCCCTCTCCAGATCAAGAAATATTGCTACCGTTTGGCATTTCCTGAGAAAATTGTTCATGAAGTAAGTGGAGAGAGCAAAAAGATGGTCAACTGCAGAACGATGCATTTGGAAACCGCATTGGGCCGGTATTAAAAGGCTTCGGGACTCCAGCCAACAGGGTAAACAGCAATTCACCATACGCTCCAAAACCTTACATACACTACTCGTGAGAGATATAGGGCGATAGCTAGAGGGGAGATGTTTGTTCTTTCCACGTTTCGGAACAGGAATGACGACAGCTTCCTGCCATCTTCTGGGAAAGGTACTGTCGGCCCAAATTCGATTATAAAGGCCTTGAGGCAACGCAGACTACGGTGTGATAAATGCACCAACAGCTGGACGTGGATGCCATCGGGTTCCGGGGCGAAAGAGCGAGATGAAGTGTTCGTGTTGGACTTCCCGCATAGATGAAACAGTATTACAGCTTTAGACATTTTGAGAGGAGAAAGCAAGAGGTTGCTCTTCAGATGCTCGTTTCTTCGGGAGAAAGGCTGGCTGGTAATTTGAAGAGCTCGAAATCTCAGCAAACTGTTGACCCAATGAGTTAGAAATTGCGACTGGGTCCACTAAGGTACCATGCGCGACACTGAGCCCAGAGATCGGGGAGAAATTAGACATGCCGGATAACCGTCGAATTCGACTCCAAACTACAGACGAGGGAGTGAAGGAATTAAAGGGGCTGGTAAATAACTCCCGGCTTGCCTTCTTGCTATGGCGGATGATGCAACGGCATCTCGCAAGTAATTGCTTATAGCGGAAACAGTTGGCCAACGTACGATGGTGGCGGAAAACGCGAAGTGCACGTCTCCGCTGGCGTATTGCGTCTCGGCATGTCTCGTTCCACCAAGGAACTGGGGTCCGCCAGGGCAAAGGGGAGGTACGAGGTATTGAACGTTCTGCGGCTGTAAGAATAACTTTGGTAACATGATTGACCTATCGTCGATGCTAGGAAAGTGATGGTCATCGAATGTTACGTGTGCGTCAGGCCCTCACGATATGGCTGCTACCAAGGGCGATGACATCAGGACTCTGCTGCGTTTCACTGTCACTCCGATGGGCAGTCCGAGGACTCATGACACTCCAGTCATCTGTCAAACCAAATTGTTCTATTCGGTCTGACCACTGTAGTGCTTTGTCACCCATTTCTGTACCAAATTCCATAGTCATAATACACTTTTTAATAAACCATATTTCTCAGATTACCAGCTGTCACTGTACATCTTTCAATACAGCAGAAATAATTATTTTTAATGACAATAATTTTCCGCACTATCTTCCATAGTTTGGATTAGAATACGCTTTTACGTTGCATTGTTCTCTGCTACACAGTTTCGGCTGTGCAGCCATTTTCAAGTGTCTGATGTACCCCACCAAACGGATGTCTTTGTGTCACTGTCGAAACTCACGTTGGTCATACTTTCTTAAAATGTTGTTCAGACTTTAAAGGAAAACGCATGACGTCAATTGCTCCTTGAACAGCTGTAGTAACCTACTTGCTACGCTTTACGTCACACTTATTCAAGAATAACACAGTGCCACATTGCTTATTTTAAAGTGCGGCCATCCAACTGCATTTTGATGTTTGACAAACGTACGTTTTGAATGCAATCCAGAAATTTTGGGTTACACAAAACGCTTCAAAATGAGTACATAGCCAAAAGTGAGTAGTACAAAAGAACACAAAATAAAAGTTTTTTCTCATTCCAGTAACTATAGCCAGCACGTAGGTTACTGTCATTTGAAAACTTTAAAAAATGGCAACTGAAGCAACCCCTGTAACCATGCTGTTCACCAGATTTTATCTAACAAAACCGCAACCGTTACAAGAGTAACAGCTTCTTTCAATTGAAGTGAAATGCAGGAACAGTTTGCTACATGCTTCGTTCCCTTTAACTACAGGCTGTTGTAGCCTACACTAGATTTATCGCCGACACGTCAAGAGACATCAGTGAGGTGGACAACAACCAGCTGAGTCTCAGTGATCGTTGTGGGGGATGTCTTAGCGCTGGCATTAGTAGAGCGAATGACTATACAGGGTGTTACAAAAAGGTACGGCCAAACATACAGGAAATATTCTTCACACACAAATAAAGAAAAGATGTTATGTGGACATGTGGCCGGAAACGCTTAATTTTTATGTTAGAGCTCATTTAGTTTCGTCAGTATGTACTGTACTTCCTCGATTCACCGCCAGTTGGCCCAATTGAAGGAAGGTAATGCTGACTTCGGTGCTTGTGTTGACATGCGACTCATTGCTCTACAGTACTAGCATCAAGCACATCAGTACGTAGCATCAACAGGTTAGTGTTCATCACGACCGTGGTTTAGCAGTTAGTGCAATGTTTACAAATGCGGAGTTGGCAGATGCCCATTTGATGTATGGATTAGCGCGGGGCAATAGCCGTGGCGCGGTACGTTTGTATCGAGAGAGATTTCCAGAACGAAGGTGTCCCGACAGGAAGACGTTCGAAGCAATTGATCGGCGTCTTAGGGAGCACGGAAAATTCCAGCATATGACTCGCGACTGGGGAAGACCTAGAACGACGAGCACACCTGCAATGGACGAGGCAATTCTTCGTGCAGTTGACGATAACCCTAATGTCAGCGTCAGAGAAGTTGCTGCTGTACAAGGTAACGTTGACCACGTCACTGTGTGGAGAGTGCTACGGGAGAACCAGTTGTTTCCGTACCGTGTACAGCGTGTGCAGGCACTATCAGCAGCTGATTGGCCTCCGTGGGTAAACTTCTACGAATGGTTCATCCAACAATGTGTCAATCCTCACTTCAGTGCATATGTTCTCTTTACGGATGAGGCTTCATTCCAACGTGATCAAATTGTAAATATTAACAATCAACATGTGTGGGCTGACGCGAATCCGCACGCAATTGTGCAATCACGTCATCGACACAGATTTTCTGTGAACATTTGGGCAGGCATTGTTGGTGATGTCTTGATTGGGCCCCATGTTCTTCCACCTACGCTCAATGGAGCACGTTATCATGATTTCATACGGGTTACTCTACCCGTGCTGCTAGAACATGTGCCTTTACAAATACGACACAACATGTGGTTCATGCACGATGGAGCTCCTGCACATATCAGTCGAAGTGTTCGTACGCTTCTCAACAACAGATTCGGTGACCGATGGATTGGTAGAGGCGGACCAATTCCATGGCCTCCACGCTCTCCTGACCTCAACCCTCTTGACTTTCATTTATGGGGGCATTTAAAAGCTCTTGTCTACGCAACCCCGGTACCAAATGTAGAGAATCTTCGTGCTCGTATTGTGGACGGCTGTGATACAATACGCCATTCTCTAGGGCTGTAACAGCGCATCAGGGATTCCATGCGACGGAGGGTGGATGAATGTATCCTCGCTAACGGAGGACATTTTGAACATTTCCTGTAACAAAGTGTTTGAAGTCACGCTGGTACGTTCTGTCGCTGTGTGTTTCCATTCCATGATTAATGTGATTTGAAGAGAAGTAATAAAATGAGGTCTAACATGGAAAGCAAGCGTTTCCGGACACATGTCCATATAACATATTTTCTTTCTTTGTGTGTCAGGAATGTTTCCTGAAAGCTTGAGCGTACCATTTTGTAACACCCTGTATATGAAAATGGAGATGCCCCAGAGAATCAATCTCCCCTACTGCCTCATTACATCAAACTCTCAATACAAAGAAAATACAGGACAGAATCAAAGAGCAGTACTCTATGTATGCACTCAACAGAATAAGGCAAGCTGGGTCCACGACATCCCTCCTTCAGCATAAACCTAGGACCTTCAATTGTCCTCCCATCAAGTACATTTGCCCCTCTCACATCTTTCTAGAAGCTGGGTGAGACATATTCTAGGCGTCTATCATGAACAACGAAGAAATAAACGAGATGCTTCTTAGATGAACTACACCTACTAGAACATGGAATTATCTGCGTGTATTATTGCTATACTGGCCACATAAACCACAGACGGTTCTTGGTCCCACTCAGTCCAGCCCTCCACACCTCCCTGTCAGCTGCACCATCATCTCACTGGACCTGCATCTGCATGTCGCCCCTAGTATTATCTTTCTGTCTCGTTCTCGGCCATCCTAGTGTTCTCCTTCCCTCGGCTTCTCCATATATTACTGCCTTTATTAGCGTGTTGCCCCCTCTCCTCGTCACATGTCCATATTACGTAAGTCTTTTAGTTTTCACACTCGTAACCATGTGACGTAGTGTGTATAATTGTCTGAGTTCTCTGTTTCTCCTTATTTTCCACTGTTAATTTTCTTTTCACTGGTCCATATGTTTTCCACAGTACTCCTTTTCTAAAATGATGACTCTTTCCTCTGTTTTATTATTATTAATATTACTGTTGTTATTGTCGTGCATTCGGGTCCATGTCTCGCTAGCGTGGCACATTGTTGGTTGGAGGGATGGTCTGATGTATTCTTTTTTTCGTCTGTCTGGATAGTATCTTAGTTCTTACGATGTTATGTATAGCTCCTAAACATATTCCCCCCTGGCTTGAATTCCCATTACTGTATCTTGTCCTATGAGGTTCTGTTAGTTGTTATTGACACCGAGGTACGTGAATATGTTTGCCTTCTGTATTGTTAGGTTCCTGATTGTTAGATGGTATGGTCCTAACTGAGCTCTTCTTCCTATTACCATGAACGTTATTTTATTTTCATTTATACTTAGACCTACTTTCTTAGCTTCTCCCGTCAGTACAGTTCCTATTTCCTCAAGGTCTTCCATTCTCTTTCTTATCACCACAATATTATCTCTGAAAGCCGGAACATTCATATTTTTCCCTATTGTGATCCCTGAACATTCTTGTGTTGCTCTCCTCAGGGAGTTGTGTGTCAAATTGAACAGGTTTGGTGATCTAATGTCTCCCTGTCTCGCAACTATTTTTATTTCAAATGTATCTGAGAACTGTCCCTGTGCTTTCTTTCAACACCTTGGTTCCATCCATCACATTTTATTTGATTTTATCAGTTTGTCCGGTATCCCACACTCTGCCATTATCCTCCACATCTCTACATCTACATCTACATCTACATTGATACTCCGCAAGCCACCCAACGGTGTGTGGCGGAGGGCACTTTACGTGGCACTGTCATTACCTCCCGTTCCTGTTCCAGTCGCGTATGGTTCGCGGGAAGAACGACTGTCTGAAAGCCTCCGTGCGCGCTCTAATCTCTCTAATTTTACATTCGTGATCTCCTCGGGAGGTATAAGTACGGGGAAGCAATATATTCGATACCTCATCCAGAAACGCACCCTCTCGAAACCTGGCGAGCAAGCTACACCGCGATGCAGAGCGCCTCTCTTGCAGAGTCTGCCACTCGAGTTTATTAAACATCTCCGTAACGCTATCACGGTTACCAAATAACCCGGTGACGAAACGCGCCGCTCTTCTTTGGATCTTTTCTATCTCCTCCGTCAACCCCACCTGGTACGGATCCCACACTGATGAGCAATACTCAAGTATAGGTCGAACGAGTGTTTTGTAAGCCACCTCCTTTGTTGATGGACTACATTTTCTAAGCACTCTCCCAATGAATCTCAACCTGGTACCCGCCTTACCAACAATTAATTTTATATGATCATTCCACTTCAAATCGTTCCGCACGCATACTCCCAGATATTTTACAGAAGTAACTGCTACCAGTGTTTGTTCCGCTATCATATAATCATACAATAAAGGATCCTTCTTTCTATGTATTCGCAATACATTACATTTGTCTATGTTAAGGGTCAGTTGCCACTCCCTGCACCAAGTGCCTATCCGCTGCAGATCTTCCTGTATTTCGCTACAATTTTCTAATGCAGCAACTTCTCTGTATACCACAGCATCATCCGCGAAAAGCCGCATGGAACTTCCGACGCTATCTACTAAGTCATTTATATATATTGTGAAAAGCAATGGTCCCATAACACTCCCCTGTGGCACGCCAGAGGTTACTTTAACGTCTGTAGACGTCTCTCCATTGATAACAACATGCTGTGTTCTGTTTGCTAAAAACTCTTCAATCCAGCCACACAGCTGGTCTGATATTCCGTAGGCTCTTACTTTGTTTATCAGGCGACAGTGCGGAACTGTATCGAACGCCTTCCGGAAGTCAAGAAAAATAGCATCTACCTGGGAGCCTGTATCTAATATTTTCTGGGTCTCATGAACAAATAAGGCGAGTTGGGTCTCACACGATCGCTGTTTCCGGAATCCATGTTGATTCCTACATAGTAGATTCTGGGTTTCCAGAAATGACATGATACGCGAGCAAAAAACATGTTCTAAAATTCTACAAGAGATCGACGTAAGAGATATAGGTCTATAGTTTTGCGCATCTGCTCGACGACCCTTCTTGAAGACTGGGACTATCTGTGCTCTTTTCCAATCTTTTGGAACCCTCCGTTCCTCTAGAGACTTGCGGTACACGGTTGTTAGAAGGGGGGCAAGTTCTTTCGCGTACTCTGTGTAGAATCGAATTGGTATCCCGTCAGGTCCAGTGGACTTTCCTCTATTGAGTGATTCCAGTTGCTTTTCTATTCCTTGGACACTTATTTCGATGTCAGCCATTTTTTCGTTTGTGCGAGGATTTAGAGAAGGAACTGCAGTGCGGTCTTCCTCTGTGAAACAGCTTTGGAAAAAGGTGTTTAGTATTTCAGCTTTACGCGTGTCATCCTCTGTTTCAATGCCATCATCATCCCGTAGTGTCTGCATATGCTGTTTCGAGCCACTTACTGATTTAACGTAAGACCAGAACTTCCTAGGATTTTCTGTCAAGTCGGTACATAGAATTTTACTTTCGAATTCAATGAACGCTTCACGCATAGCCCTCCTTACGCTAACTTTGACATCGTTTAGCTTCTGTTTGTCTGAGAGGTTTTGGCTGCGTTTAAACTTGGAGTGGAGCTCTCTTTGCTTTCGCAGTAGTTTCCTAACTTTGTTGTTGTACCACGGTGGGTTTTTCCCGTCCCGCACAGTTTTACTCGGCACGTACCTGTCTAAAACGCATTTTACGATTGCCTTGAACTTTTTCCATAAACACTCAACATTGTCAGTGGCGGAACAGAAATTTTCGTTTTGATCTGTTAGGTAGTCTGAAATCTGCCTTCTATTACTCTTGCTAAACAGATAAACCTTCCTCCCTTTTTTTATATTCCTATTAACTTCCATATTCAGGGATGCTGCAACGGCCTTATGATCACTGATTCCCTGTTCTGTACATACAGAGCCGAAAAGTTCGGGTCTGTTTGTTATCAGTAGGTCCAAGATATTATCTCCACGAGTCGGTTCTCTGTTTAATTGCTCGAGGTAATTTTCGGATAGTGCACTCAGTATAATGTAACTATGCTGTCATATGCTTTGTTGAAGTCTATAAACACACAGAAGGTATCCCGATTGTGCTCTCAGTGCATATCTAGTATTTGTCTTAGTGTGAGTATTTGATCCGTTGTTAACTTACCCTTTCTGAATCCCGCTTGTGCTGTGTCTAATATTTCTTCAATGTATGGTTTGATCCTGTTTTGAAGTCACTTTACAGCTCGTGCGTAGCAGAGATATCTCTCTATAGTTCTGCGTCAACATTTTGTCTCCCTCTTGTACATGGGACGTTCAATAGCAGTTTTCTATTTCTCCGGCATTACTTCTTGCCTCCACACCTCTTTTACCAATTCGGGTAACCATTCATATGTTTTGTCCCCACTTTTTTCATGAACTCCGCTGATTTCAGTTTTTTTATTGCCTCTTTGACCTCCATCGGCTAATGATTGTACGTTCTGGTTGTTTTCTGGTCTCTTTTCGCTGTCGTAGGGGTTTACCGGGATGTTCAGCAGTTCTTTGAAGTATCTGCTCCATTTCTCTAGATTCCCTTCGTTTGTAGTCATCAGTTTTCCTTCTCATCCTTCGTTATTACAGGCTTAGATATGTACTCCTTTCCACAACTTCTCTTTGTCTACCACAGAATATAAAAAAATAAAAATCAAGTAATAATAAAATAAAAATATAGAAAACAAATGAAGAAAAAGAAGGGTGCATCACAATACACATTATAGAAAGTAATAGTACACAAAGCCTCACAACAACAGGCGACAATATCAGTTAAGGTTTTCCATGCGGGGAGGTTTCTCCTCACCTGTAAGGTGAATGAAACGATTAAGCAAGAACTATATGAACATCTTCCTCCATTCAGCCTAGATTACAAAACCAAACAAGTACTCGAATTCATAAAATGAAGGGCACAAACAAAGCCTCAATGGAATTGGCTGAAAAGGGGTTCGTCCTACCTCAGCCCGCCGTCTCCTACAGAAATCGAGTGGAAGCTGAAAAGAATCCTCCATGACTTTAGTGTAGAACAGATCACTTCCCACATGCTCCAGGACACCTGATCGTGCACACCCTCAAGCTATCATGCAAAAATGCTGTATATAATGCCAAATTTTGAGCTCTCACGAATTGGATAAAGGTAAACTCTAGACGGTTATAGCTACATATGTTTGAGTGCATCACGTCTGCAAAATCCGTCTGTTTTACCGTATGAGTCCATTACACTCCCAGTTAGGATTGTTCCGTGACTACCGTTCGATGAGTGTACTTCATGGGCTCCTCAGTGCGCTCTTACCCCAGTATGTCGCATCACAAATCAAGAATATCCATGTCTCACTTACTAGTTATCCTAGCTGCATCCATTCGTAAACAAATCCAATCACATATTCCTTCTCCAATGCTGCTGTCCGCTCCAGAACGATTTTCCCAGTCTTCTACGTACTGTTGAATACCCTGTCGCATTTAAAAGTAACTTTAAGTTCACTCCTCTTGCCAAGGTCATATTCTCTCTGTCAAACAGGGAAGAAAATGCATAATTTTTCTTCCTCTTCTTCTCTATTCGCAGCTAACAACGCCATTTCTCCTCCTTTCTTCTTTCCTTCTGTTGTACCATGTTCCTCCTTCTCTTCCTCTCATTCCTCATCCATCACGTACGCTCTATGAATATATCTGCTGGTCATTTCTATAATTCTGTCGTTCACAAACAAATATAAACTGTTTTCTTTTCTGTTACAGCTTTTACGGTTTCTATTATTTGTGTGATAACTATTTCAAAGGTTGGAATTCCTAGACCACTACCTTCAAGGCCTATTATAACATGTGGATCATAAAGAAGAAAATGTAAAACGCAAAGAATACTTGATTAAAGCTCTTACGTCATTAATTTCTCCCTGTAAAAAAATAAATGAAGGGCGCTTATCATTTTATCCTGTTCACTATTTTTGTGATTTGATTCACTTTTGTTTCATACCTGTTTCTACACTGACAGTTTTATTTATGGTGATTTGGAAGTATCACTTCCTTTCTCTTTTTGTAAAGGAATTTGTAGTAATTAGTCTCTTGTCTCGTCGACCGGCCGGGATAGCTGAGAGCGCTAATGCGCTGCTTTCTGGACTCAGGTAGGCGCGCCAGTCTAGGTTCGAATCCACCTGGCGGACTACCGACGAGGGGTGGGGTGCCGACCAACCTGGATGTGAGTTTTAGGCGGTTTTCCATATCCCACTAGGCGAATACCGGACTGGTCCCCACGTTCCGCGTCAGTTACACGACTCGCAGACATCTGCAAAATGTTCGCACTGTTCAATGGCTTACACTAGACGCAGACAGCTGGGGTACACTGACTTTGTCCTGGGGGGTACGGGGTGGTGACAGGAAGGGCATGCGGCCATCCCTTAAACTTTACATGCAACGTCCGTTTAACCATAACAGCAGACCCCGCAACTTGGGATTAATGCTTGGAAAGAGAGAGAGTCTCTTGTCTCGTCGATAACAATGTCATTAGAGACGATGCGGTAGCTCAAATAACTCAAGGACGAGGAACAAAATGGGCATTGTGGCATGTAAATGATCCCTGGTGTAAGTGATCTTTATTCATTGAATGCAACGATGGAAGTCTTAAACTTCGATGCAGAACTAGAAGTTTAACTACACCCATCTCTAATTTACCTAGAATGAGAGCTCAACGATTGGACTTTACTTGTTAGGACTGACTTTCAGTTACCCATCCGTCCATCGAATCAAGCCTTCCTGCAGTTTTCCAAAGTGATTAAGGTAAAGGAACACGCCCGATTTGCTTCCCTATGCCGGCCGCGGCGGCAATGCGGTTCTAGGCGCTTCAGTCTGGAACCACGCGACCGCTACGGTCGCAGGATCGAATCCTGCCTCGGGCATGGATGTGTGTGACGTCCTTAGGTTAGTTAGGTTTAAGTAATTCTGAGTTCTAGGGGACTGATGACCTTAGCTGTTAAGTCCCATAGCGCTCAGAGCCATTTGAACTACCTCCGTAGGAATTCATTTTAAATCGTTCTTCCCAGCCTTCCTTACTATGATGTACTTAATTACTGCGAACTGTTGTGTTCGACGTTTCAGCTGTGGTAGTGACACGAATAAAGTAGGAATCAAGTGTACCGAGGGGATAATAGTACTAGAGGTCGTTTACTTCACCGAAGGTATAAATAATTTAAGCGCAGTTACTCATTTAGATGCAGGCTGCAGTGCGAACTACGCTCCGAATTAACTTTAACTGGTACAGATTTAACAAAGCCTGTCCAATTACTAAGTTATGCCACGCTAATTACCGAATTGAAGTTACATATTAAAAGTTTTGTGCTGGCAGTGGCTGAAACTGGGCTCCCTGTATTTTCAGTTAATGCATGCATTCTCGCTCACTCTCCAACTCAAAGCTTGGACTAATGGAAATTTCGCTGTTCTTACTTTCCACATTGTGTCTCCAATTTACTTGTTCGAACTGTTTTCTGTGCGGGAAACAATTAATTCAGTCTAATTTCGTTCGAAACGATGCGTTGAGTACATCGAATATATAAGGTACCTCTTTTAACTTGAGACAACTAAATATCTCGAAAACGACGCATCGTACGAAAAAAGGAATGTTCTAGGTGGAAACGTAATATTACAAAGATGAACATCTGTCTACACTACAACTGATCTTCTCCTAACCACCCCTCCTGCGGGATCAAATTTGTATTTTGAAATGGGAATTCCCCCTTTCTGTTGCGCATCCGGATTCTACGTGCGGTTTATTCAAACCATTGTTACAGATGGCGCTGTTATGGATAAATATAAAGTGTGCCAGTTTTTGCAATTCAGAACCGTCACATTTGATTTTACAATTCATTTCCGACAAAATGTAAACCTTTGTGTGCTGACTGTTGATATCCATTATAGAAATTTACTTTAGTGTCACATATTTGACTTTACAGAACAATACGGTTAGCCTTTTGAGTGCCTGATTAGAAACTAAGATAACCATGATCCAGGAACAACGACGTGGGTGAAATAATATTCTTTTCCCATCGGGAGGTTTGTCACTAACAGAGTCCCCTTGCCTCTTACGATTTGGATGCTTAATTTCGGTGATTTCCCTTTTCTCTAAGTATTGAGGTTCTTGTTTCGATAAGTCTCCTTCCAGTCACCATTGGCGTGCTTGATTTCGGTGAATATCAGTAGCAGGTGCGCCTGTCAGCACCACCTCATTACATTTTGCCTTATTACGATGCTTGTGGTTTGTACTCCGCCGGTAGCCGCGTAGCGGCCTGCGCGAGAGTTGCGGGGGTTGGATGTTGGACGGAAACACAAACCAGAATCAGTCACCCTGATGACGGGTTACAAGGGCAGCCACTGATGTCAAGGATTCCGATGGTTTGGGGGTGCCCCATAATCAACCCAGTAGGGAATAAAACGTAACTTTAACTCTCAGGTAGCTTGAAACTTCCTGGCAGATCAAAACTGTGTGCCGGACCGAGACTCGAACTCGGGACCTTTTCCTTTCGCGGGCAAGTGTTCTACCACTGAGTTACCCGTCCTCACAGCTTCTGTGTAGTTTGGAAGGGAGGAGACGAGGTACTGGCAGAAGTGGAGCTGCGAGGACGGGTCGTGAGTCGTGCTTGGGTAGCTCAGTGGTAGAGCACTTGGCTGCGAAAGGCAAACGTCCCGAGTTCGAGTCTCGGTCCGGCACACAGTTCTGATATGCCAGGAAGTTTTCATATCAGCGCACAGTCCACTGCAGAGTGAAAATCTTATTCTGGATACAAGTAGCTTGTTTGGCAGAAATGTCCATTTCCAGCCATATGATTTGCGCTGTACACCCACATTTGCAGCACTCAAGTAAAGTTTGAACACCAATATCTACCATTAGAACACAAAAAGCTTATATTTACATAGGAAATGAAATTTATGATAAAATCGTCGGGTCTTAGTTGCAAAAACAGCCACACTTGATAAATTTGGATTACAGCGCCATTTACCACGAATGGAAAAATTTGTTTTGAATATACTGCACGTATTTTTTGGCCCAGAATCTGAATATGCAATAAAAATGGAGGGGAGGGTGAGGGGAGGGGGTAAACTTTAAAAAATACAAAGTTGAAGCCGCACACGCTGGAGGGATGGTTAGGAATTGGGCAGTCATAGTGCAGAGAGATATCCCTTTACTAATATTAACTTTTCACCTAGAGTTTTTTTTTCGTACACTGACATTAACCTTTCACCTACAGTATTTTTTTCCTACGATGCATCGTTTTCGAGATATTTAATTTTTCCAAGCTAAAACAAACACCAAGTATTGACGCTCCTGTGTTTCAGGATTTCGACTCGTTTGGCTCACTCCAGCAGCGCCTACTACTTTACACTGCCTCTGATTCATCATATTTGCAGAGGTTCAAGTTAAACAACGATTGTGAAAGACCCTCCGGGAATTGTTTTCATACTTTATGAAAGATTAAGACAGTTGATTTGTAATGAAACCCGAATTCAGACATTCCTCTTCCTAAGGGAATAAACTAGCAGAACCATTTAAACATTTCCGGTTGTCCACCACAATCTAACATGATATTTGTCGTGTCCTTCTGAATTCCACAGTTATCCAGTACATTTCCTTAAATCACCAGTATCTCATTTACTTTATCTCGTCTGATAATGTTCGTGTATTTTGATAACTTATTTTACCTAAACTGCCAGCTATTCTAATAAGAGAGTGGCGTGCTGTTACCTCCTCACCCATTCTTTTTACTACTTATCTCCTTAGTCCTTATCCTTCCGTTTAATTTTAACATGTCTTTTATGTCACCACGTTTCAGACTGTTCCATATACCTGTCCATCTATCACTTTAAAACAATGCTGTGTTTGAAATCCAGACTTTCAGAACGTTTCCTTCATTTCCGTATCACTATCTCACACCAGTAGAGCTCATTTCATTGAAGACAGTTTCTTCGGCTGCTTGGACGGCACAGTTTGAGGAAAGGATGCTGTATCATCGTGGGTGAAGTTTTTCTATGTGCACCCGTCAGCATTCCATGAAACACACTTTTAGAAAAATATATTTAGAAAATTAAAATTGCTGGTGACTAGACAGTTACTCCCCCTGTCATAAAGAACGTACTCAAAAGATATGGCCAGGTGGTTTTGAAACGAAAGCTTTGTTTCAGTTTAAAATATGTTACATGCATTGAGGCTGTTGATCGTCACTTCTAAGAGGTACAATGAGTGTAAGTCGTTGTTCATTTCAATAAAAGTCAGAACACTGAATTCCGAATATTTTTTCCTATCTCAAAGCACTCAGTTTCGGATCCTGTACCGCCCGAATAACTTTAACGACACGTTTAGGGACATGATGTATATGTAATAATTATTCTCCCTTTTGAATTAATATTACTGCCAAGAAGAGAGAGCGGTATTATCTCAATGGCGACAGCTGAGAACGAAATCGTCGTAATCGCTGCCTACAGGGCGATGGATGAACGTGAGAATAAATATCATTAATTCAGTTGCAGCATTTGCTCTTCTTTGTAATATTTCCTTAAAAGGTATCGGACTTCGTTACAGGAATTCAGAGTAAAAACAGGTTCTTTTGTTGACTATGCAATATGCATTCCAGGTTGCGGCTGATCAATATAATCTCCGTATTAGTAACTTCCAACTGAACTCGACGCTCTCCGTCAAACCAGGGTGCAAAATGTTTAAAATCCTTGAACAGTTCAAGGATTTTCACATAATTAACATCAGTCTATTCAGTATAATGATAAACAATACCACTTTATGGTAGCAGCTTCGTCAGAGAAAAGGCACCAAGGGAGTGAGGCAGAAAGCTGATTAATACTCTCCAATTGTTTCTCAGGCAAAATCAGGACGACTGTCACAGAATCTAGATATTTTACAGATGTTTATAACATTATCTTAGACTTTATTAGCTTGTGCAAGTTTTGTATACATTGTACTACTACACTGTCATCTGTTGTGTAGTACTTTAGATTCGTAATATTCGATGTTTGCAGGCCGGAGCTGCTACGTGAACACCGAAACTGTTGCCGACGCATGCGTCACTTCGGACCTCTCTGGACGCTGCTATAGGGTTTGTATATGCGGAAGACCTTGTCAGTCCCGGCAGTCAGTGATTTTTTAGTCGTAATGACGATGACGGAGACAGCCCTCGAAGCGGCACTGCTTGAAAATCGAAAAGACTTTATTCAGGCATGCCACCGCGAACAACTCAGAGACGCAATCTTTCTCCTTCGATGAAGATAGACGAGTGTCTCAAAAACTGCAGTAAAAAAAATCGCTTCCACTGAGTCCGCTAGCATTTTTGCAACGATACTGGAAGAAGGCGGTAATTCTTCGCTTTGTTGTAGTCGTGCACCGCATTCGAACTACTGAAGTGACTAGAATTTTTAAAAAGCCCAGTCACACCATAATGAAAAATCTGATACGACGGACAAACTATGATGTTGACCTAAATTCCCAAAACGTGATTACTGGTTGATTATAATTGATGTGTAGCTACCCACAGATGTCTAGCGTGGGCTGAAATTATCGAGCGACGGCGAAACGTAATAGAAATTCTAATGCTTTGAAGCGGAACCAGTTTACACCGAAATAAAATAAAATAAAATAAAATGATTCGAGTTTTGGTCACCAGGTGCAAACCTGACGCCTTCAATGTAAGAAAGACTTATAGAGATGTTTCTCTATATAACACAGATGTCTAGTGTTGGCTGCAATTATCGAACGGCAGCGAAACTTGATAGATATTCTAATGCTTTAAAGCGGAACCAATTTACATCGAAAAATAAAGTAAAATATAATAAAATGAAACGATTCAAGTTTTTGTCACCAGGTGCAAATGTGACGCTTTGAATGTGAGAAAAACATATAAAGAAGTTCCAGTATGTAACAGATTGTGAAAGGGAAGTGGGCAGAAAACAGTAAGAAAATGAAACACCTACAATCGTCCTTACGTTGTCATTTATTGTGTGCCTATCAATTTTGGCGCTTCAATACACCATCTTCAGGCCTTAGTTGATTCTGAAGGAGTGATCACGATCCATACATGCATCAGTGGCCAACTTGAGTTGACTTTGATGGTTGGAGAGACGACATCACTGTTACAGGTAGTCTGTGTAAACCTGATGTTGGCCACTGATGCATTGTATATATGGATCGTGATAACCCCTTCAGCATCAACTAAGGGCTGAAGATGGTGCAATGAAGCGCCGAAACTGGTAGCTACCCAATAATTGACAAAATAAGGACGGCTGTAGGTGTTTCATTTTCTTACATTGGTGAACGGCCGTAGTCCTCCAGACCTCCAGGCACAAGGATGAACAAACAACAACATGGGCAGAAAAGCTCAAATAAACGAGAATGGTTTAATGTTGATTTCATTATTAACCGCTGCTTACACAGTTTGTTCAATGACAGCGCCGGAGACGTCGACGAGACGTGATCAACAGTTGGTCGCAGGAGTTCTGGTTGAATTTGAGCCACGTGTTCCTGCACGCTGGCCTTCAGATTACGTAGAGACTGAACGTGTCCCCAGTAAACGCGTTCTTTTAGATATCACCAGAGCCAAAAGTCACATGGATTTAGATCAGGTGGTTTTTCAAGTCATGCAATTGTAAAACCTCAGTATATAAAACGATCGTGGTAGGTTTCATTAAGCAGAGCTTTTAGCGGTCGAGCGGCATGAGGTGTTGCCTTATCCTGCATGAAAACACAGTTGTGCTCTACCAAAACAGGAATCACATTCTCTACAAGGTGTCGATAACTTGTAGACATCACGGTACACCTGACTGGTCCTACGGGTGTACTCTATTTAAAGAGGAACAGACCAAGAATAAAGATGCTCGCCAATCCACACGAAACAGTCACATACAGCGAGTGCGATGGTTCTTCGTGTACAACACGTGGTGTAACTGTACCCCAAATTCGGCAGTTCTGTGTATTCACAACAGCCTGTAGTGTAAAATGTGTCTTGTCGCTTCACAGAATCCATAGAATTTTGCTCGGCCACATGTCATCCCTTCGATTCGTGCCAGAAAACGAAGAGCTAACTCAGTATGTTGTTGCGAATCGTGAGGTTTCAACTGCAGCACCGACTGGTTCTTGTACGGAGTAACAATGAAAACAGACCGCAAAAAAAAAAAAAAAAAAAAAAGAAATCCGAACTGTTGTCCATCGATGGACAATTCTCATGACACTGAACTAGCACAAGCATTACACGGGGCACGTTCTGCATGGTCAGTTATAGCAGCCTCAACCTCGTCAATAACTTCCACCTGGACAGCACGCCTCCCTCTTCCAGTTGCCACACCAAGATCGCACGTGACCTCCAATTTCATTATCATCTTCTT
This sequence comes from Schistocerca piceifrons, assembly GCF_021461385.2. NCBI lineage: Eukaryota > Metazoa > Arthropoda > Insecta > Orthoptera > Acrididae > Schistocerca > Schistocerca piceifrons. The sequence goes on along the minus strand of NC_060142.1, from coordinate 689,657,352 downwards.
TAAACAATTTAATGACTTCGCTTCTCTCCTTAGACTTTTCAGTCGGCGACACTCTCTCAATGCAACAAACTAATTGCTACCGTTCACATAAAACAGTTTCACTAACAGTGCACAATCCTTTTTCTCAATAGTCATACTGTTCACTTACGTTATGGCTTGACAAATGACGCCGCAAAGTGCACAGCGCCAGATTTGCACCTGGTGCCCACCATTCAAATTAATTCGTTTTCCAGCGGAAATCGGTTCCACGTTAAGGCATTAAAATACACTGAAGTGCCAAAGCAACTGGTATACCTGCCTAATATCGTGTAGCGCCCTTGCGAGCGTGCGGAAGTGTCGTAACACGACGTGGCGTAGTGGTGGTGGTACGTTCCTGTGGGACCAAACTACTGAGGTCATCGGTCCCTAGGCCTAGATATAACTTAATCTAACTTAAATTAACTTACGTTAAGGACAATACACACACCCTAGCCTGAGAGTGGACTTGAACCTCCGACAGAGGGAGCTGCGCGAACCGTGGCAAGGTGCCCCAGACAGCGGGGATACTCCGTGCGGCTGACGTCGCATGAATTCGGCTAATGTCTGAAGTAGTGATGGAGGGAATTGGCACCATGAATACTGAAGGGCTGTCCATAAATCCGTAAGAGTACGAGGGGGAGGTGATCTCTTCTGAACAGTACGGTGCTAGGCATTACAGAAATGCTCAACAATGTTCATATCTGGGTAGTTTAGTGGCCAGCAAAGATGTTAAACTCAGAAGAGTGTTCCTGGAGCCACTCTGTAGCAATTTTGGACGTTTGGCGTGTCCCATTGTCCTGATGGAATTACTCAAGTCCGTCGGAATGCACAATGGACATGAATGGATGTAGGTCATCAGACAGGATGATTACGTACGTGTCACATGTCAGAGTCGTATCTAGACGTATCAAGGGTCGCATATTAATCCAACTGCACACGCCCCACACCATTACAGACCCTCCATTATCTTGCACAGTCCCCTGCTGACATGCAGGTTCCATGGACTAATGAGGTTGTCTCCATACCCAGGTACATCCATCCGCTCGATACAATTTGAAACGAGACTCGTCCGACCAGGCAACATGTTTTCAGTCATCAACAGTTGAATGTAGGTGTTGACGGGCCCAGCGAGGCGTAAAGCTTTGCACCGCGTAGTTATCAAGGGTACACGAGTGCGGGTCTTCGGCTCTGGAAGCCCGTATCGATGATGTTTCGTTGAATGGTTCGCATGCTGACACTTGTCGACGACCCAGTATTGAAATATGCAGCATTTTGCGTAAGGGTTACACCTTTGTCACGTTGAACGATTCTTTTCAGTCGTCGTTGGTGCAGTTCTTGCAGGATGTTTATCCGGTCACTGTGATGTCAGAGATCTGATGTTTTACCGGATTTCCGATATTCACGGTACACTCGTGAAATGGTCGTGCGGCAAAACCCTCACATCAGTAATACCTGGGAGATGCTGTGTCCCATCGCTCGTGCGGCGACTATAACACCACGTTCAAACTGACCTACATTTTGGTAACCTGTCATTGTAACAGCAGTAACCTATCTAACAACTGCGCCAGGCATTTGTTGCCTTATATAGGCGTTCCTGACCGCAGCGCCGTATTCTGCCTGTTTACATATCCTTCTATTTGAATACGGATGCATATACCACGTTTTCTGGCGCTGTAGTGTATTAACCAAGTTTCTCTGTCATGCGGTATTTACAGTCCACACTGGACCTCGGTGAGTAGCTGCAATTTAATAATTGGCATCCAGTGTTTGTTACCTATTTCTGTCATCAAACTTGTCGCCATTCGATTTGGCGTAGGTAGATGTAGCCACGGCGGCACAAGAGCCTTCGCGTTTGTTCAAGGCAAAGTCTAAGCAACGTACCAAGTTTGCTGCTAAACTCACGTAGGAGCTTTCTGGAACTCCAGAATCCCTGATAAAACACTTCTTAATCCTTCCAATCAATAGCTGGAAGACGGCTCTGTTGCAATGGAAAATAAAGATGTTAATATTTGTTCAACATCTCGACATCTGCCAATATTGGATAATGTTACTGGAATGGAGTTGTGCATTAGGCATCTCTCGCACGAAGCAACTGATGACGTCAGGCTAACTACTGACCTCATCTCGCGGAAAGCTAAACCATTGATATCTAAAATTATACAGATAGAACAATGTAGCTTATTTTTATCACTTGAAAAAAATGACATGGTTGTCTTGAGCGCCGATTACGGAAATGCCATAGTAGCTGAACATTGAAAACAAATTCATGAAGGTGCTACATTTACGAGCGGGTGATACGTACTGGAATTTGAGTCGCGATTCGACACAGGCCATCGTCAGAAAGACAGGGGAGCTATTAAAAACTTCTATACGCCAGAGGAAGTGGTGACGAAATGTTTGTTACGTCCTGCCAAATGTCTCAGGATTTATAGGTTGTCGAATGTACATTAGGAAGATGTTACTCTTAGTTCCCCATTAGTAAAATGAGTTCGCCAACCTACAGACTGACAAAAATGTAAGTCTTTTAGCACCCCAACCTTAACATTGCGACACCACGTTGTTAAGCCACCATTTGTTGACACACTGAACACGACGAAGACTGGACAAAAATGCATAATATTCTGGACATAGTGTTAGTTTTTGGGAGGGAGCACTACAAAACACACTGGATCTTTTGGCACATCTACATCCACCTGGGATCGTCAAGTTGTTCCGTCGTACCCTATGACAACATACTTATTGAAATTCGATTGATATTATAAGAAGACGGATGCCACACTCCTGGGTGTCGGGAATTTTTTCGTGGAGCCCTTTGGGTAGCAAGTTCTGGACACCGCGACGTTGCACCCGTCTTGCTTCCTACGATACATTGGCGACATCTTCCTGTTACGTCCTCACCGTGAAAGTCACCTGAACTGTGTCCATGACAACATTGAAACACCTGGTTAAATTCGCAGGACAGAAGAGGTAGTTGGAATTGTGGGAAGGGACCAAAAATGAGCGGCTGTCAGTTACACTCGAACACATGTAACTTAATTTAGTTGCCCAAACATTACAGCGCAAATTTCGGATCTTAACTATCGACTGATTATGTTAGACAATCTTATGGCTTAAGGGCACAACCTCTTTAATTTTTAAAACGGCTTAAGGCTCATGATTTAAAACACAACTACAATAAAATTTCAAGGGCAGAATGCCCAAAGCTATATCCTTAAATAATTTTAAAAAAGGAGGATGAAGGCCCAAATAATCTGGGACTTAACAATAAAGGATTTTACTTTCAAAATGGCTGAAGGCCCATGATTCAAAACAGAACTACAATAAACTTTTACACGGCAGAAAGTCAACGATTTATCCTTAAATAATTTTTTTAATGAGGGTGAGGATCCAAACAATCTAATAATTAACTAGTAAGGAATTTAAATTTTAAGATGGCTGAAGGCCCATGATTGGAAAACACAATTACAATAAATTTTCAGAAGGTAGAAGGCTCAGAGCTTTATCCAAAAGAATATTATAAGCGAGGCTGAAGGCCCAAACAAGACTTGACAAATAATTTTAAAACGGCTGAAGGCCCATTATTTAAAACCCAACAAAAGCATGCAAATTCAAACCATCGGCTATGAGCCATTAAAATACACAACGAAACACCAGTAAGAAAAGGCAGTACAGCCAGCGGCGCTAAGAAGTTTCCGGGGGTCGGTCTGCACTTGAAATATTAACGTTCGCTTACAGGAGACAGTTAGTAGGCCCAACTATATCCGATCCGGCGGCAGCCCAAATAAGAGACAGTCAACGGACCCACCGACAAGACGGCTTCCTTTCCAACCCGACCAGTACACAGGGAACTCCAAAGCCAAAATGTAAAACGCGTAGCCGCCCACAACCAAGTATGCACAAACTATTAAAACTACACACACGTGTTGGACAGCGACAGCACGGTGAGGAAAGGACACTGCCTCAATTTTACGTCAGCGGCCAGGGCAGGTAACCGGTAAGATAACGGCCAGAAGGCAGAAAATTCTGCTGCTGCACTTGGACTTCAAATAGCCAAAATACAGTTAAACTTTATAAAAAGGGAGACATTGATAATGTTGACAATTTTAGACTTATTTCTATGCCATCGGTGTTTGCTAAAGTTATCGAGAAGGTTGTACATACAAGGTTACTGGAGCATTTAAATTCACATAATTTGCTGTCAAATGTACAGTTTGGTTTTAGAAATGGTTTAACAACTGGAAATGCTATATTCTCTTTTTTCTGTGTTGTTTTGGACGGATTAAATAAAAGGTTGCGAACGCTAGGTGTTTTCTTTGATTTAACGAAGGCTTTTGACTATGTTGACCACAAAATATTACTGCAGAAGTGGACCATTACGGAGTAAGGGGAGTAGTTTACAATTGGTTCGCCTCTTACTTTAAGAACAGAAAGCAGAAGGTAATTCTCTGCAATATTGAGAGTGGTAGTGATGTTCAGTCCCAATGGAGCACTGTTAAGTGGGACGTTCCCCAAGGGTCGGTGCTGGGGCCACTGCTGTTTCTTATTTATATAAATGATATGCCTTCTAGTATTACAGGTGATTCAAAAATATTTCTGTTTGCTGATGACACCAGCTTGGTAGTGAAGGATCTTGTGTGTAATATTGAAACAGTATCAAATAATGTAGTTCATGAAATAAGTTCATTGCTTGTGGAAAATAATTTGATGCTAAATCACAGTAAGACTCAGTTTTTACAGTTTCTAACTCACAATTAAACAAGAACCGATATTTTGATCAGACAGAATGGGCATGTTATATGTGAGACGGAACAGTTCAAGTTCCTAGGCGTTCGGATAGATAGTAAGCTGTTGTGGAAAGCCCATATCCAGGATCTTGTTCAGAAACTAAATGCTGCTTTATTTACCAATAGAACGGTATCTGAAATAAGTGACACTTCAACACGAAAAGTAGTCTACTTCGCATATTTTCATGCGCTTATGTCGTATGGTATTATCTTTTGGGGTAATTCTTCTGATTCAAAAAGGGTATTTTCGGCTCAAAAACATGCTGTTCGAGCTATATGTGGTGTAAGTTCGAGAACGTCTTGTCGACCCCTATTCAATAGCCTGGGAATTCTGACATTGCCCTCACAGTATATATTTTCTTTAATGTCGTTTGTTGTTAGTAATATTAGCCTATTCCCAAGAGTTAGCAGCTTTCAATCAGTTAATACTAGGCAGAAATCCAATCTGCATGTGGATTGCACTTCCTTGACTCTTCTGCAGAAAGGAGTGCAGTATTCTGCTGCATCCATTTTCAATAAGCTACCACGAGAGCTCAAAAATCTTAGCAGTAGCCCGAACTCTTTTAAGTCCAAACTGAAGAGTTTCCTCATGGCTCACTCCTATTCTGTCGAGGGGCTCCTGGAAGAGCTAAAAAATTAAGCAAATTCCAGTGTTACATTGTTGATTTTCTTTATTTAAACTTACGACTTGTCACCTGAATATGTTTTTTTATATTTCATTTTATCTGTTTCTAATATCGTGTTACAATATCATGTATTGACTCGTTCCATGACCATGGAGACTTCTCCTTAACTTGGTGCCACGGAACAATAAATAAATAAATAAATAAACTCCACCGGATGGTGCCCAAACTTTCGCCAACTCGAACACTCCCTGTTGCTCACGGGAATACCCCCAGCAGCCAACCATGAAAACCAACGGCACAATGCTAACAGACTGGCTTAGGTTATTGAATCACCACTCAACTTTGATGTCCTGGGTCGGTGAGCCATGAACCCCGTAGCAGTCGGAACAGCTCCCACACACTCCGACACTGTGCAGAGACCGCCAGCGGGCCCGGCCCACGGCGCCGCGCGGTGATATCCAGGCTGATTCACACCAACCAACCGACTGCCGCACACCGGCTAGCCGGATGCTATAAGCACCAGACCAACGATAGTACAAGGTGCGAATATCGAAACACACCGCTGATACCACACGTAGAAAGAGGGAGAACGACGGCACAACTGCAACAACCGCGGGAAACCAAACGCAGAGTAGCAGTCAATGTTTCAACCAATGCATAAGCTGGGGCCAGCACCTCTCGGACATTAAAAGTGCTATAGAGGTGCACAGGAATGGCAAGCTACCGCTCTTGGATGCTTTAGGTTCAAATGGTTCAAATGACTCTGAGCGCTATGGGACTTAATATCTGAGGTCATCAGTCCCCTAGAACTTAGAACTTCTTAAACCTAACTAACCTAAGGACACAGTGAGATTTTCACTCTGCAGCGGAGTGTGCGCTGATATGAAACTTCATGGCAGATTAAAACTGTGTGCTGGACCGAGACTCCAACACGGGATCTTTGCCTTTCGCGGGCAAGTGCTCTACCACTTACCCACGAAAAGCGAAAGTCCCGAGTTCGAGTCTCGGTCCGGCACACAGTTTTAATCTGCCAAGAAGTAACCTAATGACATCACACACTTCCATGCCCGAGGCAGGATTCTAACCTGCGACCGTAGCGGTCGCGCGGTTCCAGACTGAAGCGCCTAGAACCGCTCGGCCACATCGGCCAGCGAATGCTTTAGTTGAGCAGAAGGCACGAGGTCCGTTTGATCGTTTAGTGTAAAGGAAGATAATGGAAAATTACCGTAATTTGAAAGTAAGTTTCACCAACCTCTACTCAAACAAGAGGTCCTGAACACTTCCATAAACAGAGCAACGATTGTTTCTGACGACGACCACCTACAATTTTAATTACAACATTGGAGATATGCGTTCAGCGAGAGTGGTTACAGCAAAACATACATACGTCTTCAGGTGCCACTGGTGAAGGACGACTCGTAAAACGGCGGAAGAGTTCAAGCCAGCTGCATTCCTGCCATTCTGAGGCGGCAAAGAACAGCAAGATATGAGGTTTGGTGCAGAGACATGGACTGAGTGAGAGCAGTGTTCCCGGCCGCCTCCGAGATGCAAGATATTTTACAGTCCGTTAAAGCGGAGATAGTTCGTCCAGTGTATATGATGTCCCCTAGAAATGCCACAGAATCTACATACAGCGGTTGAACAAAAATACGGAAACCCAGCGATAAATGCATGCTTGAACATAAATGTAGATGCCAGCCAAGCCATCAGGGTGTGATGTCTATTTGACCACGACAGTCACCTGTATAATGTCCCAATACGTAGGAAGTGTCAGTCGCGAATACAAAACCGTCCTGTACAGCTGTGAATAGCTTATGTTGCAGTTAAGTTAATTCTAATTTGGGCAAACTGTTGGTGCTCGTATGCTGGGTTTTTCCGTAACCAAGAGGGCCGAAGTATTGATGTTCCAAGAGCCACTGTATCGTAAATTTGTACAGACTACAGGGAGAGCAAAGAATCATCAGCAGCTGAGTCACAATGCGAAAGAAAGCATCTGTCTAGTGATCATGACGGACGATCATTGAAGAGGACTGTGACGAAAAATAAGAGCATGGAAGCTGTAAAAATAACTTAAGAACTGAATGCCCCAAAAGTGCACCCTCTCAGCATGAAAACAACAAGAAAGGGGCTGCATAAGCAGGATACTGGAAGATGGAACTGGAATTAAAACAGAAATAAATTATTTATGCATAAAAAAACACGAAAACCTGGTGCCGAAAGCATAAAATCTGGGCTATGTAGCGATGGGAGAAAGTCATTTGGTAGTATGAGTCTCGTGTCACAATACCTTCCGGCCTAGAGTGAAACTCGGGGGAGGGGGTGATGTTATAGGCTGACAAATCGTGGCAGTCCATGGGCACTAAGGCTACTTTGCGAGGTAGCGTTACCATCACGGATTATATGACCAATCTGGACTGGTGAGCTCCATCCCATGGTACAGTCTCTGTTCCCAGGGGCGATGCTGTGTTCCGAAACTACAGGGCCGCCGTCCACACAGTTCGCATCGCCAAGTTCTGGTTCTGTGAGCACGGCGATGAATTGGCGCATCTCTCAAGCTACCACAGCTACCAGATCTCAATAATACATAAACTTCCTGACAGATTAAAACTGTGTACCGGACCGAGACTCGAACTCGGGACCTTTGGCTTTCGCGGGCAAGTGCTCTACCAACTGAGCTACCCACGCACGACTTACTGCCCGTCCTTACAGCTTCACTTCTGCCAATACCTCGTCTCCTACCTTCCAAACTTAACAGAACATCTCGTGTCAACCTTGCACAACAAGCACTCCTCAAAGAAAGGATATTGCGGAGACATGGCTTAGCCACAGCCTGGGGGATGTTTCCAGAATAAGACTTTCACTCTGCAGCGGAGAGTGCGCTGATATGGAACTTCCTGGCAGATTAAATCTGTGTGCCGGACCGAGACTCGAACTCGGGACCTTTGCCTTTCGCGGGCAAGTGCTCCACCAACTGAGTCTTTGCGATATATTTTGGAGAGAAGGGTACGATATCACTATCCACCTCCATCATCGTTACTTGAAGTTCCCACTATTTTGCTGGAAGAACTGTATAAAAGTTGGAAAACCTAAAGACGCTATGTTTATCAATTTTGAGACGACTGAAAGCTGTTTCGTACGCCAACGGTTTTCCTACGCGTATTAGGCATGTTAATTTGTCGTGTTTGGGCACCCAGTGCAGCTAAAAGTATTCTCACTGTTGCTGAGCGTTGTGCCAAAAATACGTGACATGCTAAACAAAGGGATCGTACGAAATCACCCGTAGCTGAACAATGACGAGAAGAAGGACACCAATTACAATTTGAAAATAATAGAATCTTCGCTTATGCGTCATCATATTGAGATTTAGTTATAATGGCGGCGGCTGAAGTGAGAATAAACAGCAAAAACCTTAACAGAGATGAGGGATACACTCTTATTAGGGCACCGGGGTAGGGTTTGGACATCTAGTGCAATCAAAAACGGATGTTTGACGCTTGTAAAGTGGCAGGAATGTCCATTTCAAACAGGACGCCATCCCTTTCAAACATGGCTCCATCCCCTTGTGTCACCTGACGTCACTCGGTCTGGTATGTGCTACCCAGCCCTACTTCCCAAGCCGGCAACACTTCGGACCTCTCTGGAACATTCCAGACGTCACTATAGCGCCTATACAAGCGGAACACCATGCTAGCCCCGGCAGTTAGTGGTTTTTACTTCGAATGTCAACGGCGAAGACAGTTGTCGAAACCTCGCATGTTTTACTCGAAGAGACCCTGATTGAATATCGAGAAGATTTTGTTGAGTGTTTGTGAGCTTTGTTATAAATCTGTAGTATTTTGTTTGAAGTGTGTTAGTGTTTCCTTGATTTACCGCTGTTGTAGTTGCCTTTCAGATCTGCATGGAAACATTCTCTACCTGTTGTTACACTTCTTACTCAGTTTCTGTGCAGTGCTTGGCAACAGCGCAATCGGCATATGTTCCATTACCCTCTAATCCATCTTTGTTTACCGAGTAGAGTTCTGCAGACTTTCTCTGGGGTTTCTGAGAATCATTTAGGTATGATACGGAAATTCATTGGAGAAGAAGTAAAAACTTTGAGGTTCGCCGATGACATTGTAATTCTGTCAGAGACAGCAAAGGACTTGGAAGAGCAGTTGAACGGAATGGACAGTATCTTGAAAGGAGGATATAAGATGAACATCAACAAAAGCAAAATGAGGATAGTGGAATGTAGTCAAATTAAATCGGGTGATGCCGAGGGGATTAGATTAGGAAATGAGACACTTAAAGTAGTAAAGGAGTTTTGCTATTTAGGGAGTAAAATAACTGATGATGGTCGAAGTAGAGAGGATATAAAATGTAGACTGGCAATGGCAAGGAAATCGTTTATGAAGAAGAAAAATTTGTTAACATCGAGTATAGATTTAAGTGTCAGGAAGTCGTTTCTGAAAGTATTTGTATGGAGTGTAGCCAGGTGTGGAAATGAAACATGGACGATAAATAGTTTGGACAAGAAGAGAATAGAAGCTTTAGAAATGTGGTGCTACAGAAGAATGCTGAAGATAAGGTGGGTAGATCACGTAAGTAATGAGGAGGAATTGAATAGGATTGGGGAGAAGAGAAGTTTGTGGCACAACTTGACTAGAAGAAGGGATCGGTTGGTAGGACATGTTTTGAGGCATCAAGGGATCACAAATGTAGCATTGGAGGGCAGCGTGGAGGGTAAAAATCGTAGAGGGAGACCAAGAGATGAATACACTAAGCAGATTAAAAAGGATGTAGGTTGCAGTAGGTACTGGGAGATGAAGAAGCTTGCACAGAATAGAGTAGCATGGAGAGCTGCATCAAACCAGTCTCAGGACTGAAGACCACAACAACAACAACAACGGAAATTCATTGCATGACTCTTTCTTTCATTACTAAGCTTCTCACTGTTCTGATGAGTCTGATGGAAATTACATATATATCCTTCACGGTCTTGTTTACGCATGCTCAAATTTAGCAGCATTATGTTGTTTCTCTCGGAATTTGATGTGTTAGTACCACGTTTCCCACGCCTCTGTGTTATAAGTTTCTCTAAAAAACACGCAGTTTGCCTTCGAAGTCAATACGCCTGCTTAAATAAGAGAGGTCTAGTGTGTGTGATTATGTCTGTTCGAAGAACACTGCAATTGCTAACAGCTGATGCAATACAAAAGACAAAACATCACACGTGGTCATCTGACACGCTTCGGTATATTTACTTCTGTTTAGTTTCGATCAACGCATCTGTAAAAACGCGCAATATGCGTTGAATGAAAAATTTGCATAAAATTTCAAACCGTAAAAATTATTAATGTGATCTATAACCAACTTGCTACTTCCAATAAAAGTTGAAACTTTTAGTTATCTACTACCTTACACCGTAATTTGAGAACAGCTTGTAGCATGTGCCAGACTTCCGTAGCAACTGGCAATCCTCGTTTGCATTACAGAGTAGAAGGGCAATAAGTTTGAACACAGGAAGTGGTTTCGAAATACGTAGCAGCTGTGAACGTGTAATTTTGTTTCAGTTGGCGACTGAATATTCATTTTCTCTGTCTGCTTTGTGTCTGTGCAACCGATTCGCTTCCCTGTGCTCGATCGTCGGCTACTAATCAGAGTTACATATCAGGATATGGGAATTAGAGTTCTGACAGATGATAATAAGCACTGTGGTGAATGCTTCACAATGCTGTTAATAATTACAACTTTTTATTTACAGAGACTTTGTTAAATTTATGAATTTATTCTCTGGAACTACGAATTTCTGGTAACAGTGTTCAACTTATAGACAGGCAGTGAAGTGATTCACAGAATGGCGGCAGTCATGTCGGTTGTGAAGCTCCTGCTCTGTCGTAGGAACAGAGTATATTAAACAAGAAAAACGACACACAAAACAGTATGAAACTAATGCCTAAGCACAACTGTTATCAGCTCTCTGAACTAAAGAAAAATGTGCCATGAGTTCGTCAAATATCACTGTAAATAAACTGGCACAGTGAGCAAATTTAGCAATATAAACATAAAGAGTAGATGATAGACGTTCTATACTTCATTGATTACTGGACAGTCAGAAAAAGCGACAGATGTTGAGGCCACTAAACGACAAACACGAAGAGCCTGAGCATACCACTTTTAAAAGCTCCAACTCATAAATAAGGCGATGTCGTTGGGAGTCCACAACTGCCGTTAGCATCTGAAATTTCCTAATGTTTTCTATAATACCACTTTAACATACTCTGTCACAAAAAAATCGCAGTACCATAAAATAATTAACGTAGAAGAATGAAATATTTAGGTAGTACATTTCTCCCAAGTGACATATGTAAGTGATTAACTCTGCAAGATCACACGTTAATATCAGGGCAAGTTAAGCCATTGCAGATGTGAAATGCTGGGACATTAATGATAGATGTAACCACCATAACGTTGAATGCATTCCTGAAAATTTCATTCTTTGTGTTAAACAGCTATGGGACGTCAGAATTGGAGATCAAGTTCCATGCCTATTGCACTTGGTCGGCCAACAAAAAGATGTTAATTCTGATTATAGATGACGCTGAAGTAGTGAAGGCAGCACAGGATCAAGTAGGTAAAAAGACGAGGGCTAGTAGAAATCCTTGGGTAACAGAAGAAATATTGAATTTAATTGACGAAAGGAGAAAATATAAAAATGCAGTAAATGAAGCAGGCAAAAAGGAATACAAACGTCTCAAAAATGAGATCGACAGGAAGTGCAAAATGGCTGATCAGGGATGGCTAGGGAAAATGTAAGGATGTAGAGGCATACTTCACTAGGGGTAAGATAGATACTGCCTACAGGAAAATTAAAGAGTCCTTTGGAAAAAAGAGAACCACTTGCATGAATATCTAGAGCTCAGGTGGAAACCAAGTTCTAAGCAAAGAAGGGAAAGCAGAAAGGTGGAAGGAGTATATAGAGGGTCTATACAAGGGCGATGTTCTTGAGGACAATATTATAGAAATGGATGAGAATACAGATGGAGATGAAATGGGAGATATGATACTGCGTGAAGATTTTGACAGAGCACTGAAAAACCTATGTCGAAACAAGGCCCCGGGAGTAGACAACATTCCATTAGAACTACTGGTAGCTTTGGGAGAGCCATCCCTGACAAAACTACCATCTGGCGAGCAAGATGTATGAGACAGGCGAAATACCCTCAGACTTCAAGAAGAATGTAATAATTCCAATCCCAAAGAAAGAAGGTGTTGGCAGATGTGAAAAATTAACGAACTATCCGTTTAAAAAGTCACAGCTGTAAATTACTAACGCGAATTCTTTACACACGAATGGAAAAACTGGTAGAAGCCGACCTCGGGGAAGATCAGTTTGTATTCCATAGAAATATTGGAACACGTGAGGTAATACTGACCCTACGACTTATCTTAGAAGAAAGATTAAGGAAATGCAAACCTACGTTTATAGCATTTGTAGACTTAGAGAAAGCTTTTGAAAATGTTGACTGGAATACTCTCTTTCAAATTCTGAAGGTGGCAGGGGTAAAATACAGGGAGCGAAAGGCTATTTAAAATTTGTACAGAAACCAGATGGCAGCTATAAAAGTCGAGGGGTATGAAAGGGAAGCAGTGGTTGGGAAGGGAGTGAGACAGAGTTGTAGCCTCTCCGCGATGTTATTCAATCTGTATATTGAGCAAGCAGTAAAGGAAACAAAAGAAAAATTCGGAGTAGGTATTAAAATCCATGGAGAAGAAAATAAAACTTTGAGGTTCGCCGATGACATTGTAATTCTGTCAGAGACAGGAAAGGACTTGGAAGAGCAGTTGAACGGAATGGACAGTGTCTTGAAAGGAGGATAGAAGATGAACATCAACAAAAGCAAACCGATTATAACGGAATGTAGCCAAATTAAGTCGTGTGATGCTGAGGAAATTAGATTAGAAAATGAGACACTTAAAGTAGTAAAGGAGTTTTGCTATTTGGTGAGCAAAATAACTGATGATGGTCGAAGTAGAGAGGATATAAAATGTAGACTGGCAATGGCAAGGAAAGCATTTCTGAAGAAGAGAAGTTTGTTAACATCGAGTATAGATTTAAGTGTCAGGAAGTCGTTTCTGGAAGTATTTGTATGGAGTGTAGCCATGTATGGAAGTGAAACATGGACGATAAATAGTTTAGACAAGAAGAGAATAAAAGCTTTCGAAATGTGGTGCTACAGAAGAATGCTGAAGGTTAGATGGGTAGATAACATAACTAATGATGAGGTGTTGAATAGAATTGGGGAGAAGAGGAGTTTGTGGCACAACTTGACAAGAAGATGTGATCGGTTGGTAGGACATGTTCTGAGGCATCAAGGGATCACAAATTCAGCATTGGAGGGCAGTGTGGAGGGTAAAAATCGTAGAGGGAGATGAAGAGATGAATACACTAAGCAGATCCAGAAGGATGTAGGTTGCAGTAAGTACTGGGAGATGAAGAATCTTGCACAGGATAGAGCAGCATGGAGAGCTGCATCAAACCAGTCTCAGGGCTGAAGATCACAACAACAACAACAGGTGACGCTGGAGCTGTCGTCCGATGATATTCCATAGTTTCCCGATTGGATACAGAATTGGTGGTCGAGCAGGGCACGGAAACATGTCAACACTGTGTAGAGCATGTTGGGTTAGAATAGCGGTATATGGTGGAACGTTATGCCGTTGGAAAACACCCCCTGTGATGTTGGTAATAAATGACAATGCGACAGATCAGATCACCAGCCCTGCGTAAGGTTTTCCAGTTAGGGTGCGTGGAATAGTCATGAGAGTGCTCCTGCTATCATACGAGACCGCAACCCAGACCCCAACTCCACGTGTAGGTCCAGTGTGTTTAGCACGCAGACAGGTGTATCCAAGTCCTCAGCTGGCCTCTTTCTAACGTACACCGGCCATCACTGTCACCGAGGCACAACGTGCTTTCTCCAGAAAACAAAACAAACCTCCACCCTGCCCTCCAATGAGCACTAGCTTGAAACCACTGTAGCTGCAAATAGCACTGGCTCGGAGCTGTCCTTGAAGTAACCTATTTTTAACGGTTAGTTGTCTCACTGTGATGAAACTGCTGCTCAAATTACTACTGCAAATGCAGTACAATGCTGCAGAGCCATACGCCGAATACGATGGACTTCCCTCTCTGTAATGCCACGTGGCTGTTTGGGGCACGGTCTTCTTGCGACCTTACATTCTCATCACCACTGCTGCCAGCAATAATGTGTAGTGGTTACATTCCTGCGAAATATTATTGCAGTATCGCAGAAGGAACACCCAGCTTCTCGTAGCCCTATTACACTACCTCGTTCAAACTCTGTAAGATCTTGATAATGGCGTCTTTGTCGCCTTAAAGGCGTTCTTGACTAACATCAACTCACCATGTCCAGTCTCAGAGATAACTAGCACTCACAGCCGTTACAACGTGTATTACAACAAACCTGATTTACATCCCCATAGTAGTTCTACTAGCGCCACTCATACACGCGAGATCCGAATAGAAGTCATCCTGAAGATGTAGAAGCACTCCTACCAACTTCTGTTTATGTCGTACAACTCCTTGGTGCTGCGATTTTTTTCCGTCAATGCATACCTCCTCTTCACGTTGTTATCTTGTGAATCAAATTTCTTTGTTAGATTTGCTTTTCACAAAAAGTTACAAACACACTTAACATTCGTTGGCAGAGCCACATTTAATTCACACTGATATACTAGGATTTGTGAGAGAATACTTCAGTTAGTAATTGCACCAGGCCTAATATTAAAAAATTGAGGCACTCAGTAAAAACAGCTTGCTGAAGTGACTGTTGTCTCATTCGAAACGGAACAAAATACCTTAAATAAATGATAGAAATATATCGCTTACGTTTTATACAGGTTGTCCACCTCTGCATCTGAACTGTAAGCGTCAATGAATTGCATGTAGAGAAACCCGTGTCAGTTCCCAGGATTTCCGCCTGGTAGGTGGACTGCAGAGGGATGTGCAAGATTTGACAAGGGAAAGGCGGTTTCAGGATGAGGTCATCAAGGAGTGGATAAACTGGAGGAAATTGTTCAAAAGAGAGCAACTAGATGACCTTTAAAAACTGGCTGGTGTCCCAGGTTTTTTACATGAATCTAGTTGTGAGGGACGCAGTTGGCGCCTGGTAGGGCACTAACAGACTGAGGGCGATTCTGCCCAATAGAAGGATGGAGGGCACGTTCGGTAGAGTCTAAAGCCAGCTGACGAGAGAAGCTGAAATGGCTCCAAGCACTATGGGACTTAACATCTGAGGTCATCAGTCCCCTATACTTAGAACTACTTAAACTCTAACTGACCTAAGGACATCACACACATGCATGCCCGAGGCAGGATTCGAACCTGCAGCAGTAGCAGCAGCGCGGTTCCAGACTGACGCGCCTAGGACCGCTCGTCCACAGCGGTCGGCTGACGAGAGAGTACCTGGTCTGTCCCAACCCATTCTCGCCAGCCGTGTCCCCCTCGCCTCCCACGTGAGCATTCGCAGCTCTCTGATTGGTTGGTGGACGGTTTCCTAACAGCGTTTTCTAGTCAGCGACTCTTTACCGAAACGTCACCTAGTCACCGTTACTGGCTGCAGGGGTGGTGTGCATGTGAATAAGGCGTGGGTGGGCGACGATGTCCAGTGGCAGATGGCGCCGAGCCAGCGCATGGCTAGCCACAGCTCTGCAGTAAAACACAGTCCGGCTATATGAAGAACGGAATTTTGAAAAATCAGAAGTTTAGATTAAATTAAAGCTTCTCCCTCTCAGTCTGTGAGTTCACGATGCACATTCGTCCGCTCAGCCTTGTAATGGCAACTAAGGAGCCGCTCGAATGAGAAGTGGCAGCTCCAAGGTACGCAGAACCAGCGACACCTGGAAGACATTCCTGCTGACACCACATCCCTCCACATTGCATCCAAATGACACATTTGGCTCCGGATGACACGGTGGCTGGTCGGTTCCGGTTGTCCCATCTGCAGCTAGAACGGAGGAGCTTTCATAAGAGTTGCCGGCAGAATATCTTATTCCAGATTCATACTCTACACATCAAAGTCAGTTGTTTGGTGCCTACCCCTGTACCGTTTCATTAAGTTTATATTTAGCAACATTAAGCGGAAAGTATTAGTTTGCTTAATTTTTAAGATTTTTATCCTCATGTCAACCAGAAAATCAATATTTTAAAACCTGATTAGCAGCCATGTAGAGATAGTACGCTGACCCATACAGTGGAAAGGCGTTCATCCTAAGGTAACAGTATACAAAAAATAATTGAATTTAAAGTAATATCTCACCTTGACAGGTAACTTGTTTCAGGATGTAACGACGATATCACGAGTCTCTGGTTAAGAAGAATCTGCCTTAGCCAAAATGTCGATAGTGTGCTGTAAGAACATTGTGAGTTGTTATGTGTACCATAACGTCACGTACATTGCTGCTACATGTCAGATAACAAACACAGATGTTATCAATATTTAATTTTTAATGATTGTTCAATGTTATAATGTGTTTATGTCCGCCCCCGGTAGCTGAATGGTCAGAGTGACGGATTGCTAATCCTCTGGGCCCAGGTTCGATTCCCGGATGGATCGGGGAATTCTCTCCACCCAAGGACTGGGTGTTGTGCTGTCCTCATCTTCATCCAATCATCCCCATCGACTGCAGCTCGCCGAAGTGGCGTCAAATTGAAAGACCAGCACCCGGCGAACGGTCTGCCCGACGGGAGGCTCTAGCCATACGAATAAATGAAAATGTGTTTATGTTTGGAAATGTGAGAACAAATATAGCCCATCATGCTAAGTTTTATGGTATCCCGGGCCGGTGACTGTGAAATCCCGCCGGAGAGGATTAAATGGGACCTCGGTCACTAGGCGGAACTGTTAAATATTCGAGCTCAACCGTCTCCTGACGTGGCGCCACACATCATTCTGCCGGCTAATAAATTAAGCCCACGGTCGTCCTTCTACGTCCGCCGCGCAGTGACATGGGACTCAGTCGTTTATTCGGTTCACTCTAGTTTCGTTGTCGTGGTGCATCATTGGCTCTTGGCCTCCAATTCCTCTACATCTCCGGTAGCCACTCTCCGGATTAATTGTAGGACTTCGTTTGGCTTTCTCTCCAGTCATTCCCGATATCTAGGGAAATCACATCTCTGATAAATTTTTCATTTACTTTATTCATTGACGATGTGTATCAAATTATATGAAGGGAGCAATGGCCCCACCATCTGCCGTAGATATCAACGTTGGTGCCACACTGGTAATTACTGTTCACTGCCTGTTCGGTGTGTCAAGTGTGCTGGCTCGCATCTGTCACAGAACTGCAAACTCCTGGCCTCAGAAAAACCCACGTGTACCCCCTGTTTGGGCACCTCTCACAATCCCCACCATCTGACTTCCTGGAAGGGTTGTCCTATACAACAGAAGGCTATGAAGTCTTCCCGCCCTCAACGAATGAAACCAAGGACGAATCGACCACCGCCGCCTTCACGGGACCGCACCCATTTCCCCGTCTTACGGAGTAAATCTCACGGCCATTCCACCACAGATGTTCAGGCGCCTGACGCATCTGCGACACAAGATCCCCCTCCAGCTCCATCCCCTACGACCACATTTGCTGCTGCAGCTCAGTCTCCTCCTACTCATCCGTCTTCTCTGGCGTATACCTACGCCCACCAAGCTGAAAGACTTTCTGCGGGCTCTTCCCTCCCACCTGCTGAAGTGCCACAACCCTCCACTGAGGCACCTTCTCCAGCAGCCACCGTGCCCAACCCTGCCCGTCGCAAGATCAAGCAGCCCACCTGGAGTTTTCCTCCAGTGGTGGAGACAGATGCTACTTTCGGAGATGACAAGCGAGAGATCCTCCAAGTCATCTCTGTGTTCACGTGGTTCCATATCAGGGCTGTCATTCGTGAAACCGCTCAAAAGATCCCTTGGTCAGAGGACGAGCTCACTAAGGTCACTGCCCTTGTTGAAAGGCTGAGCCAGATTTTGTTACAATGGCGAATTGCCTACCACGCAACCATCAGCCACTTTGGGATCTAGTTGTCTGTATTTTTAATGCTAATGGCCTTAAAGGTATGAATATTGAACTGAACGCTTTCCTTTATGACCACCATGTGGACATTTTACTTGTCTCAGAAGTGCACCTGAAACCTGTCGATGATTTTCGTCTCCGCAATATAGTTTTCTGTCGCACTGACCGACTCCATCGCCAAGGTGGGGGCACGACACTGTTTCTGCAAAAGTCACTCATCCATAATCACGAGGTTCTCCTATCCCTCGAACATGTAGAGGCTACAGCAGTCACTGTTTCTCCGGCCTTCGTGCTGAAACTCTTGCTGCAGCATATTTGAGCCCTAACCTACCACTTCTTGAAGCTGATCACCGTACCTTGACATCACATGAAAACTCACTATTGAAGCAGATCTCAACGCCAAGCATCCAGCTTGGCATTCTCGTGTTGCTAATCACAAGGGCAGACTCCTCCTTGACCTGTAAGATCCTCTGGCGCTGTCCGTCTATGGCCCCCACGCATCAACCCGTATACCAGTGCGCTCTGTCTGCCAGGGGGACGTTCTGGATGTGGCCATTTTCAAGAACATTGCGGCACAGTTTTTGTTGGAAACATTACACGAACTGGTCTCTGACCACGACCCTGTGTTCATGCACCTTACCGACGTCGTTCTGTCTTTAGACGTCCGTTCTACCTTCACCATCACGGATTGAGACAAATTTTACAGGATCATTAATACCAGCACTCAGCAACACCTCAACCTAACAACGCCTGCCAACCTGGTTAGTGCTGTGGACTACCTCACCACAAAACCCCAAAAGGCGATGAGGACCTCTACTTCTGGTGTCCCAAGGGCTTTAACCCCACTCGATGACTTGCCTCCCTTCTTGCACGAACTCAAAATCCCTATGAACCCGTACCGCAGGCAGTGGAAGCAATATCGTGATCCTCGGGATAAGCTTCGCATGAAGCATCTCCAAAGTGAATTCTGCCACCGGCTCGCCGATTGGAAAACGGAAAAACGGGACGACAAGACGTCCGCTTGTAACCTCCCCCTCACTTATCGACATTAATAACAGTGAAAAATTAAACCGCGTGTACCTAATGGAAATTTGGGAAAAGCAATCGTCACCGAAGTTAATTCGTCAGTAAAGAGGGAGGAAAGGGTTACATCTAAATGAAAGGAAAAATGCAAATGAAATTGGTGAAAATTAATTTTGAGAAAAGGGTAAAATTAATAAAGAAAGTAAATATGCGGTCTTTACGTTAACAATTAATTGGTGTTAATTAGATATTTGAGATTTGGGGAAAATTACGGTCGCCAGTCCTATGAACAACTACTGTAATAACTGAAAATGAAATATTAATGCAAATATATTTAGCACTAAAAGCGTGGCAACTGAAGGTTGACACGTGTTGTGGGAAAACTGAATGTTTGTCAGAAGTAATAAATTTCGCTACACTCTGACCTAACTGGCCGGTTAGGGCCAGAACTTTCTATCAGTTCACAAACACTATCTTCCTGCTGGACGAGACGCGGCAAATCCTGCCCGCGCTCCCCATAAACACTTCTCCCGTACAGGCCCCTATAATCTCTTAGTTCGTCGTATAAGTGGCCGAACTGCCTTAACCAGACCTCATCCCTCACAGCATCCCCTCGCTCGATGACGGGCGTGTTATCCGGCATCTGATCTTCTCCCAGCAATTGCGAATCATTCTTAAACTCAATCTCCAGTTGCGCTATGGGTGCTACAGCTGTCGCTTTATAACCGATTTCCGGAACACTACTTAAATTGTTCTCACTGACAGTAAATGTATTTTCTGCTGCCGTGTATACAGCTGATCTACTACTTGTGGGCGCACTCCTTTCTCCTAACACTGGCACACTCTCCCGCCGTTGATTATTCCACACGGAATTTTCGTAACGACGACACCTGGGTTTTCTCCTGTTATTGGGCCTCCAAAATTTCTCCACGCCCGGTCGGCCCCTCACCGGCGCGGCTAATGGTTTCCCTGTCTCGTCCCAGCAGATCCGCTCCCATGATGCTGCTGAGGTGGCTTATCACACCCTCTGGCGTTATTACTATTCTGCGAAGCCCGTATCACGCTAGTATGATACGTGTTTCTGTCATTACTGTTATTATTTGCATTGTACCGATTGTCATTACGATCAGAACCATTATTGTTGTTGCTGCCATGGTTGCGGTATGCATTATTCCCATGGTTATCGTTGTTGTGGTTGCTGTGGTACCTGTTGCTGTTACCACGGCCTCTATCATTGACGCGATTATTGCGCCAATTGTCCTCGTCCTCAACTCTTCCCAGGAAATCATTGATTGTCCTGTAATTGCTTCCTACGTAGCGTTTTGTATCATCTGGAAGCTTCCTGTAGAGTTCCCAGACTATTTCGGATTCCGTGCGGCGATCACGCAAATATTCCAACTTGCGGATCCAGCCCTCACAAAACTCCTTCATCGGGCCCCGCGAATCCGCATCGAAAGGCCTCGATACGACAAATTCGCGCCAGACACTTTGTTGTTTTTGCTCTGACCAGTATTCAGCCAGAAACAAATTTTTAAATTCGTAGAAAGTCAGTTTCGTGATGTTGAGGTTTAAGCCCCAACGCTTGGCATCACCAGCCAACACGTCAATAACCGCATTAATTTTTCTCTCATTAGTCCATGGTCAGGGTAAAACTCTTTCACAATTTTTAATGAAATTCGTCGCGTGTATACCGCCTTTATTCAAGGGGTCGAACCGCCCCTCTTTCGTCAACAATTCCGAACTATGTACACAGATTGGCACATAGCTCTGCTTTTCGTCAGGTTTCTTTTCTAATTGCGACACTCTCGTAGTTACTTGGCAAGTGGTTGTTGCAAGCGTTTCCACTTCCCTCTTTTTCTCTTCGCAGGTATTAGCCTGCTTCTTCACTTTCGTATCTACTTCGGATACTACAGCCTTTAAAGTTTCCACCTTCTGTTGATCCTCTTTTTTCACTAATTGAATTTGTTCCGTCACCTTATTCTCGATGATCGGAGCAACTGCTTCTCCTACACTTTTATCGGTTCTGCTAATTTCGGAATCAAAACGAGTAATTATGCTCGCAATTTCCGCCTAAACGCCCATCATTTACTGTTTAAGATTACCGATTTCGATATTAATTACAACAATATCTTCTTTGATTTTATCAACTTTTGTGTTAACGACTCCAACATTGTTGTTAACAACATTAATAGCTTTGTTCTGATTGTCTAGCTTCCTGCTTTTTCAGACTGAGCTTCTTGCTCGGCAGACTGAGCTTTAATTTCTGCCGATTGACTCTTGATTTCGTTGATCAAAACATTCAATAAATCAGTTAAATTCCCGGAAACTACCGGTTTTACTTCCGTAGCGGCTTCCTCTTTAATTGTCCCCCCGTATTCGGCATCAAGGGGTTCAGATTTGATTTTCACTTCCGATTCCGAAACATTTTCTAAAGTTTGAATTCCATTTCTGCTCTTTGTTGCGTTTCGGCGGTCGCGTCTTTCATGCTACCCGCCTGCTCCTGAACAATGGGTTCTGCAGTGCGCGTTTGCCACTGTTCGACCGATTTTTCCGTACCCAAGTTTACCAAATTCTGGTAATTGTTACCTTCACTCATTTTACTGATTTTCAATATAAATGCCAAAGCTCAAATCTAATTAGGATTCCTCCCACTAATTATTCTCGGTGACGTAACCACCTGTTCGTAAACAGTACTTTGTTACGAGATTTGCACAATGCAAAATTCGTCTTCAGAACAACCTCAAATCCGAAGATTGTTCTGTCACATTAATGCTCATATATTTAGCACTAAAAGCGTGGCAACTGAAGGTTGACACGTGTTGTGTGAAAACTGAATGTTTGTCAGAAGTAGTAAATTTCACTACACTCGGACTTAATTTAGCAAAAGAATTAATAAAACCGGAAAATTGAAAGTTAATTTAGTGACTGAAATTAATAGTGAACTTCGTTTCTGAAGCACTACAAAATTCAATAAAATAAAGTTAGTCTTGGGCTACCTCAACAGTCATTTCAAAAGCTACTTGAATCTATGCAATTTAGAAATAAGAGATTTAATTTTGATCTTGAATTAAATGATTCTGAACAATTAACAATAGTACAATTTTGTGCATATCAAGCTGGGCTGCAGTCACAGGTAAACTAAAATATGGTAACAAAACTCGCACTCTTAATTTGTGCTTGTGTAATCTAAATATTGTAGCCAGCTATGAATACCTTAACTGAACTTTGAAATTAAAGCAGTGAAATGGAATGATATTACTTTAATGCTGGCGTTTGAATTTCAACGACACACGGGTTCATTCCGGAAAAGGAAGGGACCCTGCTTGGTAATGCAATTGGGACAATGAGCAACAAAGGTTCATGCTACGTTGCTGTAATTTAAAGAGGCAAATGGAACAATTTTAAAAGCTGAGGTCTGCCATACAGTTCTAAGGCTTTACGTGCTTCCAGTCTTCCTTGCTGGTTGATTGAAGGTTTAAAGTCGTCGATCGAGGAGGTGGCGACAGTCACTCATTGTCGGCCGTCGCTGTTGCAGAAGCTGGATGTTGGCGCGCCTTCTTCTCGACACGGTCACCAGACGAAACGGGCTCTTGAGTGCGCCAGCTAATGCTTCCCGTCCGCGACACCGTGTCAGAAACTATCATAGCAAGTCGAGCCCAATTACATGCTGCCAAACCCCGAAAGCGCGGTAACTCGCGGGAGCGTCACACAACACACCTGCTCTACTGCCCTACTCCTGCCCGACTCCCTCTGCCTGCGCTCCATGCGGCACAGTTAGCACTACCAAAGATCCTAAGCACTTTGGTTCTCCACACGACCTATCGATGTAATCGTTCGATAGCATAGTTTTCCCTAGGCCAGACCCAGTGTAAAAATACAAATAATATTTACAAAACAAACCAATTATACATCGACATAAATGCATAAATAGTAAAACAATTACAATATATAAAGACACAGAAAGTCATATCTTCAGGTAACAAATAAAGGAAAAAATTTATAGTACAATAGATGGAAATAGGAGGATATGCATTTCTGGCGTTACACGCTTTCCTCCTTCAACATAAATATGGATGGGCTTTTGTCTGAGCCCTGTGGCGCGCTTCAGTGAAGACCAACCATCCATGCCGTGGATGGCTTAACTTATGAGGCCCTCCGTGTGGAAATTGCTCATCCAATTGCTCTCACGCCTGATGAACTCCAATATGAACGCGATATTCTAGCCGCCATTGCTGCACCTTACATCTCCAATGGATCCTCCGGCAGAAGCGTGGGCAGTCGGCTCCAGATTTCGATGGCATAGTAAACGAACACCTACGCCGGCTCCCAAACAAGCCACTGGTCTTATTTAAATCCTAACCGCTGTCTCACAACTGACTTTATCCCCCATAGTGGAAGCAGGCCAAAATGATTGCCATACCCAAGCCCTCGAAGGATCCCATCGTCCCTACTAACAACGGGCTCATTAGCCTTCTGAATATCATGGCCATGGTTCTAGAATCATTTATCCTCCACTGCATTTCTCAGCCTCTGCAGCGGATGGGACAATCTGTCCAGAACAGTTTGGATTCGCTTCCCACCTGTCGGCCGAACTCCAATTCCTTAGGATCACGGAACATGTCAGCAAGGGCTTTAACTGCACCAAGTCGACGCCAGCGGTTTTCCGGGATCTGCAAAACGCGTATGACAAGATCTGGCAGGACAATCTTGTGTACAAAATGCTGACACAGACGACCATCCCCGACATCTATGTGAAGATAGTGGATAATTTCCTCCACAATAGGACTTTCTTAGTTACTCAACAAGGTCAACGCTCCAGCTTACGTCACATATCGATGGGTACCCCTGAAGGCTCTGTGTGTTGTCTCCCACCCTTTTTAACATTCATGTTGACGATATGCCAGTCCCACATTGCCACCTGGCAAAATACGCCTATGATACGGCACTCTATACTACCGGCCGCAACACAGACCAGCTCATTGCTCGTCTCCAGAGGCAGGTGGACGCGACAGTGACTTGGTGTCGTCCCAACAAGATTGCCCTTAATGCCGTCAAAACTAAGGCAATCTGCTTCACTAAACGGCGCCCCATCCTCCGCTGCAATATCACTACTGCAGGCGTCCAGGTCCCTTTTTTTTGGTCATCAGTCTACTGACTGGTTTGATGCGGCCCGCCACGAATTCCTTTCCTGTGCTAACCTCTTCATCTCAGAGTAGCACTTGCAACCTACGTCGTCAATTATTTGCTTGACGTATTCCAATCTCTGTCTTCCTTTACAGTTTTTGCCCTCTACAGCTCCCTCTAGTACCATGGAACTCATTCCCTCATGCTTTAGCAGATGTCCTATCATCCTGTCCCTTCTCCTTATCAGTGTTTTCCACATATTCCTTTCCTCTCCGATTTTGCGTAGAACCTCCTCATTCCTTACCTTATCAGGCCACCTAATTTTCAACATTCGTCTATAGCACCACATCTCAAATGCTTCGATTCTCTTCTGTTCCGGTTTTCCCACAGTCCATGTTTCACTACCATAGAATGCTGTACTCCAGACGTACATCCTCTGAAATTTCTTCCTCAAATTAAGGCCAGTATTTGGTATTAAAAGACTTCTCTTGGCCAGAAATGCCTTTTTTGCCACAGCGAGTCTGCTTTTGATGTCCTTGCTCCGTCCGTCATTGGTTATTTTACTGCCTAGGTAGCAGAATTCCTTAACTTCATTGACTTCGTGACCATCAATCCTGATGTTAAGTTTCTCGCTGTTCTCATTTCTACTACTTGTCATTACCTTCGTCTTTCTCCGATTTATTCTCAAACCATACTGTGTACTCATAAGACTGTTCATTCCGTTCAGCTGATAATTTATTTTCTCTTCACTTTCACTCAGGATAGCAATGTCATCAGCGAATCGTACCATTGATATCCTTTCACCTTGTATTTTAATTCCCCTCCTGAACCTTTCATTTATTTCCATCATTGCTGCCTCGATGTACAGATTGAAGAGCAGGGGCGAAAGGCTGCAGCCTTGTCTTACACCCTTCCTAACACGAGCACTTCATTCTTGATCGTCCACTCTTATTGTTCCCTCTTGGTTGTTGTACGTATTGTATATGACCCTTCTCTCCCTATAGCTTACCCCTACTTTTTTCAGAATCTGGAACAGCTTGCACCATTTTATATTGTCCCATGGTCCCCTAATATCAAATACCTAAGTGTGCAGATGGATAAAAAACTGCTCCTGTATCGCCACACAGAATATGTCACCCAAAATGGTCACGTGGTCTCCTCGAATGGAAACCGAGACTATCACGGCGTGCCAGCCAGTCTCCCGCAGCTCCGCGAGATTTTGCTCGAGATGTTGAAACGTCAGTAAGCCCAAGCAGGTTGAATACTTAGGCTAGGTTGTTCGATATGTCAACGAACCTTTAACCCTGAAATCCCCTGACTGCCGGTTAAGACCTCCTGACTCCCACATTACAACCCAGTACCGATTACTTATGTACCAGAAGTTTTCAAAACAGCGGACACACCGCTGCACGTCTACCAAATCCACTGACGTGGCCCATTTATGTAATTTATTTGTTCTTTTATAACTTGCGCTCGAGTGGGATTGCCCCGTGATTAATACACTGTACTCCCAGTGGAAATGAGCGAAGCTCATAACTCAGTTCTGCAATCCCAAATTAGTTGTTCATGTAGTTTCCCAAACCTCTTTAGGTAATTACTAGGATGGTACCTTTAAAAAAATCTACACATCCGATTTCATACCCAATTTTTCTGCTGTTCCAGTTTATCATCCTTTTCCATCCGTATGCTCACTCTATTATTACAATCCTTTTGATCTTTAGTAATGACTGTTGCTACTATTCTCTGAGACAGGCTGATGGTTATTTGTTTGCATGTGTTATGAACCACATCAAGTGAACTAACGGTACCTTTCGCACATGACTCTTTTTAAATGAGGATTGAAATTCGTGGTTGCCTGCTAAAAGATATTAGGTCCAACTTAATAATAAACATGGGATGCCGGCTTAGACGCCTGTAGTTTTCCCCAGTTGACATGTGAAGCTCTTTTCGTGGTGGAACTTTTCACCTATCTCTCAGCGACCACACTGGCAACGAAACGGAAGATTGCAGAGAGAAGGCCAAATACTGAATTCGGTCTTCCGAAACTGTTTCACGGCGGAAGATCGTAACACTGTCCCTCCTTTAAATCGTGAAAGTAATGTCTGATGCTCTTGAAGGCAATTCGCAGATGATACAGTGGTCTATACGAAAGTAGCGACGCGTGAAGGTAGTAAGAATTTGCAGAACGACCTGCAGAGAATTGATCAAAGGTGCAGGCTCTGCTGATGACCCTGAACGTATATAAATGTAACATCGGAATGGCAGATATTGAGATAACCGATCGCGGAATTTAAAAGCAGCTACAATAGCTTAGTAGTGGAAAAGCGTCTGGACCAGATGAAATACCTATAAGATTGTATAAAGACTATGCGAAAGAACTTGCTCCCCTTCTAGCAGTAATTTATCGTAGATCGCTTGAAAGGTAGCTAACGACCGGAAAAAAGAGCAGGTCATTTCCGTTTTTAAGAAACGCCTTAAGTCAGATACACACAATTAAAGAATTACAGCGTTGAAGTCAAATTGTTGTAAAATTTTGGAACATGTTTTATGATAAAGAATTAGGACGTTTTTGGAAAATGGATATCTCCTCTATAAAAATCAACCTAGATTCCGCAGAGATCCTGTGTAACTAAGCTCTCTCTGTTCCTCCATGAGATCCACATCGCAATGGACAACGGCGCTCAGGTTGATGCCGTGTTCCTTGACTTCAGTAAGGCATTTGACACCGTTCCGGATTTCCGTTTAATGAAAAAAAAACTAGCTTACGCAGTATCGGAGCAAACTTGCGACTGGATTCAAGACTTTCTTGCAGATAGAACTCAACACATCGAGCTTAACGGAACTGAATAGACAGACATAAAGGTAATATCCGGAGAACCAGAGGAAAGTGTGATAGAACCGTTGCTGTTTACAATATATATAAATGATATACTAGAAAGTGTCGGATGCTCTTTAAGGCAATTCGCAGATGATGCAGTTGTCTAAACGAAAGTAGCGATGCCAGAAGGTAGTAAGAATTTGCAGAACGACCTGCAGAGAATTGATCAATGGTGCAGGCTCTGCAGTTGACCCTGAGCGTAAATAAATGTAACATATTGTGCATTCATAGGAAAAGAAATCCATTACTGTATATCTACGGCAATGATGACAAACAGCTGGAGTCATCGTCTGCCGTAACGTATCTACTCGTAACTATCCAGAGCGACCTTAAGTGGAATGACCACATAAAACAGATAATGGGAAAAGCAGACACCAGCCTCAGATTCGACGGAAGAAGTGGATTATAAGGCGCTTGTTCGCCAGATTTTTGATATTGTTCATCCATCTGGGATCCTTACCAGGTAGAACTGATAGAGGAGATAGAGAAGACCCAACGAAGAGCCGCGCGTTTCGTCACGGGATCGTGTAGCTGGCGAGAGAGCGTTCCGGAGATGTTAAACGAACTCCACTGGCACGCGTTACAAGAGAGACGTTGTGAATCACGGAGAGAGTTACTAGTGAAATTCTGGGAGAGCATTCTTCAGGAGGAGTCGGACAACATATTACTTCCCCCCTCCCCCCCCACATACGTCTTGCATATTGATCAAGAGAAGGAAATTCGAGAAATTAGAGTCAATATAGAGGCTTACCGACAATAATTTTTCCTACGCAGTATTCGCGAATGGAACAGGGATGGGGGGATCACATAGTGCTACCGAAAGTACCCTCCGGCACACACCATTAGATGGCTTACAGAGTATGATGTAGATGTAGGTGTAGATGTAAATGTAAGAGAGAACTCAGTAGAGGATATGTAATGAGGCGGTTAATTAGAGGAGAAAACATTCAGTGAACGAAGGCTGACAATCACAGAGGAAGATCAGAGAACAAAAGAAGAATGTTACAAAATACCCGACACTCTTCAGAAAGGTAGGTACTATCTTCCTGATCTGGATTGGATTTTCCGCTTTAAAAACGCCTGATGAAGTCTAGTTTGGCTTACTCTCCGAGTTGATTTGTCTGCTGATGTACATTGGACATCAGAAGACCGATGCCTAGCGAATCAGCTACTGATTCCGGAGCCACCGAGGAGTCGTAGCTGATAACCATCATTTGCAGCTGCTCCATTACCGTTACCCAGATGTAAACTGAGGTCGCCAGCACGACTCTATCGCCACACTGCACTGCGCGGAGACATTCCGGTACACCTGACATAATGTGAACACTCAAATAGGGCGCTAAGCAGAATCGTCGCGGTGACAAGGTGGTGACATACCAGCATGCACAGTTACATTGAAAAGTATTTGTGCCAATCTAGTGTGACGAATTAGTATCTTATAGTGTAAATATCTTGCGCCTCTGGATACAGAGTTCACATAATATATGTGTTATTTGCGTTCTTGCTGCACACGTCCAAATGGATTTCATACTTATTTCGTCTTAGATTAGGTATCCCATTCATGCAGCAAGTTGCTGATTCAAAAACTAAATGGAAATATTATTAGATACATGCATCATTAAATTTGTCCACAGAGGAGCCCATACATTCTTTTACTTCTTTTAATTTGGCGCCCAGACCTGCGGACAATATCAAATTATTGCATAAGAAACACAATTTTGGTTCTCTCTAGTTTGGAAGAAACGATACATTTGTAGCTGAAACAAACTGTCTGCATCTGTATAGGCCGATAGAACTATACTTTATGTGACATCGTTAATATTAACTCATACAATGTCTAATTAGAAATATTAGTGCGTTCACCCTTCGCCCTTAGGACGGCTTGATGTCAATTGGTGAGACTTCCCATGTGTGTCCGAATGTCTGCCGAGAAATGACAGCTAATTTTTCCTCAAGCGCCGAAACTAGAGAAATTTGTGACGATGCATTTCTTACATGACAACCATTGAATGGTCCACGTTCGAAATCACTGAGCGCTCCTGGCCAGCCCATTTTGCTGTTACTGCTCTTCAACTAAGAACACAAAGATTCACCTCATTTTATACTGGCGGATGCGTCCCTCGTGACATCTAATAGCTACAAACGGATCGAATTGAGGTTCTAACTCATTCCGAAAGTGTTCTATTGGGCTTATGTCAGAACTCTGTTATTTTCCAAAAGACATTACCTCGTAGATGCTGCTTTATGCCAGGGCTCGCCGGCCTTTGTGGCCGAGCGGTTCTAGGCGCTTCAGTCCGGAACTGCGCTGCTGCTACGGTCGCAGGTTCAAATCCTGCCTCGGGCATGGATGTGTGTGATGTCCTCAGGTTAGTTAGGTTTAAGTAGTTTTAAGTCTAGGGGCCTGACGACCTCAGATGTTAAGTCCCATAGTGCTTAGAGCCATTTTTTGGCAGGGCACATTGTCATGCTGAGACAGTCATCGTCCCCGAACTGTGCCTTTACTTGCATGTAACGCTCAATGCCGTAAAATATGTTCACGTCTTGCCGCGTTTAGCGTTTTCTTAAGTACAAATTATAGGACCACACTCTAACCAGATAAAAGATATCCCTCCATCGTAACACAACATCCACCATATTTCACTGTAGGCAATACATGCGATTGAGGGTAAAGTTGCCCAAAAACCCAACGAACCCGACGAACCCGAAACCTTCCATCGGCTTCCCATAGGGTATCGTGAGATTCATCGTCAACGACCATGCCGCTGTGGTAAGACTGATTCCCGTCAGATCACCGAAGTTAACCGCTGTCGGACTGGGGCACTTGGATGGGCGACCATCATGCCGCTCTCAAGCGCGGTGCACTCAGC
Source organism: Schistocerca piceifrons (assembly GCF_021461385.2). Classification (NCBI taxonomy): domain Eukaryota; kingdom Metazoa; phylum Arthropoda; class Insecta; order Orthoptera; family Acrididae; genus Schistocerca; species Schistocerca piceifrons. The sequence continues at coordinate 689,626,970 of NC_060142.1, read as the reverse complement.
CCTTGTGAGGCAAACTGAGGAGCTACTTGAGCGAGAAGTAGCGGCTCCGGTCTCGGAAACTGACATACGGCCGGGAGAGCGGTGTGCTGACCACATGCCCCTCCATATCCGCATCCATTATCGCCTGTGGGCTGAGGATGACACGGCGCCCGGTCGGTACCGTCAGTACCGTTAGGCCTTCCAAGGCCTGTTCGGGTGGAGTTTAGTTTAGTTTTCACAGTGAGATTCGTCACTCGCAGTAATTCATATCCAGTCATCCCCTGTCCTCTTTAGATCACGTCAAGTGTGGCTTATGACTATGGTGCCCCAGTCTTTCTATCTCCCTAGTCTCAGACAATGTGCTAGCCGGACTGCTGGTAGCACTTTGTAGCTTGCTGGTGATTTCTTCCGCTGGTTTCACGCAATTTTTTTCCAATAACGCTCCGAAATTCTCGACGGTACTTGTCTGTCAGCACATGAGGACTGGCTAGTATTGCTTTAGTTGTGCCTGTTCGTTTCCGTTCGTACTTCCCAGTCACCAAGAGTACACTACTCAGCTATAGAAGGGTTCAAACGTCTCCTACGGAGCTATTACTCAGGTGACATCCAGTGACTAGTTCAAGTTCGAAACCATTGAGTTCAACTGCCGGCCGTTATGCTATTACTACTCTATTCTGACAACTGAATGTTCGTAGCATTCTTTTATACTGGCGTATCCACTTCTTCCGCTTTACTCAGTGGTGTCGTCATACTTTCGATCGAAGAGTGTGCATCCACTACGGTGGTTGGAACTTTAATAATGGTCGGTATTTATTTACAGCTCGTACAAAATAGATACGTGTTTCGAAGTTTTACCGACATTCACAGTAGTCACCATCATTGTGTATAACCCGTTGCCAGCAATGTGGAAGTCGTAGGATACTCTTAGCAGTGCCAGTTGTGATGACAGTTCGAGCGGCGCGGTCTATTGCCCGACGAATTTGTAGCAGTTCTTAAGCGAATGCCGTGAAGTGTTCCCTTCAGTTTAAAAATCGAGATGAACTCACGAGGGCTTAAGTCAGGGGAGTGCAGTAGATGGTATTGCACATAGCAAGCCCATCAGTCAAACAAATCAGTAACAGCTTGCACTATACGTGCTTGAACATTGTCCTGCTAAATGATGGTCAGGTCCTGCAGAAAGTGTCATCACTTCTGTCTCTAAGCTGATCGTAGGTTATGTTCCAAAAATGGGTAGCATAGAGACACAAGTGATGATACTTTCTGCAGGTCCTGACCATTATTTTGCAGGACAATGCTCAAGCTCGTACAGTGTTACTGATTTGTTTGACTGATGGGGCTGCTAAGTGCTATACCAAATACTTCACTCCCCTGACTTAAGCCCTCGTAAGTTCAACTCGATTTCTAAACTGAAGGAAACACTTCACGGCATTCGCCTCAGAACTGCTGCAAATTCGTCGGGAAATAGAGCGCGCCGCTCGAACTGTCAACACAACTGTCACTGCTAAGAGTATCCTACGAATTCCACATCAATGGCAACGAGTTATACACAATGCTGGAGACTACGTTGATGGTCAGTAAAACTTCGAAACACATAACTTATTTGTACGAGCTGTAAATAAGTAGTTGGCACTATCAAAGTTAACCCTCGTCTAACCAACACCTTATTGATGTTTACACGTTGTACGCCTGTCCATCTGCGCTGTTACGCTCACGCCATCATAAAAAACTTATTATCTCTTAGTAGCAAAGCACTAAAGGGGAAAAGATGGTGTCCCCAGAGAGATATTGTACAGAAGTAACTGGCACACTTGAATGGGACAGACCGGATTTATGGTGGCTACGTCTGTCTTTTGTAAATAAGACCGTCGTGCTTTTAACGGCGGCACAAGCAGCCGCGACAACACTCTTGCCACCTCGGACAGTGGGTGGAGAGCTCTTAAGGGGGAGGAGCCCTCCACAGTGAGAAAGAGGGCCACTCTCCCAGAGAAAACAACCGACACAATGCGCGCCGCCCGTCTGCAGCTCCACGCGCTTATACGATTTTTAACGGCCGGCCGTTATCGCAACAGGCACCCATTACGACACGTAACGGCTTCTCACGCGACACTTCAAGAGGCTATAAGGTACTTATCGAAAAATGGAGAAACAAAGATTATTATCTGTTTTCCTTACGGCTTGCTCCGAACTGCATTCTTCTTCTTATATTTTGTGGTAGAGGCACATTCGTTTCTTTATGTAATAAGGGCAAACGTCAAGAGAATGCAGCGATAAACTTAGCATCCAAATAGATACTCATCTACTGAGTTTGATTCGCTGAGTTGAAAGTAACGCACGATGTGGATGAAATCAATCAAAACTCAATAATATAAAAAGATATTAGCGAAAATTCTGAACACGTGAACATACTCATCACATACATAATGGGCTATATCTTCATGGAATTTCGCTCCAGATATATAACTGACGATATGGCTACGTAATATTGTTGATATGTAAGTAGATTTACATATAAAAGAGATAAAGGGGACATGGTATCTGAAATTCATTGAAATTTGACATTTTCTGTTTTCTACTCCATAGTGTACTTTGAACTTTCCTGAACATTTTGGTATATAATACATTAAAGTCAGACAATTGTGGGACCTTCAAATAACATTTTGAATTTTGATGTGTGGCTGTCAAATCTCACAGCTAGGCATATACTGCCACAGTTGAGCAGTCATATATTGGGAACTACACAGTGTAGAAGGCTGTGAATTGCTTTGTTTTGTGCCTACTGCTACGTCTCAGAAGTTGGCATTACGAATAAACAAATCAGTCCTTTGTTTCTGATACTAGTTTTCGTTGAAAGTAGTGTAATTGTCGGCTATTTTTGTAGTAAGCTAACTTCTATTGATATTTACACTTAAATAAAATGGCTAAGCGTAAAAGTAATTTCAAGAAACGCAAATTCGCCTCTAACAGATGCGTGAGACCTACATTTTCTTTTGAAGTACTTGAAAACACGTTTGCTAGCATTCAAGGAAACCATGATAATGTTTCTGAAGTGACCACGCCCCCTAGTACATCGAAAAGGAAAGTAACTTTAGAAACGGGTGGCATTCTCTTCCTCTTTCGGTAATGGAGACAATCAGACCTATTTACAGAGATTTGGAAAATCCTGAGCTAGTACAGAAGTGTTCATAGGGAAGATCCAGAATGTGAATGAGTCCTTATATTATGCTGTGTGGTGCTGTGTGCCTGAAAATGTATTTGTTGGCCTTATGACTCTAAAGTTAGCAGTTTCTGATTCTGTAATAACTTTTAATGGTAGGAAGTATGAAATACTTAAGGTTGTGTAGAAGTTAGGGGTAAGATTTGGACAGAACACAGCTAAAGAACTGTGGGAACTGGATGAGCTTCGTGTACGTGAAGCAGAGTTAGCTGCTCAGCGAATGACAAAAGAAGCAAGAAAGATAAGGAGGAGGCAAGCACTGGGCTGTTCTGACACAGACTATCGGCCAGAGCAATTCTAGTGCATAAAAGGCGCAGAGAAGTAAGTCTGTATAAGAATTTGTAATAAAAAAGTTTTAAACCTCAATGTCTCTGAACTACATTTTTTGCAATAAATGACCCGATTTCTCAAAACGTACTGATGGTAGAGGCATGAAATTTTCACAGCATGCCAAATGTGAGATTCAACACAAATGGAACAAGAATGATTAAAATATGCTGAGTTGTTTTGTTTTTATGTTCATTTATTTACAAAATTCTGTAAAAAAATTGAATGTTTGTAAAAAAAAGATAACATATCCCACAATACAATTTTAGTAATAATTCTAGTTCAGTGTATCTAGAAAGGTGCATTCAATAACTATGGGAAAATGTTAGTTGGTGTCTTAAAAAATTTCCAAGATAATGGGTCACAAAATTCGATAAGTTAACATTGGCGGCATAAGACGTACAGTGTCCCCTTGACTTTAAGACAGTTTACACAGACACAGCGTGTTGAAATTGATCGTTCTCCAATTTCTGTAATTGACGGATGAATTACAATGAGATAACTTTTTGCGTTACGAAACTCTGGCGGACGACAAATTATGGAATTATAAGCTCTGTTCTTACATTGTGTTCAAAATGCTTTGGGAAGTATTGTACTTCCATTTAGATATGTAACTGTATTTTTAAAAGATGGTCACTGCCTTCCTCCTTCGAGGTAGATTTGGAACATTTAGGTTGAATTTGACGGAAATAGAGGAATAATGCTTAAAGCCGAATCAAATCATATGCAGCTTACTACATAAACATGAGCTAAGTAAAGTAATAAAAGACACCTGAGACAACATTGATTTAATTCTGCCATATGGTATAAGTTGTCATAATCAGATTTCTACATCCGCTTTAGCAAATAATACAGGAAGACCTACCAACACTCGCCTCGATAAAGAATGTTCTATGTGAACATCTGGCGACGATTACAGCAAACCTGCTTTCCAGTCAGGTGCCCATCATAGCTGGAACGCGTGGAAACGGCTCTGGCGGCTGGCCACACCCCCACTCGTGCTTGCTCCATATACATGTGACGACCGGATGCGGCCGTCGATATATGAAAATCAAAGAAAAGTAGTATCAGCTGTAAAAAATTAGTTCAATATCGCTGAGTTGCCCTAGGGAAAAATTTGATTGTTACAATAGATTTCACTTTCGTTATTGTCTTCCGTGTGTTTTTTTCTTGAGATCCCAGTCTATCTTTAGGGAAATCCATTTCTCACTGGTTTCTATTTGGCACTACTGTCTACAGATCAAGGCTTATCTTCAATCAAGGCGTATTTTGAAACTAAGTTAGTCTAGTTCTTCATCGCTGAGTTCGTTCATACTTTTTATGTTCACCACAGGCATTTCAAGAACGTTTCTGCTGAGTCACTGCTTAGAATTATTACATAAAAATTTTCACTCAGTGTATAATCACAAAGTTTGTGTGCGGCGCGATAATTAGTCACGCTTTCACACGGTGTTTGTTTATTGACGAGAAAGGTTTTTACCTGCCCATTACCTCGCCAATGCAGTATCTTTTATAAGTTCACTAAGTGACTTTTGTGTGGGGATACATTCGTCAACGTGTGTGTACATATCGAAGACAAGTCATGTGCATCGGACTTCTCACTGCGTTGGCTGGCTTGCAGTTCACAACGGTGAGTTTAACATATGAAGTGTTCACTTCACGTAACACTTATGTACTTTATACAGTTTGGATTCACAACGTCACTCGCTTGAGTGTCCTATTGCGACCATTGTCCGCCAGTTCACGTGGCAATCTTCATGCATAAAAACACTCGCAAATAAATGAGTCTCTTTTTCTTATCCACACCAGTCTGTTCGTTCCCTGGATCGCATTTACTTCTTGTACAAAGTAACTGACATAGTTTTTACATTTGTCTTTCTTATAAGTGACGTACTTTATACATGAATAATGTGACGTTTGTGTGATTTTCTTTATGTTAGCCGTGTTCGTTACAATACATTGCTCGTGATCTGAAGTTCACAAAATTCTTTAGTTCCCTCTTTTTACATTTCATAGAGAGGATATAAAATGTAGACTGGCAATGGCAAGGAAAACGTTACCGAAGAAGAGAAATTTGTTAACATCGAGTATAGATTTGTCAGGAAGTCGTTTCTGAAAGTATTTGTATGGAGTGTAGCCGTGTATGGAAGTGAAACGTGGACGATCAATAGTTTAGACAAAAAGAGAATAGAAGCTTTCGAAATGTGGTGCTACAGAACAATGCTGAAGGTTAGATGGATAGATCACATTACTAATTAGGAGGTATTGAATAGAACTGGGGAGAAGAGAAATTTGTGGAACAACTTGACTAGAAGAATGGATCGGTTGGTAGGACATATTCTGAGTCATCAAGGGATCACCAATTTAGTCTTGGAGGGCAGGGCGGAGGGTAAAAATTGTAGAGGGAGACCAAGAGATGAATATACTCCACAGATTCAGAAGCATGTAGGTTTCTGTAGGTACTGGGAGATGAAGAAGCTTGCACAGGATAGAGTAGCATGGAGAGCTGCATCAAACCAGTCTTTGGACTGAAGACCATAACAGCTTGAGTGCCATTACCTAGGTTATCGTCATGTTACCATGTACTCATGAAATAATCCCATACTAGATACGCGATCACGAAATTAACACATGCCTCCGAAATCGAATGTGGCAAAAATCGAAACTCTTGCTCCGTTTAAACTCACATAACTCATGGTCTCACATCACTTATCATGGATCATTCTGATGAAATTGTGACAGTACATCTTTTTATAGCAATTCTTTTATTCCAAATAGAATTCAAATGAACTCACATGAAATAGATAAGCAAGAGATTAGCATACACATCAATATTCACAAACAAATAAAATATCAGTACAATAGCACTTTATGCTAGCTTCTGCTTGACTTATATACTAGAAATGCTATCTTTCATGTTGCCTACATACTAATATTCACAGTCTGAGTATAGTTATTACCTGGCCGGTACATCCTTCTTTCAATAAATGACCATCTCAGTTTAGTGTCACCCTACATAGCACAAGTGTGACCAGAGAACGCACTCTACACACAGTGAAAGGTGGCTACACTGTGCCACTGCGCCAGAGTTTGCGCCAAAGAGTACTATTAAGCCGCCTCCTCAGTGCATGTTAAGAGCTCATGGCGGTGTGCTTGTTATGAGATTGTAGAGGTCAGTGATTGACGGGAGTTCGTAGCTGTCAGTGGTTGTTGAGAGTTCGTGGCAGTCAGTGCTAGTAGAGAGCACAGTGTGTGTTAAGAGCTCGTGATTGTCGTGAAGTCGGAGTGAGATGTGGTAGTAAAGAGTGTTGCTCCTTGTTTTATGCAGTTATTTGATGGGAGAGATAGCAGATGTTATTGTAATGAGTGCATTTCGTCAATATATATGAAGGTAAAATTTATAATGTTTTTTTTTTATTAATTGTCTATCTGAAATAATGTGTCACTACAGGTTCAGTCAACAAAGCATCTGGCTTGTGTTCTTGGATTAGAGTGGAATTCTGGTTTTCTTGCGTAATTATAGTTTTCTAATTTTCTTTTGTCACGTCTGTATAGTTGGTATTTAAAAATTCTTGTCTTGTTGGAAAAGAACCGTGCCAGATGCATACGTTGAGTCACACTCCCACATACAGAACAGTTACATTTGTGCTTGGATTTTGTAGGTTTTTTAGTTGCTGGGGACTTAATTAATTAACTGTGTTTACGAAAATTTTCTTACATTGTTTGTTGCAGTCAGATAGCGTAATAATACTAGTCAGGGCCAACCGATTACGAGACACTGCGTAATCGGACATACAGCTACAGCTACTAAAAATATTTTCAATCTTATATTTAATTAAGCCCCCATGCACGTGGCGACCCTGCCAGGATCGTCCCTTGGATTCTTCTGATTGTGAAAATTGTAGACTGTAGTATTGTTGTAGTAATTTGTAGTTAGTAATTGTAGTCTATTTTGCATGTGTAGATTTGGTAATTGTCATTCTTCTAATGGTATTTTTCAAAATTTAATTTTTTTATTGCCTTGTATACGCGTTTGACAATTTTGTGCAATTATTTCAATTGTTCGATTGATCGTGTTTGAGGGAGTCATTGCATTTGAATGGTATTGTTGAGATAAAGAGTCACCGTGTGTAATTTTCGTACAGTGACGAATTCTTTGTATGTTTTGCAAATGATTACGCGATCTATGAAAAAGGCAAAAATGATGGATAGTGAGAATGACGAAATTGTTGACATGGCGAACTCGCCAACAGAGGAAAACAGCATGATGGATAATGAAGTGGAAAACAATTTAATAAGTCGGGAAGACAGTCTGGAACCAGTTCAAGGTTTTTCTCAATCAGAAAATTTACAGAATACGAGATCAACGATAGAAGATTCTGAAGTAGTATCGAACACAGACAGCCTTACAGCTATGACGAAGGAAACTGGTTTTGCGGGAAATGTTAGGCGCGAAAAGAATTGCGAACCGGTTACTATGGAGCAGTTGATGAGTGCTATATTAAATGTGGGAGCACGTATGGAAACACGGTTAGACTTACAGGGATCACAAATGGGAACAATGGTAACACGAATGGAAGCAATGATAACACAGATGGGAACAATTAAAACACAGATGGGAACAATGGAAACACGGATGGGAACAGTGGGATCACAGTTACGATCTGAATTAGAAACTGATATGGGAACAATGGAAACACAGTTAGGCTCACGAACAGGGACATGTTTCAAATACATGAAAGACGAATCAAATAAAGAAATTAGAGAAGAAGTACAACCGATTTTGAAGGCTCACAATAATAGCTTAATTTCAACAGAAATCAGACAAGAGGAACAGGACAGAGAACAGGAAGAAAAAGATCGCGTGATAGTACAGAAATTTTCAGAGTTAAATTTACAATGTGCACACGATAAGGAAGAAATACTTGAGAGAATCGAGGAATCGGTACCGAATGACAGAATAAATAACTTAACGCAACAGTGTGAACAGTTAACTACTAAATGTGACAACACCGAAACCCGAGTCGCGACATTTACAGAAGACGTAAATAGACAGAAAGAACAATTAAGTGACTCATCGGAAAGAGTTGAGGAGATCTCAGATAAATTGACAAGTGTTAGTTTAGCAGAAGGGTGTGAAGAAAGTAATTTGTTTCATTTACGGGATGCAACAAGAGAGCGCCAGGCGCGCGAATTTAACAATAATCGTCATTGTGACTGGGACAGACGCGGTAGGTCTTTGTCGCCACGATGCGAAAACTTTGACTATAAACACTTTTTGACTGTTCGGAAACTTAAGATCTTCCGCAACTCTAAGAATGACATACATCCATGTGCATGGTTAGATCAATTTATGTACGCACTTCCGCCAGATGTGCCACAAAGTCACAAACTAGAAATTATGTGCAGCTATTAATGTCCTCAGGGGATTCACTACTCTAAGTGAATATGTGCCGTAGCGAGCATAGGGCCCCGAGCTGTAGTGGTGCTATTTCCCTTTTAGTTTTCTGTACCGCTGCCTACTCTTCTACTATTCTTTGCATCTGTCAAACGAACTCTTCGACTATCAATCTATCTAGAGAGTAAGTAAACAATAACCGGATTTGACTAATTTACCTAAATGTGACTTTGGAAATTACCGATTGGACTTAATGTACCTACAGCAGCATTCATTCGTAGCTTAAATGAAATTTTACCTGTTTATCTTCGTGACAACATTACTTCTTATGTTGATGACATTCTTATTGCTAAACGTTCTTGGAGTGAGCACAACAAAATTTTGGATTCATTATTGCGTATTTTTGCAAGAGTTGGCATTACAGTAAACTTGGAAAAATCTGAATTTGGTCGTTCTCAGGTGAAATTTCTCGGTCACATTATTTCTACAGAAGGTATTCTTCCTGATCCAGAGAAATTAGACGCTATTCGTAATTATGCTGTTCCTACCACAAAACGTGACGTTCGTAGTTTCCTTGGTGTCTCTAATTTTCCTAGACGCTTTGTTAAATTGGACGATTTGGCCACACCTCGTTTTTGCGATCGATCTGGAAGGTTCTTTTTAAACGAAAATCGGTCGACAGCTTCGTTTGGTTAGTTTGTATTCCTGATGAGTGGGTCAATAAATTGATTTGGTATACGCATTTCAGTTATGCACACTTTGGTCCCAGAAAATGCTTTCACAAATTACGAGAAAATTGTTACTTCAGTAATATGGAAAAACGTATTCGATCTGTTCTTGCCAAATGCAAATTATGTCAAATGGCTAAGCCTCCAACGATTTCTCACAGAGCCCTGTTGTTTACCATCATTCCAGCGAAATTAAAGGAAATGGCTGCAGTCGATTTGTTCGGTCCAGTGGTTCGATCTACTAATGGTTTTGCGTACATTTTCGTAGCAGTGGAACTGACATCAAAATATGTGTGTTTTACACCTTTACGCAAAGCAACAGCTCGTTCAGTATTTAATGCTTTCATCAAACATTTTCTTAAAGAAGTTGGTCATGTTGATAAGGTTATATCAGATAATGGATCACAGTTTCGTTCTAAAGTTTGGCTTCGTACTCTACAGCGTCGTAAAATTAAACCAATCTTCATCTCACTTTTTCACCCTCAATCTAACGCTTCAGAGAGATGGATGAAGGAAATCAATAAACTGTGTCGTCTTTATTGTCATCAGAATCACAGAACTTGGGATCAGTATCTGCATATTTTTCAAAATATTCTGAATGAACTCCCTAATGATTCAACTTCTTTACCACCTCTATTGGTATTAAAAAATAAAGCACCAACAAATCGCATTTCTGAAATCGTTCCTTTTCCGCCTTCACGGAAACTACGGCATTCTGAAGTTGTGAACATGGCTCTACGAAATATTGCATCTGCGGCTGCTAGAAGAGAGAAATCAGCCAAACGTCCTGGTCGTTCAAAAATCTTGTCAGTTGGTCAAAAGGTATTAATTAAGTCCCACCGTTTGTCGCACAAAGGAAAAGGCTTGTGTCGCAAATTTTTTCTGCTTTATAACGGTCCATACAGAATTCGCAAAATTATTCATGATAACACTGTTGAAGTAGAAACTCTTAAATCACGACGCTCTAAAGGAATACATCATATATCTAACGTAAAAATTTTTGTGGAATAACATACTTTAGAGAAACTAACAGCTACATGTAAACATGCGGAGAGTACAAGGATACCGCGCTGTGTTTTGGCGGCGGCACATACTCAAAGCAACAGTCAAGTCTGCGCGCCGCACAAGGCAGTCGCTGACCGCGAACAATTGCTTCCTACGTCACGCGCCTACAGCTGATCGAGTGCTCAGTGCGAATGCACTGACAGACGTAAACAAATACACAGTCTAATTTCTCCGACTAAATTCTGTATAAAGCTATAAGAACTTGTTGAATTGTGTTATTAACATTCAGTATTTTGCAGGATACGGTTGTATAAAATATTTAAGAACTTCAGGTAAATTCTGTGCGTGTCCGACGTTAAGACGACCTGCTATCGAGAAATTTTCAGGAAGAATGTAATTTCGAAGAAGAAAGTAATTAACTAAAAAAAAAGGGGTAACTATTAATTGAGTTTATTTTTCAGGTAACAAATTTCCACTTAGGTACGTACTTTAGACGTAATTTGCTGCTCGCGATTACGTGATTCATACTTTGTGCTAAATTTCATGTTCTATGAATTTACGTGTGAAGCGACGTGCTTGCGTACGTTAACTGAATTTGACAATGATTATTAATGAACTGGGTTGTAACTTGTATATATTATGCATCGCTTGGCTGCACTGCTATTTCACTGATGTCATATTTTTTTTAATTATGTGCCTGCTGTGCTTATTTATTTAAATTATAATTGTAACCTGATTTATTGTGCTGATGTGTTTAGGTATGTAAGTTATACTTTGTGATTTATCTGCTTGCGCCTTCATGTTTACTTATTAAGATTACATATAAACATTTATTTGCGTATGCTGATATGATGATAATGACCTGTTTATTACGTAAGATATATGTTTACTGCTATGCGTATGGATTGCATATTTACACGTTTCTGTTTTGTTGCCATAACTGCTCTTTAATTTGGTGTATAGCAATGCTGATGTACAGTGTATAAACATAGAGTTTAGGTCACACTACTGTATTAATTATAGATTGTTCGCTTGGCAGAGCCTCGTTGTAGGAATTGTGCTGCAGCCACTGGTTGACATTCTGTTCTCTACTGGTATATTTACGCGCTATTGCATGTTTTGCTTACGCTCAGTGCCTTATATTTTTAAGATAAGAAAATGAACTGCTATAATTCGACGAACGACATTAGTACAAGAAAGTCATAGAAGTCACATGAGCTGAGGTTTTATGGAAGCTGTATAATTTATGCTAATAGGAAGGAGGCTAACGACATGACAGACCAAAACTAGGTTTAGACCATTGACAGTTATTACACTGCATTTTTCGTGAGCATTAATTATAGATTTTTCGCTTGGCAGAGCCTCGTTGTAGGAATTGTGCTGCATCCACTTATTGACATTCTGTTCTCCACTGGTATATTTACTCGCTATTGCTTGTTTTGCTTACGCTCAGTGCCATATTTTTAAGATAAGAAAATTAACTGCTATCATTCGACGAACGACATTAGTACAAGAAAGTCATTGAAGTCACATGAGCTGAGGTTTTATGGAAGCTGTATAACTTTATGCTAATAGGAAGGAAGCTAACGACATGACATACCAATACTAGGTTTAGACCATTAACAGTTATTACACTGCATTTTTCGTGAGCAATTGAAATAGGAAGTGACACTTGACACAAAAAATACTCCACATGTTTGCTTCTGCTATAATTCTTGAAGTGGTGTACATACTGTGAAATATTATGATCATTCACACTCCGTAATCGTACTTAATTACTGAGAGTTATTCGAACTAAGTCTGTTAGAGGTCAGGTATGCATTTCTTTTATTTAATGATGGACAAGGAACCAAAATGTATCTTATAATTGATAATGAGTAGAAAATTTGGGTCAGATGGATTACACAGAGGTTGTGTGTGGACACTGTGTCTTCGGATTGTATGGGATGCTGAATTGAGGTTGCATTAGGATTTTATCTGTACTTGTTCAAGGAGACTGACTAGAGGAAAGAGTTGTTATGGAAGTGTAATGATATTGGTGCTGAGGTTTATATGTAGCGGCGTATTATTGAGGTATTGAGAGTATGTGAAGTTGATGATTATTGGAGTTTTTGTGGACAAGAGGTAAGGTAAATGATATTGATGATAAGACGTATTGAAGAGGTATTATTGAGGTATCATTGAGATTATGTGATGCAGATGATTATTGGAGTTTTGGTGGATAAGAGGTAAAGTAAGTGAGGAGCATATTTTTTTTTTTTTTGTTGGTCTTATGGAACAAGGAGGATGAAGAGAGCAGACTAGAACACTAAAATAGAAGGAAGATAGTCTATACACACACTTTGTTAAATCACTAAGCAGTATATACCTTTTTTTTGAAGAGAGGAAGTAATTACATATCTTGGCTCACTGACAGTTGTTCAACAACAGTACATTTTGATCTGGCTTGGCAAACATTGGTCTTGACATGATGACTATGACGTTGACTAACTATTATTGACTGTTATACATTGCTGCCAGTACTACTTGATACACATGATGAACATCAGATTTTGACAGAATTACATTTACACAGTTAACACTATTCAATTACACAGTAGTACTTAATGTGGATGAAAGATGAGTGAGTGTGTTTTGTGTGTTTTGTGTGTTTTCCTTTCCTAATCCTACCCACCTATCTCCTAAATATTATTTTATTTGTTGGTAGTGGCTTGCACTGACACCCATGAATATTATAGGTTTACTGGTATTTGTGTATTGTAATAGTTAATAGGACAATTATCTGATATCATTTGTGTGTTTGTTATGATTTGTATGTTAGTGTAAAAGCACTGTATGTGTATTCAAACTATTGTTCATGCCTGGACTGTCTGATTAGTGAAGATAAATATTCTGAACTGTTACCTGCACTTTTCAACATGATGTGTGACATTTGGTCGTGTTTAATTTCTGCTGATGAACAGTGTGATCAGTGCTAGTGAATTTTATCGAACTGCTTCTACTGAAAAGATGTCCCCTGTTGCTGTGTGCACCTGATCAACATTGCTGGGTGCAACTGATAGACTGCTTCTACTGAAATGATGTCACTTGTTGGTGTCTGCACCTGCTCAACATTGCTGGGTGCCACTGTTAGAACTGTTTCTACTGAAATGATGTTACTTCTTGCTGTCTGCACCTACTCAACATTGCTGGGTGCAACTGATGGACTGCTACTACTGAACTAATGTGACTTGTTGCTGTGTGTACCTCTTGAACTTTAGTGGGTGCAACTGATGGACTGCTTCTACTGAAATGAAGTCACTTGTTGCTGTCTGCACCTACTCAACATTGCTGGGTGCAACTGATGGACTGTTGCTACTGAACTAATGTGACTTGTTGCTGTGTGTACCTCTTGAACTTTACTGGGTGCCACAGATGGAACTGCTTCTACTGAAATAATGTCACTTGTTGCTGTCTGCACCTGCTCAACATTGCTGGGTGCAACTGATGAACTGTTTTTACTGAAATGATGTCACTTGTTGCTGTCTGCACCTGCTCTCAACATTGCTGGGTGCAACTGATGGACTGCTTCTACTGAGATGATGTCACTTGTTGGTGTCTGCACCTGCTCAACATTGCTGGGTGCAACTGATGGACTGCTTCTACTGAAATGATGTCACTTGTTGGTGTCTGCACCTGCCCAACATTGCTGGGTGCAACTGATGGACTGCTTCTACTGAAATGGTGTCACTTGTTGCTGTCTGCACCTGCTCTCAACATTGCTGGGTGCAACTGTTAGAACTGTTTCTACTGAAATGATGTTACTTCTTGCTGTCTGCACCTACTCAACATTGCTGAGTGCCTCTGATGGACTGCTTCTACTGAACTAATGTGACTTGTTGCTGTGTGTACCTCTTGAACTTTACTGGGTGCCACAGATGGAACTGCTTCTACTGAAATAATGTCACTTGTTGCTGTCTGCACCTGCTCAACATTGCTGGGTACCTCTGATGGATTGCTTCTACTGAACTAATGTGACTTGTTGCTGGGTGTACCTGCTAAACTTTACTGGGTGCAACTGATGGACTGCTTTTACTGAAAAGATGTTACCTGTTGGTGTCCTTTTTTTTGTATAAACTAATCAGTGAAAGCATTTTATGTGAACATTTGTATAGACTGATTTTTTGTATATTGTGTAAACTATTATGTAAAGCCTTATGTATGAAAAGAAGTTGTGTTGCTTTCTGTATTTCATATATTAGGTTAGTAAAAGGTCAGTGCAAAGCCAGAATTTTAACTAATTATGTGATATTTAGGTATTAATATTATCTTTTATTTTTGTCTGTATTTTTCTGGACGAATTTGGTGGTATTTTCACCACCAATGCTGGCAAAAATACCATCAAATTCTGGCCTGTGGAGGAGGGGCATATGAAAGGTGGCTACACTGTGCCACTGCGCCAGAGTTTGCGCCAAAGAGTACTATTAAGCCGCCTCCTCAGTGCGTGTTAAGAGCTCATGGCGGAGTGCTTGTTATGAGATTGTAGAGGTCAGTGATTGGCGGGAGTTCGTAGCTGTCAGTGGTTGTTGAGAGTTCGTGGCAGTCAGTGCTAGTAGAGAGCACAGTGTGTGTTAAGAGCTCGTGATTGTCGTGAAGTCGGAGTGAGATGTGGTAGTAAAGAGTGTTGCTCCTTGTTTTATGCAGTTATTTGATGGGAGAGATAGCAGATGTTATTGTAATGAGTGCATTTCGTCAATATATATGAAGGTAAAATTTATAATGTTTTTTTTTTATTAATTGTCTATCTGAAATAATGTGTCACTACAGGTTCAGTCAACAAAGCATCTGGCTTGTGTTCTTGGATTAGAGTGGAATTCTGGTTTTCTTGCGTAATTATAGTTTTCTAATTTTCTTTTGTCACGTCTGTATAGTTGGTATTTAAAAATTCTTGTCTTGTTGGAAAAGAACCGTGCCAGATGCATACGTTGAGTCACACTCCCACATACAGAACAGTTACATTTGTGCTTGGATTTTGTAGGTTTTTTAGTTGCTGGGGACTTAATTAATTAACTGTGTTTACGAAAATTTTCTTACATTGTTTGTTGCAGTCAGATAGCGTAATAATACTAGTCAGGGCCAACCGATTACGAGACACTGCGTAATCGGACATACAGCTACAGCTACTAAAAATATTTTCAATCTTATATTTAATTAAGCCCCCATGCAACAGTACACTATCAAGTATGACTAATTGTCCTGTACTTGGTATGGTTCAATGTACAAGTGCATCACATATTTCTTCCATAGAAATTATACTTGAAAAAAGTGTTTGCCACAAGATAACTTGTTATACTGGATATTACTGTCTCTTCCTCTATATACACTTAGTTGCAGGTGACATTTAATTAGCTTATGTTTGGACTAGGCAACAAATTATGAAAGCATAACTTTAATTCTCATTTGGCTTTTTTCATCACTTTCCCTTATCGTATAATTTAAATGATATATACAGAAATATCTTCCCTAATAAACTTGTCAAACTTCTAGACCGTGTATAACTAATGCTGAAAATAATTTAATCTTACTGACAAAATACTCAGTCTTCATTTCCCCATTTCACAGTTTTAGTGCCATAGTAATACTTTCTCATTACATAGTCACTTTTGACAACATAAACATACTTTCATGAAAACACACTGAAAAAGTTTCTAACTGCTACTTAAATTCAGGAAATACTTAAAACTAAAAAATCATTATTGCTTCTAATGTCAAACAAACATCAGCAGTTTTAGCACATTGTAATGCTGTCTATAGGTATATATCATTGGTAATATTTATGTCCATTAATTTTGGTACACTAGTACACGTTCTTCCTTGTGGAATAGACTTCAATAGAATGACAGGTTCAGCATAAAACTTCAGAGAGTGTGTATATTGACCATACAGAGTGGTAGGTAAAATATAAAACACAAAATACTCTGGCATCTGTGGAAATATATTTACTGAACATATTTCTTTGGATCCTTTTGGTGAAAATAAAACTTATGACCTGGTTATTATCAGAACAATTATTTTGTTGATAGATCGTGCATCAAGAAAGGGGCACCCCTCCGCCTGCCATACCCACATCTAGTAATAAGCTGCTGTATGGCGAAAGGGAAGGCTCTATGACACGGCACTGTACCATCTTTTGAAGCTCCTGTTTGACAGCCCCTCTTTTGGATGTGGGACGGAATAGATTGCTTGCCAGTAAGTTTTATGCAGTAGGATTTCCATCAGGTAAACATAACCCTTAATCACGCCAGGCTTTAATGAAAATACCTCGACGCATTTCTCGAGTAACATACATAATTCCATTTCCTGTTCATCTGATAAGGTTTTTGCTTCATCAGATTTGCGAAGAAAGTATTTCGTTTTGCCTACTGTTCTTTAGTTCACGCATAAGCTTAGCGTACTGTGAATGATCTGGCACCCACAGCACTCTGTTCTTGATAATTTTAACTTGCATTCCTTGGCACAGTCTGCTGTGTTTCGCTTTTGTCTTTATCGGATTCGAAACAAACTGCTCACCTTCTAACCTTACATGGCTTTTCGCATGCGGGAGGTCTGTCATTACGTCCGCCGGCCTTTGTGGCCGAGCGGTTTTAGGCGCTTCAGTCCGGAACCGCGCTGCTGGTACGGTCACAGGTTCGAATACTGCCTCGGGCATGGATGTGTGTGATGTCCTTAGGTTAGTAAGGTTTAAGTAGTTCTGAGTCTAGGAAACTGATGACCTCAGATATTGAGTCTCATAGCGCTTACAGCCATTTGAACCATTTTGCATTACGTCCCGTTCCGGCATGATTCCGTGCCTACGAGACAGGACACGGTTAAATTTTTCAGGATGAGAAACGTGCACTGACCCGCTCCGAACTCAAATTCTATATCTATCCGTGCCTGCAACGTAACAGTCTGGCCTCTGGCACCAATAGCATCAGATACCAAGCAGTTTTGAACTGGCAAAGTCGGAATCATTGCGGACTGTCCTATTTTCTTAATGAAATTAGCTTCTATCACGTTTACGCTTGCACCGGTATCTAAAAACCAATATCGTGCGAATATCTACCACAACTGCTTGAACTGCGGCTTGTACGTACTCCGAGGGACCTTCAATATTATTGTCTACCTCATTAAATACCTCTTGATGGATGTCAGTCTCATCGTTATATCGGAGCATGTTTATCTGTACATTCAAATTATTGCCCCCATTGCGTCCCGCGACTGGAATCTGGGAACTCGATACAGTCGCGTTTAGTTTGACGCCCCGGACGTTGTCGTCGGTTCGCTTCAACTACCCCGACTATCCGAACCTCCTGATCGTACTTATTCCTATTCTGGTTTACAAGCATACGTTGTTCTTGATTATTTTGCGACCACTGATTATTGTGGACTTGGTTCCTATTGTTGTTTCGTTGGTTCCCGTTTCGGTTATTTTGATAACTGGGATGCTACCGATTATTATTTCGCCTCTGCCTTTGAAAGAACGCCAGCCCGCTTTGTGGACCGCCATTGTTGTCGTTCTGATTTGAGTGTCCGCTTTGCGACGTTCCGCCGTTATTCCGCGACCCGCCGTTACGGCTATTATTGTGGCTGTGTCCATCCTCGTTAGTCGCGGACTGCGAGCCATTGTTGCCAGTGCTGCTTTTCGCACCTTCTTGTTTTCGGTCCATGGTATCAAGCACTGACATAAAGTGTTCAAGCTCAAAATCAGGGACTGTTACTAACTTTTTCCTTATGTGCAGAGGCAACTTTGCCTTAAAATGCACAATACATCTTTGTGCGCCTCCGTCTCGTCCCAGCACCTCGTTAAATTGATGTATTTTTCGAAATACATCCTGCTTTTGGTTGTAAATCTCTGGGCTGAAGACCTGATTTCTAAGGCGTTCTTGTATGCCCACTGACCAGTACGTTGCCAGTAAAGCCTTTTCAAGTTATTCATAATGTGTACAGTTCTCTGCGGCTTTAGTAGCCCATAAAGCACCGTCTCCTTGTGTAAGCGACGCAACGAACTGTTTTCCCTGCCTCTCATTCCATGGTCTGGGCAATACGTTGCGGAATAAACGTATAAAAACTGTAGGATAGACTTGTCTTTTGTCTGGAATGAAGACCTGAAATTGTCTGTGTTTCAACAGGCTCTCTTTCTGAAGGATCTCTGTTAAGGTTGCACCTGCCCCCATCTCATTGCGCGATTGTTGTACAGCGGTGTTTTCAGGCTGATGCGGTTCAAAGTGTGTCCCTGAGCTTTGTGGACCTGCATCGTGCGCGACCTGTATTTGCCTGTCGATAGTCGGTGCATCTCGTGACAGCCGTGGTATTGTTTCGACCGCACGTCGCAATTCTCTTACCTGTGACGAAACTTCGTCTCGCCACTGTGGAAGGTCGTGATGCGTTATGTGCTTTGTGTGGTTTATTTCCGAGCGGAGCGTTTGTTTTGCCGTGCCTAGTTCAGCTATCGCTTCGCTCTCAGCGCGTTGTACTGCGCCTTTCCACTCTAAATTTATTTTATCGGTGAGCATTTTGTCTTTCTGCTCAAGCCACTTGGTTCAAAAGGCTCTAAGCACTATGAGACTTAACATCTGAGGTCATCAGTCCCATAGACTTAGACCTACTTAAACCTAACTAACCTAAGGAGATCACACACATCCATGCCCGAGGCAAGATTCGAACCTGCGACCGTAGCAGCAGCGCGGTTCCAGACTGAAGTGCCTAGAACCGCTCGGTCACAGTGGCCGGCTCAAGCGACTTGGCAAATTCGGTATTTAAGTTTTCACTCTGCTCATGTAGCCAGGTTTTTAACACTTATTCCGTTTCTAAGGACAGGCTGTCGACACGTTGTGTTAATTCGCGTATCATATCTTCCACCGTCTTCTGTGCTGATGGCACTGTTTCCACATCTTTTGATCATTTGGAAACAGTTTCTGGTAAATTGTTATATCTCTCCCTCAGGCCGGTAATTTCGGATTCTATTGTTCCTAAACCAGTGTTTAATTTTTTTTTTGCTAATTCCTCATTCACCTGAGTGATTTGAGATGCCAGCGCTACATCCCTCTCCGCAAGAACAGTATTTATCCGTGAAGCAAGCGCTTCATCACATTCATTTAATGTAGTATTTATGCGTGAAGCAAGAGGTTCATCGTGTTCGGTAATTTTCTTTACCAGTTCCTTATCTCGAGCATTAATCATCTCAGCAATCTTACTGAGTAACAGAGAAAAGGGATCTACGGCACGAGGAGGTATTTGCTCTGCACGTTCAGCTGCTTATGCCTGCATATTAGCTTCTGCCTTCACATTCTGAACATCGAATTCTGCCACCGTCGGATCGGTACTATTGTTACCGCCATCGACGCTATTCTCAGAAACAGTATCATTTGCGGAATCCATGTTTTCATGTTTACCTATCTTTGTCATAACACAAATTGAAAATATTCTTTTAAATGAAATCTCTTGGCAACACACTGAATAGTTACCCCAAATGAACCAGAAACTAGTTGTTGTATTATTAAAACGACAATATGGATGCTTCAAACTAAAACAATCCACCATCACTCGTTTTCATCTCGCTTGCATGTAGTGGAAAAGTAGTCATCTTAGTACAGCGCTTAGCAACATTGCCTATTGCAATTACAAGCTACGCAAAATGCAGAAAATCCTCAATTGACCATGAATTAAATGAGCTACGCGTTGTAGACTACGAAAGCACAGGTAACTGGTAACATGTTGAGAACCATACCTTTTTTTCCGAGCTGCTGCTTGGAATCTGGTTTAATTCCTTTACATCAGTTAATTTCATTTATGTTTCGTTTAGCCGACATCAGTTTTTCCTTGTCTCCAACAATACAGTCGATTCATGAAGAGCAGAACAAACAAGCACCAGTTAACGTCATACAATGTGTTGTTCGAGCCCCACGTTGGCTGCGCCAATTTTATATTACTGGTATTTTTTAAAAAAATAACGTAATATTATATTTATCTCTTTTGCTAGTGCCAAGCTTCTAAAATGGTAAAATGGTGCATAGACAATTTTTACTAGTGGATAATGAAATTATACATTCCGCCAACAAGCATCAGATTCTCATCAGAGCCGGCCAGAGTGGCCGAGCGGTTCTAGGCGCTACAGTCCGGAACCGCGCGACCGCAACGGTCGCAGGTTCGAATCCTGCCTCGGGCATGAAGTGTGTGATGTCCTTAGGTTGGTTAGGTTTAAGTAGTTCTAAGTTCTAGGGGATTGATGACCTCAGATGTTAAGTCCCATAGTGCTCAGAGTCATTTTTTTGAACCATTCTCATCTGACCGCCGAGAACGTTGACCGACGGCATTGTTTAGAGGACAGTAACCGACCTAAGAATTACGCAGTTTGTGTAATTACATTGCCCGCATGCTGATAGAAAACACCGGTAAAAGACATCCCAGGGACGCTGAAATACGAGTTTGATAAAGTAATAGCCCTTTGAATAGTAGTAGCGTTCGGCTGTGGCCACCAAACAATTCGTCGGCAACTCACCTTCGCTGCAGCCTTTCACGTACAACTCTCTCGCGAATTGTAAAATTGTTGCTCTTTGGTTTATTTATTCTCTTTGTAACAACACATTTACGAAAAGAGTTACGTGAAATACTTTTAGCAATGCTGTGCTTTGCTTTTCTTTATCATCATTACCTTTCAGCGGAATAAAATGTATATATGGAAGTCTTATTGTTCTGTATCTGGCCTACAATTTAAGGAACGATTTTTCGTAACTGCAACTCATGCTAAGAATCAATATATCTTCCCTACTTCATAGTGATTAAAAGTTGAAATTACTTAGTTATGAACACTGATGTTCCAGTTCGTGTGATCGTTCAAAAACACAAGTTCGCAGTGGATTTTATTTCTCGTTAAAATGCTATTTCATACCACGACTAGCCCGAGAACATGAGACTCTCATTAAAAAATACGTTGTCACTATAAAGTTTGCCAGATCAGAACGGAGCACAGCAAGATTCCTATCAGATTCTGAAGGTACATTAAATTATTTGCACTGTAAATTATATCCTATCAGCAGCCCGCGTCAATCTGCAACACATCATAAAATCTGCTGATCTTCACTGCCAGTCTGGGAGCTAAAAGAAATAATATTATTTTACTATTATTTTACTGCTTCCTTGCGGTATGCTCGACTATATTGTAAGTCGTTTAAATACGCCGCGGCAGCGGCTCTTCGTTCTCCACGCAGCTCAGCACCACAGATAATATTTATATAACTGAAAAATGTCTCAACAGGATGGGATAATATGCAAGCAAGCTTAACAATAAATAATACAAGTTTTCATTTAAACAACTCTATTAAAACCTTTAAATATCTCAGTGATTACAGACCTTTGTGAATTCACACGTAATGGCGTACATTGCTTAGTCTCCACAAAAGAATGCTACATTGGCGTTCTCTACGACAACAACAGGAGATCTTATTCGCACAACTTCCAAATTAAGACGACAAAGACATTCATATTCAACACGTATTATATACTAGTTCCTTTTTTAAGCTCTGTTTAACATTTATCTTCTGTGTCGGTTTTATTACTCGCCGACGCAGACGTTTTCAGAAATAAATAATAAAAAAATACATAATTTTATACAATGACACAATATGATACATCTAATTATCTAATTACTACATAATATATTGTTTTTGTTTCTCTAGACGTTACAATGCCCCCTGGCAGCAATTGACTAACGTTGGAAATGTTCGGCAATATGCTGCCACTAACGTCTGTTTGGTTATTGTCTGTTACCTTGGTTGGATCATTCACTTTACACTTCTTAGTTCTTTTACACTGTAGGTTTAATTACACTTTTTATACTGTTCTTTCACTTTGCGAGGTGACCGTCAACCTAGTCCCAGGGTCATTACATTTATTTGGCTCCCCCATTCGGGCTACGTGCGATCAGAAAACCTGGGAAAACTGCGCCGGAGCCATGGTCATCTCGTCTGGTTTGTTTTAATACCCAGTTTGATCACAAAAAGTTCAGATTCTATCCAATGTTCACATATAACAAAGGCTATTTGTGAGAGCATGTTAAACCTTTAGTCTCTTTGTTACCCATATAATATTTGTGTTTTGGATTGTAATGAAAGTCACTTATTACACATTTTTACAGTAGTATCCTGAATCGTCCTTGCATTTACTCGCGACAATTGGTTTAAAATGTCTAGCATTCATGCGAGTATACTTCATTAACATGACGAAAACATATTATATCTCTATATCACTGAACCAATGAATACTTTGAGTCCGTATTGAATAACTCAAGAAAAAAAAAACAAATGTTTGTCACGTCATTTCGTGTCCACTAAACCCTATTCATGTTAGTGCATTAAACACATATTTGATAGTTCATTTGAATGACAACAATGTTGTACGGAGCTGGCGGCGCGAAGCAATTGTTGAGTAGCGTCGTCTGGAACGCCGCGTGCCGACGGCCGCTGGGTTCGACGACCTGCTCTCAGTAACAGCGACGTCGTGCTGACGTGGCGCCCAAGCAGTCGCGAACCGCGGCGAACCATTCGCCGATGTCGGCGAGTGGCAGTGGTTTACCGCGACCGGCTGGCTGGCGGCACGGCACTCGTCTCGGCTTCTCCGCGTGGCTCCCCGTTGTAGCGCATGAAACAAACATTCCACAACGGTGTACTGTCTTTAAGGACACAGATTACTAGCTGTGGAAGAAGATGCAACTTGTTAAAAGCGTTTATTGTTCAGTAAGCCGTCGCTTCACTGGTATGCACAGGATGGTTTGGCGTGATAACAGGTTTCTTGTGGCATTGTGACACTGGTATTCAAGGTTCGTCACACGCACATTGTACTACACATTTTCACTCACTCCACGGTTGGTACACTGCCAGAGCGTCTTTCAACACGTGAAAATGTTTCGTAACACACATACTAAATGTCCCCGTCGAGCGATGTTCGTTTAACTCGACTTCGAACGGATCAATAACTACTGTTTTTATACACTGTCTATTGTTCGTTGAGCACTGCACTAGGACAGTCTGTCACTCAACACTAGACTTATCGACGTATATATTGGTGCAGATACAACAGTCATTTTCTGTCCCTGCTACACACAATATTCCGTCCTTTCCTCCATTGTTTATGCACACAGTTTATTTTTTAATACCTTTTAACTGTTCTTCGCATACTCACTCTCATCTACATGGCGTCTATTTGTTTTTACCTTATCACAACACACTTTTCATATTGTTACTAGGCGTATATAGCCCTTTTGTAAAATTTTTTAATTTTCTTATCAGTGTAGCTTGCCTGGTTATCACCCATCTATCAAACAGATTTTACCATGTGCATGACAGCTTGACTTGGGCATATTGATCAATAAATACTTCATTTAGCACTAGCATTATTTTTAATGATTTTTCCTATATGACTACAGTGTAGGTTCCACATTGGTTGACTTAATTCGCGTATCGCGTAATGAATATTCAAGGGCGTGTACCAAGTACACAGGCTTCAATTGAAGCATTGTTATATACAAAGCGGATTTTCCACGGAACGGGCTTGTTTTTTGATTAGCTTATGCTCCAGTGTCGTTCTCATATCACTACTGGCAGCAAACATCACATAATTGTTGCCTATTACAGAGTCCATGTTTGGCTAGTAAAGACTCTCTCTCTCAGGGTTCCTTATCCTAATACTATTACAACAGTTACCTTACTATATTAGATTGCATCAATAATTGCACTTACATACTACACATAGAAAATGGTTCAAGAAATTAATCCTTTGTATAATGATTCAAGAAATTAATCCTCACTTTATCAACAAGAAGATTGTTCGTTGCTTAATGAGCCTATAATTTTTAAATGGCTCTAATTGTCTGTAAACAAAATCTTTCCTGTGTAAGCTATTGCCTACTTTCTGAATCCACTTCCTCCAAGTTTCATTACACACAAATTTCTTTCTTAATACTAACATACTTATATTCTAAAACACAATTAAAATCTTCTTACAACTATTACCCTTTATATGTGATATGTCACTGAATAAATAACTTCACATCTTTACGTGGATACAATCCTTTGATCTTCCCCGTATGGGGATGTGCTAACAAATAGCTACATTCGTGTGGCACGCTTATTACTTCAAAAGGCCCTGAATATAGCAATTGCCACTTACTATTCCGTTTTAAGGTGGCTGAGGATTTAGCGTGGTTACGAATAAGTACTAGATCTCCTACATTATATTTCTGTTCGTTAGTTACACCTCGGTCGTACTTCCTTTTCCTCTTTGCCGCACAGCTGGTTAGTCTGTTCCATATCTTTTTCATCTTTTCCTCCCTTGTTTCTGCCTTGACTGGTAGTCTCGGCAAAGGCGTGAGCCATTCATTCGGTGTCTCATTAAATCCATTCAATATCTCTACCGGTGGATAGCCTGTACTTGAATGGGGTGTTAAATTGTGTATTTCTACAAATTTCGGTACTAGCCCTGGCCATTTTGTATGTCGGTTCCCTATGTAGATTCTAAGGAACTTATTCAATTCTCTGAATATTCTTTCAACTAGACTGGCTTCGGGATGGAACCGGGATACCAGAATATGCTGTATATTTTGTTCCCGTAGGTAATTTTTCCAAGTTCGACCCGTGAAATAAGAAGCATTATCAGTCGTTATGGCTTCGGGTTTTCCCACTTGAGGCAAGTACTCTTGACTGATCCGCCTGACTATGGTTTTGGCAGTAGCTGATTTTATGCAATAAATTGCCAAGTATTTGGAAAAAATATCGTACATGGCCAGTATATATTTCATACCTCCTCTGGCCATGGGATAAGGACCGGCTACATCCACAGATACTATTTGAAGCGGCCTGAGTGGAACTATGGGATGTAATTCAAACTTAGTGGATCTATTATAATGTTTTGCTTTTTGACATATCACGCAAGTTCTAACCGTTGCCTGAATCTGGTGTTTCATACGGGGAAAGTAGCAGTATCTCGCCATGATCTCTGCACACTTTCCAATCCCTGCATGGCCCCATGCCAAGTGCGTGTGCCATATCATAACTTTTACCGACTGGTTAGGTATACATACCGCCCAGCAGTCTTCTTTCGTATTAAGTTTATGATACAAAATATGGTTCACTATTTTACAACCTTGCTCATCTCTATTGTTAACACCCTCTTCAATATTATTAATGATTTTTTTCCACATTGGATCTGCCCTTTGTAATTCGAACATGTTTTTACATATATATATATAAAATCTTTCATGTAAGTATTGTCACGCACTAACAGCACTTTATACTCCGCGGATTGCTCTAACATTTCCGCTAAATCCGGTAATCCTACCGGCAGTCGCGACAGAGCATCCGCTATTACGTTATCTTGGCCTTTTATGTACATAATCTTTATCCGGTATTCTTGTAAGACAAGCATCCATCTCCTCAGTCTGGTATGGAATAGTTTGCATGACATCAAAAAACTTAACGCCTGGTGGTCACTATACACTTTAATCTCCTTCCCTTGTAAATAATAATTAAACTTTTTCACAGCCCAGACTACTGCAAGTGCTTCCAGTTCGGTTGCCGAGTAGGCTCTCTCGCAGCTAGTTAAAGTCCTACTGGCGAAGCCGATAATCTTTATTGTTGTCGGGTCGTTTCCTTCCTCCCACTGAAATAAGCACGCTCCCAGGCCATAGGAACATGAATCCGTCGCAAGACAAAAATCTTTTGACAGATCTGGGTGCTGCAAAATATTTGCATTCAGTAGGGCGGTTTTAATCGCTTCAAAAGCTTGTTGACATTTGTCAGTCCAAACCCACTGCACACTTTTTCGTAGCAGATTTAGTAGCGACGCGTCATTTAACAACTGATTGGGCACGAACCTTCTGAAAAAAGACGTGAGCCCAAGGAACGCTTTCAATTGCCTCTTAGTGCGGGGGCTTGGAAATTCTCGGATCGCCTCTAGTTTTTTGTTGTCTGGGCGTATACCAAGTGGTGTAATAAGATGGCCTAAAAATTTAATTTTATTTCGTCCAAATTTTGACTTTTCTAGGTTTGCTGTCACACCTGCTTGCTTAAATCTCTCTAGTACTCTACGCAACAATTCCATATGTTCGTCCCAAGTAGCAATAGCGATTACCAGATCATCAACATATACAGTGAGTTTTTCTAATAAGTCTGGACCCAGTACCGTGTCTAGTGCAGTAATAAACACTCCAGCACTCACATTCAATCCGAAGGGAAGTACCTTGAATTGGTAACTCCGCCCTCCGAATATGAAAGCTGTGTACTTCCTGGATTCCGGTGTAAGGGGAATTTGCCAATATGAACTTTTCAGATCGACCGAGGTCAAATACTGTGCTCCATGAAATTTTTGTATCTGCTCATCTAAATTCTCAGGGCGAGTCCGGACAGGTATGATAATTTTGTTAATGTCCCTCGCATCTAACACTAGCCTGATTTTTCCATTGGCTTTCGCCACTGCTACAAGAGGACTACTGTATGGAGAGAAGGAGGGCTCAATGATATCCCACTCTAACATCTTCCGAATCTCTTTAGCTACTAATTGCCTCCTCGACCAAGGGATGGAGTAAGTTGCGCGACAGTATGTTTTGTGGGGCATCACCTCTATGTGATAGTGGTACCCTTTGACTATTCCTGGTCGGTCGGTAAATACCATAGTGTATTCCGATAGCAGCTGCGTCAACTGTTGCTTTTGCTTACCGCTTAAACCTTCAGATTCCTGCACTTTGGTTTGAAATGCCTCAACATTCGTTTCAAAATTTCGATCCTCTAAATTCGGGTAATAGAGGTCTGCTGCATGTGACAAATCATCAAGGTGTAGTACCCAAGGGTTCCTACTCTTGATATTGATTCGATTACAACACGGCACAAGTACCTCCTTCGATTTCATCATAGATAACTCAATCCTCCTATCCCTATTAACTATGCTTAATTTCCCCAAGGAGAGGTCGATCAATGCGTCCCTCTCACGGAGAAAATCTACTCCCAGAATGCAGGCCACCTTCAATCCTTTAACGACGAGGAACGAGCTCACTATGGCTTCGCCCTCCTTACAAATCTCCACCTGCACCTGGTACTTAACTGATTGGCTCTGTGCACCAATGGCTCCAGACACCTTACAATTATTAGCCGGGAAAGTCGGAATGCTATGTCCTTTTCCCAGTGCCTTAAATAACTCCATACTCATTACACTTACTGAGGCACCTGTGTCGATGATTATATTCACTGCAACATCATTGATTTTCGCTTCGATAATAGCTTGCACATTTTCGTTATTATCTTTCTTACATTCGTGTGGTTCGTTCAGTAGATCTTTATCCATACTGACACCATCGTTGTATCGCAGCATACGTATCCCAGGTATATTATTATCACTCGTGTTGCTCTCACTCCATCCCTCGGCCATCGATGGAGAGCATATCGAGGCCGATTCTAGTTTGTTGAATTAGTTACTTGTGAAGTACTTGGAAGGCTATTGTCCGCGACCTCCACTATATGTACACTCTGATTTGTCGGCCGCCACGGCTGCGCAATAGGCGCGTTTTGCGGCGGTGGTCTATTGTTGTCATACCGGTCATTACCCTGTCGCTCTGGGCTTCTTCGCTGATTTTGCTGCCAATTTCGATTACTATCACTATAATTGCTCTGCCACTGACCTCGCGCATTTTTCCAGCGGTTGGTCCCTGACATTCCAGATTCGTACCGGTCGTCAAATCGACGCCTTTTGTTATAAGTTGTTTGTCCATACCCGTTCTGGCCTCTACCATTACTACCATTTTGCGAATGTTCTTGCCGCTTGTTACCACCCCCACCATTTCCATGGTTGTGGTTTTGTGCACTACTATTTCTGTCATGTTTACATCCTGACCCATTATTCCGCGAGTGATCACACGCTGATTTTGCGTCTTCCTGTATCAAGTCTATAGGATCTAGAACAGACAGGAAGTTTTCCATATCGCTTTCTGGTACGTGTATTAATTTCTCTTTGATATGAATGGGTAAATGTGATTTTAGTAGCCTTATTATGTCTCTTGGTGATATAGGCTCGTCCCAGTAGCGTGTTTTGTTTATATATTTTTCAAAATACCGTCTCAAATTCCCCAGACGAGGTGAGTACGGTTCGGGATTATATACTTCTTTTCTTAGCCGCTCTTGTATACAAGGCGACCAATATTTCGATAGAAATGCCCTTTCGAACTGTTCATATGTCATGCAGCTGTCTGCTACTTCTGTAGCCCACAACGCTGCATCACCTTGAATGTACGACATTACGTATTGAATTTTCTGTGTTTCGTTCCACACACTGGGCAAGATATTTTTAAAGCTTTTTATGAATACTACTGGGTGTACTGATTTCCGTTCAGTAGTAAACGTTTGAAATTGTTTATTTTTGATTAAACTTTCTTCCACTAATATTTTTGAACTACATGGTTTTGCTCCTTGGACATATGCTGTGTGCTCCGAACCGAAGCTACAGCTCTTCGCATTATCGACTACAGATTCCCCATTGTTGTATCGCGTATAAGTTTGTGCGTTGCCAAAACCATGGGCTGTTGGCGACAGAGGTTCCTGTTCCAAATGTTTTCTGCTTTGTACTAAACCCTTCTCCAGGTCGGATATCCGTTTGTTCATATTCACTTGCCACTGCGGAATATCCTCACTGAGTATTTGTTTGATGGTTTGCACGTCGTTCTGTACCTGACTATTCACTGCAGTACTGAACGATTCGGAGCCTCTATCTGCTATGGCTGCTTGTACTTTGGAATTAATGTTCTTGTCAATCTCACACTCCTTCACTTCTAGCCATGAGTTGAATTCTGTTTCAATTTTAGTTGCTTGTTCGTTCCACTTCTGCTCTACAAGCTGCGTGGAATCTATTTCTAGCTTTTCTACTCGATTGGCTAATACACCTATTTCGTCTACCCTGTTAGTGTTTGCTACTTGCAGGTTGTTGACCTGTTCAGTCAGCTCCTGCACGGCCTTAGGTATCGACCCATAATTCTGTTTCATATCTGCAATCTCTTTTTTCATGTTTTCTAACGATTGCACAAGTTGCTGGTCCCGCTCAGCTTGCCGGCGATCTCGCTCAGCTTGCTGGCGGTCTCGCTCGACTTGCTGTTGCGCAAATTCTGCCTGGTAATTCAGCACGCGCTCTAATATAGCCTGAAGCGAATACCCACCAGGCACATTACCACTCTCTGGTTCCTGCTTTTCTGGTGGTGGTACAACTTCTTTCTCTACATCCCCTTGAGGACTAGTGGGCGGTGGCACCACTTCCTGTGCCCCTGCCCCCACATTCTCACATGTTATATCCTCAAAGAGAGTACTAGTACTACTTGAGGTACCCGGTTCCACATTTCCTGCACTAACTAATTGTTGTTCCTCAGTATCCAAATTGCTCGGACGTTGACTACGCAACTTAACCATATTCAGAAATTGCTTACTAAACCACAAAGTCTGACCGTTTTGCCCCTTGCACACAAAATACGTTAATTTATCTACACTAACTGCACACTAAAAATTACTATCTACCATCAACTTTGTCCTGTCACAAACACTAACATCAAACTACGCACAATATGCACACTACTAGCGAAATGAGATCACTTCACTGGAGCTCGACTTCTACAAACAGGACAACTACACTGTAGTCTTACCTTTAGTTTATCTTATCTCGGGGTTCGGCTGCCCCCGGATTACGTAGTCGTTACAGCTTCTCAGTACTATCAGGATCGTCTTCTCAGACTCGTTTGCAGTAGTACGTTTTGTCATGAAAGAGTGTTTACACATTCATTAATACATAGCATTGATCATGATATACATACATACATTTATCACTAAATACATATATATATCTACACATACATAACAATCAACACTGAAAGAAAAATACATAAAATTTTATATTTGTGGCCACTGCAAATTCGGGCCCCGCGTTTTTGGGCGACAGTTTCACGTTCAACTCTCTCGCGAATTGTAAAATTGTTGCTCTTTGGTTTATTTATTCTCTTTGTAACAACACATTTACGAAAAGAGTTACGTGAAATACTTTTAGCAATGCTGTGCTTTGCTTTTCTTTATCATCATTACCTTTTAGCGGAATAAAATGTATATATGGAAGTCTTATTGTTCTGTATCTGGCCTACAATTTAAGGAACGATTTTTCGTAACTGCAACTCATGCTAAGAATCAATATATCTTCCCTACTTCATAGTGATTAAAAGTTGAAATTACTTAGTTATGAACACTGATGTTCCAGTTCGTGTGATCGTTCAAAAACACAAGTTCGCAGTGGATTTTATTTCTCGTTAAAATGCTATTTCATACCACGACTAGCCCGAGAACATGAGACTCTCATTAAAAAATACGTTGTCACTATAAAGTTTGCCAGATCAGAACGGAGCACAGCAAGATTCCTATCAGATTCTGAAGGTACATTAAATTATTTGCACTGTAAATTATATCCTATCAGCAGCCCGCGTCAATCTGCAACACATCATAAAATCTGCTGATCTTCACTGCCAGTCTGGGAGCTAAAAGAAATAATATTATTTTACTATTATTTTACTGCTTCCTTGCGGTATGCTCGACTATATTGTAAGTCGTTTAAATACGCCGCGGCAGCGGCTCTTCGTTCTCCACGCAGCTCAGCACCACAGATAATATTTATATAACTGAAAAATGTCTCAACAGGATGGGATAATATGCAAGCAAGCTTAACAATAAATAATACAAGTTTTCATTTAAACAACTCTATTAAAACCTTTAAATATCTCAGTGATTACAGACCTTTGTGAATTCACACGTAATGGCGTACATTGCTTAGTCTCGACAAAAGAATGCTACATTGGCGTTCTCTACGACAACAACAGGAGATTTTACTCGCACAACTTCCAAATTAAGACGACAAAGACGTTCATATTCAACACGTATTATATACTAGTTCCTTTTTTAAGCTCTGTTTAACATTTATCTTCTGTGTCGGTTTTATTACTCGCCGACGCAGACGTTTTCAGAAATAAATAATAAAAAAAAAATACATAATTTTATACAATGACACAATATGATACATCTAATTCTCTAATTACTACATAATATATTGTTTTTGTTTCTCTAGACGTCACAAGCCTGAAAAAGTTCTAAAATGCAGCATTAACAATTTGTTACGTGGAATTAATGAAAAGAAAAGTAGATTGTTTATTTAAACACGGTTATTGTAATTAAATTAGTGTAACTGTTCAATCGAAAAATATAGATACGAGAGCGACTCTTACATTTTGTGAAACATCCATCGAAAGCAAAGGAGAAACAAGTTACGGCCACTACCTTCAACTTGCTTTACAGTTTCGATACATAAACATTTCTCTGTAACATTCTTTACCGGAACTGCAAAAAAAAAAAAGAAAAAAAAATCGTGACCTTTTATTCTTAATGTATTCTAGCTTTAATTAAACGACTGGGGCATATTCTATTAACTATTCAAAAAGCAACAAAAATGGTTCAAATGGCTCTGAGCACTATGGGACCTAACATCTGTGGTCATCAGTCCCCTAGAACTTAGAACTACTTAAACCTAACTAACCTAAAGACATCACACACATCCATGCCCGAGGCAGGATTCGAACCTGCGACCGTAGTAGTCGTGCGGTTCCAGACTGAGCGCCTGAACCGCTAGACCACCGCGGCCGGCAAAAAAAAAGCAACATTTCATGCTGTTCATTTATCTTTCGTTTTTTTTCGTGGGTTTTGAGCACTTCAAAAATGTTACCTTTGTATGTTTACTATTTAAATTGTGTCCGCCCCTGGTAGCTGAATAGTCAGCGCGACATAATGTCACACCTAACGGCCCGGGTTCCTTTCCCGGCTGGGTCGGAGATTTTCTCCGCTCAGGGACTGGGTGTTGTGCTTCATCCTCATCGACAGCAAGTCGCCGAAGTGGCGTCATCTCGTAAACTTGCACCAGGCTAACGGTCTACCCGACGGGTGGAGCCGGCTGTTGTGGCCGAGGGGTTCTAGGCGCTTCAGTCTGGTACCACACGTCCGCTACGGTCGCAGGTTCGAATCCTGCCTCGGGCATGGATGTGTATGGTGTCCTTAGGTTAGGTAGGTTTAAGTAGTTCTAAGTTCTAGGGGACTGATGAGCTCAGATGTTAAGTCCCATAGTGCTCAGAGCCATTTTGAACCGACGGGTGGCCCTAGCAACACGGCATTTCCATTTAAATTGTATGTTTGTTTACATTGTTGCAGTATGTGTGACAAGATAGGGAGGGTTAAGAGGTGCTTGTGGAGTATGTATCCGAGTTCGACTGAACTAGAAATCATTCTTTCTCGTTATTAATTCCAGCCATTTAACTGTTTATTTGACGTATTCGTGTGGAGACATTCTGTATATGCTCTGATGTTTATCGTTTCCGTTACTGGTATTGTGGACTACACACAGAGTGATCCAAAAGTCCGTTACCATTTGAAAATGCACTAATGCGAGTAGATGTACCTGCGTGAAATGACAATGACAATGACAATGAAACCGAAAACGATTGCAAAAACTGACGAATAAATAGCGCAGGGCAGCAACACGTGAGTGACGCCGCATGAGAACTATATATAAAATGAAATGTAGTTAGAGAGGTATTCAGATCATCCCTAGCCTGGGTGATAAACACACACTGGAAGGTATGACTTCATTGCAGGATGGCGCTCCACCGCATATTGTTACGCATGTGAATGATCTCTTACGAGCATCGTTTGGTGAGGATCACTTGCTCAGTTATCACTTCCATCACGCTTGGCCTCCCAGGTCCCCGATACGATTCCTGGTAGCGGAGTAACATGACGTCACATGTCTACCGCGATCGTCCGACCTCATTAAGGATGTTAAAGACAACATCTGACGGCAATTTTCCACCATACCTTCTGATAGGCTTTACAGTGATGTTCACAGCATTGTCCCTCGATTAACAGTATTGTTGATGAATGACAGTCAGAAAGTTGAGCATTTGTTATAAAGAATATCGTCTTTGCTAAAAATCAATTGCTGTGCTAATTATTGCTTCCGTATCATATTAAGAGCCATTTTCTGTCATTTTGCGAACCGCTTTTGGTTTCAGTGAAACCTCATGTCATTTCATGCACGTGTGTCAATTTTTACCTGTCCACCTATATCATTCCATGATTCAGCTTGCATCAAATGACAGAAGCATATCTACATCTGGGATCTGCATCTGTGTTATTAATTGGTTTATGTGTAATATTCAACAATGAGTTTTGTTAACACAGTTATGACTTGCCAGTGAAACTTCCAGTGGCAGAAACCATAGAAAACATATTTACTAATCGTATGTAACTAAATTGTATCACATGATGAGGATATAAAATGTAGACTGGCAATGGCAACGGAAGCATTTCTGAAGAAGAGGTATTTGTTAACATCGAGTATAGATTTAAATGTCAGGAGGTCCTTTCTGAAAGTATTTGTATGGAGTGTAGCCATGTATGGAAGTGAAACGTGGACGATAAATAATGTAGACAAGAAGAAAATAGAAGCTTTCGAAATGTCGTGCTACAGAAGAATGCTGAAGATTAGATGGGTAGATCACATAACTAATGAGGAGGTATTGAATAGAATTGGGGAGAAGAGGAGCTTGCTGGCCGCGGTGGTCTCGCGGTTCTAGGCGCGAAGTCCGGAACCGTGAGACTGCTACGGTCGCAGGTTCGAATCCTGCCTCGGGCATGGATGTGTGTGATGTCCTTAGGTTAGTTAGGTTTAAGTAGTTCTAAGTTCTAGGGGACTAATGACCACAGCAGTTGAGTCCCATAGTGCTCAGTGCCATTTGAACCGTTTTTTTGAAGAGGAGCTTCTGGCACAACTTGACTAGAAGATGGGATCGGTTGGTAGGACATGTTCTGAGACATCGAGGGATCACCAATTTAGTATTGGAGGGCAGCGTGGAGGGTAAAAATCGTAAAAGGAGACCAAGAGATGAATACACTAAGCAGATCCAGAAGGATGTAGGTTGCAGTAGGTACTGGGAGATGAAGAAGCTTGTACAGGAAAGAGTAGCATGGAGAGCTGCATCAGACCAGTCTGAGGACCGAAGACCACAACAACAACATGAAGATAGTAACTATTCCGAAAGAACAGATACCAATGATGACCGTGCTGCTTCTCTAGAGAGAAATTGTAATTAATCGAAACCCTCAGCTGCCGACAGGTGTTGTTGATATACCTCAATGGGAACAGCTGAAAATATGTGCCCCGACCGGGACTCGAACCCGGGATCTCCTGCTTACATGGCAGACGCTCTATCCATCTGACCCACCGAGGACACAGAGGATAGCGAGACTGCAGGGACTTATCCCTGCACACTTCCCGTGAGACCCACATTCCAAACTGTCCACAACCTACATTCATAATGTTCCTAATAGATATTTGCCCATTCACTCATTACTCAGCCAACTAAGGTGACGATTCCCGTAAGAGATCCTACCTTCATACAGTTCAAAGCTACCCGGCCATTGACCTTCTTCTGTGCGAATGCGCACACTTTGCCCGAACTCTTACGGCAATCGTCACCTTATCACAGTCCTTAGCATTAATATCAGGCAGCCACACGACAGTTCCATATACGGGCTACACTGATAACGAACTGCATCTAGCGCTATGTAACGCGGGTTCCCGTAAGCGGTTGCCATCTAGTGATTACTAGCAGAATTAACTGGCGAGAAATATCTGAATTCCTGATGTGTACCCGGAAAGGTGTTAAACTTTGTGCAGGATTTATTAAGAATTAATGGGGAGAACATATAGAGGTAATAAATGAAAAATATTTGTGATAACTTGATGTTACATGTATGAGGGGGTCGTGCTGTACAAATTGAATGAGTTTTAAGAATAACTTGGCACAAACAAGACCTTCCAGAAATTAGGGGAAAGCTAGAAAAATCTAACGAGATCGCCTTCACTTTCTTCATTTTCGTCGAGTGTAGTGAGACATACGATGCCGCCGCAAACAGTGGCCGACAGACGTACTCCAATTTTTGTGAAAAGCCAATTCCATATTGTTGCGAAGTTATGGAGAGTCTTAAGTCCAGCGCAGTGGTAATTTATGATGTTGACTTGGCTTTCCAACAGGAAAAACGTATCCAAATGTACTGATTAAGACGCGCTTCGTTACAAAAGAAATGTAGGGAATGTGGGAGAAACAGATAGTGCGATAGTTCTGGAAGAAACAAAAAACAGGTTTCGTAAGATATGATTCAGCTTGAGTTCTGTGTAGGGTCTGTTGATGAAGTCAGCAAAGGCGTATTGCAGGTCCAAGATAAGTAATTTTATCAATTGTGGAGCGGAACACTCTTCTTCAACTGTGTTAAAACATGTTATGTGTGTTTTCGTGGGATCGTTTCTATTCATAATTATCACTTCTGAAGTGATATCCTTTTCACTGTTTTGAATCATAACATCCCACAATTAATTATGGCAGCTTTAATAAATATTAAATGAACAGAGGTTGAAGATCATTAAAGACTGCTGAACTGAGGTTTATCTGGAAGCATGTCACACGCGTACGACAAAGCTACAGCAAATAAACGAAAAAAAGATAAATCTTTTACAAACAGAAGTGAATTAAATCTGTGGTGAAGTCAATAAAAGTTAATACTCTCTTCAATCTTTGCAGTACGTAAATTTTTCACACTGGTCACTGCGTTTGTGTGCAACGTTACCTAGTTGCTGTAACGTCAGCTGATAATATTTACGCAGTATTATGAAGAGGTTATGTATGTTTGTGATTCATTTGTAAAAATTAGTTCTTGCATAAAGCAGTCTGCGCAGAAAAACGCTCTAGCCTTACAGTCGATATCTCGCTTACAATATTCATGTGACAAATGTCAATCGTTGTCACGCTGGAGGAGACTTGTCTTTTACGTAATACGAAAGAGCAGCTGCCTTTGCTAAAGGGTTAGCGAGTCAGAACTAAAGACAGCCGTCTCTTACAAATATTTGGTAGTAACAATTTGTAGATATGTGTAGAGACATTATCATATAGGCTCAGTTGAAGGTAAGGCAAGCGCCCAAGTATATGGCACTTATAATTAGAAGATAATATGGCGTATGATGTAAATGTGGTTTCTGCGTGTACGGCTGCTGATGACCTAGAAAACATTTACAGATAGCTGAAAATAGTAAAAGAAATTGAGCTGCCTCGTTGTTTAACATAAGCGGCTAGAGCTACGTCCTGGTGTACTTGAAATAATTTAAAATTCTGACCATATGTGCTCTCATTGCTTGCACATTTTACTTCTCTTGATTAAAGAAACTAGTTTTTAGCGAACACGTCAGAGCCGCGCCCAGCTTTAGATGAATTTGGATAGCGTTGCAGCAATGGTGGCCAACAATTAACGTACATCTGCTACACTGAAAATGGCAATAGCTCGGAGGAAATATATTTTACACGTATACGGACATTAAATAAAATCAATTATTTTATGTGAACTAACAATAATGACATTTTGAGATAACAAACAGAATTTATCACGTCACAGACCTTTCCACCCACGTAATAAAATGTCAGCGTACAAGTTACGTCTTATTCTTCCAAGGACTCGAACAAAAGTAAGTTTTAATAGTATCACAGTCTTTATATAATTAGTCTCAACAATGAACATTGGATTCTAGTTGATTTTGTTGTATCGCAGATACGACTATTAGCATAGTTTACTGAATTTTATACTTTTGTCACTTCGCGTCTTTTCACGCGCAAGAAAATATTTATTTAGCAATTTTTACATTTCCATGCGACAAATCAGAACCTTTGCTGTCCTTGTTTATATTCTTGACCTTACGGACAATATAAAGTTTGGCAGAGGATGCAGCTAGCTATGATGAAGTACTTTCTGAAAGTAGCTGCACAAATATGCAGTTAGATCTTGCTAAGATTTCAAAGTGTTTCTGAGGTTTGATGTTTGCTTTCAATGCTCAGAAATGTTGAACTGTTCACTTCACAAAAGAAAAAAAGTAATGTCCATTAAGTCGCAATAGGAATCGACCAACTCATACAAACATCTACGTGCAAAAATTTGTAGGGATATCAAATGGAATAAAGACGGTGAAACCACAAGTAGGCGACATATCTTAGGACGTCCACGCTTCAGCACAGAACACGGAGGCCGGAGTCGTTCCCGCCCTTTAAAGCATCTACTTCTACATAGGTAGGCTACTCGGCAAGCCACCGCGCGATGTGTGGCGGAGGGGGCCCTATACCACTAC
The DNA here is from genome assembly GCF_021461385.2 of Schistocerca piceifrons. Taxonomy (NCBI): domain Eukaryota; kingdom Metazoa; phylum Arthropoda; class Insecta; order Orthoptera; family Acrididae; genus Schistocerca; species Schistocerca piceifrons. Next base: position 689,589,028 of record NC_060142.1, on the reverse strand, counting down.
ATGTCATATCCTTTCCTTTTCCACTCGCAAATAGAGCGAGGGAAAAACGACTTTCTATATGACTCCGTATGAGCCCTAATTTCTCGTACCTTATCTTCGTGGCTCTTGTGCGCAATGTACGCTGGCTCCAGTAGCATCGTCCAGCACACAGCTACAAATGCCGGTTCTCTAAATTTTTTCAATAGTGTTTCTCGAAAAGAACGTCGCCTTCCCTCCAAGAGTTCTCATTTGAGTTCCCGAAGGATCTCGGTAACAATTACTTGTTGATCGAATCTACAGGTAACAAGACTAGCAGCGCACCTCTGAATCGCTTCGCTGTCTTTTTTCAGTTCGACCTGGTACGGATTCCAAACACTCGAGCAATAGTCAAGAGTAGTTCGCACCAGCGTCCTACACGCGGTCTTCTTTACAGGTGAACCAGTCTTTCCTAAAACTGTCCCCATAAATCGAAGTCGACCATTCGCCTTCAATACAACAGTTCTCACATATCTTTCCATTTCCTATCGCTTTGCAACGTTACGCCCAGATATTTAAACGACTTGGCTGTTTCACGAAGGACACTAGTTATACTGTACGGGAACACTACATGTTTGATCTTCCTACTACCTGCATCAACTTACATTTTTCCATATTTAGGGCTATGTGGCATTCATCACACAAACTGTAAATTATGTCTATGTCGTCTTGTATCTTCCTGCAGTCACTCAACTTCGATAACTTACCGTATCCCACGCCATCGTCAGAAAATAACCGCTTACTGCTGCCCACCCTGTCTGCCAAATCATTTATGCACATAGAGAAGAACAACGGTTTTATCACACTTCCTTGCGGCACACTTGATGATATCCTTGTCTGTGATGAATACTTACCGTCGACGACGACATACTGCGTTTTATTATTTAGGTAGTCTTCGAGGCGCTCATATTTCTCGAAACTTATTCCATATGCTGTTGCCATCGTTAACAGCCTGTAACGGGGCACTGTGTCAAATGACGTCCGGTAATCTAGAAATATGGATCTGCCTGTTGCCCTTCATACATTGTGCGCAATGTATCATGTGAGAAAAGAGCAAGCGGTTATGCACGAGCGCTGCTTTCTAAAACCATACTGATTCGTTAACATAAGCCCCTCAGTGTCAAGAAAGTTTATTATATTCAAACTGACATACCTTTAAGGAGTCTGCAGCAAACAGAGACACCATGTAGCGCGCTGATGCGACCAATTCTTGAGTACTGCTCGATTGTTTGTGATCCGTACGTGAACGGATTGAAGGAAGACATCGAAGCCTACCATTGACGATTGAGCAGAAACGTGAAAGACGGCAATGGTGTCTGTAACGATGTCACTGGGTAGAGGAATGACATCAGATAGTGTTTTCGGACGAATCCAGGTTCTGTTTGTTTGAAAGTAAAGGACGCATTTTGGATCACTGCAGGGAGAGTGAGCGGCATGACAGTGACTGCATTAGCACAAGATATACAGCAGCGTACACGGCGATCCGTGGTAGATCTAACGACGTAATACAATGCTGGTGCACGTGCAGGTGTTTCGCAGTCCGTTACAGCATTCAGCGCACGTTGTTAAATATGCAGCTATGTAGCAGACAATCGCTGTGGCAGTTGTTGTTGCTGTGGTCTTCAGTCCAGAGACTGGTTTGATGCAGCTCTCCATGCTACTCTATCCTGTGCAAGATTCTTCATCTCCCAGAACCTACTGCAACCTACATCCTTCTGAATCTGTTAAGTGTATTAATCTCTTGGCCTCCCTCTATGATTTTTACCCTTCACGCTGCCCTACAATTCTAAATTGGTGATCCCCTGATGCCTCAGAACATGCCCTACCAACCGATCCCTTCTTATAGTCTAGTTGTGCCACAAATTTCTCTTCTCTCCAATTCTATTCAATACCTCCTCAATAGTTATGCGATCTACCCATATAATCTTCAGCACTCTTCTATAGCACCACATTGCGAAAACTTTTATCCTCTTCTTGTCTAAACTATTTATCGTCCACGTTTCACTTCCATACATGGCTATACTCCACACAAATACTTTCAGAAACGACGTCCTGACACTTAAATCTATATTCGAAGTTAACAAATTTCTCTTCTTCAGAAATGCTTTCCTTGCCATTGCCAGTCTACATTTTATACCCTCTCTTCTTCGACCATAATCAGTTATTTTGTTCCACAAATAGCAAATCTCATTTACTACTTTAAGCGTCTCATTTCTTAATCTAATTCCTGCAGCATCACCCGATTTAATTCGACTACATTCCATTATTCTCGTTTTGCTTTTGTTGATATTCATATTATATCCTCCTTTCGAGACCCTGTCCATTTCGTTCAGCTGCTCTTCCAAGTCCTTTGCTCTCTCTGACAGAATCGCAATGTCATCGGCGAACCTCAAAGTTTTTATTTCTTCTCCATGGATTATAATTCCTACTCCAAATTTTTCTTTTGTTTCCTTTACTGCTTGCTCAATATACAGATTGAATAACATCGGGGAGAGGCTACAACCCTGTCTCACTCCCTTCCCGACCACTGTTTCCCTTTCATTCCCCTCGACTCTTATAACTGTCATCTGGTTTCTGTACAAATTGTAAATACCCTTTCGCTCCTTGTATTTTACTCCTGCCACCTTCAGGATCCTAAAGAGAGTATTCCAGTCAACATTGTCAAAAGCTTTCTCTAAGTCTACAAATTCTAGAAACGTAGGTTTCCCTTTCATTAACTTATGTGCTAAGGTAAGTCGTAGGGTCAGTATTTCCTCACGTGTTCCAACATTTCTACGGAATCCAAACTCGTCTTTCCCGAGGTCGGCTTCGACTAGTTTTTCCATTCGTCTGTAAAGAATTCGTGTTAGTATTTTGCACCAGTGGCTTATTAAACTGATAGTTCGGTAATTTTCACTACTGTCAACACCCGCTTTCTTTGGTGTTGGAATTATTACATTCTTCTTGAAATCTGAGGGTATTTCGCATGTTTCATACATCTTGCTCAGCAGATGGTAGAGTTTTATTAGGCCTGCCTCTGCCAAGGCTGTCATTAGTTCTAATGGAATGTTGTTTACTCCCGGGGCCTTGTTTCAACGTAGGTTTTTCAGTGCTCTTTCAAACTCTTCACGTAGTATCATATCTCCTATTTCATCTTCACCTACATTCTCTTCGATTTCTATAATATTGCCCTCAAGAACATCGCCCTTTCATGGACCCTCTATATACTCCTTCCATCTTTCTGCTTCCCCTTCTTTGCTTAGAATTGCGTTTCCATCTGAGCTCATGATAGTCATGCAAGTGGTTCTCTTTTCTCCAAAGGTCTATTTAATTTTCCTGTAGGCAGTACATATGTTACCCCTAGTGATATGTGCCTCTACATCCTTACATTTTCCTCTAGCCATCCCTACTTAACCATTTGGCACTTACTGTCGTTCTCATTTTGAGACGTTTGTCTTCCTTTCTGCCTGCTTCATTTACTGCATTTTTATATTTTCTCCTTTTATCAATTAAATTCAATATTTCTTCTGTTATCCAAGGATTCCTATTAGCCCTCGTCTTTTTAACTACTTGATCCTCTACTACCTTCACTATTTCGTCTCTAAAAACTACCCATTCTTCTTCTATTGTATTTCTTTCCCCCCCTCTTGTCAATCGTTCCCTAATGCTCTCCCTGAAGCTCTCTACAGTCTCTGCTTCTTTTAGTTTATCCAGGTCCCATCTCCACGATTTCCCACTTTTTTGCAATTTCTTCAGTTCTAATCTACAGTTCATAAACCACATCTGCCCCTGGAAATGTCTTACAATTCAAAACCTCTTTCCTAAATCCCTGTCTTACCATTATATAATCTTTTATGATTCTTGAACCAAGTCTTAGCTATGATTAAGTTATGCTCTGTGCAAAATTCTACCAGACGGCTTCCTCTTTCATTTCTTGCCCCCCAATCCATATTCACCTACTACATTTACTTCTCTCCCTTTTCGTACTATCGAATGAATCAGATTGCCTCCAAATATGTAAAAGAGTAACCGGTGCCGATGGTGATAGATTAATAACTGGATTTTTCTGACCACGCACATTGGCCTTAGTTGACATTAAAAAAATCCTAAACGCGATAGCGTGGAAAATCTCAAACATAGCGATGTAGCTGATGGTAACTTAAACCTCCAGAGTATCTAGATTACCGGCGTAAGGCCGAAAAATCTTGGGAAGTAATACTGAAAACTTTATCTGACAACTGTGTCGAAAAATGTGCCCTAGAAACTATGTGGTAAAGAAATATTCTAGCTTTCTAACTGCAAACAGACCCGATCTTCAGGAGAGTGTCACCAATGACACAGGAATTAGCGACCATGAAGCCATTACAGGAACCGTGGTCGCCAAGTGCGAAATGTTCATCAATAATGCTATGTGGGTGGGTATGTGTGGTCAAATTAAAAGTCACCATCAACTCATTAAAGAACAAGAAGAGAACTTTTAATTCAGATCTGGCAAACGTAAGACAATTGTAGTTAAAGTTTCGACGCTATAAGCTACGGTCTCAGTAAGTTCGTTCCATGTCATCGGAGACCCAATATGGTTTGTAGCGGCGGTAGTAACATATAAAACAGACTGTAGGGACACTAATAGAGGAACGTTTAGTAGCAACTAGGGCATGAGTGAGAAGGGCCATGCGTGCAGCCTACAATAGTTTCCACAGTCATATCCTGTCGAAATATTTATGAAAATATCCGCATACGTTCTGGTCATATGTAGAATCAAACAATGGGTTCTTATTTCCCATTTAATCGCTCGCGGATGAATCTGGTGTTGAAACGGAAGACAACACACAAAAGGCAGAAATGTTAAATTCCGCATTTAAAAATGTATTAACACAAGAGGATACCGTTATACCCATGTTCGACAGCAGTACAGACTCGCCAGTGAGAGCTGCAGATGTCGATATTGAAAAACAATTGAGATCAGTTTAAAGAGAGGACGGCATGGGCGGTAACTGCAGTTATATTTTACACAGATTACGCCATGGAATTAACTCCTTTTCCAACTCATATTTGTCGGGAACCGCTTGTGCAGCCAACAGCTCTGCATAGCTAAAAAGCACAGGTCACAGCATTTTCACAAAAAAAGGGGAAAATGTCGGATGCGTAGAATTACGGACCAACATCCCTACTGTAGGATCCTACTTCATATTCTAAGTTCAAACATGGAGAAAAACCATAATTTCTCAATCATCCCGCATTCAGGGAAAACCACTTGCATGAATTACAGCTTGCTTTAGCGAACAATAGATGCATGTGAACAGGCCTTTCGAGTTTCCACGATTCAATCATACGCAGCATCTTCGCAAATATATGAATCAGTCAAGGAATATTTGACCAACTGGATTCAGTATACAATACGGAACAGTAGATGTTCGACACACACACACACACACACACACACACACACACACACACATACATACATAAATACGTATGTGTGCATGAGCATTGTGCCCTTTCGGTAGAGATGCCACCGATCGCCATGTATCCTACTTTTTCGAGCAGGTCTTCGTAGAAAGCTCTGTGCAGCTTTCGGTAGCTGACAATTATTTTTACCTGTATCCTTAATGTGGATCAGCATCCCTGGTAATCGGAACACGCATAAGTTATTCTTAAGCGTAAATATTTATTCCTTAAAACTGTATGCGTTTTTCATATGTAATGCTTATGTGTTAAAACTGTTATAAAATATATGTCAAATTGTCTGTTAACCTTAAAGCATTCATTGGTTGAACGAGTACAATTTATCTTAATTTAAGTTTACATTACCAAGGTCAAAATCTCATTTGCAGTTTGTAATATATTTCTGTTGTACTCTGTGTGTGTTGTACAGTATGAGCCGGTCATGCAGCGGTAGCCTGTGGTTGAGTTCAAGCTGGTTATCCTATGCTGGTTAATGTATTCATTCTTTTGTATCTGTGAATCAAATGCAATTGCTTTTTCTCTTAGCGATTCATTATTTCAAAAGTTATGAATCTTGCTAACATTTGTTTTCTTATTGGATTCTGAAAGGTTGCCAAAGTCAAATGTTCTTCAAATCTTAAAATTTTCGTTAGAGTTTTAAAGTGTCATTCTCATGGTGATTACTCTAACATGTGTTTTGCAAGTGGGCAAAATAAATGTTAATAATTTTCAGGGTATGACTGGGGCAACGATTTAAATGGTTTTGGGATTTGCAGTATTCTATATTTTAGTCCCTCTGCGGGGAAGTACATGCTCTTTGCCATTACAACGCGCACACACACAGACACACAGACACACACACACACATACACATACACACACACACACACACACACATACATACACACACACACACACACACACATTATATATATATATATATATATATATATATATATATATATATATATATATATATGAATTATGAATTATTTTGTGATAGCAGGAATCAGTGCAATCTAACTATCCTAAAACATATAAAACATAGAGACCTCTCTATTTCCTGAAAATTTTGTTTTCTTATTCTAAAATTACGTAAATTTAGCCAGCAACACGAGTGTACAGTCGAGCTGCACATGATCTACACATTAATCTTTCTGTTGTAAGGTATCAGTTCCGAACTGCTACCGCAGTCTGGTGTTGTTCGCGACTGGCAGCGGCAGCGCCTTTCTTACGGCTTGCGGGGGTGGGGGTCTGTTTTCTAGCTTGCAGATAATGGCGCGGTGTTTGCTTAATCCTGCTAAAGGGTGATAGCCTGGCGTGAATGTTTTTCACGGGGTGGCTGGCGTCTCCTAATACCCTCTGAAAAACAAGCGGGACTAAGGACGTGAGTAGGAAAAGGCCAATCGATGTGTGTATGTTGTGCTATGGCAGCTGATTGACCGAAACGTCTGCACGCTCAAATAATTCCGAGCAGCTGTCGGTAACTCGCGGAAGGCGAGTGGTCGGCCTGCCGACATCCCTCGTGGAGTTTTGAGCCCACTGTGCTGGATGTGATGTGGCGGTGTGTATTTCGGAAGTCGGTAGTCAGGGACCAGTGACGTTGTTCTTGGTAACGAGCGAGGCTTTTGGTTGAGCAGTAATCGTCTACGCTACGATATATTTAACAATGCTAAACAGGCTCTTTATTGATCCTTGAGAAAATTTGATACGCTCAGCACAAGCGAATCAATGAGCAAGAGGGCAACATCTCATTACTAAATTTAGCATTTCATTAAAGGAAGAGCTCTTCCCATTTAATTTTACAAGGACGCATATCCGACACATAGTGAATGGATTCACAGATTGGCCCCTTGGACAGTTAAGGAACAACTAAAACAGAGAGAAGGGACACTGTAAGGTACATTGTAAAACAGATGAGACACTGTAAGGTACACTGTAAAAAAGATGCAAAACGTCAACTCTCAAGACCAGCCAGAATCTAAGGAATTCTAAGGATTCATTTTAACAACTGAACAACAAATCCGTAAATAAGAAAACATTTAAGTTTAGCACCAGATAAAAGAAATGTTTAAGGACCAGAAACCTTATAAACCAAACAAGAGGTAAAATTTAAGTCTGGTTTTCTTAAATGTTGGTAGTGAACTCTTTAAGGACATTTAGGTAACACTGACCTACTGGGAAACTTAAATTTCATGACTTGAACTAAGCTAGACTTTACAGCAAACTCGATAACTCTGTTGCTGCACCGCAGCAGCAATCGATATATAGCAAACAGCTTCCGTATTTGTGATAGTGTACAACAGTTCACAGTGAGCTAAACAAGAAAATTAGATTCTACAATTTACTGTTCGTGAAAAGATTAGTGTTCAACAACGTAGAAGTTAAGCAGAGAGCAAAGGGCGTCAGAAGCTGATAATTAAAACCACAGTGAAGTATACCAATGGTATTCGAGTCGAGTCCTTAGGAAAATAACAAGCAGAGAAATTGGTCCAGGCAAACACCTCGGTTTCAATGAAACAGCTCATGCTACGAACACACGCGATGCCAAATGATAAGTCCAGCAGTTTCACTGAACAATTTACACAAACGACCACCTTGTCTGAGATCGTTATACTGCACAGTATACTAGATCACACCTCGTCTCAAAAGAGCCTAGTTCGTTCGAAGTCAACAAAGTGCCTCATCTCTTGCACCTATCGGACCCGGACATCAGCGTTACCACGGCTGAACCTACACTCCTTAGGGACCCTTGGCGCAACGTTGACTGATGCTGACAGCAAGTTAGAGCCATGGGACAGAAGTTCACTGTTTCGCTTCCCGGTCCGGCTCCTCGAGAGTGGCTGAGCTCACCACTAGAAGACGTGTCGCCGAAACCCACGGCGGCGCCACCAGAATGGCCGCTGCCAGATTTAGACCAATGACAGCACACGTAATATGAAATCGTGCTGTTGCATAGCGATCGAACCAGCAGTAAACTGGCTCAGTTCTCTCTGTGTATAAAATTTAGGACGGTTTCGGAAGTACGTTCCCGTGCGCTTAATCAACAGCCCGTTTCCAAGGTGGGTGTTGTTGTTTACCGATCGTACACAGACTGTTTAAGAAGAGGCCACCTTGCAGAGCGTTCAACAACTGGCCGAGGGTTATTGGAAAAATGGAAATTAAGTCCCATGCTTCTTTACAGAGCGTAGGGGAACGATGCGGGAGACCCGCACCGCCTTACAAGGCAACGTCCTAATGGAGGTGGTTTGCCGTTGCCTTCGTCCGACCGTTATGGGGATGAATGATGATGATGAAGAAGAAGACACAACAACACCCAGTCATCTCGAGGCATGTGAAAATCCCAGACCCCGCCGGAAATCGAACCCGGGACCCCGTGCTCGGGAAGCGAGAACGCTACCGCGAGACCACGAGCTGCGGACCCGAGGTTTATTACCAGGTAATAAAGTCCGTAATGAGATTTTCACTCTGCAGCGGAATGTGCGCTGATATGAAACTTCCTGGCAGATTAAAACTGTGTGCCCGACCGAGACTCGAACTCGGGACCTTTGCCTTTCGCGGGCAAGTGCTCTACCAACTGAGCTACCGAAGCACGACTCACGTCCGGTACTCACAGCTTTACTTCTGCCAGTACCTCGTCTCCTACCTTCCAAACTTTACAGAAGCTCTCCTGCGAACCTTGCAGAACTAGCACTCCTGAAAGAAAGGATATTGCGGAGACGTGGCCAAGCCACAGCCTGGGGGATGTTTCCAGAATGAGATTTTCACTCTGCAGCGGAGTGTGCGCTGATATGAAACTTCCTGGCAGATTAAAACTGTGTGCCCGACCGAGACTCGAACTCGGGACCTTTGCCTTTCGCGGGCAAGTGCTCAACCAACTGAGCTACCGAAGCACGACTCACGCCCGGTACTCACAGCTTTACTTCTGCCAGTACCTCGTCTCCTACCTTCCAAACTTTACAGAAGCTCTCCTGCGAACCTTGCAGAACTAGCACTCCTGAAAGAAAGGATATTGCGGAGACATGGCTTAGCCACAGCCTGGGGGATGTTTCCAGAATGAGATTTTCACTCTGCAGCGGAGTGTGCGCTGATATGAAACTTCCTGGCAGATTAAAACTGTGTGCCCGACCGAGACTCGAACTCGGGACATTTGCCTTTCGCGGGCAAGTGCTCTACCAACTGAGCTACCGAAGCACGACTCACGCCCGGTACTCACAGCTTTACTTCTGCCAGTACCTCGTCTCCTACCTTCCAAACTTTACAGAAGCTCTCCTGCGAACCTTGCAGAACTAGCACTCCTGAAAGAAAGGATATTGCGGAGACATGGCTTAGCCACAGCCTGGGGGATGTTTCCAGAATGAGATTTTCACTCTGCAGCGGAACGTGCGCTGATATGAAACTTCCTGGCAGATTAAAACTGTGTGCCCGACCGAGACTCGAACTCGGGACCTTTGCCTTTCGCGGGCAAGTGCTCTACCAACTGAGCTACCGAAGCACGACTCACGCCCGGTACTCACAGCTTTACTTCTGCCCGTATCTCGTCTCCTACCTTCCAAACTTTACAGAAGCTCTCCTGCGAACCTTGCAGAACTAGCACTCCTGAAAGAAAGGATATTGCGGAGACATGGCTTAGCCACAGCCTGGGGGATGTTTCCCGAATGAGATTTTCACTCTGCAGCGGAGTGTGCGCTGATATGAAACTTCCTGGCAGATTAAAACTGTGTGCCCGACCGAGACTCGAACTCGGGACCTTCGCCTTTCGCGGGCAAGTGCTCTACCAACTGAGCTACCGAAGCACGACTCACGCCCGGTACTCACAGCTTTACTTCTGCCAGTACCTCGTCTCCTACCTTCCAAACTTTACAGAAGCTCTCCGGCGAACCTTGCAGAACTAGCACTCCTGAAAGAAAGGATATTGCGGAGACATGGCCAAGCCACAGCCTGGGGGATGTTTCCAGAATGAGATTTTCACTCTGCAGCGGAGTGTGCGCTGATATGAAACTTCCTGGCAGATTAAAACTGTGTGCCCGACCGAGACTCGAACTCGGGACCTTTGCCTTTCGCGGGCAAGTGCTCTACCAACTGAGCTACCGAAGCACGACTCACGCCCGGTACTCACAGCTTTACTTCTGCCAGTACCTTGTCTCCTACCTTCCAAACTTTACAGAAGCTCTCCTGCGAACCTTGCAGAACTAGCACTCCTGAAAGAAAGGATATTGCGGAGACATGGCTTAGCCACAGCCTGGGGGATGTTTCCAGAATGAGATTTTCACTCTGCAGCGGAGTGTGCGCTGATATGAAGCTTCCTGGCAGATTAAAACTGTGTGCCCGACCGAAACTCGAACTCGGGACCTTTGCCTTTCGCGGGCAAGTGCTCTACCAACTGAGCTACCGAAGCACGACTCACGCCCGGTACTCACAGCTGTACTTCTGCCAGTATCTCGTCTCCTACCTTCCAAACTTTCCAGAAACTCTCCTGCGAACCTTGCAGAACTAGCACTCCTGAAAGAAAGGATATAGCGGAGACATGGCTTAGCCACAGCCTGGGGGATGTTTCCAGAATGAGATTTTCACTCTGCAGCGGAGTGTGCGCTGATATGAAACTTCCTGGCAGATTAAAACTGTGTGCCCGACCGAGACTCGAACTCGGGACCTTTGCCTTTCGCGGGCAAGTGCTCTACCAACTGAGCTACCGAAGCACGACTCACGGCCGGTACTCACAGCTATACTTCTGCCCGTATCTCGTCTCCTACCTTCTGAACTTTACAGAAGCTCTCCTGCGAAACTTGCAGAACTAGCACTCCTGAAAGAAAGGATATAGCGGAGACATGGCTTAGCCACAGCCTGGGGGATGTTTCCAGAATGAGATTTTCACTCTGCAGCGGAGTGTGCGCTGATATGAAACTTCCTGCCAGATTAAATCTGTGTGCCCGACCGAGACTAGAACTCGGGGCCTTTGCCTTTCGCGGGCAAGTGCTCTACCAACTGAGCTGCCGAAGCACGACCCACGCCCGGTACTCACAGCTTTACTTCTGCCAGTATCTCGTCTCCTACCTTTTTTTGTTTTTGCAGAGGATGCATTTCATTTAGTGTTTGTAAAAAAAAATTAATTTCTTATATATAAAAAAAAGTGGTAAGCGTGGTATTAAATAAAAAAAAAAAAAAAAAAAAAGTTGGTAGAGCACTTGCCCGCGAAAGGCAAATGTCCCGAGTTCGACTATCGGTCGGGCACACAGTTTTAATCTGGCAGGAAGTTTCATATCAGCGCACACTCCGCTGCAGAGTGAAAATCTCATTCTGGAAACATCCCCCAGGCTGTGGCTAAGCCATGTCTCCGATATATCCTTTCTTACAGGAGTGCTAGTTCTACAAGTTTCGCAGGAGACCTTCTGTAAAGTTTGGAAGGTAGGAGACGAGATACTGGCAGAAGTAAAGCTGTGAGTACCGGGCGTGAGTCGTGCTTTGGTAGCTCAGTTGGTAGAGCACTTGCCCGCGAAAGGCAAAGGTCCCGAGTTCGAGTCTCGGTCGGGCACACAGTTTTAATCTGGCAGGATGTTTCATATCAGCGCACACTCCGCTGCAGAGTGAAAATCTCTTTCTGGAAACATCCCCCAGGCTGTGGCTAAGCCATGTCTCCGCTATATCCTTTCTTTCACGAGTGCTAGTTCTGCAAGTCTCGCAGGAGAGCTTCTGTAAAGTTCAGAAGGTAGGAGACGAGATACTGGCAGAAGTAAAGCTGTGAGTACCGGGCGTGAGTCGTGCTTCGGTAGCTCAGTTGGTAGAGCACTTGCCCGCGAAAGGCAAAGGTCCTGAGTTCGAGTCTCGGTCGGGCACACAGTTTTAATCTGCCAGGATGTTTCATATCAGCGCACACTCCGCTGCAGAGTGAAAATCTCATTCTGGAAACATCCCCCAGGCTGTGGCTAAGCCGTGTCTCCGCTATATCCTTTCTTTCAGGAGTGCTTGTTTTGCAAGTTTCGCAGGAGGCTTCTGTAAAGTTTGGAAGGTAGGAGACGAGATACTGGCAGAAGTAAAGCTGTGAGTACCGGGCGTGAGTCGTGCTTCGGTAGCTCAGTTGGTAGAGCACTTGCCCGCGAAAGGCAAAGGTCCCGAGTTCGAGTCTCGGTCGGGCACACATTTTTAATCTGCCAGGAAGTTTCATATCAGCGCACACTCCGCTGCAGAGTGAAAATCTCATTCTGGAAACATCCCCCAGGCTGTGGCTAAGCCATGTCTCCGGTATATCCTTTCTTTCAGGAGTGCTATTTCTGCAAGTTTCGCAGGAGGCTTCTGTAAAGTATGGAAGGTAGGAGACGAGATACTGGCAGAAGTAAAGCTGTGAGTACCGGACGTGAGTCGTGCTTCGGTGGCTCAGTTGGTAGAGCACTTGCCCGCGAAAGGCAAATGTCCCGAGTTCGAGTCTCGGTCGGGCACACAGTTTTAATCTGCCAGGAAGTTTCATATCAGCGCACACTCCGCTGCAGAGTGAAAATCTCATTCTGGAAACATCCCCCAGGCTGTGGCTAAGCCATGTCTCCGCAATATCCTTTCTTTCAGGAGTGCTAGTTCTGCAAGGTTCGCAGGAGAGCTTCTGTAAAGTTTGGAAGGTAGGAGACGAGGTACTGGCAGAAGTAAAGCTGTGAGTACCGGGCGTGAGTCGTGCTTCGGTAGCTCAGTTGGTAGAGCACTTGCCCGCGAAAGGCAAAGGTCCCGAGTTCGAGTCTCGGTCGGGCACACAGTTTTAACCTGCCAGGAAGTTTCATATCAGCGCACACTCCGCTGCAGAGTGAAAATCTCATTCTGGAAACATCCCCCAGGCTGTGGCTAAGCCATGTCTCCGCAATATCCATTCTTTCAGGAGTGCTAGTTCTGCAAGGTTCGCAGGAGAGCTTCTGTAAAGTTTGGAAGGTAGGAGACGAGGTACTGGCAGAAGTAAAGCTGTGAGTACCGGGCGTGAGTCGTACTTCGGTAGCTCAGTTGGTAGAGCACTTGCCCGCTAAGGGCAAAGATCCCGAGTTCGAGTCTCGGTCGGGCACACAGTTTTAATCTGCCAGGAAGTTTCAATAAAGTCCGTTTTGCTCTAATGGGTATCTGGAGTGTTGAGTTCCTGTTTACAGTATGTCATTACGCTCTTTCAATGGTTGTTGGCTACAATAGACGATGATGGGAATACTAATGAATGTTAATTTGCAGAGATTTGTCAAAATAACTACTTTTTCAGACTGTTTCTCTGTTTACCTGCAAATGGTGAGGTTTTGTCGTTCTCATACCTGTCGGCAGCTGCTTCGACTGTGACTGGCACCTAACTAATTCTCTTCTAGTAGGAGCTCAGTTGATGGTCCATTAATATAACGGATAAAACAACAAGGTAAGCTACGTAATAGAGAAAATGTCTGCTGTGGTAAAATCTACACTATTGTTCCTCCAGTACCATACAATAAATTGGCGGGGTGGACTGATGCGAAAGTATGAATGTAATCTGTAAGAACCAAGCACTACTGCTTGTTGGGGCAGGACAAGAGGATAAAATACGAAGTACTCAGTCGTATGAAAAGCGATTAAAATTGTCCAGCCCTTGAACCACGAGACATTGCGAGGAGAGAAAGCACGGGGTACTTTATCACTAGCATAAAAGTTAACAGAATCCCGTACACGGCACTGCATACAACTACTCGGTACCATCTTAGATATTGCCCGGTCTTTTTCTTACTGAACGACTAGCAACATAATTCGAGCGCTAATGAATGTGAAGTCAAAGATAAATTAAGCTGCCTGAAGCCTCGCGAGCGGAAAGGCCCACGGCGGCAAACGGTGCACACAATATGCTTACCGCGGTGCGAAGAGGCCGTCTGCTCTCGAACTCATGACCGTCAAAATTATTCACGGTCGTTGAACTCGGTGAACTACTCATAACTGGGAAATCATGTCGTCTGTAGTCACTTCTGTGACCGAAGATTCGACACAATAAACTTCCGCCGACAAGACATTGGCCACATAGCCGACCTAATCAGCGCTGCGGTTACCATTAGCTCCTCTTCAGCAGTGGTCAGCGACTGGGGCCGAGGTGTTGGGACTGCTGAAGTGGCGGCTAAATCCATGAAAGCGACGGACACTCTGAAGTCCTTCGGCGGCAAGTAGCTGTGGCCTAAATTTGGAACTATTGGCTGGGTAGCCTCTGCCAATATTCGCCCTCCTGCTATATTGTAGAATTAATCAAAATAGGGCCTGAAAAATTCATCTGCCCCCTCTAGGTCGTAGTCTGGATGTTAGGCAAGGTGACGGTGATCCAAATCGTGGGGGACAATTAGTTTGATAGCGAATAATTGCAGATTAAGACAGACCTCTCTTGAAATAACATTTTTAACCATCTCTAAATCCATATTAAATGAAAGGTAATTTTCTGAATAACCAGAATCTGATGTTAAAAGTGTTGATTTAATTTACGTAGCACGCTCTCGCCTTGTCGCTCAGCCTGATCGTGCTGCAGTAGAATCCTTGTGGCCAGTCCACGGAAACTCTGCAATCTACACTCTTTGACTTTAGACTGGTGAGATGGTACAAACCGGCAGGTAACGGTATAGTGACTGATTGCACTGTTAATGTTGTTGTTGTGGTGGTCTTCAGTCCTGAGACTGGTTTGATGCAGCTCTCCATGCTACTCTATCCTGTGCAAGCTTCTTCATCTCCCAGTACGTACTTCAACCTACATCCTTCTGAATCTCTTGGTCTCCCTCTACGATTTTTACCCTCCACGCTGCCCTCCAATACTAAATTGGTGATCCCTTGATGTCTCAGAAAATGTCCTACCAACCGATCCCTTCTTCTAGTCAAGTTGTGCTACAAACTTCTCTTCTCCCCAATCCTACTCAATACCTCCTCATTAGTTATGTGATCTACCCATCTAATCTTCAGCACTCTTCTGTAGCACCACATTTAGAAAGCTTCTATTCTCTTCTTGTCCAAACTATTTATCGTCCATGATTCACTTCCATACATGGCCACACTCCATACCAATTTTAAATAGCCTTTGTTTACCTGTATTTTACCCCTGCCACCTTCAGAATTTGAAAGAGAGTA
Source organism: Schistocerca piceifrons (assembly GCF_021461385.2). NCBI lineage: Eukaryota > Metazoa > Arthropoda > Insecta > Orthoptera > Acrididae > Schistocerca > Schistocerca piceifrons. The sequence goes on along the minus strand of NC_060142.1, from coordinate 689,573,512 downwards.
TTCCAGTTAACATTGTCAAAAGCTTTCTCTAAGTCTACAAATGCTAGAAACGTAGGTTTGCCTTTTGTTACTCTTTCTTCTAATATAAGGCGTAAGGTTAGTATTGCCTCACTTGTTCCAACATTTCTGCGGAATCCAAACTGATCTTCCCTGAGGTCCGCTTCTATCAGTTTTTCCATTCGTCTGTAAAGAATTCGCGTTAGTATTTTGCAGCTGTGACTTATTAAACTGATAGTTCGGTATTTTTCACATCTGTCAACACCTGCTTTCTTTGGGATTGGAATTATTATATTCTTCTTGAAGTCTGAGGGTATTTCGCCTGTCTCATACATCTTGCTCACCAGATGGTTGAGTTTTCTCAGGACTGCCTCTCCCAAGGCTGTCAGTAGTTCTAATGGAATGTTGTCTACTCCTGGGACCTTATTTCGACTCATGTCTTTCAGTGCTCTGTCAAACTCTTCACGCAGTATCATATCTCCCTTTTCATCTTCATCTACATCCTCTTCCATTTCCATAATATTGTCCTCAAGTACATCGCCCTTGTATAGACCGCCGGCCGAAGTGGCCGTGCGGTTAAAGGCGCTGCAGTCTGGAACCGCAAGACCGCTACGGTCGCAGGTTCGAATCCTGCCCCGGGCATGGATGTTTGTAATGTCCTTAGGTTAGTTAGGTTTAACTAGTTCTAAGTTCTAGGGGACTAATGACCTCAGCAGTTGAGTCCCATAGTGCTCAGAGCCATTTGAACCATTTGAACCCTTGTATAGACCCTCTATATACTCCTTCCACATTTTTGCTTGCCCTTCTTTGCTTATAACTGGGTTTCCATCTGAGCTCTTGATACTCGTACAAGTGGTTCTCTTTTCTCCAAAGGTCTCTTTGATTTTCCTGTAGGCAGTATCTATCTTATCCCTAGTGAAATAAGCTTCTATATCCTTACATTTGTCCTCTAGCCATCCCTGCTTAGTCATTGCAGTGATAGGTGTGATAGGTGTCTAATCCAGTGGTCGGATGCGCGAGTTAATAAAGACTAGTTGAATGACAACAGGATACTGATTAATGCCATAGATGAAGTTACAATATTAAACTTGTCTCGCGGGTCAAAGCGAGGCTGGAGACCCTTATTTAGCTTCGTAGTATATGTGTGTATGCATAGAAATTATCCAGGCCCGCCAAGAAGAGTTTTGGTGGAAGCTTGTGGACGAACACGTCGCGTGATTTGTCTCACGCACCGTAGCGCTCTAAGACTGCATGATCCCTGGCAACAGTTGCGACTGGGACATCACCATGCACTACAGAAGCTCCGTGGGCGGGAAGAGCTGGAAAGTTCCAGTGTAACACCTCCATCTGATGACGAGCCCACAGTGACTCGAAAACTAGTTAATGGTAATGTAAATTGCATTAAATTTAGAAAGCGACTGCTTGTACACCATACCCAAATAAACTGCCGATTCACAGCTGCTATTCATTATCTACGAGGGTGAGTCAAATGAAAACCTTAAATTTGTAATAACAAGTCGAAATTTCGCGCCGTTATCCTGTAAGTTGGTAAGCGTGCTACAAACAGCATGCAGAATGGCCTGCAGGTGGCAGCATAGTGCAGATGCACACATACCGTCGCAGTATCAGTATAAGGATGGCCGCCCCACTTGCAACTTGCACCAGGGAAAAACAGCGTTCTGTTATTCGGTTTTTGCGTAGTGAAGGTGTGAAACCTATTGAAATTCATCGGCGAATGAAGGTTCAGTACGGTGATGCATGTTTGTCACTTCAGAAAGTCTACGAATGGAGTGGGAAGTTCGCATATGGCGTGACTTCAGTGAAAGATGCTCCTCTTCCTGGTCAGGCACAACGAGTTGTGACTCCACAGAACATTGCAGCAGTTGAAGCCATAGTGAAGAAAAACCGTAAAGTGACATTGCATGACATTGCAGCATGTTTACAGTTCAGTCATGGGTCAGCACACCACATTGTGCGTGATGTGCTCCAGTTTCACAAAATGTCTGCAAGATGGGTGCCACGGCACCTGATTCCTGAAATGAGAGAACGACGTGTTGATGCTTGTGAAGAACTTCTTCGGCGCTTTGAAGCAGAAGGTGATGGCTTGCTTGCAAGACTGGCGACGAAACCTGAGTTCACTTCCAGCAACCGGAAACGAAGAGAGCGAGCAAGGAATGGGCGTCGTTCCTCATCAGCAAAACCAAAGAAGTTTCGAACAGAACCATCAGCAGGGAAGGTTATGCTGACTCTCTTTTGGGGCGAAAATGGAATCATTTTGGAGCATTACATGTCTAGAGGGACCACTGTCACCAGTGCATCATACACAGATCTCCTGCGGCCTACAATCAAATCAAAGCAACGTGGATTGCTGTCAGTAGGTGTCCTTGTGCAACATAACAATGCAAGGCCCCTCACTGCCCCTACAACAGTTGCAACAATCACACCTTCATTTTGAGTGTCTTTCTCATCCACCATACTCACCAGACCTTGCCCTTAGTGATTTCCATATGTTTGGACCACTCAAAGACGTAATGCGAGGAAAGCAGTTCCGTTCTGATGAAGAGGTACGCCACGCGGTGCATGAGTGGTTGCGCGGACTACAAAAAGAAGTTTTTTCTAAAGGAATTTATGCACTTTGTAAGCACTAGAGGACTTGCATTGTGCGTGGGGAAGAGTATGTTGAAAAGTGATACAGTTTTGTACCACTTCTGCACCAATAATACTATTTTAAAAAATATTTAAGGGTTTCATTTGACTCACCCTCGTACAGTGGCTATATTGGTTTAATTCCCAGCCTCTAATTACCTGTCAATGCTACCTCAGGTCCGATTCTGAAATATTTTAATCAACTGCTCCATATTATTTCTCTAGGTAGTATTAAGGTCCCTGAAATCGAAAGTATCTCATTATAGACCAAGTTTAAACAGATGTGATTTTGAAGACAAATATATCCAGCCATTGACAAGGTGCACTGGGATAAATAGGCAGCCTACGTGTGTCATATCAGCTCTATTCCATTCCTCTCGACGCAGTTGCTGGTTGATACCTTCGATGTACTACAAGCTCAGATACAACGACCTACCTGAAAGAAATTTGTCTGTTGCATGCGAACCAACATCGATTTCATGATCTCTGATAATTCTAAGAGACTTCACAGACGTGGTGTATTCACTGTAAATAGAGCAGGCTTAGCCAAACGCTGCTTTGTGTGTGTGTGTGTGTGTGTGTGTGTGTGTGTGTGTGTGTGTGTGTGTGTATGTGTGTGTGTGTGCATGCCACAGAACACAAAATTTATGAAGCGCTTATCACTTGGTACGATATGGAAACAGATGTGGAAAGCAGCACACAAAAGGCCTGATGGTGAACTATGAATACGAGCATGTGCGGCACGATAACCCTAATTTTTCATTGGAAAAGCGCGATTTAGATGACACTAGTTTTTTTTATTTTTTCTGTATGAGTGGATCTCGTAATGAAGTAATAGAGCGCCTTCAGAATGCTTTTCGTGACACTGGAAAATAATATCTTCGAGAAATCTCAAACAAAGTCTAAGATTAAATTCTCGTAGTTGTTGTTCACAGTCATGTAAACCTTAGCAAAGGACAACGTGATCACCCTCTGTCTGGAAAAATTATTTCTTTGTAAAAGCAATACCGCAATTTCGACCGTGTGGTCATTATCAAGCGGAAAAGTAATTGCTCCTTAGTACAGGTCAAAACCTCAGTCGTGTGAAATGACGTGACACGGATGCTGGTTTTATTGCGTTAAGTTTCTGATAACGACTTCTTTTTGCGTCGCACTCTTCGAATTTCGTTGTAAATATGACACTCATATTCTGCTTGATTGTTGCTCATATCCGTAATGTTGGTTGAGTAAGTGACTCCTTATTTGTTTTTATTTAATAAAACCTTTAAGTTGATTTCGTCACATAGTATTACGTGGACATCTATTCCTGCCTATGAGTTTGTGTGTGAGGTGCTCCATTTAAATGAGTTGTAAGTACGTGTGTCTCAAAAAGTACGCTACAACTTCATTATGTTATACGAATAGCACCCAAGCTAATTATGAAATTGACTCTATGATTGGCTTATTTGACAGACCAAATCACAAAGTTCTTTTGTGTGTATTCCAAGTTATCATGAGTGTAGCGTAATGTCAACAAAAGGCTCAGTATGTGGAATGGTTTGTTCAGACCAAATCGAACACACAGGTTCATAGGAACTTCCAAACACGGTAGAGGAAGCAAACACCCTCGCGGACATCGAAACGCGGTGGTATAGGAAGGTTATGCAGTCAGGAAGCGCTGATGTGGAACATTATACTGGACGATATGGAACAAGAGAAGCCGACACAGAATGGATACGGTTGGCTTTCCAACGTTCTTTGCAGAAGTCCGTTCAGAGACGTCGCAGAAGGTTCAAAGCCCTAGGGCGACCTTGCACCAAGTCCTTCGGAAATGTTTATAGAGGTATCATACCGACTGGAACTGTTGCACGCACTGAAACCAGATGACAAGCCACAACGTATGCAGTTCTCTGTGGATGTGCTTCGCCGTGTACAGGGGGATGCAGATTTCCTAAGGAACCAAGCATTTTCTCATGACCAACATTCGACGCCTGTGGGAAAGTAAACAATGTTCGCATCTGAGCCATAACCAATCCACGTACTGTGACTGAAGAGGTACGTGACGGCCCGAAAGTGAATGTGTGATATTTTTAGATGGTTGATCGCATCGTAGGACCATTTTTGTCTCAGAAGAAACAATTAATTCTAACAAATACCTTGATATGCAGAAGCTGTTTGCTTTGCCACAAATGGCTGACCGCGAAGACGCAGTCGTTTCCCAACTGTATGGTGCACTGCCACGTTATATGCGACACGTTCAAAACCAAGTGTTTATAGATCGCTAAACTGACAGGGATGGAGTAGTTCTCTGGACACCTAGGTCGCCAGACACTACACCGATGGACTTCCTTCGAAAGGGTATGTCAAAAACGGAGTCTTCCAAACGCCTGTAAACCACATCAGTAACTTAAAGAACCAAAACGTTGCTACGTTGCTATAGCTGATAAGGGTATGTTGCGCCAAGCGTGGATAGAGCTTTAAAACAGATTGGTTGTTGTGTCTGTCAGCAAAGGAACACATCATGAAATTGACTCAGTGGCATAGAAACTTCGTGTGATAAGGTGCCACTTAATATGAATAACTTAATTAGTTTGGTTGCTGTAGCACATTAAAGTTGTACCGTACCTTTTGCATTGTATTGCTCTTATTTCAATTTATTTTTGTTCACTTGCGTTTTTCGTACTTTCTCGCATTTAGTGGTGAACTCCGTGTCAGAAGGTGTAAGTAGGCTGTTCAGGTTTTTTCATTGGTAACGCCACGTAGCGCTCTATATGAAAATCAATGACTGTGCTGTGTGCAGTCTGAGGCTGGTCGGCATTGTTGTAATAGTCGCTATTGTAGTGTAGGGCAGTTGGCTGTTAACAGCGCGTAGCTTTGCCCAGTTGGAGGTGAGCCGCCAGCAGTGGTGGATGTGGGGAAGTGAGATGGCGGATTTTTGAGAGCGGATGATCTGGACGTGAGTCCGTCAGAAACAGTACATTTGTAAGAATGGATGTCATGAACTGCTATATATATATTATGACTTTTGAACACTATTAAGGTAAATACATTGTTTGTTCTCTATCAAAATCTTTCATTTGCTAACTATGCCTGTCAGTAGTTAGTGCCTTCAGTAGTTTGAATCTTTTATTTAGCTGGCAGTAGTGGCGCTCGCTGTAATGCAGTAGTTCGAGTAACGAAGATTTTTGTGAGGTAAGGGATTTGTGAAAGCTATAGGTTAATGTTAGTCAGGGCCATTATTTGTAGGGATTATTGAAAGTCAGATTGCGTTGCGCTAAAAATATTGTGTGTCAGTTTAAGCACAGTCATGTACAATTTTTCTAAGGGGACGTTTCAAAGGTTGTGATAGAATTGTTATAAAAATCCGTTATGCAATTGTCACAGAACGAGTATGTATTTATGCTTTCAGTGGTACTGCTTATTACGAATGAGTGAGCTTTTAAAGGCAAACAGTACACAATCGCACGATTTCATCGGAGACTCTACTAGTGAATTCCGTATAAATAGAGGATACTCAATGATGGAGCATTCAGTACGGTGTAAGTACATTCACACTATAACACACGATCCCCTGTACAAATATGCACTTCTATGTAAAATATTTTTTCTGCGTAATAATAACTGGCACAGTATGTACGTACTCTGTTCACTGATACTACAAATTATAATCACTGGCCAGAAGAAATACCATTCAAAGCAGAAATACATACTCATTGCTTGATAAGATGTAGTGGAGCTGAATAACCATTCTGTGAAAAGTTGCTGACACGGCGTTTATAACACCCCTTCTGCTACTACTGTTGTATCATAACCTTAAAACTGGAAACAGGTTATGAATTAAAACTATTTTGTTCAAGCAACAGACCAGTGTTACCCTCTGAGAGGAATTTTGTTAGGTTGACCGTGTTGTACCTAACGGGAATGGCTTATCGAAAATGAAAGTCAAAATTACGTAAATATTTGAACAGTACGAACAAAATTTTCTCTATCTCTACTGTTTAACTGAGAAAGAAAACGGTCGCCAGCCTACTAGGCAAGAGAATGATTAACATTCTCGATTAAGAAAATAGTTATCAGTAACTATAACGGATCCACACAACCTATACTTTGTCACACGCGAGTGCAGTGAACTAATACACATACATGTGCTTATGGTAAGATTGGAACTAAGAGCAGCGGAAACAATTTGCAAAATTATAACAGCTACCGAAACACACTATTACTTTCAGGGCTTACACAAAGTGAATGGTCTTTATAACATTACTATTAATATGCACTTCTAATACACCAGAGAGACTAAAACTTAGTAAACACGAGTATACAATGTTTCACAACTGCAGCTTTCTCACTTTTACTACAGCGAAACACAATGTTGACAAAATTGCAAGAAACTGACTCACCTTCTAAAATTTACTACAGACAACAATGTGATCATTTGCTTTATAAGCCTCAGTCTTAAGAATTTTTAATTTTGAAGTTAGCAACAGCACTTTAATAAGCAGTTTTAATAGGAATATTTTCAGCAAACAACATTTACTTTAACTCACTCTCTTGCCACATTAACTTTAACTTTCTCTTTACTATGTTCAAGAGGCATCAATTAGCAAAACTCTAGGCTTTAATTTCTTTCAGTAAGGACACTCGGAAATCACTTCAGTTCAAACGGAGAGGAACCTAAGAGGTGTTATGATGAGGAGAAAAATCAAGGTAGGTACATAAATTCAGATATAAATTACCTTATATTTCAGCACATTAGCACATCCATTAAGCTGATCCTTCACTGTACATCATTATAGTATTACGTTGCAATGATTGCGCAATGTGGTGGCAACTGCATGCTGGTAGGTGGAATTGCAGGCAGAATTGCTGGACTCTGTCATTCCTTGATGGCGATGATAGAGACAAATTCCAGAAAAATTCCAGCTATTTATCCATCCATCCGAGGCCTTAGAAAGATCAGGAAAAGCCTCTCTCGAAATCAGCACAATACGCATCTTTTACATGGCAGTGCACGGTCTCGTAGCTCGTCCCCGACTCGTAGCTCGCCTCCGACTGACTATCAGTTCCACCTTTTCTACAAAGGCCAACCACAATTTGTGCGCGCTACACCGTTCCGTTCCCGAGGGGAACCACTACGCCATTTACATACAAACTAACTAAGAACCCTAAGTGAGGATCAGCAATTTACATAACAGTAACCAAATGCATTAAATAAAACAAAACATTTACACATATTGACATCTCTACAAAAAATTATTCACACAAAATTACAATTATATACATTAAGTTTTGTTCCCTCCAAATGGGACAAAGCATTTAAACGACTGCATAGAACCAAACCATGACATCAAAGTTTGTGCAAAGAAAGAAATATACAGTTTTATGTTATCGATTCAATCACACACATTTACAGAAGCTCAGCGATGTAACATTAAATGAAACAAAAGCAAAATAAATCAGTAGAGCATTAGAGCTATGGTGTTACAAGTTCTCTATTAAATGCCGGAAAGTACAACAGCCAAGCGCAAACAAAAAGCAAATAGAATTCGAGCAATGTACTTACAATCCATTCCACTCGCGTAGCCCTCTGCTTAGCTGAGTGATTACGTACTTGGCTCCCATTCAGGGGGCCCGTGTTCGATTCCAGGCTGGGTTGGAGATTTTCTCCTCTCGTGGACTGGGTGTCGTGTTGTACTCATCACCGGCGCGCGAGTCACCCAATGTGCCGTCGACTGAAATAAGACTCACACTCGGCGGCCGAAGTTTCCTGGATGGGGCCTCCCGGCCCGCAATGCCATACGATCATTTAGTATCTTTCACTCGCGCATTCGTGGACGGGAACGGAAGTATTAACACCAAGTGGCAAAACAAGCTTCTGCTTTATATGACCATTATGTTAACATTTACTTCATCTAATATTGGGGAAGTGAGCAAAAATCAACGAAAATAACGGCAACATACAATGCAATTCAAGGAGTGCAATAACTACGTGAAATCGTAATCAGTAACACAATACTTAAAATTTATGTTTTAAACGAAATCAAAACAGGTATTGACGTCTTTAAATCACGCAGTGGGAAACCGATATCATAGATTGAAAAGGCTGCAGCACTCCAAGTGGCATGGCAGTGAAACACAGTCTTGTTACTGGAAGTCCCTAAATGAATTTCACCACCGTAGCACGTTGCGTTCTAGCCGCGCAACTACCCGGCACTCCAATCGTTCAAGCGTGGGCTGAGGAGGGAAGGGACGGCTGCAGCCGGCCGTTCTAGAGCAGTGCGGCGCTCTTACTCGAATAGAGGAGAGTTGGGGGAAGTCAGAGTGCTGGCGAGAAGTCGCCGCACTCGCAGCTTGCTAGAGTGAGCGGGGAGCAAAAGTTGCCCCGAGGTCTGGCGTAGAATTTTCGAAACAGCTTGGCCACTACAATATGGACACCTATTAAATAAAATACCTTTAGAAACTTTAGGTAGCTAAGTGAGCGACTTGAGTGAGAATATGTCGTCAGGACGATTTATCCACAGGCATTGCAGTAATATCTGGTATGTATGGCTGAGGTATGACAGGATAATTAGGGGATCATGTCAGCTGCCAGTGACTTACAGTGTTACGTACAATAACTTGGATTTTGTAGATGAAACCGTTGTCTGACTTAATATATACATGATCTCCTGTCACGACAACGCCATAAACAAATAGATGGCACTTTCAGTGATCATTACTAGTCTCCACCCCAGTGGCCGCTAAGCCAGTGTGTGGTTAGGTGGATATTTTGACATAATTCTCACCCAAGCACTACTTTCGACATTCTGACATCTACAGCAGTCATATGGTCTATTGATACAAGCAACAATATTTTTTATTAACCAGGCTACTTTTACAGAAAGTTAATTATAACGTAGTGAGACACACAATTTACTGCAGCATCTGATTGCTAGAGACTTTTTGTTAAAATGGCTCTAAGCACTATGGGATTTAACATCGGAAGTCATCAGTCCCTTAGACTTAGAACTACTTAAACCTAACTAACCTAAGGACATCACACACATCCATACCCGAGGCAGGATTCGAACCTACGACCATAGCAGTAACGCGATTCCGGACTGAAGCACCTACAACCGCTCGGCCACAGCGGCCGGCAGACCTTTTGTCTCCATTACTGCTCAATCAATTTATTTATACGCAGCCTAGCAAGGAAAGTGGAGCACACAGAGGGGGACGACGAAATGGAATGAAACGTCAGGGGCTGAGAGGGTATGTGATATTATTTAATTGATCACAAAATCGAATGAAAGACCTAGATGCATCAGCTTACTCGGTTGAGAAGCGTATCATTAGGCCTTTGTATCACCTCCCGAGGCAAGCTGATCCATTACTTTTGTGAATGGCCTTTGGTATCGTGGATACCGCCACTGGAACGGATTTGACACCCATGTTGCTCCCACACATGCTCTGTAAGGATAAATGTGGCCATCTGTCTTGGCCGTTCATGCAGACATGTTACATGTGTGTACGAGCATTGTCCCACTGAAACATGGCACCATAATGCTGTCACGTGAGATAAATCATGACGACGCAGGATGTCCCTCATGTACTGTTGCACCATCACACATCCTTCAATCACCAAAACTTGTGACTGGAGGTCACTTCTCACACCATGATTTCGTCAGGAGTAACGCCACTTTGGCTCTAAGAAAAATTAAAAAAATAGCACCTCTCCCCACATCGTCGACTTACTCGCTTATGATGTTCATCTGGAGTAGTTTGGAACAGCGATTTATTGCTGAACAAAATGCGACACCATTTATATGCATTCAATCCTTCACGGTCGCAGCATCACTCCGAACGTAACCGTTTGTGTTGTGTTAATAGCAGCATACAGATAGGACGGTAATTCCCTTCTCCGGCTCATATTAACTTCAAATCAATGGTACACGGTGACACAATATGTCGCAGGCATTTGCAACTGCATTGGCGGATAGATAACAAAAAATGAGAAATAAACCTCCAGTCAGTATCAACTCTGTTGTCACCCAACCGCCAGAAGGCGAGTTCACCTTCTTCGATTTGAATATGGCTCGTCTCAACTAAAGGTCTTTTGTCATGCATTGTTGCTTTAAGCCCTTATAGCAAGTATAAATCATGAGCAACATATCAGAGACATAAACGAATTTTTGTATACAGGGTTGTCAGAAACAGCCTGAAAAGCTCAAAAGGGTGTTGCATGGGCGGCCATGCAGAGATATTTGTTAAGTAAAAAAAATTGATACATTGCGGCGTTTACGAGTTATTTAGGGTTGATGTTAGCCAATCAGTTCGTTGCTGGCGCAAATTTAAGCACTTGAACGCGTTATAATGCGATAGTGCACAAACATCTGTGGAATTGTGAGTTACTCTATGGTGAAATGCTCATTAGAATTTAGGATACATCTTTTTCGAACATGACAAGGTTAAGCTGAGTGAGAAGAAACTACGTTTGTTCGTTTTGAGGCATCCAAATCAGAATACGTTTAGCGATCTCACTTCTGGCAGGCTGCTTGAATTTGTGCATGCAATGATTTGATTCCTAACTTCAGTGCTAAATACTTTGGAAACATAGTGTAGTACCGGATTTGTTTCTTAACAATTATTTCGCAGCACAACCTCCCGTGCAACACCCTGAAAAGGTTTTGGGGCTGTTTTTGACTGTCCTGTACAAAGTAGAGTGTATATATGTATGTATGTATGTGTGTCTGGAATTACCTCCCGAAGCCCTGGCTTGATTTCAACCAAAACTGCTACAGTAACAGTGGATCTCACGAGTATCAGCACTGTGGGGATTCCAACATGCAAGGGAAGAGCAGGGATATGGGCTGAAGTGTGTTTTTCCAGGATGTGACATATAGGCTGCCCTGCAAGGCAGTCATGTTGTGCTAGTGCTAGTACAGTATCAGCCTGCCAAATCAACTTGCTTAGCATGGAAACCTAAATTTCAGGGGCAAGTAACCGTTTTCTGGAACCCTGCCCTGCATAACAGACATGTTGTATTGGAATAGTGTCAGCTTTCATTATCGACCTGCTTTGCATAGCAGACTGTAACAGTGAGTTACGGAAGTAGTACTGGTCTGCTTTACTGAAGTGTGTTACAGAGGTTAGACATGCCAATGATCATGGCCGGTGACAGGCTGAGATGAACAGAGGTGCAGATGGACAGACTGAAGAGGAGAAGGAAATGGACAGAGAGAGGAGACGAGGGGGAGATGCATCATGCAGGTGAAAGGTGTTGAGGAGCAGTGGGCAGGTGGAAAACGAATAGGGGGTGGTAGAGATGGAAAGAGAGAAATGGAGGATATGGTCTGAGGAGGGTGGGGAGGAAGAAACTGTCAGAGAGGGAGGATGGAGGAAACTGCCAAAGAAAAGGGAGGAGGAGATGCAGAGACAGAGTAGCAAGGAGGGGATAGAAAAACAGAAGTGGGGGGGAATGAGGTGGACAGACAGAGGGTGGAAAAAGTGGAAACAGAGAGGGGGAGAAGGAAATGTGTTCGTTTGTCAAACACATAAATGAGTTTAGGCATGGGAAAAAGGCTAGTAATTTAATATATGACAGTATTAAGAGAATAAGCATTAAAAATACGATACTGTACGATAATGATGTCGGCTAGAACAAAGGTTTAATCTCCATTATAAGTGCATTCAAATCACGCAAAAAATTCTTCCGAATAGTGACCTGGCATATGATGTCACTGAAGAAGATGCAAGTACAGGAAATCAAAGTGGTTAAATTTGCAGTGGAAGCAGAACATTCGTAGGCAGGTAAGTAATGAATGTAGATTAAGCACATAGTGCTATGAATCAGATTACGTAAACTTCAACAAAATTCTAAATTTTAATTAGTCTGTATAATTCTATGTGCAGTCAAAAATTCACCGTGGATAAAATGTTGGATCACTGTTAGACCAACTATGAGTACGCCCATGAGCAGTCAGAGCCCGAAAATATTTCAAAATTTCAAATCCCCGACTAACTCTTAAGGCCAAGTGGCTCTCCATCAGCACAGACCTTAGCAAAACCAATATCACCGACCAAGAGACGCAGACCACGAATTGTGCTTTGCTGCCGATTTTAAAACTAGGTCAAGTTGCCCATTTCTTGGCTCAGTGTTGCAACTCAGAACTGGACGACCACTCGTAAGGTAATAGATATGACAACCTTAATAAATTTGGAACATACTCTTTGTCAGTTAACAATCCGAAATTGCACTATCCCACAGGTCAATAACTCGATTTATTTAAATTTCATCAATCTCATATGAGATTTCAGGAACCTAGTCAAATTGACGACTTCATTCAACTTGGCACTGCAGTTCTACGTTATTCAAACCGTTACTAAGATTATCATTAACTAAATCACGATTTTGGGATGAGCTTCTCGTACTAATGATGATCATAACAATTCTTGCGTTTCTTCACTATTATATACATTATTCAATAAATTGTTTGTAACTAATTGCATATCTGTTTTTTAATAATGGAAAATGGTCATCCTCTTGCTGAGATCAAGATCTACCTAGCAGTCTGTCGTAAGCATACACTATGTGATGAAAAATACCTGGTCATCCCCAAAAACACGAGTTTCTCATATTAGGTGTATTGTGCTGACACCTACTGCCAGGTACTCCATGTCAGCGACCTCAACAGTCATTAGACATTGTGAGAGAGCAGAATGGGGCGCTCCGAGGAACTCATGGACTTCGAACGTGGTCAGGTGATGGGGTGTCACTTGTGTCATACTTTTGTACGTGAGATTTCCACACTCCTAAACATCCCTAGGTCCACCGTTTCCGATGTGATAGTGAAGTAGGAAAGTGAAGGGACATGTACAGCACAAAAGCGTACAGGCCGACCTCGTCTGTTGACTGACAGAGACCGCCGAGAGTTGAAGAGGGTCATAATGTGTAACAGGCAGACCTCTATACAGACCATCACAATGGAATTCCAAACTGCATGAGGGTCCACTACAAATACTATGACAGTTAGGTGGGATGAGAGAAAACTTGGATTTCATGGTCGAGCGGCAGATTATGAGCCACACATGACGCCGGTAAATGCCAAACTATGCCTCGCTTGATGTAAGGAGCGTGAACATTGGACGATTGAACAGTTGGAAAACGTTGTGTGGAGTGAGGAATCACGGTACACAAAGTGGTGACCCGATGGCAGGGTGTGGGTATCCCGAATTCCCGGTAAACGTCATCTGCCAGCTTGTCTACTGCCAACAGTAACATTCGGAGGCGGTCGTGTTACGGTGTGGTCGTGTTTTTCATGGAGGGAACTTGCACCTCTCGTTGTTTAGCGTGGCACTATCACAGCACAGGCCTACATTGTTGTTTTAAGTGCCTTCTTGGCCCCCACTGTTGAAGAGCAATTCAGGGATAACGACTGCATCTTTCAACAAAATCGAACACCTGTGCATAATGTACGGCGCGTGGACTGGCAGGCGCAGAGGCCTGACCTCAATCCTATAGAATACCTTTGGGATGTTTTGGAACGCCGACTTCTTGCCAGGCCTCACCGACCGACATCGGTACCTCCCATCAGTGCAGCACTCCGTGAAGAATGGGCTGCCAATTCCAAAGAAACTTCCCAGCACCTGATTGAATGTATGGCTGCGAGAGTGGATGCTGTCAAAGAGGCTATGGGTGGGCCAACGCCATATTGAATTCCAGCATTACCGGTGGAGGGCGCCACGAACTTGTAAGTCATTTTCAGTCAGGCGTCGTGATACTTAAGATCACATAGTGTATATTGAGTATCTGTGTCACTTGTTATTCATTTTCTAGACAGTATTTAGTATTAATGGTAATAACGTTTGTTATCAATGATTTAATATATATGGTATAAATTTCAATGATCCCGTCTCACTGTCGCAGGTTGACACCATCTTAAGAATTTACGATGGATGTCTAGAAATTGTTTTCATGTTTTCAGTGACTATTTTGAGTTTCAGTTTTCCGTTTTTGCCTAGTTTCTGGGCTCATTGCTTCACAGCCTGAAGCATGTGGCAGGAACCGCCGTCCCCTACCAATTCGGGGTTTTAGAAGTCACCAGGCCGCTGTGGCTGGGCGAGCAGCTGCATGCCTGCGGTTGCAGCTTGCTGCAATAACTGTGGTGTGCTGCCCTGTGTCCGCTGACTTAAGTGGCCTGACCACTACATGGCAGTCTGCGATCCGTATATCGCTCAAACAATTATCCTATTTTCTTCCTTTTTTTCTTAATAAGTATTGCTTACAAGACCTACTGGTCGTAGTGTCACAGAGTCCCGTACATGTTATTGGATGGTAGGTGTGGATGGGATTACGAGGTGTTCGGTGCACAGTATAACGATCCTCAGACGGTGTCGAGTGGAAACTTGTTATCTACTCTCAGGATCCATGGGGCCCACCCTCAGGCCATTGTTATATTCGAATGCACCACAAATTTAGATATTGCGTGATTCGACCAGCCCGCCAAACGGGGTGCACCAAGAGGCCCCTTTCAAACCCTGCCAAATGCCGATAATGCCGTCGCACACGAGTTCGCAGCACCGCCTTGTTCTGCACAGTGATCTCCCAATATCTGACACTGTTTACCCCCTTACATACAGGCACAGGCACTGTGTTAATTAAACTTTAAGTTTTGTCTTCATTCGTAGCATCATATCTAAAAAGTGAATAGCACATTTCGATAGTTAAAACAACCTTATATGTAGAGCCGAGTAATAAAATGTAGCCGACCGGAGTGGCCGAGCGGTTCTAGGCGCGACAGTCTGGAGCCACGCGACCGCTACGGTCGCAGGTTCGAATGCTGCCCCGGGCATGGATGTGTGAGATGTCCTTAGATTAGTTAGGTTAAAGTAGTTCTAAGTTCTAGGGGACTGATGACCTCAAAAGTTAAGTCCCATAGTGCTCAGAGCCATTTGAAGCATTTTGAATAAAATTTATATATGGCAGAGAGAAATTCATTGGCAGAAATAAAGAGGAAAAACGTTTGCATAGATCTTAAATGTGGAAGATGACGGAAATGATAGAAGTGAATCAGACTAGCAAATAATAAATGATATCTAAGAATAAGAGATGGATGAAGGATAGTGGGAAAGGTAAGATATCGGAAATCATTTTAACTAGAAGATACGACGCGAAGGAATTACCCTCAACGAAGAGTCGTTGAAGGAAAAATAGACAGAGAGAGAGAGGGGGGGTACAAGAACATGACTTGGAATCGTGGACGTTATTAAAAATACACAAATTTAGCAGCAGGATAATGATATGTCGCTGTATAGGCGAAAGTGGAGAACGTCAGATCGATACTTTCCCTAACACAAATATGCCAAATAACACAGCAGAACAATTGCTACTTTGAGTGAGAACTTCCAGAAGATCATCTCTCTAGTTCTTTAATTTGGAAGCAGTACACAACTTCTGGTTAGTTCATTCCATAGTCAGCTTTTTGGTGCAAATGCCCTATCTCTGCAGTAGCAGGTCAAACTATTCCAGTCCAGACACCTAGTTTCTTACACAAGGCGATACTTACGATACTTTAATTAGTATGAGTTAAAATATTAACTTCAAAATGAATAGTTTTCTTACACACTGTATAGATTCTATATTCATGTAGGTAATTTTAAAAGCTATCATTTGATTTGTATGACGTTAGGACTGCACTTAATTTTTGTTTCATTATATGATGGTAAAGTTGGTTTTTTATGTCTCTAGCACTATTATACTCTTGCTCAGTATTTATCTTACAAACATGATTTGCTTAAAAAAATAACCGGAACTCCGCAATGGATGGGTATTAATTTTATTGTTGCCACTAAGTTAGACAATTAACTATTAAATGACGTAATGTCACCATTTCGATGTATAGCTCGACTGAAGCAATCCCTGTGACCCTAAAATCTCCCTAAAGGTATCTTAAGTCAGGGAGTTGAAGGCTGACGTACAGTGCCTGTGAGGTGTGTCACGAGTGAAGCTGTCAGTATGACAGAATTCTTAACATAGATCTCAGCCATGCCTATAAGCTTCGCAGTGTCAGAAGTAATATTGGTTTTTATTGTAAAGTAGTCAATAAACTGTAATGTTATTGTACAAAGCTTACCATAAAAAGATGAGGTAACGAACCTCAGACCTAAAGCGATTCCTTAAACTTCTGTCTCCAGAGGAGTTAATAACGATTAGCAGCAAAAATAGGAGCTGTATAAAACAAAATTACAGTTTGACATAATACGTGTGGAAGCACAACAGTGATCGTAAAATTTGTAATGAACTAATGAGCGATCAACAGAACTCAAGTAGATATTAACCTCATCCCAGCCACGTAGCGGATAGTAGATCTGAGACCGGGAGTCAATCAGACAGTGCTCTGCTTTTACTGAAGCTAACTAGCGACGCTGAACCGTGAGTACACTTATACAGTACACTTATTTCTTGTTGTGATGTTCAGTCTGTGACAGGACGTCTGTAAGCTGAAGACTGAGTATGGCTCAAACGTTTATGACCCTCTTACGTAATGTCTGGGTTTCTTAAGCGTTTTCCACACTGTGATTATGGCACTGTATTAATTAATGGAAGACGTGACCTATCAAGCGCAGAAACAGTAGCGTAGTGCTTCGTAGCTGTGTGCTAGTCAGTTTATTACTTTTTCTTTGGGGGGAGGGTCATCAGTCTTCTGACTGGTTTGATTAGGCCCACCACGAATTCCTCACCGGTGACAACCCCTCCATCTCACAGTAGCACTTGCAACCTACGTCCTCAGTTATTGTCTGGATGTATTCCAATCTCTGTCTTCCTCTACAGTTTCTGCCCTCTAGTACTATACAAGTCATTCTGCGGTGTCTTAACAGATGTCCTATAATCCTATCCCTCCTCCTTGTCAGTGTTTTCCGTATATTCCTCTCCTGTCTGATTCTGCATACAGCCACGTCATTCCTTACCTTATCAGACCGTCTAATTTTCAACATTCGGCTCTGGCACCACATCTGAAATGCTTCTATTCTGTTCTGTTCCGGTTTTCTCGTAGTCCAAGTTTCACTACCATACAATGCTGTACTCCAGATCTACATTCTCAGAAATTTCTTCCCCAAATTAAGGCCTATGTTCGATACTAGTAGACTTCTCTTGGTCAGGAATGTCCTTATTGCTAACGCTAGTCTACTTTTTGTGTCCTCCTTGCTCCGTCCGTCATTTATTATTTTACTACCTAAGCAGCAAAATTCCTTAATTTCATCTACTTCGTGACCTTCAACCCTGATGTTAAGTTTCTCGCTTTCTTCATTTCTGATACTTCTCATTACTTTCGTCTTTCTTCGATTTACTCTCAATCCATATTCTGTACTCATTAGACTATTCAGTCCATTCACCAGATCATGTAATTCTGCTTCACTTTCACCCAGGATAGAAATGTCATCAGCGAATCGCATCATTGATATCCTTTCACCTTGAATTTTAATTCCACTCCTGAACCTTTCTTTTATTTTCATCACTGCTTCATCGATGTACAGACTGAACAGTATGGGCGAAGTACTACATCCCTGTCTTACATCCTTCTTAATCCGAGCACATCGTTGTTGATCGTGCACTCTTACTATTCCCTCTTTGCTCTCGTACATATTGTATATTACCTGTCTCTCCCTATAGCTTACCCCGTATTTTTCTCAGAATTTCGAACATCCTGCACCATTTTACATTGTCGAGCGCTTTTTCCACGTCGACAAATCCTATGAACTTGTCTTGAATTTTCTCCAGTCTTGCGTCCATTATCAACCGCAACGACAGAATTGCCTCACTCGTGCTTTTAACTTTTCTAAGGCCAGCTACTCGTAGCAAATGTTAAAGCTAAACAGTGACCTGATCCTCAACAGTCCTCTTCGTATTGTTTTTGTCGCTGGCAACTCGTCAGGAATTGTTTTATTTCCGAATGTGGAACTGAATGAAATTGCATGTTCATATACACTCCTGGAAATTGAAATAAGAACACCGTGAATTCATTGTCCCAGGAAGGGGAAACTTTATTGACACATTCCTGGGGTCAGATACATCACATGAGGCACGTAGACACAGGCAACAGAGCATGCACAATGTCGGCACTAGTACAGTGTATATCCACCTTTCGCAGCAATGCAGGCTGCTATTCTCCCATGGAGACGATCGTAAAGATGCTGGATGTAGTCCTGTGGAACGGCTTGCCATGCCATTTCCACCTGGCGCCTCAGTTGGACCAGCGTTCGTGCTGGACGTGCAGACCACGTGAGACGACGCTTCATCCAGTCCCAAACATGCTCAATGGGGGACAGATCCGGAGATCTTGCTGGCCAGGGTAGTTGACTTACACCTTCTAGAGCACGTTGGGTGGCACGGGATACATGCGGACGTGCATTGTCCTGTTGGAACAGCAAGTTCCCTTGCCGGTCTAGGAATGGTAGAACGATGGGTTCGATGACGGTTTGGATGTACCGTGCACTATTCAGTGTCCCCTCGACGATCACCAGTGGTGTACGGCCAGTGTAGGAGATCGCTCCCCACACCATGATGCCGGGTGTTGGCCCTGTGTGCCTCGGTCGTATGCAGTCCTGATTGTGGTGCTCAACTGCACGGCGCCAAACACGCATACGACCATCATTGGCACCAAGGCAGAAGCGACTCTCATTGCTGAAGACGACACGTCTCCATTCGTCCCTCCATTCACGCCTGTCGCCACACCACTGGAGGCGGGCTGCACGATGTTGGGGCGTGAGCGGAAGACGGCCTAACGGTGTGCGGCACCGTAGCCCAGCTTCATGGAGACGGTTGCGAATGGTCCTCGCCGATACCCCAGGAGCAACAGTGTCCCTAATTTGCTGGGAAGTGGCGGTGCGGTCCCCTACGGCACTGCGTAGGATCCTACGGTCTTGGCGTGCATCCGTGCGTCGCTGCGGTCAGGTCCCAGGTCGACGGGCACGTGCACCTTCCGCCGACCACCGGCGACAACATCGATGTACTGTGGAGACCTCACGCCCCACGTGTTGAGCAATTCGGCGGTACGTCCACCCGGCCTCCCGCATGCCCACTATACGCCCTCGCTCAAAGTCCGTCAACTGCACATACGGTTCACGTCCACGCTGTCGCGGCATGCTACCAGTGTTAAAGACTGCGATGGAGCTCCGTATGCCACGGCAAACTGGCTGACACTGACGGCGGCGGTGCACAAATGCTGCGCAGCTAGCGCCATTCGACGGCCAACACCGCGGTTCCTGGTGTGTCCGCTGTGCCGTGCGTGTGATCATTGCTTGTACAGCCCTCTCGCAGTGTCCGGAGCAAGTGTGGTGGGTCTGACACACCGGTGTCAATGTGTTCTTTTTTCCATTTCCAGGAGTGTTTATCATATAGTTCATTTACGTCACAACAGATCACAGTCATAAGAAAAATGCTACATTCTCAGTAGAATTTGATAAAGGCACCCTCTGGCAACATCTCGATAAGCAGTTATTTAAGGCAACCTGTGCAAAAGCAAATCTGTTAATCTGACAAGAAGATGGGGGAAAACTGAAAATAAACCGCGCGAATACTGAGTGATAATCGTGAAATGAGGTACTAAAGGACAGAACTGATGACGGCAATACGTAGTATTAAGGAAGACAGTACCACACATCTGTTATGGAGTTTGCAAACGAACGTTTCACGACTTGCGAGATAACTTGTTAGAGTGGAGCTCCAAGATGTGAAAATTTCTTCGCAGTTGACGTCGTAAGCTGAAGATCTGTGATCGAGAACTAAGAAAAAGTCCTGCTTGGAAGTTCAGCAAGGCGACCGGGAGGAGGGAAGAGTAAGATAAATCGTGATTTTTCCGAGCGAAAGTGCCTGTCAAGGAAGCCTTGCTTTATCGCGGTTTCCTTTAGTCAGAGTGACTGGATTCTGTTTCTTGCGAGTTCAGACCGCTAAAAATGCGTCTCTGAGAACGCAGGTCCCCTTGCCTGGGCTATATCTAATTTGATTAGCCAGCGAAAGTCTTTCAAACAGTTTCCTTGGAAAAAGTCGTTCCTCGCCCCTTTCTCCAGCCAATAAAGGAGCTTGTTATCGGCCTTACAGTGCTCTCAGTCTCTCTGGGAAAGGATCCAGATGAACCAAGGTCCATCTTTCTTATGTTCTTAAGTAAAGATATTTGTTCGAGAGTCGCACGTTCAGTGGCGTCCCACCATTTCCAAAGAGTCTAGGCTTTCTTTTCACCTGCATGATAGTGATCTCTGGCGTCAGTCCCAAAAGTCGTATCTATGTGCAGCAGACAATGGCGCTTTCTGCTAAGGTTTTCCCTCACTACGAGGTGCATTCAGGTTCTAAGGCCTCCGATTTTTTTTCTCCGGACTGGAAAGATATAGAAACATGCGCATTGTTTTAAAATGAGGCCGCGTTCATTGTCAATACATCCCAGAGATGGCAGCACCGTACGGCAGATGGAATTTTACCGCCAGCGGCGAGAATGAGAATTGTTTTAAATACTTAAAATGGCGACGTTTTCCTTACTTGGACAGCGTGCAATCATTAGTTTTCTGAATTTACGTGGTGTGAAACCAATTGAAATTCACCGACAGTTGAAGGAGACATGTGGTGATGGAGTTATGGATGTGTCGAAAGTGCGTTCGTGGGTGCGACAGTTTAATGAAGGCAGAACATCATGTGACAACAAACCGAAACAACATCGGGCTTGCACAAGCCGGTCTGACGACGTGATCGAGAAAGTGGAGAGAATAGTTTTGGGGGATCGCCGAATGACTGTTGAACTGCTCACCTCCAGAGTTGGCATTTCTGTGGGTTCTGTGCACACAATCCTGCATGACGACCTGAAAATGCGAAAAGTGTCATCCAGGTGGGTGCCACGAATGCTGACGGACGACCACATGGCTGCCCGTGTGGCACGTTGCCAAGCATAGTTGACGCGCAACGACAGCACGAATGGGACTTTCTTTTCGTCGGTTGTGACAATGGATGAGATGTGGATGCCATTTTTCAATCCAGAAACAAAGCGCCATTCAGCTCAATGGAAGTACACAGATTCACCACAACCAAAAAACTTTCTGGTAACCGCCAGTGCTGAAAAAATGATGGTGTCCATGTTCTGGGACAGCGAGGGCGTAATCCTTACCCATTGCGTTCCAAAGGGCACTACGGTAACAAGTGCCTCCTACGAAAATGTTTTGAAGAACAAATTCCTTCCTGCACTGCAACAAAAACGTCCGGGAAGGGCTGCGCGTGTGCTGTTTCACCAAGACAACGCACCCGCACATCGAGCTAACGTTACTCAACAGTTTCTTTGTGATAACAACGTCCCGTCGACAAAAAAATGGCTCTGAGCACTATACGACTTAACTTCTGAGGTCATCAGTCGCCTAGAACTTAGAACTAATTAAACCTAATTAACCTAAGGACATCAGACACATTCATGCCCGAGGCAGGATTCGAACCTGCGACCGTAGCGGTCGCTCGGCTCCAGACTGTAGCGCCTAGAACCGCACGGTCTCCCGTCGACAACGAGGTCATTAGAGACGGAGCGAAAGCTTAGATTAGGGAAAGATAATGAAGGATATCGGCCGTGCCCTTTCAAAGGAACCATCCTGGCATTTGACTGAAGCGATTTAGGGAAATCACGGAAAACCTAAATCAGAATGGCCGGACGCGGGTTTGAGCCGTCGTCCTTCCGAATGCGAGTCCAGTTCCATCCAAGAAACACCACCACATTCTTAAGATAAAAAAATAATATATCGGCATATCAAGGAATAATTATTGTTTTTATAGTTACATGTATGCAGTTCACTTTGAAAAGCTCGCTGTTTGGGTTCTCACACTCGCCCGCAGATTTTACTCTCTTCGAAAGTTCATGTCCTCCCTGCAATCCCAACAGATGGCAATACTGTCGTATGTTCCAGATTGTTTCTCTTGCTATCTCCATCGTTCGCTGTGTGAAAAAAGGAAATAAAACCTATACTAGCCTCTAATTCTTCGTTACTTAACTCATTTAAAACATCTTGCTGAAATTATTCACCATATTTGTGCTGCGGGAAATTATCTGTACTTCATGGGATACAAAGAACACACTGCTTGTAAACAAATTTCTCTTGAAAGATTATACACGAAACAGTGGTACCTGACAACCTACAGGATTTTATTGTATCATGGTATAGGAAACATTTCCATGGCAAATCTAGAAAGTCTGTTATTGTTCATGGTAGGAAAGAAATGCTAAGAGATGTTGGAAAGTCAAGTTCTATTGAGGTCTCTTTGGGGCCTCAAACTGAACGAACAAGCATCGTACGTCCCTGAATGCGTTTAGTAGTCTTCCAAAGCCAAACAATTAACTACAGCCAGTTATCCTGAAAATGTATGGAACTGGCCAGTTCAGTCAATTCCCACAGAAGGCACCAAAAGGGTTTACAACATGAACCGACAAACTATGTCTCGAATTTGCTCTTATGTATCTATGGACAGTACACTATATGATAACCAATTGTTGTCGAATGTGCTGTCATCTTCACCTTTACGCTTGAGAATATAGTTGGCCGTTTGCTCACAAGGACATGAACGTAACCAGAAATAGTTGTTAAACACTATCTACCAGTGTTAGCCAACCACAGTACTCAGTTGCTACCAACGTTAAAGAAAACTTTACCATTAACTCCTTAAAGCTGGCTTCATTCGTCGGCGATCCTCTGATCTAGTTAGTGTGTTAATGGATTAAATTTAGATTTATCCCACTGATAATTCAGAGACAGCCTTCGCTACTCTGTCAATGAGTAATCGTACGCTTCACAGGTCTCCATGACGTTTTTTATTGGTCACTATGAAACAAATGTTCTGTGCAATAGACGACTTTTAGTCGATATGAGTATCCAGTTTTGATATTTCCATTGCTGTCTAATTAAGGATAGGTTAGGATATGCAGATTTATTTAGTCACTTTTTCTCAATATAATCGTTCACCAGCCGTATCTAAAAAAAATGTTAGGAAATAGAACCATTGGTTGATGAGGTGGAGAACACGTGCCTTACGCTATCGTAAAGTACCCCTTGAAAAAAGAGATGCAGAATTAAGCATTAACAGGTTTTCTGGGTGTATAAAGTGGGATACACCTCGACGTATTGCTTGTATACAGTGCAGAAATTTTGTGCAGTGTACAATGCCTAGATCTCTGTGAAAGGACCAAGCAGAGACGTAGTCTTGATCAGAGGGTGTAAGATGGCTACTACCTGTTTCTAATTACGGATTAGAATTAGGTTAGAAAGAAGACTCCCTCAATCTCGAAGAAGTGTAGAGGAAATATGAAGCAAAATTCTTGCCAGGCTGTCAAGGCCCAAGGGATGTCTACCACCCGCCGTGCCATACTCTGAATGCGGTATGGAGCGGCATGTGGTCAGCTGAGCACGTAGCCTTCCGGTCGTTTTACATACTTTCCGGACCATGGAGTAGGTAATACTCGGTCAAGTAGCTCCTCAGTTGGCATCAAGAGAGTGTGTGCACTCCGTGCCAGTCCTCCAAACAAGGGAAAATTTTTGGCAGTACCATGAATTCAACACTCCGCATGACAGCTTATCTACGTCTACCACTCATCCAACGAGTCAGGCAGAAGAAATGTAACATGTGCCCAAAAAACAGCAGACTAATTCTATATGTAAAAATTTTTAATAACTATCGTAATTGCAGTTCATATAAAACAGTACAGCTATATGAGTACACAATTGCCATTGGCACTGACACACCGATCCCAGCTCATAAGAAGACGGTAGAAACTCCTGAGTAGCAGACAGACCAGTTGTCCACCGTGCACAGCATCTCATTGTCGCAGGTGAAACTCTGACGTTTCAGAGGTTCTTGTAACTGGGCGAAGATATGCGAGTCACATGGAGAGATATTACGACTGTAAGGTGGATGTTCCAGACTTCCCATAGAATTTTTTTCAACGATCTGGTCTTCTTGGCCACACATCCCGCCTCGTAACGCTGGCACTGGGACACTGCTCTCTGTACACTTCTCATCTTGCTATTAATTTTTGAAGCTGGCCTGGATGCATCCCATATGCAAGAAAAAGAGCAAACAGCCCTCAAGAAATGAGGAAATTGCCTCACCTGAACTTGCACTATATCCAGGCGACACGTTCGACAGAAGGTGGTGTAGGCGGACGAGTTTGAGAGAGTTAGCACCGTGAGACTGCAGGAGACTGGGTGGTCCATCATCGTATTATCAGTGTACTGCATGTCACGGGAGTCGTACAGACACCACCACTGCCCGTTGTTGGCGCCAATGAATACAGAAAGATTGACATGTACTACATATACACGTATCACAACGAGGGAGCACCGAAGGATTGTCTGCCACTCGTGAGTAGATCTACAGTCAATGATAGGGACCATTCTGCAGGCTGTCGTACCTTCTATGAATGCTAGTACCACCAGGTAGTAGCCATCTTACACCCTCTGATCAAGACTAGTCTCTTCTTGGTCCTTTCAAAAAACCTAGGCATTGTACACTGCACAAAATTTCTTCAGTGTATACAAGCAATACGTCGAGGTGTATCCTAGTACCACTGGCAGACAGCTGAATGTCGCAGGACTCGCCGCACACCGTCCGTTATGACACGTAACACACCCCACAGTGTCGCGCCCGACTCGGCTTGAGTTAGCGACGACGAACGTGGGGCCGTTCGACAAGCAGGAGGTCATCTTTCTTGGATGTGACGACCGCCAGGTCTCTCCCTGGAGGTGCAGCGGAGAGCGCAACGAAGAGCTGCTTGTGGTCTCCCATCACACGATCTGCCATTCTGTTGGTGTTGGTGTGGGGAGCTTTATCCTATGGTGCCCATTCACCAGGAATGGGCCTGACGGTGTCTCTGACAGCTCTTTCTGTCAACAAAGGTAGCAATCTGCCTTGTCCTTCAGCGTGCAATGGACCAAAGTGTCGGGTCAGAAAACGTCTTCCAGACTGCTTCCGGCCACGCTCCTCGTGGTCCGAGACTCGACACCGTAGGTCTGCAAAAGGCAGACACTGGGGCCTGCAAGAAAGCTGCGAAAACTACAGCTGGCCGACGGCACAACTGAGTGTTGCTAAAGCGCGCTGCCTTCAAGCAACATACTTCACCTACAATCTTCGCCGCCACACCGATACGAAGAAGCTGTGGATCGAGGCTGGGCTGCGCCGACTAGACGGTGAAGAGAAGCTGTAACTGCGCTAGCGTGAAGAGTATTTAAGACGGTTCCTACACTCTGTCAACCTTGCCCACGTCACTGTGATGGATGGTTGTCTCTGTATCAGCACAGCTACAAAAATTTCTATTGGATGTTCCAAACCATTTGAAAAGCTCTAACTGTGAGAACGTTTATGTATTCCTTGTATATGGGTACCCATAGTCTGTGATTCGTATTTGTAGATATATACATGTGTGCATCGTCTTTCAGTGAACAGAGTCCCCTAAAGTGTCATGCTTCAATGAAATAAATTCGGCGTCGCTTCGTCCACAGATACGTCGTTTGCAAACTGGTGATCAAGCTGAGTTTTCTTCCTGCAAACCGTGGGTTATGGATGATGAAGCTGCCCCTGTGGGCTCTACTGCACACCAGCACTGCCTTCCTTGCGAGTAACAATTCTCATTGTTTCGCCACATTTTTGACACTGTCACAATGGGTTGAAGGCACTGAGGAGGGGCTATGTGTACTACTTTATAATAATATCATTCAAATCCATAACGTCCAAGGCGTCGAAATTCACACGCAACTTCGCCACAAAAAAAAAAAAAAAAAAAAAAAAAAAATCTAGGAAGGTCATTATTTTCACCCAAAATATAGCAACTGCTCTTGTTTACATCATCTGTGTCAATATTTGCGATCGGCTACTTAAGAAACACCTCATGACACAATGTCAACTTCGGTTGCTCCTTGTGACGTTACACATTGCTTCAGATGTGTGTTAGCTAACTACGAAGCGTTACGGATGCTTATACAACTGCACATTTGTATCAGAGTTTACTTTATTTATTTATTTGCTATTTTCGTTTAGTCTGTTATCTAGATACGAGAAAACTCCAAACGTTGCACACGAATTTTCGCATAGCACATAATATTTCAATCTAATTCCACAGGTCCGCAGCTCGTGGTCGTGCGGTAGCGTTCTCGCTTCCCACGCCCGGGTTCCCGGGTTCGATTCCCGGCGGGGTCAGGGATTTTCTCTGCCTCGTGATGACTGGGTGTTGTGTGATGTCCTTAGGTTAGTTAGGTTTAAGTAGTTCTAAGTTCTAGGGGACTGATGACCATAGATGTTAAGTCCCATAGTGCTCAGAGCCATTTCAGCCATTTCATTTCCACAGGTGCTGGTGGAACTAGAATTATGTTTTTTAAAGGGAAAAACGTACGTGAAATATCTGCATTAGAAAAAACTAATAATTTAACGAATCTACATGGTAGCATTTGGCCACCTGGCTGACAGACATATGTTCATTCAGAATCCGGAAGACACGTACTACTGCACTACGCTACTGCACTACACTACTGCACTACACTACTGCAAGAACGTATCACCGTGAAGATAACCATGTTGTCGAGATAAAGTCCACCATACAAGCAGAAATTCACATTTTCAATTAGTTCACAACTCTCCCTTGCCTTGTGGAAATAGATTTTTCAAAGTCACAAGACGTTCGACACGACAGGAGCAAGAGTGGCAGTAAATCGTGATTTGAGCTTGTTTGCACGGGTAGCATTTCTGGCGACGAGAAACATCCTGCACATCAATTAGAGCTTAGAGCTTGCTCAAAGTACCCATACAAAATGGGTAAATTTGTATGACACGAGGACGGTGGCCATTTAATAGGAACTACCAGATGCACTTGGTAATGTGTTAGGGTTTGTAAAAATTTAAAAAAGAAATTGCAGAACAAAGAAAGAGTATGAGTACGAACTGTATTCCTAAAATTAAATTAGTTCTGTAACGTTTGCTAACTGTAATCGTAAATAAATAAACATAAAGAAAGTTCAGAAGGAACACATTACATTTATAAAACTCTTCAGGACTCTAAACGCAAATACATAGAAAATAATGGATAATAAAACTACCAACTTCCAAGCTCACATAAACCTCGAGATACATTAAGGATCCGTCCGTCGGCAGTTCTCAGCCGAATTATCATTTTATTTTTCTACCTAAACCACAACTTGAGTTACGTTACCATGTACCAAATGAAACTACTGACACCTATTTCCACTTAAAAATGCGTAAGTATTGTACGTAACAGAAACAGAACTGCCAATAAGTGGCAAAAGCAGAAAGTAAAGGAAAGGTTTTAGTATCTTTATGTCACTACAAACAAGATCGGGTCTAGTTTAGCAGGGGATACAACCCGTCAGCTTTGACCAATGACGTCAGAAATGTCCAGAGAGCATGTATTACGAAGATGAAAAATCTGAGAAGAATGTTCAGAAACAAAGGAATGAAAGAGAGAAAAACTGTACTTCACATATATAAGGGCCAGTAGTATTTTCACGTTAACGATGTCGTATATTTGTATCTTAGTATTTCTCCGCAAAATACAATGGAAAGAAATGAATGAAATATATTACTAGCAAAGAATACATGACGTTACATGTATGTCAGTTGTACCTCGAAACTCTTTCGAACTGTATTGCGTAAGTGCAGTTCGGGATACAAGTTCAGCGTACGTCGATTTCTTAGTTTCGACTAGCATTACTGTCCTGTTGTTCACTTGAACTATGTATCCCCTGCTTCACGAAACCGTAAGTGAAACACCGGATGCAAATCAAAAGCTCATTCGAAGTGTGTTGCTTAAGTACAGTACGGAATACGAGTTTGTCGTAAGTAGATTTCTTAGTTTCGACTAGCATTGCTGTCCTGTTGTTCACTTGAACGACGTATCCTCCACTTCAGTAAACTCTAAATGGAACACGGGATACAAATTGTAGATGCGTTGTTTATTTCATCTCCGCTATTGGTAATAGTCTTTACTTACGTACATATCAGTACTATTGATGACAGAAGGTCCTACATATGTAATACATGTGTACCAGACTTCTGTTGACCTCCATGTATGTACACTGGTAACGAAAAGGTGGAAATAGACGTACGTTACATTTGCAACTTGTACCTCAATTGAACTACACGGAGACAAGAAGAAGACACATGTACAATTTGTATCCCGTACTTCACTATGGGGTACAGTTTTCTTGTTGCCTTGGACGCTAATAGTATCCCATTAGCTACTTGAGCTATATAGCTGAACGCAACATTTGTATCTTGCTCGCCAATTGACATATATAGTGTCAGTGTAAAGGCGAAGTGAAGAACGGGATAAAACTTTAGTTGTGTCGGGGGATTCGCCTGTGATATAGCAAGTACACATTCGAAAATGTCGTAGTGATACTAGTGCTGGGAAACGAAAGAAGATCGACAGCTGAGAAATTTCTATTACGTACTTCACAACACGAAAATACACATATTGGTGGAATAAAACAGTGAAATATCAAAATATTGAAATACCGCGAAAGAAGCAAATGGAAAAGTGAACTTACCACACGGAAATATCGAGGAATAACCGAAGCTCGCCAAGACAGACAGTAACGAAAATTACATACCCACAAACAGACAGATCCATTCCTATAAACGAAGATAAGACACTAAAAATTGTTCTACAATAACAAACTAATACTCCAAATTACCTCAATATCAATACGAATACTTATTTTAATGTACAATGATAGCGCTTATCCGGAACACAGAACTGTTTCACTATCTATGTCTCGAAGTGAAGACATAACTATCTATGACTAATGAATGACGTCATTGGTCACTAGACATTTTTAAAACTCTTCAGGACTCTAAACGCAAATACACAGAAAATAATGGATAATAAAACTACCAACTTCCAAGCTCACATAAGCCTCGAGATACATTAAGGATCAGTCCGCCGCCAGTTCAAACCGAATTATCATTTAATTTTTCTATCTAAACCATAGCTTGACCTACGTTATATTTCTGCCTGTCAGCCCTACCGAGATTTCATATACCAAATGAAACTACTGACACCTATTTCCACTTAAAAATGCGTAAGTATTGTAAGTAGCAGTAACAGAACTGCCAATAAGTGGCAAAAGCAGAAGGTAAAGGAAAGCTTTTAGTATCGTTATGTCGCTACAAACAAGATCCGTATTTCAAATGAAATCAATAAGCATATTTTAATGTAATTACCTCGCATGTCCAAATCGGCGGCAGAATCAGAGTGTGATAGCTCCTTTCTGTCGTATGCAATGCGTCCAGCCGACAACGTCATATCCACATGTCTACTTCTGCAGAAATACTCAAATCAGTCCGACTGCTGCCGTTCTTATATAGTCTCAATGGGGAAACAAATGAAGTTTGATGTCATTGCTGGGAAACGAAGTAGCCCCATTATTGGGCCTTGTTCCATGTCCTAGTCCTCATACGCGTCCTTGCTGTATTTTATCATATCTTACCCTATGCTGAGTGTACATAGCAAGAATCGAAGAACTGTAACTCATTTGTAAGTTCTGCAATGCAATACATTAACGAAATACGGAATCCCTCCAAACTATGCCAGCAGATTGCAAGACGTCAATGAGATGGTGTGAGGAAGAGCTCAGGGAGGAGGAAGGGGGAATTGGTGGTAATATTGTATTGATCGGCACATACACTGCGCGAATGTCTGTGAAGTCCTGGGCGGAGGGATATTTTCATTGTATTTTACGAGACTTATCGAAGTCCCTCCCCGCTTTACACAGGAGTGTAGCACCAGAGAATGTATCCATTCTGTTACTGCGAACAAGAATGACTGTCGTTTTCATGCAAGAAAGTTGTTGCCTTCTAAGATAGTGGTGTTTCACATGGATAGTCTGTCACCATCTTACCAGGAAAGTACTTGGACTCGAACAAACAGATGTGTATGAACGTTTGGTTGCAGGCCCATTATGTACCTTTGAATGTGCTGGTGGGTGTCGTTTTTCTGCAAAAGTCTGCAGTCATGCTCTAGATATCACTGTAGATGTAATTGTAGACGCCATACGCGATGCAGCAATCTTAACTGTAAATGTAAATGCGGAATGTCAATAAAATGCTCCGAGCAATACGAATGACAGCAAAACGCACAGTGAAGAAATGCAAGTTGATCGCATGGCGTATTTGCACATTCTATAATATCAGTGTTGAACGCCACGTGCCCGCATCTCGTGGTCGTGCGGTAGCGTTCTCGCTTCCCACGCCCGGGTTCCCGGGTTCGATTCCCGGCGGGGTCAGGGATTTTCTCTGCCTCGTGATGGCTGGGTGTTGTGTGCTGTCCTTAGGTTAGTTAGGTTTAAGTAGTTCTAAGTTCTAGGGGACTTATGACCACAGCAGTTGAGTCCCATAGTGCTCAGAGCCATTTGAACCATTTTTTGAACGCCACGTCAATGACACTTTTGAAGTTGTTCACTGGTTCACCAATATCGTAGCCAGCGTTCTGCCACGCGTAACGAAGCTTTGGTCTGTATACTCCCGCAGGTAACTCATTGAAATGACAGAATGCATATTCATGATAAAGAATCTTTCATGGATAGTGTTCTGTCACAAGAAAGTTCATAGTTGAACTGACTCTGATCACAGTGCCATACTGAACTAATATCGATGTTTTCTCTCGTGATATGCTCATTGACGTCAGCAACAAACGTTTGAGCTCTTTCAATCAGCTCTTCTTCGTCATCCTTATCTTTTCGTGCTTGGGGCATATGGCGTGATGTTATCCTTAACTCCTTTTTCAAATTAGTAGTAAATCGTAGTGAAGCTGTAAAGTTTGTACACCCGAGATTTCTGGCTACGTCCAATGCCCAATGTTGTAAATGCCAATAATGAACGGCGGAACCGCATTCTCGCCCTTCATCGAATTTCGCCATTACACGCTCCTTGATAGTCTTGAACAGCAGTGTACGATTTCCTTTGAAAACTGTATTTCCTTCTCTTTTCTTTGCCACGTAATCCAGTACGTTTTAAATATTGCTTTTAGACTTCAGTTTGGGGTATCTTTTCAGAAGCTGGTCGTACGTGTCGAAATCTCTTACGTAATAATCATCGTGCATGTTCTCCAGTGTGTTGTCATCAAACGCCGTTGATGAGACTTGCAACTTTAACCTTCTTCTTGGGAGACGGTTGGTATTCACTGTCACTGCTTCCATCACCTCCTCCCGCACTTGCCGTAGCACTATCGTTTGCAATGAGTTGTTTGTCATTATCATCCCTATCATCATCATTATGTGTTAGTGTTACAACAGTATCTGTTTCTAACTTATGCTCATATTTCTGCACTATAATAGACACCAGAAAACGTGCGAATGATTCGTCTTCTACACCAATACCATCTTCACGAAGAAGCGTTCTTCGTAACTTCATCTCAACCAATCGCAGTACATTAGAAGGATTGATTACCAATCGCCGAGTCATCTGACGCTTCAACACACAAATAATGTCAAAAACGCAACTTCAGAGGCAAACTGCACCGTCCCTACTGGTCTCGACTGGCGTACCGACAGGTCAGTGTGCAATGCGGCATGGCATACGCAGAGGCCTCTAACGGACGACTGCAGAGTTTTGCAGATGCGGGAGTATCACTAGTGCAATAAGAGACCTTTACATTATTTCTCACACGATTTTGGTGTATTTGTGTTTGTTAGAGCCCAAGTACTTTCCTGGTTAGTCAAAACGAATTTTTAAATGAGTGCTTTTTGTAGATAGTGAAATTTTTACGTAGATTTCTTATACTTCCTTGACGCATTTGTAACAGAGAAAAATGTGTATCCTTGAAACACGTCTTAAGAAACTAAAATGTTATTTCAATAGATTGGATATTCATGAGGTATCCACATCAGTTTCTGCTAAGCCCAGTATCCCAGTTATATTACTGTCCACAATCTTCAAATGGTTGAAATGGCTCTGAGCACTATGGGACTTAACATCTGAGGTCATCAGTCCCATAGTGTTAGAACTACTTAATTGTAACTAACCTAAGGACATCACAGACTTCCATGCCTGAGGCAGGATTCGAACCTGCAACGGTAGCAGCAGCGCGGTTCTGGACTGAAGTGCCTAGAACCGCTCGGTCACAACGGCCGGCCCACAATCTTCGTCGCAGTCCGACAGTTATCAAGTACACTGGGTGTCCTAGAAGAAATGATCAGTATTCAGCGATATGACAGGAAGGATCATTTGAAGCAAACAAGTCTAATGAAAGTGGGCTCTAACATATGTACTTTCAGAGCAGAGGGTACGTCCTTATCTTCGCTAATGTGCAACACATCTCCTCTCGTGAAAAAGTGCTCATAGCTCGTAAGGTATTCATTTTAAAGCCCATATTTGCAGTACTGTTTTTCTTGTTTTGATCCATACTATCTACTCCCAAAGTGTGGAAAGTAAAGAGCCTGTGGTTGAAGAGGTTTGTTTCACGGTATCGAAGATGAAGAACCGCTGATAGCTGCATATTAGAGCCAAAGCTTACTGCAGTTTTGTGCTTCAAAAGATCGTTTCTGTTATATTCCTGATTATCAATCATTCCTCCTGGGACATCCTGTGCACGCAGGTGTATCATAAATATCAGCAAAAGATGATAGTATACGACAACAAAAGCAGAAACCTTCCAGTAACCAGGGGTCC
The DNA here is from genome assembly GCF_021461385.2 of Schistocerca piceifrons. Classification (NCBI taxonomy): domain Eukaryota; kingdom Metazoa; phylum Arthropoda; class Insecta; order Orthoptera; family Acrididae; genus Schistocerca; species Schistocerca piceifrons. The sequence goes on along the minus strand of NC_060142.1, from coordinate 689,540,223 downwards.
ACAAACGAGCTGTTTGCAGTATAATTGCGAATGAGTCGTTACGAGCTGCCACTGATGTCAATATGAAATATAATCCTAGATAATACAAATGGATCAGAAACGTAAACTTTTCGATGCATAGAGTCGGCACCTAGTTGGGCTCATATATAAGTTAAGCCCGCATGCTATTCAGTAGTAACCAAATGCGCAAGATTTCTTATTGAATGTTTGATTAGGAGTACCTGCTGATCGTCCCGTTAGGCCATACATTCTTCCAAGAAGTCTTGATGGACGAGAGTACCTTCGGTTTTAGAGACGGGAAATTCGTCGATTGCATGGGATGTTCCTCTTGTGCAACGCTGAAAGTGGTACATGTTTGATGAGGCACCGCCGCATTCTGTTGCTGATGTAAGACGATATCCACCGGCACAATATGCTTCAAGTTGAACATGTCAAGCAAGGACTTTGAGATGGCCTCGAATCTCACCTGAGGTCAGTCCTCTAGATTTTTGTGTCTGGGACCATCTCAGAAGTGAAGTGTACAGCACTTCCTTTGGTGTGGTTGAAGGCCTGGAGCACTGACTTCTACTGTTTTGTAAACCATTACGAGTTGATCAGGAGACGTTTGAAGGAAATCGTACCTCACTACAGAGACGAGTGCAGGATTCGGTCCGAATGCGAGGACGACACATGGAACGTCTCCTGCAAGAAAGTATGTAGTAAAGTGTAACATATAACTTGCGGAAGCAGTATCATGTTCCTCGCTAAGTCAGGCCATGCGTATAATCTGAGCCCAGTTAGATGCGGACTTAACGAAAAAGCTTTATTTCAAATACATTTGGAATAACTAGGACCATGGTTCATACTGAAGTGGTCGTGCGGTAGCGTTCTCGCTTCCCGCGCCCGGGTTCCCGGGTTCGATTCCCGGCGGCGTCAGGGATTTTCTCTGCCTCGTGATGACTGGGTGTTGTGTGATGTCCTTAGGTTAGTTAGGTTTAAGTAGTTCTAAGTTCTAGGGGACTGATGACCATAGCTGTTAAGCCCATAGTGCTCAGAGCCATTTGAACCATACTGAAGTCATTGGTAGCTCGTAACCAAGTTATGTCACAAACAGATCGTTTGTGGACTATTTTTAGTGGAAGGGTTTTCCTTCTATTACCGCTTCTTTCAGCTGTCTCAGTTTTCGCTAGTAATTATGGCACACCCTATACAGCAAACAGGAGTGATCCTGCAACGCTTCTCTTAGATTCTTTAACGCTACTTTCACTTACCTTCCTCCACCCCTGTTACTCCATTCTATTGAGACATTTCTCCTAGTCCCATATGGCAACGTCTGGTAATGTTACTTATACCCTTCTACAGAAACATGGCTGAATAGTTAATAGCAACAGACGGTATAGCGGTTACTTATGAAAGGCTTTGTGAAACTGTGTGTACCTGGAGCTTTGTGATGTCATGCATGAAGTGGGTAAACGTTTGTCAGGGTATATAATCCACATGAATATTCAATGTACTTAGGACGGACTTAAAAAACAGGACTATGAAATATTTATCGTGTATTTCATTATTCATATCATTTTCCAGACTAGAAATTCTTTAGGAAATTAAACTTTCAATGTCACTTTGTTCAAGCACGTGTTACCACGAAAGCGTGACCTATATCAGCCACAATCTGCCGATTATCATTTGTAGGGCTGTTTCGATATTACTGACACGAGTAGGTGTCGTACTTTTGTTTAAATAAGTGTGTCATTTCTATCAGCAACACAAGTTCAGTATTTTCATAGGTTCGGTACAGATAGTATAGGATGATTGTGGAGAAAATAATAACCTTTCACAACCAATTTAACGCGATGTAAAGTTGATGAATTATCCGTGAAGCATACAATAAACACAAGGGCAGTAGTACCTGGTGGTTATAATCAGAATGCAGTTACTCGTGGAGGTCCAGTATGGGCTGTAATTATCGTACGGAATCGAAACTTGGTAATATGCAAAGGCGTTAGTGTGGAATCGAGCTGTGCTGGAAATGAATTAGTTTCAATTTTGGCCACCAGGTGCAAATCTGGCGCTATACTGCATCTCATCGACGTCTTCGTTGTTCATACTGAAGGAAATGTGAAAGCGGCGGTTAGTAATAAAATCGACATTATGCCTTTCTCACTCGATTGACCTTTTCTGCCTACATCCAGTTCCTAATTCATAACATATACCAACATTTATATGCGTCATTCTTGTATTCACAGTGCCATATTTGCACCTGGTGACGACAACTGGAGCTAATTTTTTCCCATCGTAAATGAATTCCACATCAAAGCATTAGAATATCCACCAAGTTTCCCAGCCATACGATAATTACAGTCCGCACAGGGCGTTTATGAGTAGCTGCACTTTAATTTTAACCACCCGATATGTACTGCGTACTGAATCCTGTGTATAATAAGAAATCCTAATTCAACAACGCTTACCCGTAATATTAAAAAACTACCGTCTACTCCGAAAAACCAGTTCGAATACCGACTTTACACCGGTTAGTTGTTTCACACCCAGCATAGCGCCATATTTTGCATTGTATTCCAGGTGGGTGTATTTTTCTCACAAAAAAGCCTTTTACAGAAGATCTTGCCAGGATATAACAGCTGAGTAAATTTAATTTTTTCTTGGAGCTTTGGCAGTCCAGCCCCTCTCTGCATGCATGGAGAAAAGTCCGAGTCTCGAATGCCGCTACGAAGCTTTATCTTTCTGCATAAATGACAGTCTTCGACAGTCTACTGTATGGTAGTGCTGAGCAATGAATAAATTCCGTTTCTTCTCTGAATGAGTCGCACCAGCATCTCACCGATAACCAAGCAGTTGGAGAAGCAATTCGTTACTAAATGCATACCTCAGTCATTCTTTCTTGTCTGTGTGAGATACTGCGAGATATCGACTAATGATAAGAACGTTGTAAGGTGGAAGCCAATCATTTGCCTCTGTCATGAAGAGAGCTGTCGCTCATCATTACCTTAATACAGATACCAGACGGTTTGGACAGTCGTTCCCGGTGGAAGATCTGCCCTAATTATGGACATAACGACATCAATCGCCACATGTAACAGAAGCGGTTGGCGGCAGGTGTCAACGACAATCCGACTTTTGTGACAAACTGATCTGCTTCATCCCCCTATTCTGTGTGCCAGTGTCTGTTTACATTAACGTTCGAGGTCTTAAAAGTGAGAAGGGATTGCGAACCCATTTTTGGGCGGAGTTAGGAGTAATGACAAAATAATTTTCGGAACTGTTGATTTGTTCTTTTTTCAATAAGTCTCTTATAGGGACTTGTAATTAGTGGTGTGAGCAAACGAAAAAGTAATCTGTACATTGTATTATCACTAGTTCTGTGTGTTTTGATGTGTGTAGGTTTACATTATAATCGCTTAATATTGCCATTTCTTCATTTTCATACTAGGAGAATTCGTGCCAATACATTTTTACACATACATGAAACACAATGAGAAACGATATAAAATTATTAAAAAAATGGAGACAGGTTGGGTGGCACCTTAGTTAAAAATCTGTGTATATGTAAGTTTTATTTTTCAATGTACATGAATAAAGTTTAAGTCTCAGTTAAAGAGGATTAGCTTACTGTTTATTTCACTGATGTACTGTTACTGTTTATTTAGGGTGCATGAAGTTTATTCTTGAAGTTTTTTTTCGTATACTGGTTACTACAAGTTCTTTTAATTTTTTACGCAGTTAGTAGTGAATTACCCATGTAAATCTATGGTATGTAAATATTTATGTAGTTTTACACCGACGATGAGTGAATGTTAGTAAGAAATTTCAGCTTTTTAACCCTTTAGTGACCAAATTATTTCCAAAAGTTGTAGACTTTTTATGAACACTTTATTGGGCTAAGAAACCGTTCATAAAATCATAGTTTAAATCTTGAAAGTGAGAGTTAAGCCTACGAGTGTAAAAAATTAGTGGGAACTATTGTTCCCACCGAACTCTGGAGTAACTTCAGTTGCTAATTTAAAAAAAAATGTATTTCCTTTATTTTTTAGTACAAAAACATGTTAAACATTACATTTATATTTATATTAGTTCATACTGTCCTTTGAGTTCACTAAGGTGATTTACTATGGAACTTTGAGAAGCATGGCGATACAGACAAAGGTACACGACAGTTGCTACACATTATTTTTGGTCTCTTTTCTTTCTTCTTGGTGCTACATTGGCGGCATCTTTTGTTTGCCGTACCTTTTGTAGGGAAATGAGTTCCAACTTTCTCCAGACAAACTTCATCTGGTACTCCAGACACACCTCTTTTTGGTATTTGAAAATGAACGGGCCTTCCTCTTGCCTTATGACTTGAGAAGCCAGACATAAGCTGCCGTGCCAAGTGCAATCTAAATGTTAGCTGGTCTGCTTCTGTCTTCTGTAGCTTCCACATAATGTAGGAATTAACAACTGCCAAATCCACAAGAAAGAAAAACAGTTTGTGCCACCACCTCCATGAACGACGGCCTACAGCATACCGTTCACGCACCTGATCAAATCTATCCACTCCTCCCATTATTTTATTATACTCTGCCACAGCCAATGGGCAGAATACTTCACTTCTGCTTCCACTAACTTACCTTGTAATATTTATGTAATTTTAGTCAAATCCAGCAAATATACACGAATACTATCTCCCTAATAGATATAAAAGTAGATAAATACAACACAAGTCACTTCACACGTTAAAGGAAAGCACGCTATCCAAAAAACGCTGTAGCGGTCCAAACAGTGGCTCGTTTTCACGCGGGAACTAAGCTTCTGCATTGATTGACTCACAAGGTAGAAATACAACAGATTTCGCCTAATTTACACATAGTTAGCACACTCTAACAGAGATGGTAGCACAAGTTAGAAGTGGGAACACGGATTACCACCGAACTTACAGCGAAAACAAATAAGTGGGAACTATAGTTCCCACTGGTCACTAAAGGGTTTAAGGGATGAGTGTAAGTTTTTGTTAATCATTGGAAGAGTGAATATATTTGAAAGTGAGTGAGGTAAAAGGGACAGTGCTTTTGGCTTGATAAGTAATTCAAATTTGTGTAATATAGGGATGAATGAAAGATTTATTCAACGACATTACTGTAACACTTTAACATTTTAAAAGGAGTGAATGTAACATAAGAACTGGTTTTGACCTATATTAAATTTGTTCAGCTACAAACAATCACAGCTAACACTTCGATCAAGAATCATGAAAGAAGGTTGTATACATGGAAGAATACTGGAGATACTAGAAGCCATCAGATAGGTTATATAATGGTAAGACAGACATTTAGGAATCAGGTTTTAAATTGTAAGACATTTCCAGGGGCAGATGTGGACACTGATTGGTTAAGAAATGGAGATTACAACTGAAGAAACCGCAAAAAGGTGGGAATTTAAGGAGATGGGACCTGGATAAACTGACTAAACCCGAGGTTGTACAGAGTGTCAGGGAGAACATAAGGGTACAATTGACAGGAATGGGGCAAATAAATACAGTACAAGAAGAATGGGTAGCCCTGAGGGATGAAGAAGTGAAGGCAGCAGCGGATCAAGTAGGTAAAAAGACGAGGGGTAGTAGAAATCCTTGGGTAACAGAAAAAATATCGAATTTAATTGATGACAAAATAATATAAAAGTGCAGTAAGTGAAGCAGGCAAAAAGGAATACAAACGTCTCAAAAATGAGATCGACAGGAGGTGCAAAATGGCTAACCAGGGATGGCTAGAGGACAAATGTAAGGATGTAGAGGCTTATCTCACTAGGGGTAAGATAGATACTGCCTACAGAAAAATTAAACAGACCTTTGGAGAAAAGAGAACCACTTGTATGAATATCAAGAGCTCAGATGGAAACCCAGTTCTAAGCAAAGAAGGGAGAGCAGAAAGGTGGAAGGAGTATATAGAGCGACTACACAAGGGCGATGTACTTGAGGACAATTTTGTGGAAATGGAAGAGGATGTAGATGAAGATGAAATGGGAGATATGATACTGCGTGAAGAGTTTGACAGAGCACTGCAAGACCTGAGTCAAAACAAGGCCCCGAGAGTAGACAACATTTCATTAGAACTACTGACGGCCTTGGGAGAGCCATTCGTGACAAAACTCTATCATCTGGTGAGCAAGATGTATGAGACAGGCGAAATACCCTCAGACTTCAAGAAGAATATAGTAATTCCAATCCAAAAAAAGCAGGTGTTGACAGATGCAAAAATTACCGAACTATCAGTTTAATAAGTCACAGCTGCAAAATACTAACGCGAATTCTTTACAGACGAATGCAAAAACTGGCAGAAGCCGACCTCGGAGAAGATCAGTTTGGATTACGTAGAAATATTGGAACACGTGAGGCAATACTGACCTTACGACCTATCTTAGAAGAAGGATTAAGGAAAGAGAAACCTACGTTTCTAGCATTTGTAGACTTAGAAAAAGCTTTTGACAATGTTGACTGGAATACTCTCTTACAAATTCTGAAGGTGGCAGGAGTAAAATACATGGAGCGAACGGCTATTTGTAATTCGTACAAAAACCAGATGGCAGTTATAAGAGTCGACGGGCATGACAGGGTGGCAGTGGTTGGGAAGGGAGTGAGACAGGGTTGTAGCCTCTTCCTGATGTTATTCAATCTGTATATTGAGTAAGCAGTAAAGGAAACAAAAGAAAAATTCGGAGTAGGTACTAAAATCCATGGAGAAGAAATAAAAACTTTAAGGTTCACCAATGACATTGTAATTCTGTCAGAGACAGAAAAGGACTTGGAAGAGCAGTTGAATGGAATGTACAGAGTCTTGAAAGGTGGATATAAGATGAACATCAACAAAAGCAAAACGAGCATAATGGAATGAAGTCGAAATAAGTCGGGTGATTCTAAGGAAATTAGATTAGGAAATGAGACACTTAAAGTAGTAAAGGAGTTTTGCTATTTGGGGAGTAAAATAACTGATGATGGTCGAAGTAGAGAGGATATAAAATGTAGACTGGCAATGGCAACGAAAGCGTTTCTGAAGAAGGGAAATTTGTTAACATCGAGTGATGATTTAAGTGTCAGGAAGTCGTTTCTGAAAGTATTTGTATATAGTGTAGCCATATATGGAAGTGAAACATGGGCGATAAATAGTTTGGACAAGAAGAAAGTAGAAGGTTTCGAAATGCGGTGCTACAGAAGACTGCTGACGTTTATATGGGTAGATCACATGACTAATGAGAGGTATTAAATAGAATTGGGGAGAAGAGGAGTTTTTGGCACAACTTGACAAAAAGAAGGGACCGGTTGGTAGGACATGTTCTGAGGCATCAGGGGATCACAAATTTAGCGTTGGAGGGCAGCGTGGAGGGTAAAAATCGCAGAGAGAGTCCAAGAGATGAATACACTAAGCAGATTCAGAAGGATGTAGGTTGCAGGAAGTACTGGGAGATGAAGAAGCTTGCACAGGATAGATTAGCATGGAGAGTTGCATCAAGCCCGTCTCAGGACTGAAGAACACAACAACAACAACACAAACAATGTTTTAACGTACAGTAGCATTTGGTATGAGTGTATGTGATGGCTTCGAAATTGATTGATTGGAGTGCACAAAGCCAAAATGATGTTTTGGCAGTGAATCATTTACCATCTTTCTTAACCATTTCCCCATGGTAATTTGGGAGGATGTAATAAATACTGCTTGTTGTTGACACACTATTATGCCTCAGTGTGACATCACCTGCACAATATTTTCGGCGATTTTGGACGTGATGAAATACTCCAGCTTGTTCTACACTAACTCGTATCATTTTTACTTAATTTCTTCAATTTTTTTTGCATCTGGGACAGTCTGGTAATGATTAAATGTATCAATGCTTATTATGAGCATCCGCAGTGATTGCAATGTGTAAGGCATCAGTTTCTATTTTAACGTTCTCTCCACACTAGAAAGCTATTGCACAGTAAAATTTTCCAAAGCTGCATGGCTGGTCTGCATGATGAGCTAAGAGAGGAATAAAACCCCCCGTGGTGGGGGGGGGGGATGGGGAAGCAGAGCTGGGTGGGTTCCGTTTCTACAGGCTCCCATTCACTGGCCCCTCCCCCATCGAGCAGGTCGCTGAGTCATCTGACTGTGTGTGGGCATACTGTGGCTGTGTAGCAGACCGTATCTGCTGTGTTAATTTTTCACCATGCCAAAAGAGAAGTGAAAAGGGTAGTGTGGGGGGGGGGGGCAGTGTGAGGCCAATGCACCCAAACCATTGACCCAATCACTAAAAGATTGTACACTGCAAAGGTGAATACACTCCTGGAAATGGAAAAAAGAACACATTGACACCGGTGTGTCAGACCCACCATACTTGCTCCGGACACTGCGAGAGGGCTGTACAAGCAATGATCACACGCACGGCACAGCGGACACACCAGGAACCGCGGTGTTGGCCGTCGAATGGCGCTAGCTGCGCAGCATTTGTGCACCGCCGCCGTCAGTGTCAGCCAGTTTGCCGTGGCATACGGAGCTCCATCGCAGTCTTTAACACTGGTAGCATGCCGCGACAGCGTGGACGTGAAGCGTATGTGCAGTTGACGGACTTTGAGCGAGGGCGTATAGTGGGCATGCGGGAGGCCGGGTGGACGTACCGCCGAATTGCTCAACACGTGGGGCGTGAGGTCTCCACAGTACATCGTTGTTGTCGCCAGTGGTCGGCGGAAGGTGCACGTGCCCGTCGACCTGGGACCGGACCGCAGCGACGCACGGATGCACGCCAAGACCGTAGGATCCTACGCAGTGCCGTAGGGGACCGCACCGCCACTTCCCAGCAAATTAGGGACACTGTTGCTCCTGGGGTATCGGCGAGGACCATTCGCAACCGTCTCCATGAAGCTGGGCTACGGTCCCGCACACCGTTAGGCCGTCTTCCGCTCACGCCCCAACATCGTGCAGCCCGCCTCCAGTGGTGTCGCGACAGGCGTGAATGGAGGGACGAATGGAGACGTGTCGTCTTCAGCGATGAGAGTCGCATCTGCCTTGGTGCCAATGATGGTCGTATGCGTGTTTGGCGCCGTGCAGTTGAGCGCCACAATCAGGACTGCATACGACCGAGGCACACAGGGCCAACACCCGGCATCATGGTGTGGGGAGCGATCTCCTACACTGGCCATACACCACTGGTGATCGTCGAGGGGACACTGAATAGTGCACGGTACATCCAAACCGTCATCGAACCCATCGTTCTACCATTCCTAGACCGGCAAGGGAACTTGCTGTTCCAACAGGACAATGCACGTCCGCATGTATCCCGTGCCACCCAACGTGCTCTAGAAGGTGTAAGTCAACTACCCTGGCCAGCAAGATCTCCGGATCTGTCCCCCATTGAGCATGTTTGGGACTGGATGAAGCGTCGTCTCACGCGGTCTGCACGTCCAGCACGAACGCTGGTCCAACTGAGGCGCCAGGTGGAAATGGCATGGCAAGCCGTTCCATAGGACTACATCCAGCATCTCTACGATTGTCTCCATGGGAGAATAGCAGCCTGCATTGCTGCGAAAGGTGAATATACACTGTACTAGTGCCGACATTGTGCATGCTCTGTTGCCTGTGTCTATGTGCCTGTGGTTCTGTCAGTGTGATCATGTGATGTATCTGACCCCAGGAATGTGTCAATAAAATTTCCCCTTCCTGGGACAATGAATTCACGGTGTTCTTATTTCAATTTCCAGGAGTGTATGTTGGGACATACCAGATGAGCCAGTGGGGTTGACTGACTGGTCAGCCTGTGAATGGGCCACTTTGCAGAATTGCTGCACGGGGCTGACGCCCTCTACAGGGCAGGTAGGTTGCCATTGTTTTCTTCAGGACAAATGTTGACAGCCAGCTGACACAGTTGGTTTTCCCTGTACACACTGCTCAGCATACCATGAGAATCCTCTGACTCCACACCAAAAGAACTGTTCATTGAGCCATGACTAAAATGTGACGCCATACAGAATACCGTCAGTTCTTACAAACCAAAACTCTCTGATCAGAGCATGGCTTAATAGAATCAGGTTTGTTGTGGCTGGCAGGCTTCCCAGAATGCAGGGGAAAGGGACACCATTTGCAGGTAGAGATCTCTGTCTTTTTCGTGGGAAGAGAAGTAACTGAGTTCGTTTCAGAATTCCTTTTCATCCATTGTGGAGGCAAGGTTCCATCAGCCGTACTCCTTGTCCACCCAGGGTGAACGATCTCTCATCTCATGGAAAACGCAGAAAGACCACCAATGGCTGCCACTAAAAAATTATAAGTTAGTGGGAAATAGCCAGCTGCTTTCTGAGGATTACAGGTGTGGGAGAATCACAGATGGGCTGAAATAAAAACTTCTACATCTACATCTACGTCGATACTCTGCAATCCACGTTATGGCAGAGGGTACCCCATACCACTACTAGTCATTTCCTTTTCTGTTCCACTCACAGACAGAACGAGGGAAAAACGACTATGTGCCTCCGTATGAGCACTAATTTCCTTTACCTTATCTTCATGGTCCTCATGCACAATGTATGTTGGAGGCAACAGAATCGCTCTGCAGTCAGCTTCAAATGCCGGTTCTTTAAATTTTCTCAATAGTGTTCCTCAGAAAGAAAGTCACCTTTCCTCTAGATGCTCCCATTTGAGTAATACTCATGTGTTGTTTGATCCTACCAGTATCAAATCTACCATCAGGATTCTGAATTGCTTCGATGTCTCCCTTTAATCCGACCTGATATAGATTCAAAACACTCAAGCACTAGCATCCTACATGATATCTGCTTTCCTAGAATTATCCCAATAAACGGAAGTCGACCATTCGCCTTTCCTGCCATAACCCTGACATGCTCATTCCACTTCATATTGCTGTGCAACAATACGCACAGATATTTAAATGAAGTGACTGTGTCAAGCAAGACACTAATAATGCTGTATCCTAATATTACGGGTTTTTTCTTCCTACTCATCCGCAATAACTTATATTTTTCTACATTTACAGCTAGCTGCCATTCATCACACCAACTAAAAATTTTATCTAAGCCATCTTGTATTCTCCTACAGTCACTCAACGACGACATCTTATCGTACACCACAGCAACATCAGCAAACAATCGCAGGTTCCTGTCCACCCTCTCCGCCAAATCATTCATGTGTCTAGACAATAACGGCGATCCTATCACACTTCCCTGGGGCGCTGATACGCATCCTGTGCCATAGGAAAACTTCGAGGATTTGGAATGTCTTGGAAAAATACAATAGATGGTAGATATTCAAATGAAAACAGACCTAATGAATAGAAGGAAAATGACATTCTAATCATTTAGCATTTGTTCGTATTTCATTTTGCATAATGCACTGAAGCATTAGTGCATGTACTGCTGTTCCTCAATTAATCATCCGCTCAAATAGACAAGCTCACGCTGAATATCGCTGGACGGTATTCAGCCGAAATATTACAAAAGAAGTCAAATTTATGCGGCTGCACCCGAAATTTTATGAATCAACGCAATAACACTCCGTTAGGCAAATAGAGTTTCACAACTTTTGGACTGCTAGGATGCCAGTAGTCTGAAACAGAACAGTCGACGCCAAGTTTTCCGCATGCTCAGTTGTAGTGAGTGCATCATAACTCTCCATTACATTGATTAAATGTTACACTGAGTGTCGAAAACAAAATAGCCAACTTAAGGATATTCTTTGCATTGTGTAAGCCTCTGCGATTCTCTATGGAAATAAATAAGCACTCAGATATCGTTAGTAACAATCTGAGAGCGAAACATGGGAGCGCGATTCTAAGCGTTGTTGTGAGACGAGGTCAGTCTGCGAGAGTAAAATTTCAATAATGGTGATCGAGAGCTCGGATACAGAAGACGTATCACGCTGCCATCAAGTCAGTGGTGGCAGATCATACCACACTCAGGGCCTGGTTTCATTTATATGGCCAGAAGGGATTTAGGTGGCTTAACTACACTTGAAGATAGAATTCAAGGTAAAATTCGCAAACATAGCGTAAAGCACAATTGCAGGGTTAGGCTCGTAATTGTTAGTCAGACTTTGCAATAATCCCATGTTTTGCTTGTCAGTTAAAGACACCTCTTGATCCTCCAGATAATGATAGCTACTCTCCACATCTAATTCATAAATATGCTGTGGTTATTAAATGTTAATGTAACTTTGGAATTGAAATAATTAGTTAATCTGGTACTCAGCCATTATTGATACTTATTATTTCGCCTTTATTAATGCTTGTCCAACTATTACTGGTTATGATGATTTCTGAAGTTTTTAAATAGAGTTAATGTTTGAAACCACCTCTTACAAGTTGTTTAGTAGTTAACAGGACCCAAGCAAACTCCTTTTTATTAAATTCATTCTTACCAACAATAAGCTTTAGCCGCTGCTGATGAATGCTGCTGCGAATTGCTGTAAACCACTTGAAAAAAGACAGTCATCTACAGAGGTGAATGCGAAACTTGGGGCCCGAACTGAGACACCGACACACGACAACATGTCATGTGCTCTAATCCAGTAAATTACGTTCCGCAAGACAGATTCTGTATCACTTGTGAATTGTTATTCAAATACCCAGTCAGATAGCTTAGGTATTCATTGTTACACGTTCATTTGTTCCTGCAGTTCTTCATATTGAAATACGCGGTCAGATAGCGTATCCAACTGTTAGTTCTAAGTTTTTCATGTAACGATCTGTTATTGAGGGCTTAAATGACAGTGAAACTGACACCCATACAACAAGCACACAGTGTTATGCAGGTTAGATTGCGATTACTGATAGCTCAGGTTGCTTATCGAAGGGACAGACGAAAATAGGCTTCATTTGTTATAGGCACGTTACACAGTACTTGGGGGTTGTCGGTCAACATATCGCGCTCCTACCGTAGCTAGCAAGGGGGCTATGGGGGCTCTAAAACGCTAATTTCTGTAGGTTAATAAGGTCTTCATATGCGCAGCCCGAGGTACCACGTCATAACATGAGTACTGCCTCTTGAGCAAAATTGTTTGACGACCATTCCCCTACAGTGTATCTTTATAAACATTAGATCTTTAGATGCACGTGTGCCAGAGTTCAGGTAGTGTATGTTTTCTTTTATTTCTTTATTGCTGTATCTATTAAAGCGGTTACCTTAAACGAATTGTGATCTACACAACTTTCATAAATATAAATTACATAATTTGACAACTCACGAGGGGTAAGATACATACTACCAACAGGAAATTTAAAGAGACCTTTGGAGAAAAGAGAACCACTTACATGAATAACAAGGGCTCAGATGGAAACCCAGTTCTAAGCAAAGAAGCGTAAGCAGAAAGGTGGAAGGAGTATATAGAGGGTCTATACAGGGGTGATGTTGTTGAGGACAATATTATGGAAATGGAAGAGGAGGTATATGAAGATGAAATGGGAGATATGATACTGCGTGAAGAGTTTGACAAAGCACTAAAAGACCTAAGTCGAAACAAGGCCTCGGGAGTAGACAACTTTACATTAGAACTACTGACAGCCTTGGGAGAGCCACTTCTGACAAAACTCCACCATAGGGCGAGCAAGATGTATGAGACAGGCGAAATACCCTCAGACTTCAAGAAGAATATAATAATTCCAATCCCAAAGAAAGCAGGTGTTGACAAATGTGAAAATTACCGAACTATCAGTTTAATAAGTCACAGCTGCAAAATACTAACGCGAATTCTTTACAGACGAATGGAAAAACTGGTAGAAGCCGAACCCGGGGAAGATCAGTTTGGATTCCGTAGAAATGTGTTGAAACACGTGAGGCAATACTGACCTTACGACCTATCTTAGAAGAAAGATTAAGGAAAGGCAAACCTACGTTTCTAGCATTTGTAGACTTAGAGAAAGCTTTTGACAATGCTGACTGGAATACTCTCTTTCAAATTCTATAGGTGGCAGGGGTAAAATGCAGGGAGCGATAGGCTATTTACAATTTGTACAGAAAGCAGATGGCAGTTATAAGAGTCGAGGGGCATCAAAGGGAAGCAGTGGTTAGGAAGGGAGTGAGACAGGGTTGTAGCCTCTCCCCGATGTTGTTCAATCCGTATATTGAGCAAGCAGAAAAGGAAACAAAAGAAAAATTTGGAGTAGGAATTAAAATCCAGGGAGAAGAAATAAAAACTTTGAGGTTCACCGATGACATTGTAATTCTGTCAGAGACAGCAAAGGACCTGGAAGAGCAGTTGAATGGAATGGACAGTGTCTTGAAAGGAAAGATAAACATCGACAAAAGCAAAACGAGGATAATGGAATGTAGTCGAATTAAGTCGGGTGATGCTGACGGAATTAGATTAGGAAATGGGACACTTAAAGTAGTAAAGGAGTTTTGCTATTTGGGGAGTAAAATAACTGATGATGGTCGAAGTAGAGAGGATATAAAATGTAGACTGGCAATTGCAAGGAAAGCGTTTCTGAAGAAGAGAAATTTGTTAATATCGAGTACTGATTTAAGAGTCAGGAGGTCGTTTCTGAAAGTATCTGTATGGAGTGTAGCCATGTATGGAAGTGAAACGTGGACGATAAATAGTTTAGACAAGAAGAGAATAGAAGCTTTCGAAATGTGGTGCTACAGAAGAATGCTGAAGATTAGATGGGTAGATCACATAACTAATGAGGAGGTATTGAAGAGAATTGCGGAGAAGAGGAGTTTGTTGCACAACTTGACTAGAGGAAGGGGTCGGTTGGTAGGACACGTTCTGAGGCATCAAGGGATCACCAATGTAGCACAAGAGGGCAGCGTGGAGAGTAAAAATCGTAGAGGGAGACCAAGAGATGAATACACTAGTCAGATTCAGAAGGATGTAGTCTGCAGTAGGTACTGAGAGATGAAGAGGCTTGCACAGGATAGAGTAGCCTGGAGACCCGCATCAAACCAGTCTCAGGACTGAAGACCACAACAACAACAACAAAAACAACAATTTGACCAGTTTTTAATTAATTTACAGTTGTAAACCGTGAATTAGGGCGGTTCACAAACAACAACTCAAGTACATACGTTATTCCAAAACGTTATCGTTGAAGTAGGGGCCAGGAGGTGCTGATGAAATAACACACATTGCCAAAGATACCTTTTCATTTTAAAGACTTTCTCAATAATAAATTTTTAAGTCTGGCATTTTTTAAAAAAACAATTTCAAAAACGATTTCCAATAGCTGACAAATTTTCTTTATGAAAAGGAGGTTGCAAGGTATGACGTTGACTACTTCCCAATAATAAGATTTTAAACTTATCGTATATACATATCAATTCCTTAAAAAAAGAAAAAAAAACTTTCAGTAGCTGGTTTGTATTAAAGTTAAAATAGTTGTCTCTTGTCAATTAAATTACCTATATTACACCTGTCAGTTGTTACAAGATAAATGTGATTAAGCCAGCTTACAAAGCTTCACATTAAAGGCAGTTCGGAAAAATAAATTTCCTTCCTTTGGTGAGGGAGTGACACGTCTAAAGGGGCCCAGATCACAGTAGTCAGAATAGTTATTGGTGGTCTACAGGGCCACAGCAGATCAGCCCCAAAACTTGCATTACAAGCCACCATCTCCTCGAGTTACCCAAAACCAGAAGATGTAGCAAGGCGGTGCCCGTACAGACTCTGAACCATAGAGACACGTCACACCGACCCTAAATCACCCAGTCAAGGCGTGAATGAAACGCCCCGACCAAGAAGCGAATACCTAATTCCTGCGGACAGGCAAACGAAAACTGAGGAGGGAAGACCCCAACAAAACCACTGGTGAAGCAACTTATACACTTCACTAGAACTTGAAAACCCCCTTTTATATATAACTAACTATGTTACATGAAAACAGTACTCAACTTCTCACACTCCACCACAGCTCCGGGAACACTTGTTGTTGTTGTTTTGTTTTTCAGTCCTGAGACTGGTTTGAAGCAGCTCTCCATGCTACTCTATCCTGTGCAAGCTTCCTCATCTCCCAGTACTTACTGCAACCTACATCCTTCTGAATCTGCATAGTGTATTCATCTCTTGGTCTCCCTCTACGATTTTTACCCTCCACGCTGCCCTCCAATGCTAAATTTGTGATCCCTTGATGCCTCAGAACATGTCCTACAAACCGATCCCTTCTTCTAGTCAAGTTGTGCCACAAACTTCTCTTCCCCCCAATCCTATTCAATACCTCCTCATCAGTTACGTGATCTACCCATCTAATCTTCAGCATTCTTCTGTAGCACCACATTTTGAAAGCTTCTATTCTCTTCTGGTCCAATCTAGTTATCGTCCATGTTTCACTTCCATACATGGCTACACTCCATACAAATACTTTCAGAAACGACTTCCTGACACTTAAATCTATACTCGATGTTAACAAATTTCTTTTCTTGAGAAACACTTTCCTTGCCATTGCCAGTCTACATTTTATATCCTCTCTACTTCGACCATCATCGGTTATTTTACTCCCTAAATAGCAAAACTCCTTTACTACTTTAAGCGTCACATTTCCTAACCTAATTCCCTCAGCATCACCCGACTTAATTCGACTACATTCCATTATCCTCGTTTTGCTTTTGTTGATGTTCATCTTATATCCTCCTTTCTAGACACTGTCCATTCCGTTCAACTGCTCTTCCAAGTCCTTTGCTGTCTCTGACAGAATTACAATGTCATCGGCGAACCACAAAGCTTTTACTTCTTCTCCATGAATTTTAATACCTACTCCCAATTTTTCTTTTGTTTCCTTTACTGCTTGCTCAATATACAGATTGAATAACATCGGGGAGAGGCTACAACCCTGTCTCACTCCTTTCCCAACACTTGCTTGCCTTTCATGCCCCCCGACTCTTATAACTGCAATCTGCTTTCTGTACAAATTATAAATAGCCTCTCGCTCCCAGTATTTTATCCCTACCATCTTCAGAATTTGAACGAGAGTATTCCAGTTAACATTGTCAAAAGCTTTCTCTAAGTCTACAAATGCTAGAAACGTGGGTTTGCCTTTTCTTAATCTTTCTTCTAAGATAAGTCGTAAGGTCAGTATTGCCTCACGTGTTCCAACAGTTCTACGGAATCCAAACTGATCTTCCCCGAGATCGGCTTCTACCGGTTTTTCCATTCGTCTGTAAAGAATTCGCAATAGTATTTTGCAGCTGCGACTTATTAAACTGATAGTTCGGTAATTTTCACATCTGTCAACACCTGCTTTCTTTGGGATTGGAATTATTATATTCTTCTTGAAGTCTGAGGGTATTTCGCCTGTCTCATACTTCTTGCTCACCAGATGGTAGAGTTAAGTCATGACTGGCTCTCCCGGGGCCATCAGTAGTTCTAATGGAATGTTGTCTACTCCCGGGGCCTTGTTTCGACTCAGGTCTTTCAGTGCTCTGTCAAACTCTTCACGCAGTATCTTATCTCCCATTTCGTCTTAATCTACATCCTCTTCCATTTCCATAATATAGTCCTCAAGTACATCGCCCTTGTATAAACCCTCTATATACTCCCTCCACCTCTCTGCCTTCCCTTCTTTGCTTAGAACTGGGTTGCCATCTGAGCTCTTGATATTCATACAAGTGGTTCCCTTCTCTCCAGAGGTCTCTTTAATTTTCCTGTAGGCAGTATCTATCTTACCCCTAGTGAGACAAGCCTCTACATCCTTACATTTGTCCTCTAGCCATCCCTGCTTAGCCATTTTGCAATTCCATGTCGATTTCATTTTTGAGATGTTTGTATTCCTTTTTGCTTGCTTCATTTACTGCATTTTTATATTTTCTCCTTTCATCAATTAAATTCACTATTTCTTCTGTTACCCAAGGATTTCAATTAGCCCTCGTCTTTTTACCTACTTGATCGTCTGCTGCCTTCACTACTTTATCCCTCAGAGCTACCCATTCTTCTTCTACTGTATTTCTTTCCCCCATTCCTGTCAATTGTTCCCTTATGCTTTCCCTGAAACTCCGTTCAACCTCTGGTTCTTTCAGTTTATCCAAGGCCCATCTCCTTAAATTCCCACCTTTTTGCAGTTTCTTCAGTTTCAATCTGCAGTTCATAACCAAGAGATTGTGGTCAGAATCCACATCTGCCCCAGGAAATGTCTTACAATTTAAAACCTGGTTCCTAAATCTCTGTCTTACCATTATATAATCTATCTGATAACTTTTAGTATCTCCAGGATTCTTCCAGGTATACAACCTTCTTTTATGATTCTTGAACCAAGTGTTAGCTATGATTAAGTTATGCTCTACGGAAAATTCTACAAGGCGGCTTCCTCCTTCATTCCTTCCCCCCAATCCATATTCACCTACTATGTTTCCTTCTCTCCCTTTTCCTACTGACGAATTCCAGTCACTCATGACTATTAAATTTTCGTCGCCCTTCACTACCTGAATAATTTCTTTTGTCTCGTCATACATTTCATCTATTTCTTCATCATCTGCAGAGCTAGTTGGCATATAAACTTGTACTACTGTAGTAGGCACGGGCTTTGTGTCTATCTTAGCCACAATAATGCCTTTACTATGCCGTTTGTAGTAGCTAACACGCACTCCTATTTTTTTATTCATTATTAAACCTACTCCTGCTTTACCCCTAATTGATTTTGTGTTTATAACCCTGTAATCACCTGACCAAAAATCTTGTTCCTCCTGCCACCGAACTTCACTAATTCCCACTATATCTAACTTCAACCTATCCATTTCCCTTTTTAAATTTTCTAACCTACCTGCCCGATTAAGGGATCTGACATTCCACTCTCCGATCCGTAGAACGCCAGTTTTCTTTCTCCTGATAACGACGTCCTCTTGAGTAGTCCCCGCCCGGAGATCCGATTGGGGCCTATTTTACCTCCGGAATATTATACCCAACAGGACGCCATCATCATTTAATCATACAGTAAAGCTGCATGTCCTGGGGAAAAATTACGGCTGTAGTTTCCCCTTGCTTTCAGCCGTTCGCAGTACCAGCACAGCAAGGCCGATTTGGTTAATGTAACAAGGCGAGATCAGTCAATCATCCAGACTGTTGCCCCTGCAACTACTGAAAAGGCTGCTGCCCCTCTTCAGGAACCACATGTTTGTCTGGCCTCTCAACAGATACGCCTCGGTTGTGGTTGCACCTACGGTACGGCCATCTGTATCGCTGAGGCACGCAAGCCTCTCCACCAACGGCAAGGTCCATGGTTCATGGGGGGCCGGGAACACTTTGCACTTACTTATCCTCGTCAGAGCCAACCGCTGCCAGTGGGTTCAACGGCCGATAAGGAGACATACGGTCCCACGCGCTGATCTCCTGCACCAGGGCTTCTAAGCTTCATAGGCGACGTACATGCAGATAAGGCAGACTTAGCCCCTGACATCCAAGAGGTTGCGCAAAGCACGTGGCGAGCAGTTGATGACCCCTAACAACAGGGCCCCGCTCGCTCCACCATCTCTCTCGGTCACCACCCCGTATTTACTCCTAGATCGTCACGCGACCGTACACTTGCTCCATCTCCCGCCAGAAGGCGGTAGCGATCTAAAACAGCGCGCCAAACCGAAAGTGCCACCGCAAACACTAGACGCGAAGCGAAAGCACTCCGCCAGCCGCCCTTTTCGAAGAGCCGGACACAACTACGGTTCAAGTTGAAAGTACTTAAATAAAAAGTCAACGATAGTAATGATTAAGAAAACAAAGTCAGAATAAAATACTAGCAATCAGTCTTGGTTAAAAAACATTGATGTAGTAGAGCTATGATGAGAACACAGTACCAGCTATCAGTGTTGGTTTAAAAAATTTAAAGTAATAGAGGGAAACTACAGACTCCCTGCACCAGCCTGCAGGCCCTGGGAGTATTTGAAATAGCTTAAGATCTCTTAATCCATGTTGTTGTTGTTGTTGTGGTCTTCAGTCCTGAGACTGGTTTGATGCAGCTCTCCATGCTACTCTTTCCTGTACAAGCTTCTTCATCTCCCAGTACCTACTGCAGCCTACATCCTGCTGAATCTGCTTAGTGTATTCATCTCTTGGTCTCCGTCTACGATTTTTACCCTCCACGCTGCCCTGCAATACTAAACTGGTGACCACTTGATGCCTCAGAACATGTCCTACCAACCGATCCCTTCCTCTAGTCAAGTTGTGCCACAAGCTCCTCTTCTCCCCAATTCTATTCAATAACTCTTCATTAGTTATGTGATCTATCCGTCTAGTCTTCAGCATTTATCGTCCACATTTCACTTCCATACATGGCTACACTCCATACAAATACTTTCAGAAACGACTTCCTGACATTTAAATGTATACTCGATGTTAACAAATTTTTCTCCTTCAGAAACGCTTTCCTTGCCATTGCCAGTCTACATTTTATATCCTCCCTACTTCGACCATCATCAGTTATTTTGTTCCCCAAATAGCAAAACTCCTTTACTACTTTAAGTGTCTCATTTCCTAATCTAATTCTTAAGCCATAAAGAACCAAAACTTAGTGTTAATACTGGTGACTGCGTTTGCTATAAGTAGAACTACGCCTGATTCCACTGTTACTTAACCTCAAACTGGTGGAATTACTGAATGGTTGCTAGAGTAATCTATAATTATAAATACCGTATAATCCATGTTACTACTGTTTTCCATGGAAAGCAAACCACTGTACCTCGTTAAAAGAACTACTACATTAAAAGTATGGCGTTGCTTAATATCAGAGTAATATTTAGTGAAATGTTCAGTTACCATCCGGTACAATGCGTGCGCCTAGAGCTGTTCAAACTGATGATGGTCGTGGGCGATGGTGACGGACATGTGGGTGACATATGCGAAGGTGACAGTCAACTGCTATTCGTTGAGATCGCCTCAGGTTGTGATTCGCTGATTCCATCGTCGCTCTCTCTTTCACTTTTACTGACGTTAACATACTGTGCTCTAAGCCCGTTTTACGGATTCCCGTGGCGTTTGCGGAAGTACTCACTATAGAGTTAAACGGAAATAGAATCTGACATGCTGTTCACGGTCTGTGTCAACTCTGGTTCTTTGACAGTTACATTTAATCGGTTTCCCTCCACTACTTCTGCCTGCGTAGGATACGCACCCGACAGTGGAACACAGTGTCTTCCGCTGAAACAACCATTTCGCTGGTAGGGTGGCAAACCAGCAGTCGGCGTGGAGCACCCTGGCAGATCCGAGCTGGGCCTGAGAACACGGGCCGAGACGGCGTAGGCAATGGGCAGGCCGCTGACCGCATCGTAAACACGCAGCCACAATGGAGGCTGCTCGGAAGGCCGCCAGCGGCTGCTGGGGCTACGGCGGGATTATGCAGCCAAGCCAGGCAAGGGGTGGATGTGTTAGAAGGAAGGGGGGGTGGGGGGTTTGTTTGGCGGGGCTGGGAGGGCGGGGGGCAGCTCACGACACACGTGCCGCGGCGGTATCCAGCAGCCAGCTCACTACTCGAACCGCGTGCAGGCGCCCAGGAAATCGCAGTACCCACTAGGCCTTGTGAACGCCTTTTAATACAACCGAGATCATTTAATGATTCCAAAAGTAACACATCCCAACCAAAAACATCTCGCATTACTTTTTTATAAGAATAAATACAATATCATGTTTATTTGGACACTGACTCTGTGTGTGATCTTCGATAATTTCTGTCGCATACAGCTTCGTGATAAAGCTATAAAAATTGCTTAGCAAAACGCTCAAAAGAGGAAAGGCCGCTGGACCTGATGGCATACCAGTTCGATTTTACACAGAGTACGCGAAGGAACTTGCCCCCCTTCTTGCAGCGGTGTACCGTAGGTTTCTAAAAGAGCGTAGCGTTCCAAAGGATTGGAAAAGGGTACAGGTCATCCCCGTTTTCAAGAAAGGACGTCGAACAGATGTGGAGAACTATAGACCTATATCTCTAACGTCGATCAGTTGTAGAATTTTGGAACACGTATTATGTTCGAGTATAATGACTTTTCTGGAGACTAAAAATCTACTCTCTAGGAATCAGGATGGGTTTCGAAAAAGACGGTCGTGTGAAACCCAGCTCGCGCTACTCGTCCACGAGACTCAGAGGGCCATAAACACGGGTTCCCAGGTAGATGCCGTGTTTCTTGACTTCCGCAAGGCGTTCGATACAGTTCCCCACAGTCGTTTAATGAACAAAGTAAGAGGATATGGACTATCAGACCAATTGTGTGATTGGATTGAAGAGTTCCTAGATAATAGACCGCAGCATGTCATTCTCAATGGAGAGAAGTCTTCCGAAGTAAGAGTGAATTCAGGTGTGCCGCAGGGTAGTATCGTACGACCGTTGTTATTCACAATATACATAAATGACCTTGTGGATAACATCAGAAGGTCACTGAGGCTTTTTGCGGATGACGCTGTGGTATATCGAGAGGTTGTAACAATGGAAAATTGTACTGAAATGCAGGAGGATCTGCAGCGAATTGACGCATGCTGCAGGGAATGGCAATTGAATCTCAATGTAGACAAGTGTAATGTGCTGCGAATACATAGAAAGAAAGCTCCCTTATCATTTAGCTACAATATAGCAGGCCAGAAACTGAAAGCAGTTAATTCCATAAATTATCTGGGAGTAGGCATTAGGAGTGATTTAAAATGGAATGATCATATAAAGTTGATCGTCGGTAAAGCAGATGCCAGACTTAGATTCATTGGAAGAATCCTAAGGAAATGCAATCCGAAAACAGTGGAAGTAGGTTACAGTACGCTTGTTCGCCCACTGCTTGAATAATGTTCACCAGTGTTGGATCCGTACCAGATAGGGTTGTTAGAAGAGACAGAGAAGATCCAACGGAGAGCAGTGCGCTTCGTTACAGGATCATTTAGTAATCGCGAAAGCGTTACGGAGATGATAGGTAAACTCCAGTGGAAGACTCTGCAGGAGAGACGCTCATTAGCTCGGTACGGGCTTTTGTTGAAGTTTCGAGAACATACCTTCACCGAGGAGTCAAGCAGCATATTGCTCCTTCCTACGTATATCTCGCGAAGAGACCATGAGGATAAAATCAGAGACATTAGAGCCCACACAGAGGCATACCGACAATCTTTCTTTCTACGAACAATGCGCGACTGGAATAGAAGGGAGAACCGATAGAGTTACCCAAGGTACCCTCCGCCCCACACCGTCAGGTGGCTTGCGGATTATAGATGTAGATGTAGATTAATTCCCTGTCGTTCCTGTCTACGCAAAGCTTTTCTAGAGTGGCGAAAACAGTTAGTCTGTCGGCAGAGGCGTAGGCCTTTTCAAATCCCACGAGGGGCTTGTGCTATGGCCGATCCGTCGTATGGTCTTCTGACTCCATGTCTGTTCTGAGAACAATCGAACCTTCCTCAATCGTGCTTCATAGTCACATGTCAAACTGTCAGACTGTTGGCTTAAGTGGTTGAAGTTGTCTTCTTAAAGAATTTTTGCGTCTGATCGGTAAAACTTATAATCCTCACTGCAAAATATTCCTTATCTTTGTCATACATGTGCATTTCCTCATAAAAATTCGTCTCTTAACTTGCACGTGCGAGCAGTGACGCCGTCTACAACATGAGATATAGTTATCTGCTTATATACAGTCGGCCGGAGTGGCCGTGCGGCTCTAGGCGCTACAGTCTGGCACTGCGCTGCCGTTACGGTCGCAGGTTCGAATCCTGCCTCGGGCGTGGATGTGTGTGATGTCCTTAGATTAGTTGGGTTTAAGTAGTTCTAAGTTCTAGTGGACTAATGACCTCAGAAGTTAAGTCACATAGTGCTCAGAGCTTTGAACCATTTTGCTGATATATAATATTTCCTGTATTTTCAGGTATTGTGAAACTGTATTTGGCACAGGTTTTTGTAAGAACAATCTTTTTTCCGGTTGATAACACTAGAATATATTTCTGAAGTAGTCTGGTAGTATTGTACACTTCTCTTTAGGATTCCTCCCTAATACTTCATTTATTCGAGGAAAACATAATGTTGGTGACGTAAGGAGACGGTGTTTTCTAACAAAGAAAATGAAGCACACAGAAGACATGGCCGAATGTCAGCGTAACTATATACACATTGAAATCCGTCAAGTTGTCGTAAGCCTCGTGTTTCACTCTTTCTCTCTCAGTGCACTTAATTCGCCGATATGATAAGTCTAATTACTCGGAAATTTCTGATGCGTGTGCAAAGCAGCGGTATCATCTGTGGAAGTGCATGATGATTATGGACGAGTTCATTTAATTCCAAAATGCATGCTGAATTAATTTATCTGGTAGTTATCAGGAGTAAAATCATGGACCTTGCAGTTTTCGCTCACCTCGGCTATCTCTCTGCCGAAGCGAGTAGCCGAACGCGGGCAACGGGAGGTAAACACCGGCCGACCGAGGCCCAGGCAGCCGCCACCTCTGTCCCATCCTTTGTGACAGAGGGCGGCGTAGCATCTATCACTGGTTTAGCAAAGATCGTACAGGGGAGCGCTTGTGAGCTGAGTTCAGTGAACTCCCACAGCCCTTGCCACAGCGGCGAATATACACTCCTGGAAATTGAAATAAGAACACCGTGAATTCATTGTCCCAGGAAGGGGAAACTTTATTGACACATTCCTGGGGTCAGATACATCACATGATCACACTGACAGAACCACAGGCACATAGACACAGGCAACAGAGCATGCACAATGTCGGCACTAGTACAGTGTATATCCACCTTTCGCAGCAATGCAGGCTGCTATTCTCCCACGGTGACGATCGTAGAGATGCTGGATGTAGTCCTGTGGAACGGCTTGCCATGCCATTTCCACCTGGCGCCTCAGTTGGACCAGCGTTCGTGCTGGACGTGCAGACCGCGTGAGACGACGCTTCACCCAGTCCCAAACATGCTCAATGGGGGACAGATCCGGAGATCTTGCTGGCCAGGGTAGTTGACTTACACCTTCTAGAGCACGTTGGGTGGCACGGGATACATGCGGACGTGCATTGTCCTGTTGGAACAGCAAGTTCCCTTGCCGGTCTAGGAATGGTAGAACGATGGGTTCGATGACGGTTTGGATGTACCGTGCACTATTCAGTGTCCCCTCGACGATCACCAGTGGTGTACGGCCAGTGTAGGTGATCGCTCCCCACACCATGATGCCGGGTGTTGGCTCTGTGTGCCTCGGTCGTATGCAGTCCTGATTGTGGCGCTCACCTGCACGGCGCCAAACACGCATACGACCATGATTGGCACCAAGGCAGAAGCGACTCTCATCGCTGCAGACGACACGTCTCCATTCGTCCTGCACGATGTTGGGGCGTGAGCGGAAGACGGCCTAACGGTGTGCGGGACCGTAGCCCAGCTTCATGGAGACGGTTGCGAATGGTCCTCGCCGATACCCCAGGAGCAACAGTGTCCCTAATTTGCTGGGAAGTGGCGGTGCGGTCCCCTACGGCACTGCGTAGGATCCTACGGTCTTGGCGTGCATCCGTGCGTCGCTGCGGTCCGGTCCCAGGTCGACGGGCACGTGCACCTTCCGCCGACCACTGGCGACAACATCGATATACTGTGGAGACCTCACGCCCCACGTGTTGAGCAATTCGGCGGTACGTCCACCCGGCCTCCCGCATGCCCACTATACGCCCTCGCTCAAAGTCCGTCAACTGCACATACGGTTCACGTCCACGCTGTCGCGGCATGCTACCAGTGTTAAAGACTGCGATGGAGCTCCGTATGCCACGGCAAGCTGGCTGACACTGACGGCGGCGGTGCACAAATGCTGCGCAGCTAGCGCCATTCGACGGCCAACACCGCGGTTCCTGGTGTGTCCGCTGTGCCGTGCGTGTGATCATTGCTTGTACAGCCCTCTCGCAGTGTCCGGAGTAAGTATGGTGGGTCTGACACACCGGTGTCAATGTGTTCTTTTTTCCATTTCCAGGAGTGTAGATACGGAGTTTTCTGCAGGGATAACTCGGCCACCCGTGCAAATGGCGTGTCCTGTGAGGTAACGCCTCAGTGTCGTGAAGTAGCCACGGGGCGCCTTCTCAAGCAAGTCGTTTGTATTGCGCCCTCAGGCCGCTGGCGCCTCAAGCATAAACACTGAAAAAGTAACATAATGTAGGCGACATTGTCTGCTAAGGGCAGCGATCTGGTGCTAACTTTATTAAAACAACAGCCGAGATCGCAGTAACATTTGTTCATTATTACTGGTTTCCGCTTATGTTAAAGCCATCCTCTGATTTTTTTGAGCTTTTTGCAGTTTTTCGCTAAACGTAGTAATTATAGGAAAATAACTAAGAACTGTACAGTGATGGACAATTCTTCACATGTGAGGTAATAATTTTAATAACAAGTCATAGCTGTAAATGTTCTCATAATCTACAGCCGCGTGCAATAATTTGTATACATCGTTTTTAAGACTGCCGGAATGCTTCACGCGCTGGCTGCTTGTGATATAACACAACCTGGACAAAATTCAGTTAAAAAAAAAATGGTTCAAATGGCTCAGAGCACTATGGCACTTAACATCTGAGGCCATCGGTCCCCTAGAACTTACAACTACTTAAACCTAACTAACCTAAGGACCATTCTCGAGGCAGGATTCGGACCTGCGACCGTAGCGGTCGCGCGATTCGAGTCTGAAGTGCCTAGAACCTCTCGGTCACAACGGCCGGCCCAATTCAGTGGTGTTGGTGCTGCGAATGACAGGCAGCTTTAAGCCACTGTTATCTGGTTGATGCAAATGTGCCTCCCGTCCTGGGCAGTGGCATGGTTGACATTTACTGGGAGTGACGCAGGGTGGGGGATTCTCCATTTGTCAGGAGTGCGTTTGGCATTTTCGGCAGTTACTACCAGCCAATGTGCGTGTGTTTTCCAGAAGCTGACGATATTGATGATGAAATTGTTGATGTTTGGTTTGTGGGGCGCTCAACTTCGTGGTCATCAATGCCCGTACAAAGTTCCAATTTTTACACAGTCCATTTTCTTTTCCACAATCCAGTCAAGTCACTCTTACAAATGATGATGATGATGATGATGATGAAATGATGAGGACAACACAAACACTGGCAGAGAAAATCCCCTACCCGGCCGGGAATCGAGCTCGGGAGCCCGTGAACCAGAGGCAGCAACGCTAGCCCGTAGAGCACGAGTGGCGTTCCCACTAGCTGACGCCTGTTGGTTACAGATAGAGGCAAGGCGGTACTGCCCTGAGCTAGACTGTGTATAAGCACAAAGCACAGTGGTAAGCAGAAAGGAACATTAGGTTTAACGTCCGGACGACATCGAGTTCATTAGAGACGGAGCAAAAACTTGGATTTTGTCATGGATGGGGAAGGAAATCGGCGATGCCCTTTCAAAGGCACCATCTCAGAATTTTCTTGGACCGATTGAGGGAAATGTTGGAAATGGCAAATCTGGATGGCTAGATGTGCGTTCAAAAATGGCTCTGAGCACTATGGTACTTATTTATTTATTTTTTATTTATTGTTCCTTGGGACCAAATTAAGGAGAAGTCTCTATGGTCATGGAACGAGTCAATACACGAAATTATAACACGGTTGTAGAAACAGATAAAATGAAATATAAGAAACATATTCAGGCGACAAGTCGTAAGTTTGAATAAAGAAAATCAACAATGTAACACTGAAATTTGCTTAATTTTTTAGCTCTTCCAGGAGCTCCTCGACAGAATAGAAGGAGTGAGCCATGAGGAAACTCTTCAGTTTAGACTTAAAAGTGTTTGGGCTACTGCTAAGGTTTTTGAGTTCTTGTGGTAGCTTATTGAAAATGTATGCAGCAGAATACTGCACTCCTTTCTGTAAAAGAGTCAAAGAAGTGCATTCCACATGCAGATTTGATTTCTGCCTAGTATTGACTGAGTGAAAGCTGCTAACTATTGTGAATAAGCTAATATTGCTAACAACAAACGGCATTAAAGAAAATATATACTGTGAGGGCAATGTCAAAATTCCCAGAC
Source organism: Schistocerca piceifrons (assembly GCF_021461385.2). Taxonomy (NCBI): domain Eukaryota; kingdom Metazoa; phylum Arthropoda; class Insecta; order Orthoptera; family Acrididae; genus Schistocerca; species Schistocerca piceifrons. Next base: position 689,512,367 of record NC_060142.1, on the reverse strand, counting down.
TATTGAATAGGAGTCGACATGAGGTTTTCAAACTTACACCACACATAGCTCGAACAGCCCGTTTTTGAGCCAGAAATGCCCTTTTTGAATCAGAAGAATTACCCCAAAAAATAATACCATATGACATAAGAGTATGAAAATATGCGAAGTAGACTACTTTTCGTGTTGAAATGTCACTTATTTCAGATACTGTTCTGATGGTAAATAAAGCAGCATTTAGTTTCTGAACAAGATTCTGAACATGGGCTTTCCACAACAGCTTACTATCTATCCGAACGCCTAGGAACTTGAACTGTTCCGTCTCGCTTATAATATGCCCATTCTGTCTGATCAAAATATCAGTTCTTGTTGAATTGTGAGTTAGAAACTGTAAAATCCGAGTCTTACTGTGATTTAGCATCAAATTATTTCCCACAAACCACGAACATATTTCATGAACTACATTATTTGATAATGTTTCAATATTACACACAAGATTCTTCACTACCAAGATGGTATCATCAGCAAACAGAAACATTTTTGAATCACCTGTAATACTAGAAGACATATCATTTATATAAATAAGAAACAGCAGTGGCCCCAGCACCGACCCTTGGGGAACGCCCCACTTAACAGTGCCCCATTGGGACTGAACATCACTACCACTCTCAATATTGCGGAGAATTACCTTCTGCTTTCTGTTCTTAAAGTAAGAAGCGAACCAATTGTAAGCCACTCCCCTTACTCCATAATGGTCCAACTTCTGCAGTAATATATTGTGGTCAACACAGTCAAAAGCCTTCTTTAAATCAAAGAAAACACCTAAGGCTTGCAACCTTTTATTTAATCCGTCCAAAACCTCACAGAGAAAAGAGAATATAACATTTTCAGTTGTTAAGCCATTTCTAAAACCAAACTGTACATTTGACAGGAAATTATGTGAATCTAAATGCTCCAGTAACCTTGTATATACAACCCTCTCGATAACTTTAGCAAATTGTCAACATGATCCCTGTCTCCCTTTTTATAAAGTGGCTCAACTACCGAGTACTTTAATCGGTCAGGAAACGACCACTCCTAAAGGAAAAGTTACAGATATGGCTAAGTACTGGGCTAACATACATAGAGCAATACTACAGTATTCTGCTAGATACCCCGTCATATCCATGAGAGGTCTTGGTCTTTAGTGATTTAATTATTAACTCAATCTCCCTCTTGTCAGTATCATGGAGGAGCATTTCAGGTAACAGTCTCGGAACACTTTTTTCTACGAGCGCTAAAGGATTCCCTGTTGGGACTAGGTTTCTATTTAGTTCACCTCCTATATTCAGAAAGCGATTATTAAATACTTTACATATATGCGACTTATCAGTAAGACGGACATTCCCATACGCACTGATTCTATATCCTCGACCTGTCTCTGCAGACCAGCCACTTCCTTTACGACTGACCATATGGTTTTAATTTTATCCTGAGACTTAGCTATTCCATCTGCATACCACATACTTTTGCCTTCCTAATAACTTTTTTAAGCACCTTACAATACTGTTTGTAATGGGCTGTTGAATTTAGATTGTGACTGTTTCTAGCGATTTGATATAATTGCCACTTTGTTCTACAAGATATTCTTATCCCTCTAGTCAGCCACCCAGGCTGCCTGTTTGTGCTAGTACCCTGTTTTGGATGTTCTAACGGAAAGCAGCTTTCAAAGAGCACGAGTAAATTCTTGAGGAAAACATTATATTTATCGTCTACTGCATCAGCACTATAAACATCTTGCCACTCTTGTTCCTTGATAAGGTTTACGAAGGTCTCTACAGCAACTGGATCAGCTTTCCTAAAAAGTTGATAACTATATTTAACATGTGTTGCAGCACAAAAATCTTGTAGAGTTAAAATTCGTGCATCATGATCTGAAAGGCCATTCACCTTTTTACTAACAGAATGCCCTTCTAGTAATGTGGAATGAACAAAAATATTGTCTATGGTTGTTCTACCGTTCCCTTGCACTCTCGTTGGAAAGAATACGGCTTGCATTAGATTATATGAATTAAGGAGGTCTACCAGCATCCTTTTCCCTGCACAATCACTTATACAATTAATATTGAAGTCACCACATATAACTAACTTTTTGTTTTTCCTATAAAGTGAACCAAGAACCTCCTCTAGCTTTAGCAAAAATGTTGTGAAATCGGAGTCTGGGTTCTATAAATAACAACAGTAAGAAGTTTAGCTCCACTAAATTTAACCACACCTGCACAACATTTAAACACTTTTTCAGTGCAGTACTTTGAAACGTCAAATTGTTTCAAATGGGATACCGTTTTTCACATACATGGCTACTCCCCCACACCGCAAAGAGCTCCTAGAAAGGCTGCCAGCCAACCTGTATCCTGGTAAAGGAAGCCTCTGAATTATCTCCTTATTTAAGAAGTGTACAGGTATACCAACAATTTCACAGCCAACATCTATGAGCAGTTCACTAACTTTATCTCTAATACCTTGTATATTTTTATGAAACATATGAGGTCATCAGTCCCCTAGAACTTAGAACTACTTAAACCTAACCAACCTAAAGACATCATACACATCCATGCCCCAGGCAGGATTCGAACCTGCGATCGTAGCAGTCGCGCGGTTCCGGACTGAAGCGCCTAGAACCGCTCGGCCACCGTGGCCGGCCGATTTGAATTTAAATTATCATCCTCCTGAATACGAGTCTAGTGTGCTAACCACTCTGTCACCTCGCTCGCTAAGGTACAGTGGTGTTGGGCGTCTCATATAGGAGTGACAGTGGTTGAAGTGCACCATAGCAGCTGCGAGAGTATTTTGTTGGACACGATGCTGGTAGTGGCATCACTTAGTAGTTGTTGAGCCTGCAGAGACGTATGTGACCTAGTTCCTTGTAGACTTGGTAAGTAAAATTAGTTGTATTGCTATTTGTTCACATCTAATTAATATGTGTCTTTGGGATAGTGAGAGAAAAATATCAGTGAAAAATGTAGCAATTTTTTTAAAAATACCATGGCTGGTGAATATGTATTGGATGGTTTATGCCACAGTTTTTAACGCTATGAGTACCCGTCGTCTAGGGCATGCCGGAACGGTATGTCAGCGTGTTTGGTCAGAGGGATAGCTGTCCTCTGTAATAAAAAACAGAGTAAGGTAATAAACTATGATACTGAACGGATGTCATGTGACGTCAGCGTAGACCAAATGCAACGATCAATAACAAAATTGAATAATGGGTGTAGTGTCTTTCATTAGTCATCAAAACGACCTCGTTCCTGGGTTCGAACACCGACACCGATTAAATTTTGTATGAAAATCAACAGTGATGGCCGAACACTTCCGGCATAAGAAGTCACAGTTATTCTGTCAACGGACTTATCAAAGAGGACGGAGGAGTGGACAGAGGTTCAGGGCATCATCTTTCCCAATGGATGGGAAACTGCCCCCAAAGGCGGACGAATATGGAATGGTCAACAGCATGAGGATGTGAAAGGCAATGGAAACAACTGCATTAAAATCGCATAATGTGTGTCCACATGACATGTTGCCTGTAATTGAAAAAGTATCACGATGATCTTTCCGTTGAAAAAAGATTTCAGAATGGTCCTTCATTCGGATATCTGGAAGGGAACTACTAAGGGGTAGCTGGCAAGAGAAAATATGGAACAAGCAGCGAATGGTTAACGCTCTATGAGTTGGGGATTGGAATGTCAATAATACCTTCAACGTGGTAGGGAGGCTTTAAAATGTGAAAAGGGAAAAGCAAAGGCTCAGTCTTGATATGGAGGGAATCAGTGACGTGAAATGGGAAGAAGACAAGGGTTTCTAGTGAGAAAATTATAGATATCAAAAGCAGCAGAAAAGGGTATAACGGGAGTAGGATTTGATATGAATTGGAAGGCAGTGCAGAGAGTGTGTTTTACTGTGAACCGTTGAGTGACAGTGTTGTTCTCATCAGAATCGACAGCAGACCAAACGGACAACGATAGTTCCGTTATACAGGGTCACCAAGAATAACTCCGAAAGTAAGACAGGACCTGCAAAGTCCGTGGGAAAAAAGTTGCATGGGACAGCGAGGTCCGTAATGTGACGTTGGCTTTTTGTTGCTAGGTGGGGTCGCATCAGAGATATGAAGGTCAACTTCGATTTTTTAAATGGGACGCTATTGTTTGGTACTTATTATCTGATAGCGACTATCGAGACGAATCCAATGATGTGTAACAGTAAGGTCTTTGAAGGTCAACGAAGGTCACAAATGTGGGATGAACGTCCAGTTACAGAAGGTGTTCGAAGTGATGACCATTGGTATCAATGCAGTGCTGCAATCTTCCTATCACGTGCTGAGTGGTATTTCTTATCACATCGGCACTTATCGAAGCACATGCTCTGACAATTCTCCCTCGCATATCTTCAGGTGTAGTTGGAACGTGTTTATAAACAATATCTTTGACGAATCTCCACAAGAAAAAATCCAGAGGCTTCAAGTCTGGCGAACGAGCCGGCCATGACACTTCTCCACGTCCAATCCAACGATTTAGGAATTGTTTCTGAAACACATTTCTAGCTATCAGCGTAATATGTGACGTACACCAATCGTATTGATAACACATTCTGTTCCTTGATCCTAAAGGTATTTCTTGCAGCAATATGGTGTACGTCCTACCATTAAAATTTCCTTCGATGAAATAGGGGCCTATAATTTGTCCTCCAGAATCTCACAACATACATTCACCTACCGCAGTTTTTGGTGTGCAACTTGCCGCAGCCAACATGGATTTTCAGTTGCCCAGTAAGGCATGTTTTCTAACTTCACATTTCCATCATTCGTGAATGTAGCCTGGTAAGTAAATAAAATCAAATTAGTAAATGTGTCATCCCTCTGAATCTGAAGTTGAGCCCATCGGCAGAATTCAGTGCCACGTATACAATCCTTACCAGTTATCTCTTGGTGGAGACGGATATGGTAAGGATGATATTTCTGGCGATGCAGAAAACGAACAACATTACTCTGGCTCATGCCAGATTCCCTTGCGATTTGACGCGAACTAACACAAGAATCTCGAACCATACTGGAAGAAGTTCCAGTTTCCGTTTCCTCGCTGGTAACTTTCATTTGCCGGTTATGTTTTCGATGCTTTAAAGATCCAGTTGTTTTCAATTTATCACACACATATTTAAATATAGGACGTGTCGGATGAGTACGTTCAGGATATTTATCAGCGAGTAAGTCTCTAGCTCCAACTGAATTTCGTTGGCGTTCTCCGTAAATGACAAGCATATCGACTTGTTCTTCGAAGAAATACGTCATTCACATTTCCTTGATTCGATGATAATAGTCTTATCGTTTCTATTAGCGTTGTATTGCGAAACCGTCGAATGGTGTTTACATGTCAATGGCACGGTGGATGGATACGTGGCGTATTCGGCGAATATTTACTATTTGCACGATATGTTGAAGAGAACTGTCAGAGCATGTGCTTAGATAAGTGCCGATGTGACAAGGAATACCACACAATCCATGATAAGAAGATTACAGCACTGCACTGATACCAATGGTCATCACTTGGAACACCTTCTGTAAATGGACGTACATGCCACATTTGTGACCTTCGTTGACCTTCAAAGACCTTACTGTTTCACATCATTGGATTCGTCTTGATAGCCGCTATGAGAAAATAAGTACCAAAGTATACAATGCTATTAAAAAAAAAACATAGTTGACCTTCATATCTCTGACGCAATCCCACCTAGCAACAAAAAACCAACATCATATTACAGCCGCCATTGTCCCATGCAACATTTGTCCCACAAACGTTTCCGCTACTATCATACTTTCGGAGTTATTCCAGGTCGCAATAGTTAGTGACTCAGTCTGTATATGCTGGCGTCTAAAAGAGCTAGGAACGGGCAAACCTCAATCTGCAGCTGAACTCTCCTTTCCTAATGAGGTTCTGAATGAGTATTTCGCCACGCCTATGTTTCTACTTGACCAACCCACAAGGACGCAAACATCGAATCCCTTGAAGTTTCTGCTGTCGGTACAAAGGAAAATTTTTCTCTTTAGCCGGTAAGCTTTAAAAGAATCTATTTGGAAGTTAGTTGTGAGCATTCGATCTTCAGCTACAGGACACGAAAATATTACAATACAGATGGTTAGTTTCTTCGTCGAGGCCGTTATAGCTGATAAAGTATATTTTTAACCATTCTCTTATATCCAGCATCCTCCCACTGGCCTGGAAAAAAGGACTTATAAAACCTCTACCAAATGACCTCCGACTATAGACCCGTTTGCGTTCTAACAGCATTGTCTAAGGCTTCAGAATACATAGTTCACGTTTCGCTTACCAGTTACTTAACATCACACAATTTTCTGGATGAACACAAACCTGGTTTCCGGAAAAATCGCAGCAAGACAGCTGCTGTTGTAAAAGTAAGTGACCAACTGAAATAAGCTACGGACTAATAAGGGGTAACTGTTACGAGTATGTGCTTTTGGGTATTAGCAAAGCTTTCGACACTGTAGACGCTAATATCCATCTTGCTAAACTCAAAAGTAAAACCCTTTCTTATAGTGCTGTACAGTGGTTCTACTAATACCTTACATACCGCCAACATTCTAATGATTGGAAAAAAAGAAGTCATAACAGAAGGATGTAGGGATCTGACAAGGATCGATATTGCACCCATTTCTTTTCCCATTGTGTGTTAGTGCCGCGTCGACTGCTATCTCCCATTGGAAGAATAACTTACATGCTGATGACATTCACTTATGCGTTAGTGTAAGCCCAAAAATATGCACACAGCCACCCAGATGGTAATCACTGACTTACTTGCTTCACTTGAATGCACGCAGAACACAGGTTTGAAATCTAACCCATCTAAAACGCAAGCAGTCTTTGTCACTCACACAAGACGCTACTACTCAGTTCAGAGAATCACTTCCATCTTTAATACTAAATAGGACGTAAATCACCTTTTCTTCTTCTGCAAGCAATTTGGAGATAATTTGGGACCAATTGGGACCAGTTGGACTAAATACACAACTGCAGTCTGTAAGAAGGTGTGAGACTCACTTCATTCATTACAGAAATATAAAGAAAGTACTTCTTCTACAACTTAAAAAGAAACTAGTAGAGCCACCAATACTCCTCATCCTTGATTATGGTGATCCTATTCTCCAAGGATCGTTACATGAGAGCTCAATTAGGCTGGAACTGTCGATGAATGTTTGTGTATGATACACTTGCGACGTAAGCTGTTTCGACCGTACCACTCCTGGCTATGAACAGTTATCTTGCTGTATGCCAAAAAGCGTAGAGATTGCAATACCCTGTGTTTGCTGTACAGTCCTCTCAAACATTGCACCCCTTGCTGCATCTTTCTAGCCTTACACTTCTCTCTGAACAACAGCGCAGAAATACCCTTTCTCAACAAATAAAAAACCTCTCTGTACCACTACAGAACACGGCTATGTTCTCTAAATGATTCTATGTATGAGGAATCCAACTTTGGAACAATCTTCTTTAAAATATTAGAGAAATTAAATCCGTTTCAAACTCAAAAACACAGATAATGGCCCACCTTCTACCACAATAGCTGTCTCTTCTGGCAGCTCACTCTCATGATTCCTCCCTTACCCACCACTTCCCCCTCTCTTAACCTATAGAGTTCTCCACTGAAATTCTCTTCTTTCCTAACAGCTATTACAACTTCCATTTCAATTCTCTCCTGTTTTATTATTTCTTGCACTTCTTTTAATACCAAGAAGGCTTCAAAAGTACTAAATTAATCAATACTATTCTTGTTGGCTCCATTATTTTATTATAAATATTATTATTACAAATTATTACTTTTTTTAATTATACAAATCGTTATGATTGATAATTTTGAAACATTATTCGAAAATAACAGCACTTTGGCAGATAGTTAAACTACTTATCGGTCTTAGTCGTATGGATTTATTAAAAAATACCATTTTGCGAAGTGATTATAAATTTTTAATAAATCTTTGCAATTGTGACTGAATGGTATTTTTAATATTATTGATTTTGTTATGTAACAATTAACTAATTCCACCGTTATCTATCGTCATTATTAGTGTGAACATTATTATTACTATTGCCAATTATTATTTTTATTAATAATGCATATTATTATCATTATTGTGATTGTTATGTGATTTTTTTCTATGTTTTGCTTCTGGTTAGATGTAAGGAAAGGCCTTAAGGCTCTGATATGGTAACGCTAAATAAGCAATAAATAAAGAAAAACGTAAAGAAATCGCAAATTTCATAACTCTCATCCAGTGTGAAATGACGTGTTTTCAAACCTGCTTGAAGTTTATTTCGTTAACATCCAAAATGTGACACAGTTCTTGATCCTTGTAGCGGCAGCGGCTGTAATACCCCTGTGACTGATTTTAAGTGGAATTATTTACTTCATTCCGAACTATAATCTCGTAGCGGATGGGTAACATGCTTATTAATTTCGTACGCTTATGTGAATAAATTGGTGCCGACGTAAAAGCGAAGCCGAGCGCTAAACTTGGCCACTTTCCCAGCGATAAGCAGAGGGTCATGCGGCGTTTTATCGCTGGAAATGTCAAACCGATATTTCCATAGCTGATGCTCTGGCTAATAGCTTTGGAAGAGTCGATACAAGTTTGCGGCTGCTTTTAGCGAAACTTCAAAGCGAAATGCAAAATTCAGAGCCCTGGATGTAATTACTTCTGCTTTGATAGCAAATTTGGGGAAGCAATTAAAAACTTTAAATATGTCTTTGAATGCAGTGAGTTGCCTCTTACTCGGTGACAGTAATTTCCCAGCGATGGTACTAAACTATGGCTTCAAGCAGACTTGTATTTCCTATACTTTTGTTAATGTCATCAACCAATGTGTATTAGGTAATCTTCTTAACCATTTATGATCAAGAAAAATAAACCAAAAAATCCTTTGGTTCAATCTACTGTTGGAACTTGTGGCTACATGTTTTCTTCATTTACAGTTCAGTCGCTTAAATTAGAGTGTTAGATCCAATTTCCATTTATTAACCAAACATTTATTTTCGTTTCCTCCTGGATATCAGGGTGTTATCACACCTTGATTATAGACGTTACGTTTTTTGTCAACGTAGTTACTGTTGATTACAGAAACAGTTTGAAAACAAACTCCAATACGTCCAAGTGACCCGTCAGTTCGCGTACAAATTTCAAAACAAGAAACTGGCCATGGAGGGGAATTCCTGATCAGTCACAATGTCCAAGCTGTTTCTAGCCTGGCGTTTCACCTACCACATTTCTGAGTTTCTGTAAAAACGAGAGATTTTGTACTCTATTCTGAAACTGAATTATATATTTTCTCAATCTTAGTTTTATACATTCTGTTTATATATCACTTTAGTATTCCAATAGGTAACTGGTCATTTTACTCTCATCACCCATGTCTTATATGTTAAAACTATGGCTGGTGTATTACAAATATAATTATTGCCATAGCTACTGGGAAGATTTCTGCTTACTATTATTAGACACTTGGGCATCATCTGAGCAAAGATATTTTTCTGGGAAAGTCACTTCATTTAACCACTTCTTTAGTTAAGCTTTTTCTGCTCTCATGATTTTATCTAGCCACAGCTACTACACACTCTGTCGATTCTGATCAACAAGTAGATATTTGACAAGTACCTACAATCCACAAAGAAAGGAGAAGGCATGGGAAATGAGTTACAAGTATAATTCGCTCCGAGATATTCCTGAAATAATTGAAATAATCATGGAAAATCCATAATACGAAACATTTCTTGTGGGTTAATATATTTCTTAGAGTTCTATCCCAGCAGAGTGCTTCTAGCCTTCTGCATATTTTGGTGTATTTCACATATTTATATAAGATTCTGATGAGCAACGTAAGCTTCAGAATCCAGAAAATTAAATCGTTACTTAAATCATTCATAAGTAAATTATTTGTATCGGCTTAGGTAGACATTGGCAGTCTTCGAATTTAGAAAACCTAATTTTTGCTTCCACGCAACGACTTAGTATGTCACTATTGCTTAAGAAACACGTGAACTAACCAGTGCTTGTGCAATACACTTCATAAGGGCGATTTAGCGCCAGAGTATCGATACAAGTAACAGTGAGTATCAGCACTAAATAACCTCACAACTTTAATCAGTATATAAAGGAGAAAATCAAAATACTGTGAAGACAGAAACAGGCAGAAGGGTAATAACAAATATCAATAAAAAGCTTAATGAGGAACGAAGTTTTGTAAATGATGGAAATGGAAAGGGGAAAATGTTCGTAAAACATTTAATAAACATAACATATGAATAACTTATAATCTGTAAGATGAAATAAGAAATATAGCTTTCATTGACATAAATAGAATATTTCCTTAACGATTCGAGGCTGGTGCCACCACTGATTTTTCATAAACAAATTTAACTGTCCGTTAATTCTTTCCTCTATGGTCTCACACTCGGTTAGGAAAACTTAGGAAAGAATATAAACATTAAAAATATGTAGCCAACAGTGGGAAATTGGTACTAAAGAAGAGGGATGTCTGACATTAACGTGTTAAAAGAACAATGGCCGTTATTTCAGTGTAAGACGAGCCAGTCTTTTGCTGATCTTCCTCTTTTTCCACTGACCTATGTTATAAAGTGAGTCTTTAAGTACTTGCACTTATGTACGTGTACACTGTCCGCCCAAAACGTTACGCGACTGATATTTATCCTGGCGTGTAAGCGAGGTTAGAGCAGTAACAGCGCACTAACAACTGTAAACAACAGATGTGCGAGCAGGCACTGTTACGTAGATGACCTGTGGCTGTATTGTGGCAATGTTTCTGTGTCACACATAGTACACATAGTAAAGAGTAACATCTCTAAACGAAATGATCAAGACATTCTCCAGAATGTTCTGAAGTAGAGAAAAGTGCCAGCAGAGTTCCTCGCGCACACCTTGACCCCCGAACAGAAACAACGATGCATAGACACCTGCCTCGACTCATTTGAAATACAATACGTTGACAATTCTTTCGGGAGAAAATCATAACGGGTGATGACTACGAAACTACCGCAAAACTGAAAAAAAAACAAAAAAAGGCAGAAAATCAAAGCGTTGTCGTTGGCGACATGTCCCACAATGGAGCCGTTGTGATGCGCGAGTTCCACAACATCCCAAGGAAGGACGTCTCCGACAGTTACACATGGTTGTATGAATTTTAGATCATCAGAAGCATAAAAATTACTATCCTAACTTTTTTCTGTTATTTTTTAATCCAGCCTCAAAACTTTTTGTACTGTCAGGGTAAAGGTGTGGGTATCTTGCGTAACTCGCACGCGTCCGTGTGTGTATTCCCGTGGTATGCAATGGTGGTAGTTTTACTTATTCCTTTCACAATTTTACTAATTTTCTGCAGGAAAATTTTCACATTTTTCTCTTAGAACTGTGTGTAGCAGTAAACAAGTGCTACACTACAGTCAGTAAAGCTACAGGTTTCTTTTCCCCGAGCTCTTCGCATCTTTCTGGACTTGCCGCTTCTTTCACTGGCGATAAGTTTTCAGCGTACAAAAATTTCGAGTTACGACGTGGTTAAAAATGTGGGTCCCTTAAAACTGGCTTGGTAAGCCAGTTCAAATATCAGGAGCAGGAAATGGCATACTACCTCCAATAGAAAGACACCTATTGCCACACTCTCGTGTTCTTAGTAACATTAAGATGATATCGGATTTAAAGTTTCGTTAACAAAAAAATGGTAATAAATACTTCTGTTTGTATTTCTCATATAGCTGTTTATTGTATATTTAACAAAGCGTAGTTGTGCTTCCACCATTAAAAAAGTGGAATTGCTGCTATAAATATTCTCTGAGTCCGCTTTATTAATTTCTAAGTCAGTTCACAACATACGACTTACTTCCACGTTTGTATAGAACGCTTTCCTTTCTCAGTTACTTACCTACGAAGTTATACCGAAACGGAAGCCATCTATTTAGTTCTGCCTTGTTTCTAAGGAACATATTCCATAAGCTATTTAATTTTGAAAGTAGAGTTTCCAGTGAATACATACCGCAAGACTCGCCTCGGAAGACTAAATTCGGATGAGATAAACGTCAGAACCATATGAATTGGGTAAATGTGCCACGTGATAATGAATGTTCCCAATGGGGAAACTAAGTAATTTCAATTGATAATTGAAAGATTTGTTTTCTATTCTAAGAATGTCGAAGCCAAAAAGTTTAATCAGAAATAAAGTTTCCATTTCATTTGATTTACGCACGTCTTCAGTGCTCTCTGCGATTCAGTTTGTACGAAAAAGAAAATACTTGTAATGCTGACGGCTGTAACAACTACAAGAACGCCTTATGGGATACTACGTTATATCTAACGTGGTTTTCGATTCGGGTTTTACCTAATGTGAAAACGTAAAAACGGATATTCTTTTACTAAGGATCTCAATGAAAACCAGGAAAAAGGAAAATAGTATGTATCTGAAGACAAATAACAAAGTTCGAGTGGCCCAGAGCACTGACGCAAAACGTCATATGGTTATTGCTTCCAACAGGGAAATTGTACTGTATATATTTAGTTCATATCACTACTATACCAGAAAGCTGCCAAATATCATTACAACTACATCGTTCCATGAGAAAACAGAGTTCCGCCTACGTTTCCATGCACGAGAAAAGTAAATTTGATTTACATGCAGCGAGATACACGTACTTTTTTCGATGTATCGTTTCATTTATGAGGTTATTGGGATGTTTGCAAAATATGATTGCTCTGCCTAGATAGACTTGATTCCATTTACAGGACACAGCAAGAAATATTCCACCAGAGAAAACATAATGAAATTTTTAACTTGTTTGCGATTGCTGTACGACTTGAAACGAGTGTGCAGTATTACATTTTCCTCATGTAGCACAAGATGCGCAAGCGAGTAAGTAAATTATGTGGCTCAAAAACTCATTACGACTGCGATAGACAGATTGTCTCAGACTCATGATATAAAATCTCTGTGGACAGAATGTGGACATTAGGTGTACAATGGACTTATTACTTCTGACTGAGAATTGCGGAGAGTAGGATCGCAATTGAACTGTAATTAGAGGCATTGTTCTAAGATGCCATTTTGAATACGGAATGAAATTTGACTAACTGCATAACATTTAATCTCATACAATAGGATGATGTATATAGCTAGTAAAATCGTTTATGGAAAATTATAATTGTGTGAATGAATAAGGTACGTTCAATTCTTTGGTTATTTTAACTTCTCCCTTGTTTGTGGCTCGGAACAATGTTTGGTGGGTCGTAACTCGTTGGGAACTTTTTACCCTGGGAAATCAGTAGAGCCTGCACCGTGGTCGTTTATGCTCCACTTTAAGAGATTAAATTCTTGACTTTATCGAAACTGATACACAACTTGGACACTGATTCCCATTCCGTAGACTGAGAACTTCCTCGGGGAGTACGATTGTGCCTCTGATTATTTTAAGAATTTTCAGAGTCTGCGATCGCTGGAATTGTACAGAGACACAGAGATTTTATTCCAGATGGAGTAATTAATTTTGTATCTGGAAAAGAGAGAGAGATAATTGTTAAACATATTGTCAAAGTTACCATTCAAGTATCAAAATATCATCCATTCATAATAATTTAACCTCAATTTCAGAGGGAGAGAAGTTAAATTGGTGATCGTTTAGGCCAGAACTCTGTGTATAACATTTGTCTCTATCTGTCTCATGCCACAAAGAAACGAGTACTGCTGCTACATTAGGTGGAGACTACACAAGTCCTTCACATGATAATGTAGACCAGAAACTCGGCGGAAGACAACATACAAAGGCAGGACCTCTAATCAATTACCTTTCTGCTCTTTATGCCACCAACGTGTTTCTTCTCGTGAGTAAAAGTGGTAACAACTCCGTTGTAACGCATAGTTTTCCAATTTCGTTGTTAGATAAACTTCTGTAGCGGTAGTTTGCGAAGTGATACGAGGTTTTAATTGCGTGTGAAATAGTGAGTACATTTATTGTGTGTGTTAATCAGAACAGTACAGTTTGCGAAATTGTTGGCAGAATTTCGTGGTTTTAACTCGCTCACAGTTTAAAATGCAAGCGGAACAAGAAAGCGAAATGTTGTCTGCTGACGTAACGGACGCTATAGACGATCCCACAGCTGTTGCGCAGGATCTAGCTAGATCCTCAGCGCTGCGGCTGATTTCCTCACCGTAATTATGCAAAAGCTTTGTTTGCTATCTGATAATGTGTCTTATATAGTGCAAGAGCAATCAACAATGCCACAAGCTCAGAAAGATGTGAAAGTTCAAGTCGATGAGATGGCACAAACGCAGTCTGAAATCCAGACACAATTTGACTTACTGCCGCTGATCATGCAAAATCAGAACGAAATGTAGGAAACGATAGTTGATCTCTTCAGAAAGTAAGACGCCACGTCGAATTAACTACAGGGATTGCGATATACTCCAGACAAATTTCGGGAAGAGATGGAAAAGATAGCGGATTAATGTAGGTTAATTCTTACAAAGAATAAAACAGCAACCAGCCACAATTAATACTGCTATTTATTTAGGTAAATAGCGCCGTTACCAGCTTCGAACTGGCAAGTTCATCATCAGACGCCTGTTCACATGATTTTCAAGATACACTTCACATTACCGTTCGTTTTCGATTTTTATTATTCCACTGTGGCGAAGTAATTTTGTTGTGTTGTTGCCGTCGAAAATTCCGCGCGATTTTGTTGCGAAGTTGCAGGATTGTACTTTTTGAATATTCCTAAATATATCCAGCACTAATTTGTACATCACCATTTTGTGCAAAGCACCACACACACACACACACACACACACACACACACACACACACACAAATACACACACACACACACCAAAAAGAATTTGCCACATGTGAAGTTATCACAAAGATCCCAACGCATTACCTTCCTCCACGGCAGTCCGTCAGTGCACAGTACTACTGTTCAGTTTTTGGAGCATCACCTGCCACCAGCTTTGCGAAAGAAGCGGCGACACTTTCTGCACAACCCACCCATCATTCTGCACGACAATACGCGGGCGCATACAGCGCAAGCTGTGGCTGCTCTGTTCGGTCGATGGGACTGGGAAGTACTGTACCACCCACCATACTCCCCGGACGTAAGTCCTTGTGACTTTGATTTGATTCCCAAGATGAAAGAACCACTTCGTTGTATTCGCTTCAGAACTGCTCCAGAGATTCGACAGGCAGTAGACTGCTCCATTCATAGCATCAATAGAACAGGCTCTGCTAACGGTATACTACAGCTTCCACATCGCTGGCAACAGGTTCTACACAACGCTGGTGACTACTTTGAAGGACAGTAACAGTGCAAACATGTAACTCTTTTATATCGGTTGTGAATAAATTGTTGCCACTATTTAAGTTCCAGCCCTCGTAGTTGTAACAGACTGTTCACAGTCATTTATTCCTATACGTATATACACTAATTTAAGTGATTATCCACAGTAATATTTCACAAAAAATGAAATATTGAAAGTATATATATATTAGAAACATAGTGTAAGATAGAAGAAACATAGTCACACATAACGCAAAGAATAAAACTCAATTTTATCAATGTTTGTGGTATATCGTCGTGACCTGAGCATAAAATTGCTTGTTAGTCTACTCTTTTAGTATTCTGCTCAATTTAATCTAGATCATAGTTAGAAACGTTTATGTTACACTACGCAAAAATTTGTACGTGATCCTCATTTACAGTTCCATAAATATGCAGGACATGCTGCAAAACAAATGATATCTTTTGCAGATTCCGTGATACACATATAACGAGGCTGGCATACTACATCATAGAGGAATGCCTTACAGAGTAACAAAATATGAACAATATTCCATACATAAAGAAATTGTCAAAATATAAATACTGGTACAGGCAGGCGTCACCCCACTATACATTGTTGCCAAATGTATTCAAGATGGCGAAGCGAAGATGGCGGGGATAGATATGACAACATCCCAACGACATCATGGTGGGAAGATCAAAGTGTGGCTGAAAAATATGTCAATTGGGCTACCTCCACTAACCTAACCACCTACCCTCCCCCTCCCCCCCGAAAATTCCAGTAGGACAATACTTGGAATTGGCGGCAAAAGGACTCAGCCTTTGCTGGATAGGATGGACGTCTTTGTTTTGCAGACACTGTTTATTACTTAAACAATTTGAGGCAGTAGCTCCATCCAGTGTGTTCACCATGAGGTCTGGAGTCCAACTGACCAAGTACACAGTGCTGCCACCAGAGGGCGCTTTCATTACATGACGGTCTGGGAGAAAAAAGGCGGGAAAATGACTCAGCTTACAATGGGCTGCTGGAGAGAGGAAGGAGTGTACTTCATTTATTTCAGAACAGTTTGTTTAGGGATGGTTTTCACGTAGTTTATTTATTACACTGATACAAAACACTCACACTGGCGTGACAATGATCACAGTAAACAGTCTACAGACCTGTAAACTACAAGTAAATCACCGAAATAATGCAGTACACTAATATGCAGATGCGAGAAAGTCGTAAATTGTCAAAATAATGCATGTAAAGGGCTCTGCGAACTCGCTTACCAATTTTCAACTGTCGAAATCATGCATTGCACAGCCTACACACCTGTTCACAAAATAATGCAGCAGGCATGAAAACACCTCATAAATTGTCAAAACAAAAAAATGGCTCTGAGCACTATGGGACTTAACATCTTTGGCAATCAGTCGCATAGAACTTAGAACTACTTAAACCTAACTAACCTAAGGACATCACACACATCCATGCCCGAGGCAGGATTCGAACCTGCGACCATAGCGGTCGCGCGGCTCCGGACTGAGCACCTAGAACCGCGAGACCACCGCGGCCGGCTTGTCAAAACATAATGAATGTATAATGCTATGCAAATGTGCAGGAAATGCTTAAACAGCCGAAAATAATGCGGTGCACAAACACTCATTGCACTTAAAAAACGTTTTCGAACTATTGTCAACTGCGACATAGCAGCGACTTGCCCATCCCCCCCCCCCTCACGCCATACAGAACTCCAGGGTGAGCACGCCAGGTGACGCGCTCACCCCTGTCCCTTCCATGACACGCCTCTGGGCCACACATGAGCTTAAAGCCTGCGAAGATCCCGACACAGTCCCCGCCCACCCCACTTAAGCTCCACCCCTGATCAGCAAGATGCTCCGCCCAACCGGAGCAAAACGATACACATCGTCGCAGATATGTTACTCCTAGAACGAGAACTAGAAAATGAACAATTTCCAACGTATAATGCAAAGACTTTAAGTTTCAGGTATTAATGTAAACGTTTACAGATTATAACTGTATGTTATTGACGAAGTAGAAGTGTCTATAACTTAAAATGGATTTCCGGTACCTAATGGTATTTACAACAAGCGGAACAAAAAATCACAAATGATTTAAAATAATAAATGAAAGCGAAATACAAACGTGCTGTCTGTTAATTATAATGTGAGCCAATTAGCATCAAATTAATCGCTTAATATAACGTGATTTTTCGGGAAAACTACACTTCGCAAATAATGTGATTGGAAATGTTACGTATGTCGGTAATAAAAGCTTACGATGTCGCGGATGGCAACAGAGTTTATTTCTTTTATTCATCCAAAAAAATCTTTCCAGATTATAAGACATAGAACAAACACAAACCAAAACAGCACAGTAAAAATACTGTATTATGTCAGTAGAGACATAAATGTAAGCTTTATCCACCAAACAGCTTGCACTATTTTCATTAGCTTCACTATCTTGTTTCTAGTCCCTGTATCTCAAACATCCAAAATATTCTGCTACGGAATGGAAGCGATAATCTAATAAGAATAGACAGGTCTACTTGTTTACAATGTCCTCACTTGACTCAATATTTTTATGTTTATAAAATGTAGCTTGACTCATTAGACCTAAAGAAGTCAAGAATATAAAAATCATACTGATAACAAAAACGTTATTAAGACAGTCGTATTTTCCATACATGACACATGAGGTATTTCATTAATATAGTATTTGCGTCTGTATGTAAAGTTAGAAGTAGGTATATTGCAACCTATGAATTATTGTTATAATTACCAAATACTTCAATGGAACGACTAATTCACTTAAAAATTACGTACTATTTATTGATCTACTTTCAGTTTATCTGTAGTGACTTAAATGTTGTGTGGGTGCAGGAGTGCCTTAAGAAGTAGGAGCTCTTATTTTGTATACTTGCTGTAGTGTCCGTTCTTGTTACGAAATAAATATTTAGCGTTTTCAGTAATACTTTTTCTTAAAAGCAATTCGTTTAATAGAAATCCCAATACTCGCGACGTAGGCCGAAATATTGTGTTACATAAACATTAAAATATCTGCTTAAGTTTTCTTAATAATTTAAATTTCGTTAAAACAAGGCAGCAGTTAGTTCCAGTAGTGTCTATTCTGTCTGTTCTTACCAGAAAAGAGTAATTAAACGTTTTAATTCATTTTTATCAACACAGTTCGTATTTGTTACTGGTTAGACAGACGTGATGTAGGCATACAATTTCTGAGTTGCTAACGTTTAAAAACATATCTAAACATTCTTTATAACGTGATTCTCCAAAACCAAAGCAATTAGTAATTAATTCTTCTGCCGCTGTACCTCTAAAACAGAACGTAAACAGCGGCAACAACACAAAACAATTTATCATCGTGTGTGTGTGTGTGTGTGTGTGTGTGTGTGTGTGTACTTACAGCCGATCTCACGTCCTTGACAAATTTGAACTAATTCTTCTGTGGAATTCAATCATGAGTGAGAGATGCAGGAGCTGTTATAGAATAGCGAGTAGGGTGATTTGTTGCCAGTCTTGTAGAAAATATTCTCACTAAGGTGGGAGGGGGGGGGGGGGAGGAGATGCTGTGGGGAGAACACTGGGAAAACTCCTGGAAATGCAGAGTATGCAGTAGGAACATTTTGTTTGAAGAACAGAAAAGGAAGCAAGTAGGAATTGATCAGGATCAAGAGAGATAAAGGGGAGGACAGTGGTTAAGAACTGGCAGTGGGCAGGAAGAAAAAACGCAAAAAACAGGTATTTACTTCTGCTAGAGTTCAGTGGAGCAGAGCCTTGGGTAGGACTAGCAACATGAAATGTACAATGCATTTCAAAGAATGTCAGGAAACCTAGGAGTATACAACGAGTTGGGAAGAAAAAATGTGGTGCTGCTAGATAGTAGTCATGGGCAAGATGTAGGCCTCAGTTACAGAAAAATTAGGGTAGCATACAAGGTCACGAGTATATTCAAAGTAAATTCAGGGCTTTGTCAAATGATGGAGGACTTAAGGTCTTTAGTTACTGATTTCACAAAAGATGACCATGTGGTGATTGTGGGTAGGGGTCGGAAACAGTTTGGACAGGAATGGGGCATGAGACATAGGTGGTGACCTGGAGAAGACAGTTTCCCTGACACATGGCACAAATGCACACTTTGATGAGTTGTCCCAGTGTCATGATCAGCCACACCTTTATGGAACTTTGAGGCAGATTAATGTGGGGTTACAGAAGCCAGTGATGGCAGCCAGGTTCACACATGGTGCTGTCATGCCAGTCAATACCATCATGGTGTCTCACTAGACATGGCCTAGTCCTAAGCAGGAAGAGGAAGAGAAGATTGGTACAGTAGATTCACCATAGTATATGGGGTGTACCTCGGGCCAAGCATGATGAAATATTTGCTGTCATACACAGGAGAATCAGATCCTTTTTATAATAAATCCAGATAACAGATTTCCCCAACTTAAGAGTATCTGCAGCAGATAAAAAAATCTGATACAATAGATTACAATATGGATATTTTTACATGTCATAAGAAAACAAGAACCCATTGGAAGAAGTATCATGGGGCATTCCAGAGACTTAACAACTTTTCATCAAATCATACAATCAATAAAACATAAAATACAAGTCTGAAGGTGAAATCCAGTCATTGTACTGCACAGTAGTTTCTGTCACTGAGCACTGGTGTAAAGACACAGAAATCAAACATGTATTATTAGCATTGTATGTAAAGACAGACCCTTACCGCAGGGCTACTTCGAAAGGGTTGAGGATTGTGAATTTATACAAGAAAGGAAATGTGGCTCAAATCAAGGTGTGTCCTTACTATAATAAGTGAAGACAAACACTTTGAAATATCAGCTACTGAATTAACAGGGCTTGATACAACCAGAAAATTAATCATATTGTGTGTGTATCAAATTCCTAGTAGTAGTGTGGGAACTTTTTCCAATAAATTAACAGAAGTTCTAAAAGCCTCAGACACTAAAGTAAACAAACCTCTCTGTGGAGACATAAACACAAATATGAAAACAAAACCCTCATCAATATTCTTCAGAGTTTTCGCATGTCCCTGTTGGTCAATGGTGTAATAAAAACATGGACAGGGAAAAGTGTGATGTAGCTGAAAAATATCTTTGGCTGTCAGACCATTTCTGGCAAATAACAACAGTAAAATCTGGCATCAGAAAATCCCCGAAACTGCAAGTTTGTGAAAGACATCTATCAGAAATAAAAATAGAAGATATTTCAAAATAACAAGCAAACTAAAGTTGAGATGAATTATATGGAGAAACTGATGAAAATGTGAAAATCCCTAAATACTCAGCATTTTTAAATTGAATTTTGAAAAGACATTTCCAGAGGTACCTACATCATATCAATGTCTCACAAAACAAGTGGATAACGGCAGATATTAAAAAGTCCTCGTGAGCCATTAAATACCTCAGTTCCATGAAAAACAGTTATAATGGTTCAGAGTTCTTAAATAATTATTTGAAAGCTATGATAAAACTGTCAGGGCTCCAGTATCTAGGGATATGGTTTTGATGATGAGAGAAGGGAGGGATCTTCTGAGAAGGTTTCCCCAACTCCCCCATTTTGGCTGAGCTGCTGTAGGTGGCGGTCATGTGTGCGTGAGATGTGCTTGCTTGTGTGAATGAATGATGTGTTTCTCTTTATCTGATGAAGGCTGTGGCCGAAAGCTTGTGTTTAAGTGTGTTTTAATTGTGTCTGTCTCTAACTTAACATATAAACTTTATGGTAAGCAGCAATGTGTCTTTTCCTACACTGTTGATATCCTTCCCTGGAGTTTCTGTTGTTTGAATTTTGACAATATACTTTAATAACGGGCCTGTTTAATGGCATACTACTTATAGAAAAGGGAACAGTGAGGCTTGCTTCTATGCTCCAAATAGTAGATAGGGTAATATGTAGAGACCTCATGGACATGATTTTAAAATATGAAGCAGCTTATCAATGGATCATGGATGCAGTACAAGTCACTAGTAGGAACAATAAAGACCTGGAAAAACTGTTACATTTATTATGATTTGGCATTCCTACTTACCACAGTATGTAAACACAGGTATTAATGTGTGCAGTGGTTAGGGCATTCATCATCAGCATCATGTGATGTTTTAAATTTCACTAGTTGGGTCTTATGGTAATGACTTGCAAGGGTAAGACATCTTACAGTAAATATGTTGAGGCACACATGAAGCAGGCAGCATGTACCTCATTGGTGCACATTGACTACTTCAGATACCTCTCAGATTTGAGAAGTGATTACCCTATTTTCCAAGCAGAGAAAGATTGTAATAAGTAAAAATAATGAAAGGAATCACATTCAGTGGACTCTCAGATTAATTGTAGGTCACCAAATCCCAGCATCTCTGGCCTATGCTGTTACAGTGGTGAAAACAGTGTGGGGATGTCAAACCGCTGGTTCTAACCCCCAATAATATTGCTGCCCTATACGGCAGCAAGAAGAACTGTCTCTTTGCCAGATCAATTCTCTAAAGAGAAGAGAACTGACCTTAGCAGTTGAGTCCCATAAGATTTCACACACATTTGAACCCTTTTTTTTTTTTTGACAGTGGGCAACTGATCTGTGGGGTAGGAAAAGCAGGATTTACAGACGCGAATGTGGAAGCATCAGTGTTGTGTGGGTTGGGGAGCATTTGGCTTTTGGGTAGCAAGCCTACCACTAGAGTTTGACACTGAAACATTTTCTTCCATAATCTTCCAGTTGCCATGACCACTACTCTTATTTCCTTATGACAAGATCACCTGAAGGTGAAGGATTTTGATTGTTTTTGGAGAGTTGGCTCGTGCATATGTTTCTGTTGATGTTGCAGGCAGTGAGGAGCTGGTAATTATGATGATAAATAATCACTCAGCACTTGCTACAAATACTTTTATTCTATGCTACATCCATTGTGTATATGCTACAAGAATAAAAGTATTTGTAGCAAGTGCTGAGTGATTATTTATCGTGTGAAATCTTATAGGACTCAACTGCTAAGGTCATCAGTCCCTAAGCTTACACACCACTTAACCTAAATTATCCTAAGGACAAACACACACACTCATGCCCGAGGGAGAACTCGAACCTCCACTGGGATCAGCCACGCAGTCCATGACTACAGTGCCTTAGACCTCTTGGCTAATCCTGTGTGGCCCCACTGTCACAATAGAAGGGTAGAAGAAGCAAAGTAGATAAAATTGCACCCATGTAATGGGTTACAGAATTCACATACAGGAAATGATGCTCATAGTGCTGGAAAGACAATTGTGTCTCTGTTTGCAAGGAACATTTTTGAACCTATTGACACTCCTGTGTTGGTAGACAATAGCCTCCACTGAAGAGAAGACAGTACCAATGACAGAGCAAAATGCGGGCTGGCTGTTTTTGTCAATGACATATATCAGCCTTTACAGCACCCTTAATCACATCAGCACAGGCAGTTGCTGTGATGGTACATGCCTATTTAATGTCTATGTCTTCCACCACATGATCCTTGACAGTGAGACCCTCTAAGAGGTTATTGCTCAGTTTTCACTGATAATTCTCCTGCATACAGTGTAATATGAGGGGAGTGGCACCTGGTTGAGGGTTTGAGAAACTGAGGGTCTCACACAGACTGAAGATATCATTCTATGCTATGCAATGCATGCTACCTGCTTCAGCACTGCTACACGGTCACCTACTACCATAGATCTATTCTCACCCTGCTTGTTCATCTTGACAGAAACTGTACATTGGGACGTGGCTGTCAACCTTTGTATATGTTACTTCTTCCCCATCTGAACCCACGCACCAGATAAAGTAGACCTGACAGAGGGAGTGCCCAAAATGGCTAACTGGGCAGTAGCCAGCCAGTTGGCTGTCTTTAAGCATTATGAAAGCATTTCATTACTTCCATGTTCCACCAAGCTACTCACACATTCATCCTCACGAACTTTGATTAGCAAAGAAACGTCTGCTGACTTGAAGGAAAATAATTAGAGATTAAGTAGAATTTTTGAGTTCCTTCAACAAGTCAACTTTTGCAAATATTTGTTACTAAATTTTGATTGTTACTTGAAAATGATTAACAGAATTGTTTTTCTAAAGATGATGTATAATTCACATCAGTCTGGTGATTAATCAGTGACACTACTCTTGTTTGTGTCTGATTATCTCATTAAGTTTGTCTTAAAGACCCTCTGTCGTTTTTTTTCATGGGAGATTTTAGTGTGTCCAGAGGGTGGCTGTGGTTGGCCAAATATGTTCCACATTTACTAAGCAGCAAAATTATTCTGTTATATTTTTAATTATTTTCCCCTTCTTCACAAGAGTTTATCTAATGACTCAATGTTGTTGTTTAAATTTTGTTTCTCTGAACTTTTTTTTAAAATCCAAATCCCCCAACCACATATTGGGGTGGGTGAAAACTAACCATACATAAGTATTACATATTGCTGTTTTATTTTGTATAATAGTATTATTGTACCATCTCTATTATACATACATACATAAATACTTGTTCCATAGATTATGAATACGATATTTCGTAATGATGTGGAACATGTCACTTTAACGTAAGTTTCCTTTATACATAATTATTTTTTATTGAGTATTATTTTGAAAACCCTCGCTCTAAAGTTAAAATGTCTGATTCCATTTCTGACTTATATTACTACTCATAATATAGTTGTACATCAGATACAACACACACTGAAAACATAACAATGCATAACACTGTAAATCAGAATGTTATTTATATCAGTTCATAATATATTTAGCTGCAGTATACTTGTTTAAGTGTTATGCAGCCTACATTTCACCAAACATCATTTCAGAACAAAATCCTACAAAGACAACTACCAACATACCTCAGATAATAATAAGATTAGGTAGACATAGAAATTCTGGAGGTAATTAAAGTGATTATATAATTGAATTTGCTGTGAAATTGACATTTATCACAGTAATGCAAATTTCCTCCCATGAAAAGAATTCATCAGTCTCATTATAACACTAGATCCAGTATATTTCATGACTCTTGACAGTTAATTTCTCAGCAGTTAGCTTACATCTCTTTCTTGAGATCGTTCTTGGTATTAAGTTACTGATCACAACTGAAAATGTAGCTATTCTATTATCCTCTGAAAAGTTTTGTATATCACCACAAGACTTCAAATATTATCAATTATCTATAGTGTGAGACCTAATATTTTTATTTTAAAAGTGTTCTGCACAGAAGTACAAGTTTCATTAATTGCATCTTTATGCAGTCACCATCTTGGCTATTGGATGCATAACGAGAACCCCAGGGATTATGTGTAAACACACAGAACATGGAAAAGATTCTTGCACGGGTGATATACCCTGGCGAGAAAAAAGGGACCAGACTCCATTCTGGCTCAATGTCCCGTGTTATTAAAATATCCTGACTAATTGTTCAATACATCATGTGTATTGTCATGATATTAGGTGTTACCAGTTCTCAACTCAAGCAAGCATCAGTACTGTGGCGCATGGTGGCAGCACTTGCATTTCATAAAAAAAAAATAAAAAAAAAACAGGAAACTGGTCAGAAATATTTTCCAAGGAACTGCAAGATAATGAGATTAATGGTGACTTAATTTGTTTGTCACATCCCAGTTTTTCCACTATTAGACATGAACAATAACCTAGCTTCATGGGAAGTGATGTAACAATTAGAACCATTTGTGATGTATACACTGCAAAAATGATATCTTTTACAGTGCAGTGGAGTGTACTGTTTTTGAAACATTAATGAAACATGAAATTTGTGAACCAGCCTGAATCTGAATCCAGATACCACACTGGTTTTTGTAGAGTAGCTCTCTTGCCAATTGAGCCAGTCATCAAACTTTGATAATCTACTACCTCTTTCCATATCTTTCCAAACAAACCAGTGGCTCTCTCCAAGACCTTCCAGGCAGACCTTTGTTGACTGAAATGATAGAGAAGAATTCTTACTCTCAGCCTAGGGGCTGATTTTCTGTTAAATGTAGAAAGATATGCAGGGAGGTGCTGGGGATAAAATCGTGAACCACCTATGAGATTTGCTTCAGAGGCTCAATTTGTTTATGCATTCAGTACATTCATGTTACATAACATATTTAGGATGACTACTTTCTTGACACTGCAGCACAGAGAATGGTATTTAATTATGTAGGACAGGCAGTGCAATAATGAAAATGAAAATTCTTCAGTGATATAATTTTATTGAATCATTAACTTTCTATAAATTACTAACACAACAGAGTAAACCAAATGTGGGGAACAAGGTGCATTTAGCCTGGGACTCAATATCCGATGTTCCAAGAGGATACCATTATCTTTTGGAGTGTAGTAATATCAACAGTTAATCATTAAAAAAATCTCAAAGGTCACAAATGAATTCCTTTCACTTTGCAAACTACAGCACTTTGCAAACTACAGTCTCAATCATAGATGGTTAAATTCTCTCACTGGTCATACAAATGGTGTAGCAAACTATATTTGATTATTCAGATAACTATATTTGAAAACACAATCTGTGTTACACTACATGCCACAATTTCAATTGTTTCTTAGGATAGTACACCACATTAACATTCAAAAGTTGTACAATTTAGAACATTATGAAATAATTCCATACATACAGTACCAACAGTACAATGAAATTACAACATGATACATACATTGTACGTTGTACAAAATAAAAGTTTACTGAGTACTCTGACAATATACAACCAATCATTTAATTGCAGATACATTAGTACAAAAAGAAGTGTCATGAATAATAAAGTATTACAGAAACAGATTACAAGTATACATACAAAAAACATAATTACATTGGGCACTTAAGGAGAAATACTGCTTGTACCATGATGACAGTGAACAATCAATCTTACAGCACTATAAATGACAGACATAAATCTTAAGAGTTGAAAGTACCTATTTGCCTTTACCTCAAGCAATTTTGATGTTGTTTTCAAACCTATAAAAACATGCTTGTGTAGGTCACAAATGCAGTAGTAGACACATGGAAAAAATCACGAGTATCTATCAGCAGTGCCCAATTGGGACTTTCTTATGTTTATGCCAATCGTCATGCATTAGAATACAACTTCTGCAGTAATATGGGAAATACCTAACTATTTCAAAAAGCTAAAATTAATAACATTTCCAGCTGTGTTATATTACATCATAATGTTTCAGAGGACGCGTACATTGTGTGAATTATGCTACAAGAAATCTTGCGCAATTATGATGTATCCATCATTTGTATTAAAATTGTCAGAAAGACAGACACAAATTCCCGTCTGTTCATCTCAGAGTAGCACTTACAACCATGTCTTCAAAAATGGTTCAAATGGCTCTGAGCATAATGGGACTTAACATCTGAGGTCATCAGTCCCCTAGAACTACTTAAACCTAACTAACCTAAGGACATCACACACATCCATACCCGAGGCAGGATTCGAACCTGCTACCATAGCTGTCGCGCAGTTCCGGACTGAAGCACCTACAACGGCTCGGCCAATCTGGCCAGCCCCCATGTCTTCAATATTTGCTCCATGTACTTGAATTAAACCAGCAATTAAAGGTAGTAAGTCAAATGAGTGCTTTTAAATGCGAAGTGTGTGGGCAAGTCTATAATTACAGAAAGAATCTCAGTCAGCATGTTTGCAAAAACCGTCAACAAGAGCTGCCTGTTGCCACTACAACTACTGTAGCTTCTTATCAGTGCTATGTGTGTGACAAAATTTTTTCTCTTAAAAATAATTTGTATCGCCACCAAAGAAATATTCATGGTTTGCAGGAAGGAGGTTTGTTCTTCAAGTGTACATTGTGCCCATTTCAAAGTAGTTCAAAACAGGGTTGGATAGATCATTTACAAACTGCTCATCAAATTCAACTTAATTCCGAAGATCTGCAGTTCTCAAATGAAGACGAGTTTTTGCAGTGGAAAGAAGACACTGAACGCACGACACATTCAAAGTTTATTAAAACGCATGGGTCTACTAGTTCCACACATTAGTATGGCTGCCATCGGTCAGGTAACTTTATCTCAAAGGGTAAAGGCACAAGACATCTTAAATTGACAGGCAGCAACAAAATGAATGGAAAGTGCCCTGCAGAGATGAAAGTAACTGTACACGAAGGTGGAACATATCAAGTACATTTTGTGTCGACCCACATTGGTCACAAACAAGATTTAACGCACCTGCCCCTGAGTCAAAAAGACCGGGAAACCATAGCAACAGATATTGCAATGGGACTTCCGTATGACAAAGTTCTAGATAACGTACGGACAAGTTTGCAGGATTCGGACTTGCAGAGAATCCATTTGACTACCAAGCAAGACTTATATAACATTGCAGCAAGCTATAACCTCTCCTCCAAGTCGGTCAGACATAAAAATGATGCAATCAGTGTCGAAGCTTGGGTAAAAGAAATGAACGAAAGTGAGAATCCGTCTGTGTTATTCTATAAACCACAAGACTCGACTAGTGAACATCAAGAACTGAGGAGTGAGGATTTTGTATTAGTGATAATGAACAGAGCACAACGCGAAATGTTATCAAAATATGGAGAAGACTGTATCTGTATTGATGGAACCCATGGGCTTAACGGGTATGATTTCGAAGTGACCACTCTCTTAGTACTGGATGATCTCAGGCAAGGATTCCCATGTGCATTTCTAATTTCGAACAGGAAGGACGCCGATGTTTTAAGTATATTTTTGCAGCACATAAAATCACAGGTTGGACCAATTTGCCCGAATGTATTCATGTCTGATTTGGCAGAGTCATACAGTATTGCATGGAACAGGACAATGTGTGCTCCTAAGATGAGACTCTATTGTACCTGGCATGCGGACAGAGCATGGAAAACTAATATCAAGCGGAAAATTTCAGATCTGGATAAAAGAAATGAGGTGTATCGGCTCATTAAATCAGTGTCAATGCTGAGAAATGTAAGTATGTTTCAGGAATCACTGCAAAAAGCACTGCAGAAGCTCAGTAGTGACCCTGACACATCAGAATTTGCTTCATACTTCAAGACACACTATGAGGGAAATGTGGAGTGTTGGGCCTACTGTCACAGAATGTATGCCGGGCTCAATACCAACATGCATGTGGAGAGTATGCATAGGACGTTAAAGGAAATACATGGTAATGCAAGACAGATAAAATGACTGGACAAAGGCATATCTACTCTAATGTCCCTAGTTACAGCCAAGATGTTTGACTGGCTTATAGCAAATGTAAAAGGAAAGGTTACAAGCAAAGTTCAAGACATTCGTAATAAACACAAAACTAGTTTGTTAATGGACAAGATCCTCATCACTGAGGTAGATGGTGGTTGGTAAGTGCCATCCGCATCATCTTCAGAGGTCTACATTGTTAAAGATAACAGAGTCAACTGTGAGTGCAAATTAAAATGTAGTGATTGCAATGTGTGCATACATAGGTATTACTGTACATGTATGGATTACAGTATTAGATTCAATATGTGTAAGCACATTCACACTGTTTGCCGAGATGACAGTGTCGGTGAAAATCCCCTGCAAAGTCCAGAGGTGCTGGGTACTGATGTTGATGCCACCAGTGAGAGAGCAGCAATATTAGCTGAAGTAAGCACAAAATATGTTTCAGAAACACCAAAATCTTTGTTAGAAGGGAGACAGAAGCTTATTTCAGAGTTTTCCAATATTGTCAGTGGAATGACTGAGACTGAACTTCAGTTGGCCAAAAAAACTGTGCTATCCTTAAAGGCAAATGTAGGAGCTGTTCGAGCCCGAAACAGTAATTTCAAACAAACAGATAAGGGCCATAAAAGAAAGCTAATACCACAGAGGAGGCTGTTTTCTACCAAGAAGAAAACAGCACGTAATATTTCTCTGGCTGTTCCAAATGCTGAAGAAAGATGTGAAGTAGTAAATTCACTTCTGAATGAGGGTATGTATCAATTTTCAAGTTATTGAGTACATACATTTATGTGTTGAACCTTGGCAGAGTAAAATGTAATTCATGGTTAATATACGAATTTGTGTTCAGTACCTGTCAACTTTGTGTGAATTATAATTTGAAATTTATATGCAGAGTTCGACATGAATCATGATGTTCCTGCAGAGCATAGTCGTGCCGTGCCAGATGTACAGCACAACAAAACGGGAAAAACTTGATGGGATCCATCATTCTAAATATGTGTGGTACTACTATAATGTCCTCACACCAAATAAACATATCACATTAAGTAAAATTTAGAATTTTGCTGTTCAGTAGCAATGCAGTGTGTTTGGAATCTGATGTAATAGTTACTTGCAGTACAGTATATGTATATACTATCTTTCAGTACCTATCAATTTTGCCTCAATTATGATATGAAATTTATTTGCAGGGCTTGACACCAAAAATCACTTGCATGTTGTAGAACAACCACACAGTATGTTATGGCAGTCAGGTATTCATCATGGTGCATCAGGTGTGTGTAAAGTAAATCTAATGGAGATAACATATCTGAGTATGATAATAATCTGAATTCATATTAATGTATACTCATATCTTTAAATTCTATTTTACTGTGTCTGCATTATAATATAAAATTAATTTACAGGGCTGGACATGAACCAGTTTGTTGCTGTGCAGCATGGTTATGCCATACCAATTGTGCAGCACAGCACAACAGGTAACACTCAATCGGACCCATTATTCCGAATGTATCTCATACTGCTCTAATGTCCTCATATCAGCTAAGGGTATCAGATTAAGTAATATTCACAATGTTGTTGTTCAATAGCAATGTAGTGTAGTGTATTCTGATTTAAAAGTTACTTGCAGTGGAATATATTCCACCTTTTAGACCTATCAATTTTGTCTGTATAATAACCCAAAAATTATTTGCAGGGCTTGACACCCACAATCAGGTCCATGTTGAACAACCACACACTATGCCATGGCAGCCTGGTGTTCATCATGGTGCGTCATGTGCGTGTAAAGTAAATCCAATGGAGATAACATTATTTGATTATAATGAAATTCTGAATTTATATATGTATAATGGAACTGTAGTTAGCCAAAAAAACTACGTTATCCTTAAAGGCAAATGTAGAAGCTGTTTGACCCCAAAATGGTTATTTCAGACAAACAGATAAGGGTCATAAAAGAAAGTCTATGCCTCAGAGGAGTCTGTTTTCTACCAAGAAGAAAAGAGCACGTAGTATTTCTCTGGCTGTTGTTGATGCTGTAGAAATCCAGTTCTTGATGACTGGACCTGCAAATAAAACTCTCATCAGATCGCATTAGATATTAAATTAATATTTGTTTCACAGATCATGATTATGACACTTTATAATAATGTGGAATGTATCAGTTTAACAAATGTTTACTTGTCATGACTTTTTGTGTTTTATACAGGAAATTGTAGGAATTTGATAAAAGCGGTGTTATCTGGTGTATTACTACATGAATTATTGTTACTTACTTCATGCACGACTGTAGTGACCCGGCCATGCCAACAGCATTTCAGTCCCTAATTCTACTTATTATAGATGCATGACCTCCACATAGTCGAGTCTTCCTGAAGATGCTGAGTGGTCTTTAGTTCTGGGATCAGATATTGCAGTTCCTCTCAAATCTGATCCTGACGCAGCTGTAGAGGACAGTGTGGAATGCTATCCTGAACTCCAAATGGTGGAGACATCTCAGGTCCTTCCCATCTGCTTTCAATGCATCACACTCTGGACTGTAAATACATATTCAATTAGAATTCAGC
Source organism: Schistocerca piceifrons (assembly GCF_021461385.2). NCBI lineage: Eukaryota > Metazoa > Arthropoda > Insecta > Orthoptera > Acrididae > Schistocerca > Schistocerca piceifrons. The sequence goes on along the minus strand of NC_060142.1, from coordinate 689,481,225 downwards.
CATGCCATATTGCTATCAAATAACAAAAGTGTGAATAATAATTAATATTACACTGGGTTGAAAACCAGTATCAAAAAATACTTATATTGTGCCGGATTAACTGAAATACCATTACACACCTGACTTGCCTCTCACTAGGCCTGATGAGGCTGAGTGAATCACAGTCCTGACGTCTGAAGTGCTGATATTTCATGGACATTTCCACTCTCCTTCTGGCAGCCAGGTAAGGCAGAGTGCATCCCAGTCCTGACCTCCTGAAGTCCAGACGTTGGGGATATAAGGTCCTCCACTCTTGATACAGTCTATGGGGCCTGACTCGACATCAGTGCCAAGCTCCAAATGTTTGGGACTTCCCTCTAGTCCTCAAGATGGCATAGTCTGGACTGCAAGTAAGCATTTAATCAGAATTCAGATATGTCACATTGCTCCCAAGTAATAACAATTTACATAATGGTTAATGATATACTTGACTGAAAACCAGTATCAAATCATTCTTATATTGTGCCCTATTAACTGCAATACCATTACATACCTGATTTGCCATTCACTAAGCCTGATGATGCTGAAAGGAACCGGATCGCCACCTCTGAAGGGATGGAATACCAAGGTCCTTTCAAAATGGTTGAAATGGCTCTGAGCACTATGGGACTTAACATCAGAGGTCACCAGTCCCCTGGAACTAACCAACCAAAGGACATCACACATATCCATGCCCGAGGCAGGATTCGAACCTGCGACCGTAGCAGTCATGCGGTTCCGGACTGAAGTGCCTAGATCCGCTCAGCCACAGTGGCCCGCTCAAGTTCCTTTCCACTTTCCTTCTGGCAGCCAGGCAAAGCTGAGTGGATCCTAGCCCTGGCCTTCTGAAGTCCAGATGTTGTGGATATAAGGTCCTTCACTCTTGAGGCAACCTGAGGGGCTGACTCAACATCAGTGCCAAGCTCGAAATGTTTGGGACTTCCTTCATTAGTCCTCAAGATGGCATAACGGCATAGTCCGGACTGCAAGTAAGCATATAATCAGAATTCAGATATATCACATTGCTCCCAAATGATAACAATTTACATGGTGGATAATGATGTACTGGACTAAAAACCAGCATCAAAACATCCTTATATTGTGCCCTATTAACTGCAATACCATTACATACCTGTCTGGCCATTCACTAAGCTTGATGAAGCTGAATGGATCCAGATTGCCCCCTCTGAAGTGATGGAATTCCAAGGTTCTTTCCACTCTCCTTCTGGTGGCCAGATAAGGCTGAGTGTATCCCAGTCCTCGTCATCAGCTCTTGTGGCATCCTAAGGTGCCTGACTTGACATCGGTGTCAAGATCCAAATGTTTGGGACCTCCCTCACTGCTCCTTGACATGGCATAATCCAGACTGCAAGTAAACACTGCATTGAAGTTCTACTGTTCAGAAAGAATATAATTACAACTACTACTCTGTCTTCTCCACAACTACCACTTTAGACACTGTATAGGCCTAAGCCGAGTAAAGTAGAAAGTTTGCATTTCATATATTAGACAGGCAGTCGTCAGATGAAACACTATTACTTTAATAAATAGGCTTACTTAATTAAAAAAACAATGTTACATACCTGATGTGCTGCTTATATATAATTTATCATTGTTAAAGAATATAAGGTCATTGGAGCAGTATCACAGACATTTGATATGATGGGTTCAATCAGGTGTTACCTGTGCTGTGCAGCACATTTGATGTGGTCTAACAATGCTGCACAGCAACAATGTGGTTCATGTCCAGCACTGTAAAATAATTTTATATAATATTGCAGACAGAAAAACAGAATACAAAAGTATCAATATACAGATATCAAATCAGAACTTCATTATTCTCAAATAATGTTATCTCCATTAGATTTACTTTACACACACCTGATGCACCATGATGATAACCTTACTGCCATTACATAGTGTGTGGTTGTTGCACAACATGGACCAGATTGTGGGTATCAAGCCCTGCAAATAATTTTTGTGTTATTATTCAGACAAAATTGATAGTTCTACAAGGTGGCTTATACTCCACTGCAAGTAACTTTTAAATCCAGAATCCAAACACAATACATTGCTACCGAATGGCAACATTGTAAATATTACTTAATCTGACATCTTTTGTTGATATGAGGACATTAGAGCAGCATGAGATACATTGGGAATAATGGCTCCATTAATGTGTTACCTGTTGTGCTGTGTTGCACATTTGGTATGGCATAACCGTGCTGCACAGCAACAAACTGGTTCATGTCCAGCCCTGTAAATTAATTTTATATTATATTGCAGACAGTAGAATAGAATATAAAAGTATCAATATACATATATAACTTCAGATTTCATTATACTCAAATATCGTTATCTCCATTAGATTTACTTTACACACACCTGATGCACCATGATGAACACCAGGCTGCCATGGCATAGTGTGTGGTTGTTCAACATGGACCTGATTGTGGGTGTCAAGCCCTGCAAATAATTTTTGGGTTATTATACAGACAAAATTGATAGGTCTAAAAGGTGGAATATATTCCACTGCAAGTAACTTTTAAATCAGAATACTAACACACTACATTGCTATTGAACAACAAAATTGTGAATATTACTTAATCTGATACCCTTAGCTGATATGAGGACATTAGAGCAGTATGAGATACATTCGGAATAATGGGTCCGATTGAGTGTTACCTGTTGTGCTGTGCTGCACAATTGGTATGGCATAACCATGCTGCACAGCAACAAACTGGTTCATGTCCAGCCCTGTAAATTAATTTTATATTATAATGCAGACACAGTAAAATAGAATTTAAAGATATGAGTATACATTAATATGAATTCAGATTATTATCATACTCAGATATGTTATCTCCATTAGATTTACTTTACACACACCTGATGCACCATGATGAATACCTGACTGCCATAACATACTGTGTGGTTGTTCTACAACATGCAAGTGATTTTTGGTGTCAAGCCCTGCAAATAAATTTCATATCACAATTGAGGCAAAATTGATAGGTACTGAAAGATAGTATATACATATACTGTACTGCAAGTAACTATTACATCAGATTCCAAACACACTGCATTGCTACTGAACAGCAAAATTCTAAATTTTACTTAATGTGATATGTTTATTTGGTGTGAGGACATTATAGTAGTACCACACATATTTAGAATGATGGATCCCATCAAGTTTTTCCCGTTTTGCTGTGCTGTACATCTGGCACGGCACGACTATGCTCTGCAGGAACATCATGATTCATGTCGAACTCTGCATATAAATTTCAAATTATAATTCACACAAAGTTGACAGGTACTGAACACAAATTCGTATATTAACCATGAATTACATTTTACTCTGCCAAGGTTCAACACATAAATGTATGTACTCAATAACTTGAAAATTGATACATACCCTCATTCAGAAGTGAATTTACTACTTCACATCTTTCTTCAGCATTTGGAACAGCCAGAGAAATATTACGTGCTGTTTTCTTCTTGGTAGAAAACAGCCTCCTCTGTGGTATTAGCTTTCTTTTATGGCCCTTATCTGTTTGTTTGAAATTACTGTTTCGGGCTCGAACAGCTCCTACATTTGCCTTTAAGGATAGCACAGTTTTTTTGGCCAACTGAAGTTCAGTCTCAGTCATTCCACTGACAATATTGGAAAACTCTGAAATAAGCTTCTGTCTCCCTTCTAACAAAGATTTTGGTGTTTCTGAAACATATTTTGTGCTTACTTCAGCTAATATTGCTGCTCTCTCACTGGTGGCATCAACATCAGTACCCAGCACCTCTGGACTTTGCAGGGGATTTTCACCGACACTGTCATCTCGGCAAACAGTGTGAATGTGCTTACACATATTGAATCTAATACTGTAATCCATACATGTACAGTAATACCTATGTATGCACACATTGCAATCACTACATTTTAATTTGCACTCACAGTTGACTCTGTTATCTTTAACAATGTAGACCTCTGAAGATGATGTGGATGGCACTTCCCAACCACCATCTACCTCAGTGATGAGGTCCTTGTCCATTAACAAACTAGTTTTGTGTTTATTACGAATGTCTTGAACTTTGCTTGTAACCTTCCCTTTTACATTTGCTATAAGCCAGTCAAACATCTTGGCTGTAACTAGGGACATTAGTGTAGATATGCCTTTGTCCAGTCGTTTTATCTGTCTTGCATTACCATGTATTTCCTTTAACGTCCTATGCATACTCTCCACATGCATGTTGGTATTGAGCCCAGCATACATTCTGTGACAGTAGGCCCAACACTCCACATTTCCCTCATAGTGTGTCTTGAAGTATGAAGCAAATTCTGATGTGTCAGGGTCACTACTGAGCTTCTGCAGTGCTTTTTGCAGTGATTCCTGAAACATACTTACATTTCTCAGCATTGACACTGATTTAATGAGCCGATACACCTCATTTCTTTTATCCAGATCTGAAATTTTCCGCTTGATATTAGTTTTCCATGCTCTGTCCACATGCCAGGTACAATAGAGTCTCATCTTAGGAGCACACATTGTCCTGTTCCATGCAATACTGTATGACTCTGCCAAATCAGACATGAATACATTCGGGGAAATTGGCCCAACCTGTGATTTTATGTACTGCAAAAATATACTTAAAACATCGGCGTCCTTCCTGTTCGAAATTAGAAATGCACATGGGAATCCTTGCCTGAGATCATCCAGTACTAAGAGAGTGGTCACTTCGAAATCATACCCGTTAAGCCCATGGGTTCCATCAATACAGATACAGTCTTCTCCATATTTTGATAACATTTCGCGTTGTGCTCTGTTCATTATCACTAATACAAAATCCTCACTCCTCAGTTCTTGATGTTCACTAGTCGAGTCTTGTGGTTTATAGAATAACACAGACGGATTCTCACTTTCGTTCATTTCTTTTACCCAAGCTTCGACACTGATTGCATCATTTTTATGTCTGACCGACTTGGAGGAGAGGTTATAGCTTGCTGCAATGTTATATAAGTCTTGCTTGGTAGTCAAATGGATTCTCTGCAAGTCCGAATCCTGCAAACTTGTCCGTACGTTATCTAGAACTTTGTCATACGGAAGTCCCATTGCAATATCTGTTGCTATGGTTTCCCGGTCTTTTTGACTCAGGGGCAGGTGCGTTAAATCTTGTTTGTGACCAATGTGGGTCGACACAAAATGTACTTGATATGTTCCACCTTCGTGTACAGTTACTTTCATCTCTGCAGGGCACTTTCCATTCATTTTGTTGCTGCCTGTCAATTTAAGATGTCTTGTGCCTTTACCCTTTGAGATAAAGTTACCTGACCGATGGCAGCCATACTAATGTGTGGAACTAGTAGACCCATGCGTTTTAATAAACTTTGAATGTGTCGTGCGTTCAGTGTCTTCTTTCCACTGCAAAAACTCGTCTTCATTTGAGAACTGCAGATCTTCGGAATTAAGTTGAATTTGATGAGCAGTTTGTAAATGATCTATCCAACCCTGTTTTGAACTACTTTGAAATGGGCACAATGTACACTTGAAGAACAAACCTCCTTCCTGCAAACCATGAATATTTCTTTGGTGGCGATACAAATTATTTTTAAGAGAAAAAATTTTGTCACACACATAGCACTGATAAGAAGCTACAGTAGTTGTAGTGGCAACAGGCAGCTCTTGTTGACGGTTTTTGCAAACATGCTGACTGAGATTCTTTCTGTAATTACACACTTGCCCACACACTTCGCATTTAAAAGCACTCATTTTAGTAACACAAACGCTATTCTCTAATCACAATGAGGAAAAAAAAGACGCACAAAACAAGACTACGCGTATCCGCACTCACAATAATTTTAAGACACACGAAAATATCACGCGCTCTCCGCACTTACAAAGCGACGCACAGAGCCAATATAGCACGTGCACTCCGCACTAAGATAAACAGCTACTGCAGGAACACCACGCGCACTCCGCACTCACAATGATTTTAACACACACGAAAATATCACGCGCTCTCCGCACTCACAAAGCGACGCACAAAGCAGCAACACCACCCGGGCTCCAAACCGCAAATGCAGGTAGTCAGGTACTGTTTCCGGTCTTCCGTTGTGAGGGAACTGTAGGGGGTGGGGTGAGGTCCCGTTCGTGAGCGTGGTATGGGGGTGGGGTGAGGACCCGTCGTGGGCGAGCTGGAGTGCGGGGTGAGTGTCGCAGGGAGGTAGAGTGGGGGGGATCCTCGCTGGGATCTTCGCAGGTTTTAACGTTTGCTCTGGGCCACATGCTCGTGTTTACTGTGGATTTTGCGGTACCTCTCTACCTGTGGATATGGACGTCACAGGTCGCGCTATAGAAAGCTGTTCCAGTGCTTCTCAGAACAACACAGGGTGCAATGTTCCTAGCGATCCTAACAGGACATGCGAGTTGCGTGTAGCCTTGCACGTGTGCTTAGCTGTCCAGCATGGCTGACGCATCACTGTGGAAAGTAAGCATAGCGATGCACAATCGCAGGTGCATCTAATAGGTTCTCAATGTTATACAGACGTCACGCGGCTAGGTAAATAAGAGCCAAATCGACCTCTCGGAAATTGTGAAGTGTAGCAGAAGTAGTTAATGCTCGCTTTCGTTGGAGCTTTTGTGGTGTCTCAGCTTGTCTGCATGGAAATTCTTGTCCTAACATAACCTGTTTACGAAAATAGCGCAGAATAACGCCGAATGCATTCCCCCTGATGGTCCTAACGTGGCACCCCATCCATGACGTGGTACCCTTCCCAGACATCGTGAAGTCCTGCATTCAACAAACATCTTTGAAATGCAACGTTCTTACCAACATATCGAGGCTCCCATGCACAAACGATGTCTTGTGAAGAATGGATCATCGTGACTGGCCTTACTGAATTTACACGGCAAATTACTGATACCGCTGATGTGTAAGCATGGTCTGCCTTTTTTATTTCTTTGTGCAGACTAGACTTCCGGCGGCAAAACACTATTTTGTCCAGATCGCCGTATTGTACCAACAATTAAACCCTTCAAAGTAACCTACAAGTAATCAAATATGGAACGAGACACTTACTCAATTACACTGCTCTGCCACTGACAAGAAAAGATTGAATATTAGAGCGTGAAACTGATCTCAAATCCGGCAGCATATCTTTGCACACTGTGTCGATGCATAAACATTCCATTTGTACCCTGCGCCTTTTGCATAATGCATATAGTTATCGACCGCCAGATACTTATACATATACCTCGAAGACATACAGCACAGGCACATGCACCGTCGGTACTCTCCACACTACACTAGATGTTTCCCTCAAGGTCAAGCAATCATCCACTCCAGACGTGTCACCAGAGCGTCCTCAGCGGACCAAAGTCACTCCCAGAAGTGTTGTAAAAATTCTAGGTCGGTTCCCCTTGCCACAAAGGCGTTACTGTTTCCAGCCCCCGACCTGCTTACTTGCTGCTGAACTTTCTACAGCCATCTCCAGGCTCACATGTATATTGCGAACCAGGCACTTATTTATTAGTGTAACTACAATTTAATATTAGGATTTCTGCTGCAGTCCGACACCGAGCAATGTACCGGAAATGTCTCCTCTTGACGGACATGGTTCTGGTACGAATCTCAATAGCTATAGTACACGTAATTTCCCACATAAAAAAGAAAAACATTTCATCCCACTTACGTCTATCAACGTGCTGCTTCTATACCTCCCTCAAGATAGGACACACTGTAGCAACCAGCAGACACTCGTACACATACTGTGAAGACTGTTGTACAAAGACTGGCTTGTAAACCATTTTGCACAAAGGCGTTACTATTTCTGGTCCCGACCTGCTGGCATGCTTGCTTTCTTTCTGCAGCCATCTCCAGACTCTACGATTACTAGAACATATGTAATTTCACATGGTTTTCCAGAATATCATACCATTTACACGATATTTCTTGATATCAAGCACACATCAATATCGCTTTCATAGCAGTAGTATTGCTCGTAGAGTACAATTCGGAAGAGATAGATTGGAAATTATTTCTCTAGAAACCCGAAACTTTAGCCAGGTGTATCGTGCTATAAACAACTGAGTTACTAGAAACTTTCCCGTCTGTGAAGACCTTAACGTGAAAAGTCGAAAACAAAATGAGGAGACAGACATTTCCACTCGCGAATACTGATGTCGGTGATGCTACAGATTCCAAATAATTCTTATAATCTACGAAGTCTTCTAAGGTGTTTCTTCTATCTAGAGAACCAGCAAACATGTCTTCCACCTGATAGATGCACACACAGCAATCGATGTCCCCTCAACTAAATAAAGGCGCGAAATGTGAAGGAGCAGTCAACAAGACAATTTACATGCGCGGGAATAATGGTCCAGCAAAAAAACATGTCCGTATTGAATCTTCACAAATTTACTCGCTATCATAAAAACTGTCCAACACATAGTAAGTACTAGTTCGCTGTTCGGCCGTCTAGAGGATGAGACGATTAAGTCAGCTACATTCCTGTACCCAAACAGGCCTCTCCATTCGGACAGCTCCTACCATTAACCAGAAACGTGAATCGTTCCCGCCACAGGTCACTGGCGCTGCACACCAAGCATACATAGGCAGAATTATCCTAGTAAATTGGCCACATATATATTTTATCATTGTACTTAAAATTTAATGTTACGATCGGGACCTCAATTGGACGACATTCGACAATGAGTGAAGTATCGGAAATACACCCTGCTGACGGCTGTGGCTTTGGAAATAGAAATGTTTGTACGATTCTTATGACTTGACATACTCTTCCCTTTGCTGTGACAGTATTCCGCGTCAAATCCGGACCTTCCTTACGACTGGACAGAGTCATTTTCTTTGCACATGTTGGAACACTCACACACACACACACACACACACACACACACACACACACACACGCATACATTATCAGCCTGATGCTCAAGGTGAACATATCACGCATCCCCTACAACTTAGTACTTGGCAAATAACTGATGGCTGGTTCAGATGGTTCAAATGGCTCTAAGCACTGTGGGACTTAACATCTGAGGTCTTCAGTCCCCTACACTTAGATCTATGTAAGCCTAACTAACCTAAGGACATGACACACATCCATGCCCGAGGCAGGATTCGAACCTGCGACCGTAGCAGCCGTGTGGTTCCGGACTGAAGCGCCTAGAACCGCTCGACCACAGTGGCCGGCTTGATGGCCAGCATTACGGAATAATACTGAGCGAAAATCAGCGATGGATGACCATGTCTCGTAAGTTTCTCTTCTCTTGCGGGTGGTACCACTGTGTCTTAGAAACACAGAGGTAATCGTCTTACAAACCGCCAGATGTTAAAAAAACACGACCGTGTTACTAACACAAGCGGTCTTGGTTCTACAGGTGCACACAAGTATCCATGCTAAAGTCTATACTGGCTTTGTAAATCGAGGTATGGCATTACCTCTGTATGAAGTGGTTTTTCCAGACAAATATCGCGCCACTGAATATAGATGGCGATCGCGGGAGTGCATATTACCAGACCAGCAGTGCGGTTACACGTAGCCTCGTGTAAAATCACAGAATTTTGAAAGTGATTCGGCTAAGGAGCGTGGTATGGAACCGGTATTTGCAACTCCCTCATGCCGCCGCTAGATATTTCTCCAGTATTTGCAACGCATTCTCTGTCGATGTCATGTCACAGGTTCTATGATACATCCTCTGGGTTATTGGCGACGTTGATTGAGAAGGATCACAAAAAGTAGATGGTGTGCTCATTGAGGTCATAAGAAATGTACACAAGCTTTTCAGATCTCTAGTGTAACGGTCTTCAGTAGGAATGCTGTCTGGGATTTGAAACAAAGTCTTTTCATTCAACCACATTGCAATGTTGGGTCGTATGGAGAAGACCTCTAATGATTACAGCCACTAGTGAATTATGTTTCTGACACTCTCATATGCTGAAACGAGTCACCTTTTTTCGAACGTATCAGCTACGGTAAAATGTTAGATAGTCCCTATGCCTCTAGGAACTGCTGCCATTTTTGCAGCTTCGCGCATGTGATCGTTCCGATTTAAGTAGGAACTGAGCAGAAGCCTCAGACAGCTGTGTCTACCACCTTCTGCAAACCGTGTGTAAACAGAGTGACCTGAGTTAGTGCGACAGGAGCTTGATTTGACCAACAATATACGATGTGAAGCTCAGCACCAAACGAAGCCTGCTTCTGCAACACGAGGTAGTATAAAAGACAGTACAGGAACTGGTGAAGGCCGAGGATCTTGCTATGACATTGTGGTGTGTCTCCAAACTAGATAAAAGTACTGCTTTCCAAAGCGGATCTGTGTCCCTCAGGACCCATTCACGTCTATCACCCCAACATGCTATCATCGTTATTTTATGCCATCCAAAAGAGAAAAATTACGAGCTGTAAAAGATCTTCTAACTTCATCCGATAGAGAACTTGATAAGAATTTTACAGCATCTCTCTTCTCCCATATATCGACAACAAATACTGTCTGCATGCTGGCATAAAGCAAATGTAACGATCCTGTCAAATATACAGCTATTGATCCATTGCATGGACCAGTGTAAAGTTACGTTGGCTGTACCGTAGGAGAATGACTGTATCCCAAAAACTATACTGTAAGTCGAAGAGACCCTCCCTATGACCCTGTGTCGTTGTCTGAAACATTACTTTTTTCTGCTGTAACACGCTTTGTATATTGCCATATATTTAGTTTTTTCCGCCACGACCTCGAGATCTGTGTCAGGTTCTAAACTGACATTAACACGTTCTGATCCATTGCTGCTCGCAGATCACAAGACATTGCACGGTAAAAGTTAATCTGTTACTGCTGCTACCATAACACACCACACACATTGGATAATTTTAAATAAAAGACAGTTACAACATATGGAAACTGGAAGAGTTTGGTGGCGTTGTGGAGAGTTTCCGAACTGCTGTCCAAAGGTGATTGATGACCTCTACAGCCGGCCGTGGTGGCCAAGCGGTTAAAGGCGCTACAGTCTGGAACCGCGCGACCGCTACGGTCGCAGGTTCGAATCTTGCCTCGGACATGGATGTGTGTGATGTCCTTAGGTTAGTTAGGTTTAAGTAGTTCTAAGTTCTAGGGGACTGATGACCATAGAAGTTAAGTCCCATAGTGCTCAGAGCCATGACCTCTACATTTAAACTCAGCTGTCGCAGTTATGGAACAGCTGATGGCTCTGCTTTCCATTTCGACTGATTCCTCATATTGCAGTCATGTACGCGATCACTATTTCGGTGCTAGCCAATCCCAGGAGGTATTGCCCCTCCACCATAACTCTTTCTCAAACTGAAACAAGTGATGTCAGTCAAGCACTATGTGGTAACCAAAAGCGTACCAGTGGACAGATGTGATGGAAAAGACTCCGCCGATGTACTGTAATTATAAGCATCACAGTTGATAGTGCGAACAATTTTAGAAATTCTACAGTAATTTCAACACCGACAAATTATCTGACAGCATGATTCCCATATTCTGTACCATAGCTAAACTTCCCCTTCTCTACGTTGCGAGTATCATTGCGAATGTACATACATAACTGTGCAGTACCTCCATTCATTGTTAATTCTTGAACACATACAACATCAAAGCATACCAGAGATTGCTCTACATGTTTCTAGCACCTCCAGCATAGTGCAAAATTTACGATCTGTCTCTATGCAGATGGAGTCACAGGGCATTCTCGCAGTCTGAAGATAAAATTAGAGACTGAAAGGCCTCCTCGCACTGTCTTGTACCATTAGAAATTATTGGAACACAACTGCCCACTGAGCTATCAATCACAATCTTCGACACGTTTCCGTCAACATAAAATACATCAATTAATCATCTTGCAAGACACATTCAAAATTTCATTTTACTCTCATTGGATGCTGTCATAATATTCTGAGGTAATGTGTCTTAAACTTATGTCACTATATTAAATCGTTACCACGGGGTCTGACTATGTTATCCTTACTTTGGGTACTTCATGGTTTACTTCTGTACTGCTCCACTCATCATCATCTCGTACAGCTGCTGTACATTTGCCTTTGCCCGTATTCCATCGTTAAGATTTCTCAAGTTCATTTGCTCTAAACTCCATATTCCTCTTCTCTAAACGAAAAAAATCCTGCAACTTCTTTGGAATAAAAAAAATTTTCGGTGACCCTTGGCTGCTGAATAACACACATAAGGCGCTCCCACGGTGAAACTTTAATGGCCTAACCCAGATGCCTGAACTTCATCTCTACATCAATGTAGCTTAATAGAGCATTTTATGCCAAGCGATCATCCCTCTCATGCAGCATGCAGCCTGAGTCCAACAGTAAATCAAACAGTACAGAAACCACGACGTCACTACCCTTAACTACCTTAAGAATCATCAGATAAAGGCAACTGAAAATAAAATTAATACTTTACAAATACCTCATGATGTAACCAATAATAGTCCCATAGTTTTAGATTTGAAATGTGCTGAATAAATTTAGACTCGCGCGTTCAAATGCTTCCCACCTCTTATCACAATTTGATGTGCCATACGTTTAACGCAATAAGGACTTGCATGAATGCTGAAAATCTTTTTACGTACACGTTGTTGATGTAGTTGTGGTCTTCAGTCCTGAGACTGGTTTGATGCAGCTCTCCATACTACTATATCATGTGCAAGCATCTCCCAGTACCTACTACAGACAACATCCTTCTGAATCTGCTTAGTGTATTCATCTCTTGGACTCCCGCTACGACTTTTACCCTCCACCCTGCCCTCCAGTACTAAATTGGTGATCCCTTGATGCTTCAGAACATGTACTACCAATCGATCCCTTCTTCTAGTCAAGTTGTGCACAAACTTCTCTTCTCCCAAATTCTATTCAGTACCTCCTCATTAGTTATGTGATCTACCCATCCAATCTTCAGCATTCTTCTGTAGCACCACAAATCGAAAGCTTCGATTCCCTTCTTGTCCAAACTATTTATTGTCCCTGTTTCACTTCCATACATGTCTACACTCCATACAAATACTTTCAGAAACGACTTCCTGACATTTAGATCTATACTCGATGTTAACAAATTTCTCTTTCCATGCCATGATAGTCTACATTTTATATGCTCTCTACTTCGACCATCATCAGTTATTTTTCTCCCCAAATAGCAAAACTCATTTACTACTTTAAGTGTCTCATTTCCTAATCTAATTCCCTCAGTATCACCCGACGTAATTCGACTACATTCCATTATCCTTGCTATGCTTTTGTTGATGTTCATCTTATACCCTCCTTTCAAGACACTGTCCATTCCGTTCAACTGCTCTTCCAAGTCCTTTGCTGTCTCTGAATTACAATGTTATCGGCGAACCTCAAAGTTTTTATTTCTTCTTTATGGATTTTAATACCTACTCCCACTTTTGTATTGTTTCCTTTACTGCTTGCACAATATACAGATTGAATAGCATCGGGAAGAGGCTACAAGTCTGTCTCACTCCCTTCCCAACCACTGCTTCCCTTTCATGCCCCTCGACTCTTATAATTGCCATCTAGTTTCTGTACAAATTGTAAATAGCCTTTCGCTCCCTGTATTTTACCACTGCCACCTTCAGAATTTTTGAAAGAGAGTATTTCAGTCAACATTGTCAAAAGCTTTCTCTAAGTCTACAAATGCTAGAATCGTAGGTTTGCCTTTCTTTAATCTTTCTTCTAAGATAAGTCGTAGGGTCGGTATTGCCTCACGTGTTCCAACATTTTACGGAATCCAAACTGATCTTCCCCGAGGTCGGCTTCTACCAGTTTTATTAAACTGATAGTTCGGTAATTTTCACATCTGTCAACACCTGATTTCTTTGGGATTGGAATTATTATATTCTTCTTGAAGTCTGAGGGAATGTAGCCGTCTCATACATTTTGCTCACCAGATGGTAGGGTTTTGTCAGGACTTGATCTCCCAAGGCTGTCAGTAGTTCTAATGGAATTTTGTCTACTCCCAGGGTCTTGTTCCGACTTAGGTCTTTCAGTGCTCTGTCAAACTCTTCATGCAGTATCATATCTCCCATTTCATCTTCATCTACCTCCTCTTCCATTTCCATAATATTGTCCTCAAGAACATCGCCCCTGTATAGACCATCTATATACTCCTTCTACCTTTCTGCTTTCCCTTCTTTTCTTAGAACTGGTTTTCCATATGAGCTCTTGGTATTCATGCATGTGGTTCTCTTTTCTCCTAAGGTCTCTTTAATTTTCCTGTAGGCAGTAACTATCTTACCCCTCGTGAGATAAGTCTCTACATCCTTACATTGGTCCTCTAGCCATCCCTGCTAAGCCATTTTGCACTTTCTGTCGACCTCATTTTTGAGACGTTTCTGTTCCTTTTTGCCTGCTTCACTTCCTGCATTTTTGTATTTCCTCCTTACGTGCATATCTACTCTTTTTGACAGTTGGTGAGTCCTGATTAACATCTTGTCTCCAACTATTTCCAATTTCTATCTTTGATTTTTTAATTTCCCTGTCTCTTACCTACTTCGTTCCTGATATTCTTGGTGGACTCTTCAATTACCTCATATTGTTTAATTAACCTTATAGGAGGAAAGCCCACCAGCTTTCTGTCTCGGTCATCTTCAGCTCTACTTTTTGTACGGCTATCGGTCACAGACCTGTTGGCACATGAGGCGTTTCACTCATTATTTTACAAAATTGTCTGAGGTGCAAATCCCATTTTCTATGTTGTTTGTGACAGTACACTCTACATTCTTGAATATATTTACTGCTGTTCTTCCTGAGCGTTCGGGAAGGCGTTGAATGGAGATAATTTGACCCAAATTCTATCAGCACAAGTACAAAACTATGATATTTTGTAGATCTTGGCAATGGTTCTAGGAGATCGATCGTTACTAATTCTCTTAGTTTTGTTGCTACAATGGGAAATAAAGGCGCACTAGTACCAACTGTAGACTGCTTGGCTTTCTGAAATGCCTTGCAGGTGCTTAAAACCCTACATATTGTTCAGGGCAAACTATTGAAGTACACTAACTCCCTCAGTTTTATGCAACACCTCCGTACACCTAGGGACCAGAGCACAGGTGCGTTAACCATATGAATTTACTCACTACCTCCTCTGGAATGCACAGTAATCGGGTTTCGCTCTCTTCATGAACCCGTAGTAATAATACCTCTTTCCCAGGTACGTAATATTTTCTTAGCTGACTTTCCTTGGTATTTTTTTACGTTTCGCTAATAATTCTGCAATTTTCATCCTTTTTCTGCTCTCTTTATTTATCTTGCATTTATCTTGCACAGCTGTGCCCAATTAATTTCCGAAAGGTACATTTTTGAGATACGTGATACCAATCCTGTGTTTTTCTATTTCTACGTCGTTTCCTCGGAAGGGCCCCACGAGATTACGTGGTAAAGCATCTGTAATTTAGTTTTCTGAACCAGGTACGTATTTAATTTGAAACTGAAACTCCTGTAGATAAAGAACCCATTTTAGTAAACATTTGTGTGTTAATATTGCAGACAGAAGAACTACAGTGCTCTGTGATCACGGTACAAGTTGCTTGCTCTACTGAAGAGGTAATAACGAAATTCTGCGATTTTGCGAAGGCCCACACAATAGTTAATACGTCCATTTCTGCGACATCTCTGCGTCAGTGTAATTCTTCTCTGCTTCGTTCGACAAGCGACTCGCAAAAGCTACAGGCTCGGGAATAGCTCTGCCATTTATCTCAGTTTCTTGGAAGAGCATCACAGAGAGTCCGTTCCGAGAACAGTGTCTTTCTTTAGGTTTGGGTGAATGGGCAAAGCCGCGTTTAACAACGCTCTTTTGAGCTCATTAAACTGGTCTTCGCCCTTTCGTCTCCTTCCCAAGTTATCCGTTTTCCTATCGGCTTGCACAGAGTGATGTCGTTACATCTACAGTGTGTGTGAAACGCTTGAGGAAATTCGCCGGCCCCAAGTACCATCGGATGCTCTTCCTTCTATGAGGCCTCGGAATATCCCCGTTTAGCCACGAGCTTCTCGAGGGCCGGAAGAATTCCATGTGTCGAAGTTATATGACCTTATAAATGCAATTCCCTTTTTCCGAATTCGAATTTTCTGATATTTACTCTTACATTCCTCTTTCGAAAGATTCTAATAAGGCATCGACAACGCTATTACGTTCTTTCATCATCTACACACGATCTACACGTTTTCTTAACGCTTCTGGAAGTAATAACGGCCGGCCGGAGTGGCTGAGCGGTTAAAGGCGCTACAGTCTGGAACCGCACGACCGCTACGGTCGCAGGTTCGAATCCTGCCTCGGGCATGGATGTGTGTGATGTCCATAGGTTAGTTAGGTTTAAGTAGTTCTAAGTTCTAGGGGACTTATGACCATAGCAGTTGAGTCCCATAGTGCTCAGAGCCATTTGAACCGGTTTTGAAGTAATAACGCTTCTATAACTGTGGTGTCCAAAGCTATTACAAAAGCCGCGGAAAACACCTTTAACCCGAATGGTAATGTTCTAACTGAAAACGTTTTCCAAAGCAGAGGGACTCTGTATACTTCCTGCAAGAAATCTCGATCTCCATCTGCCAAAATCTTCTTTTAATGTCTATGGAACTTAACACTTCATAAAACTTTTGTAATAATTAATCTAAGGTTTTGGGTCTATGTGTTTCCGTCTCAATGATCTTATCAATTTGTCTCGAGTCGAGTACTTATCGGGTAGTAACACCCTTTTCTCCTACCGGGTAAATCGGACTATTGTATGAGCTGATGCCTAGTTTGAATATCCCTAGCCTCAACATTAACTTTAATTCTTGTTCCACTTCGTCTTCATACACAGTAGGTATATGACAGGTTTGAGCTGACATTGTTTCGTGGCTTAACTTTAAATTGATATTGCAAACTATAGATTGGTACGGTGCCTCCGAGAACGCTCCTTTTCTCTCTAAGAGTATCCCACGCAACTGCACTCGTTCCTCCCTTGCCTCTACAAGTGCTACCTTGTCATTTACAGCTTCCTCTATACATCTATCTTCTCAAAATTTTGTACATGGCTGCACGTTCAGAGACCGTGAATAGTTACAATTGAAAGAAAAACAGCCCTCGGTCACTATTTTAACAAATTAACCTGATTTCAACACTGCTAGGAGTGTGTTCCTCAGAATTTAAATCAAAGAATGATCTACATTCTATAACATAGTCACGGAATTATCACTAAAAACGTATAATAGGATATAAGTACGGAATCATCGTGAGAGACTTGCAGTAGTTATATGTCATTTATAAAATAATAAATATGCCAAAAGGGCATTAGTCACAAAGATATTTAAGATAAAGAAAACTGTGATGGCGAGCCACTAAGGGCTGCTCGTTACTTGCGTGGTACAGGTTGCAAAACGGACTCAGTCTGTGACCATGTTATAGAATATAGACCATTCTTTGACTTAAATTCTGAAGAAGACACTCCTAGCAGTGGTGAAACCAGGTTAATTTGTTAAAAATAGTGACCGAGGCCTGTCTTTCTTTCAATTGCATCTAAACTACTGGCCATTAAAATTGCTACACCAAGAAGAAGTGCAGATGATAAACTGGTATTCATTGGACAAATATGTTATACTAGAACTGACATGTGTTTACATTTTCACGAAATTTAGGTGCATAGATTCTGAGAAATCAGTACCCAGAATAACCACCTCTGGCCGTAATAACGGTCTTGATACTCCTGGCATTCAGTCAAACAGAGCTTGGATGGCGTGTACAGGTACAGCTGCCCATGCAGCTTCAACACGATACCACAGTTCATCAAGAGTAGTGACTGGCGTATTGTGACGAGCCAGTTGCTCGGCCACCATTGACCAGACGTTTTCAATTGGTGAGAGATCTGGAGAATGTGCTAGCCAGGGCAGCGGTTGAACATATTCTGTATCCACAAAGGCCCAGACAGGACCTGCAACATTCGGTCGTGCATTATCCTGCTGAAATGAAGGGTTTCGGAGGGATCGAATGAAGGCTAGAGCCACGGGTCGTAACAGATCTGAAATGTAACATCGACTGTTCAAAGTAGCGTCAATGCGAAAAAGAGGTGACCGAGACTTGAAACCAATGGCACCCCATGCCATCACGCCGTCGAGGACTGTGTACTTGATTCTATTGTCTAAAAAGTCTTAGAGGGGTTCAGATATCTGGAAACTTAGTGTACGCCGGCCAGTGTGGCCACGCGGTTAAAGGCGCTTCAGTCTGGAACCGCGCGACCGCTACGGTCGCAGGTTCGAATCCTGCCTCGGGCATGGATGTGTGTCATGTCCTTAGGTTAGTTAGGTTTAAGCAGTTCTAAGTTCTAGGGGACTGATGACCTCAGATGTTAAGTCCCATAGTGCTCAGAGCCATTAGAACCATTAAACTTAGAGTACAAACTCAGATCTTCGTCTTCGTCAACATTCGGCATAGGGGCACCGGTCAAGTGCTGTCCGGAAATTTTTGTGTATTAAATCCGCCTCCTGCGCTCCATCTATGGTTTTCAGGATACCGCGTGCTATAAGGGCAAGATGAGTTTCGCACGAACGATGCTTTCTAAATCCGTGCTAATCTGTGGAGAGAAGCTTTTCTGTCTCAAGGAAATGTATTATATTCGAACTCAGGAAGTGTTCAATAATACTGCAGCAAAGCGAAGTTAAGGGTACTGGTTTGTAATTATGCACGTCAGTTCTTTCAACTATCTTACATACGGGAGTCACCAGCGCTTCTTTTCCCAGTCGCTTCGGACTTATCGCTGGGCGAGGGATTCTCGGTAAATGCAGACTGAATTAAGAGCCAGTGCTGCAGAGACCTCCAATTTATAAGTCCTCCGTGCGGTGGTCTGTAGGACAGTCAGACGACGGTATGTTTGTTCCATCCTCTTGTGTGAATGACTACTTGAACGTAAAATTTAAAAGTTCGGCTTACCTTTTGCTTTCTACTACTGTCACCCCAGATTGGGTAGAAGCCTTCGTCCCTCTCACTGATTTTACGTATGACCAGAATTTTCTCTGTTTATCGGCAAGATCTTTTCCTCAGGTATGGCAGCCAAAGTTGTTGGACGCTTCGCAAATGGCTCATATTACGGACACACGAATTTCTTTCTTTTGCCCGTCAACATTTGTTAAAGAATGTAGAAATTTCCATTTCCTCAGCAATTTCCAAATTTGATTGTACTAATCTCCGAAATTCTCAAGGGCCCCTAAAAATCAGTAGATGAGCTCTGTCTAATCTTTCTTTAGATGTGACTGTTTCTTTGCATCTTTACTTCACAATAAAACCAGCCGTTGACTTGGGGAGCTGTAGAAGGACTGAAATATCGCTGACTCATTCGGAGTCATGTGGTCCCCTGATCGATAAAGTCTGTGGATACTGTGTTTCTATTGACAACACAATACTACTCGCCTGCTTTTATACTACCTGATCCGTCTCTCGTGACCGCTAATGATTAATTCCGCATAACGTTCGGGTGGCTACAAAATTTTCACCAAATGTTGCAGGGATAGGCAGAGAGAGGTTTTCACTCGACCTATAAGATTTCTATCCCACTACTGTTTGTAGCAAGTACCTTTAGGCATAGTTTAATTCCGTTTTATTGTCACGTAGGCAGTTACCTGGCATAGTTTGTAGATACTATAATGATTCTTTATCTTCTTTTTTACTGTTTTGACAGCGTAAACTGTCATTGGCTTGTCAAAAATGGTTTCGACGTTGGAAGGTACTCTTATTTTGTCGTAAGAAACATAAAAAAAATTAATGAATATCCGACAACTTGTCTAGATTATGTAATCACTGCAGTAATGGAACGTATCAGTTAAAGATGCTGGAAAAAAGGGTGGAGTCCCTCCACGCCTACACCGGCATGATGACCATCACAAAAGTTCTACTGGAACCCCCATAACTTCACGGGCTGTGGGGCGTTGATGGTATCCATACGTCTGGGTAGGACTACCCACTAATACAATCGTATCTGGGAGACAGATAAAGGACGAAAAGCGAACAAAGGGAACGGTTTCAAGGGCAGAGGGAATGAAAGTGCCAAGGCAAGCGCCAAGGGAAAAAAAAAAGTCTGAGATAGTCTGGTCGGGCAGTAAGAGCGGTAGCGGTTTCCTTGTTATCTGCGACAGACTATGTGTGGGTGAGGTTGTTTTTAGTTTCAGGTATTGTGTAATGTTAGGTAGCGTGTAATGTTATGCGGTCATAAAGAGTGTCGGTCCTATTGAGGAGGGGTACAGCTGGGCTGGCCACCTGTGAGCCTCCTGGGCCAGCTGCAGTGTCTGCACCTGTAACAAGCCAAGGCTTGGTTGGTCGACTGGTCATAAATCAATCTCACTGTATAAGGGACTGAGTTGGGTTTAACATCTTCAACTTTTGTAGTCCTGTCTTCCTCAGTTTCGTGTAATATTAAGGTATACTGATAATTTTTACATTATGGGCCGTCTGACTACAACTGAATGAAATACAATTTTCGTGCCATACGCGTTTCGCCTTTATTTTCAGTAAGGCATCTTCAGTGGCCTGGAATATATAAAAATTTTTGCTTTTTAGTTTATATTTTGGTCAATGTACCTATAGGTTATAAACAGTTCTGGAGGCTGCTTCGTGCTAATATGTAGTAATATTTTGAACTGTACTTACAGGTTGTGTGGGCGGTTTTCTACATATTAGTCTTCTGTTGCATTTTTGGTGTTGTTCCTCTTCTTATAAATGCCAATTTGCGGTTTTTTACCCACATTTCACAGCACTAGGAACTGAACACTCGTTTTGATACAACGTTTTGGTTTTTGTTGCCGACTGTCAGTTGTTATTGCCAAAGATAGAACGCTATTGACAACTTTTGAGTGTAATTATTCAAGCATCTGTGATCTGTTTGTGTATGCATTTGTGTGTGAGTGTGTGTGTGTGTGTGTGTGTGTGTGTGTGTGTGTATGTGTGTGTTTGTGTGTTTTGGTGTTATGTAATTTTTTGTTTTTGATTTTTCTTGGGCTGTGTTTGCGTGTGCGTGTGTGTGTGTGTGTGTGTGTGTGTGTGTGTGTGTGTGTGTGTGTGTACTGAAGGCGAAGGGGGGACTTCTTTTTATTTGTCCTGGACGATTTTTAGCTTATTATTTCCTTTATTAAGTGTAGTGGGGAGCCTGTGCTGATGTGCGTTTGTTCATTTATCACATGTTTGTTTTCAGTGATGGTTTTCTGAATGTGGAAGTTTTCTTGCATTTGTGTAAGATGTTCTTCATGGTTGCTTATTTTCATTTCTTGTTACATGCTTGTAGGATGGTGGTTACGGTGTTTTAAATCTGCAAATGTGAAATGGTTTGTTTCGTGCTGCCAACTCTTAATATGTTCTTTGTATCTTGGTTAAAATTCCTGCGTGCCATGCCTATGTATACTACATCAGAACTTTGATATTCAAGTTCATATATTCCTGATTGTTGGTCTTTGTCCCTCTTGGTGGGTAGTTGGCTTAAGTGTGATTGGAGGGCTTGCTCAGTCTTGTATGATATGTGGAAGCCCTGTCTCTTTAGGATGTTGCCAACTCTGTATGTTAATTTGCGTGTGTAAGTCGTTGTGTACCATTTGGTTCTTTCCTGTGTGGCGCTGTCATTGTGTGTGTTTGTTGAGTGTGTTTGCAAGTTTGCAGCTTGTGAGTTCTCTTGTATTCTAGAAATGTTATGTTTGTTTTGTGCTTGTATTGTTATGTTTTGATTGAGCCTTGTTCTACATGTGTGCCATACATATTTTTCCTAACTATTTGTATGATTGTTCTCATTTCTTTCTCATAGTTGCTCTTGTTGAGTGGGATTTCTTGTAATCTATGTAACATACGTCTTGGTGGTTCAAGTTTCTAGTTGTGGAGATGGTTAGATATGTAATGTATTATTGTGTCTGTGGCTGTTGGTTTTCTAAAGATGTTCAATGTATGTATGCAATTTTCTTTTTCTTTTTTTTTCTTTTTCTCTTCCAAGCGTGACTTTTATGTTCTGATTAGCTTTGTTGATTTGTCAATTTTTTCACTTGGTTCATCTACCAGACAAATAATGTCATCCACATATGTATACCAATATACGACTTTGAACCTTTCATTAGTGGTTATCTTTTCAGATATCTGATTTTCTAGAAAACTGATGAAAATGTTTGCTAATGTTCCTGATATTGGGGATCCCATGGGCAGTCCATCACTTTGTAGACAATATTGGTTCTTGAAGTGAAAGTAGTTTTGTTCAGTTGTCAATCTGAGCATATTTGTTATTTCTTTTATTGCTTCTGTGGTGCGGTCGCTGTGGGATGAGAGATTTTGTCATATGATTTATAATGTTTCTGTGATAGGGATGGAGGTATACATATTATCTATGTCGAATGAAATCAGTGATGCTGTGTGTGGTATCTGTAAGTTCTGTATGTGCTCTATTAGGTCTCCTGTGTTTATGACAGTTCTGTTGTTTTCTACTTTATAGTGTTTTGTACCTAACTTTTGGAGGTGGTTGGGTATGTGGTATGTTGGGGCTTTCTTGAACTTGATAACAGCTCTCAATGGCATTCCATCTTTATGTACCTTTGGTTGACTGTGGAGTGTTAGTGCTTGTGGGTTTTTCTGTGTTATGTAGTATTTATGTTTGTTCGTGAGTGTGTGTTCAATGTTTTCCAATGTTTGTTTCAGGTTTACCTGAAATCGTGTAGTTGGATCTGACTTAAGTTTTTGTATGGTGTTGGTGTTTATGTAATCCTTGGTTTCTGTGATGTATTGTTCTTTGTCCGTGAGTACTGTTACATTTCCCTTGTCTGCTCTTGTTATTAATACGTTGTTGTTCGTTAACTTTTGTTTTACCTTTTTCATGTTGGCTGCTTCTGTTTGGTTGTTCTTATTGTGTGTCTGCTGTGTTTGTTTTATTATGACTTTTATTTATTTTTTTACTGGTTCTCTGGTCAGTCCATTGTTTATTTTACAAGTATTTTGTTGTTCTTCACATGTATGGATGTGTCCAGTTTCTACTATGATGTTTTGTATGTATTGGTTGTTTACTTTTCTATTGGTACATCGTTTCAACCCTTTTTACAAGATCATTTTTTTCCTTTTCGTGTAGTTCTGTCTCTGTTACGTTTACTAAACGTGGTTGGAATGTGTGTTGGTGTTCTTATGGTTTCATGTTTAAAATGTAAATGTATTTTTGTGTCTTTGTTACTGTTATTTTCATTATTTTCTGTTTGTGCTTGTTTTGTAAATGTTTCACTGCTGTTTATGTGTTCTGTTCAGTTTTTTCCATTATTGCCATTAGAACTGTGGCGTTTCCTATGATTTCTAGATGAGTCTTATAGAGCATCATGTTTAGGTACTGCTTTTCCATTTAGTAAGCCATATCGTTCTGCAATTGATTTCGACTTTTGTGCCACTGTAGACCTGTTTTTAACCTTTACATTAACGTAACTTGGAATTAAATCGTTCTTTTTGAATGTTTTGCTGAATTTGATGTGCTGTATCTTCTTATGGAGTCTCAGATGTATTTTCTTGAACCTGTTGTACATGTTGACAGGGAATGCATGACATAGCTGTATTAACATCTTCAACTTTTGTAGTCCTGTCTTCGTCAGTTGCGTGTAATATTACGGTATACTGTTAATTTTTGATTTATGGGTTTGTCTGCGTTTTAGAGTGCAGTACGGCGTCTGTGCCTGGTCAGTTGTTCGGCTGGTTTACAGCTGCCAATGTGTTAGCTTGGCTGTGCTGCAGGGGTTCACCAGTATTTGCCATGTGTGTGTGTTGGTGCTCCTCATAGATAGTGAATTGTCCCTAGCTAGTAGTTTCCCACATTAAGGATGAGAGGAATTTTCGAATGTATAGTTTTCTGTATAATCGTGTGACGAGATGCGGGATGAATACTGAATATTATTTATACTTTAGCAGCAGTATCCGTTAGTCCCTCCTCTTTTGCTTTTTCTCCCGCACCCCCCTACGCCCCTCTCCCATCCCATCTCTTTCATCACACAATGTGTGTTTGTGTGTGTGTGTGTGTGTGTGTGTGTGTGTGTGTGTGTGTGTGTGTGTGTGTGTATTCCCTCCCCCCCACCACCTCCCATGACATCTGTTTCTTCATCACACAATGTGTGTTTGTGTGTGTGTGTATTCCCTTCCCCACTCCCACCCCATCTCTTTCTTCATCACACAATGTGTGTGTGTGTGTGTGTGTGTGTGTGTGTGTGTGTGTGTGTGTGTGTGTGTGTGTATTCCCTCCCCACCCTCCCATGACATCTCTTTCTTCATCACACAATGTGTGTGTGTGTGTGTGTGTGTGTGTGAGTGTTTGTGTGGGTGTGTGTATTCCCTCCCCCCTCCCATCACATCTCTTTCTTCATCACACAATGTGTGTTTGTGTGTGTGTGTATTCCCTCCCCCACTCCCACCCCATCTCTTTCTTCATCACACAATGTGTGTGTGTGTGTGTGTGTGTGTGTGTGTGTGTGTGTGTATTCCCTCCCCACCCTCCCATGACATCTCTTTCTTCATCACACAATGTGTGTGTGTGTGTGAGGGTGTGAGAGTGTTTGTGTGGGTGTGTGTATTCCCTCCCCCCTCCCATCACATCTCTTTCTTCATCACACAATGTGTGTTTGTGTGTGTGTGTATTCCCTCCCCCACTCCCACCCCATCTCTTTCTTCATCACACAATGTGTGTGTGTGTGTGTGTGTGTGTGTGAGTGTTTGTGTGGGTGTGTGTATTCCCTCCCCCCTCCCATCACATCTCTTTCTTCATCACACAATGTGTGTTTGTGTGTGTGTGTATTCCCTCCCCCACTCCCACCCCATCTCTTTCTTCATCACACAATGTGTGTGTGTGTGTGTGTGTGTGTGTGTGTGTGTGTGTGTGTGTGTGTATTCCCTCCCCACCCTCCCATGACATCTCTTTCTTCATCACACAATGTGTGTGTGTGTGTGTGTGTGTGTGTGAGTGTTTGTGTGGGTGTGTGTATTCCCTCCCCCCTCCCATCACATCTCTTTCTTCACCACACAATGTGTGTTTGTGTGTGTGTGTATTCCCTCCCCCACTCCCACCCCATCTCTTTCTTCATCACACAATGTGTGTGTGTGTGTGTGTGTGTGTGTGTGTGTGTGTGTGTGTGTGTGTATTCCCTCCCCACCCTCCCATGACATCTCTTTCTTCATCACACAATGTGTGTGTGTGTTTGTGTGTGTGTGTGTGTGTGTGTGTGTGTGTGTGTGTATTTTTTCGGTTGAGATTGAGGCCCAGAGAGGGGAACTTTCTGATCATGTAGTAGTTCTCAAGGCGGTCTCTACTCTTGACACAATCAGTAAGATACATTTGTGATGCCTTACTCTAGGAAAGTGCGTCACCTGACCATACTGCTTCGCCAGTGACCCATATGTCCTCTGTAATACCAACCTACTAAAGGACGAAGGCAATAACGGTGGCAGACATAGTCCGATGTGGCGCAGACCTTGAATGCCGCGTTGCACCCTGGGAATGGTCCCATCAAAGAGCTGGCGGCAATAGTGATCAGCCCTTATTGCCGCCGTTACGACTGAAAAT
This sequence comes from Schistocerca piceifrons, assembly GCF_021461385.2. Classification (NCBI taxonomy): domain Eukaryota; kingdom Metazoa; phylum Arthropoda; class Insecta; order Orthoptera; family Acrididae; genus Schistocerca; species Schistocerca piceifrons. The sequence continues at coordinate 689,455,662 of NC_060142.1, read as the reverse complement.
AAAAGAGGCGGCGATAAAGCCGCGTAATGCAGGCGTCCTGTAGGAGCAGCAGTTGCATCGTAAAGCCGGCCTGCATCGCTGCACCGGGCCCTGGCCGGGTAAACGCCTCGCTTAAACGCCGTTACGGCCTGTAAACGCGGCCACCGGCTCGCCTAGCATAGGGCCAGACTGAAGCTAAAGATCGGCCGCGTTACCTCACTGTCCATCTGCCGCACCAACCCCGCGCGGTTTCGCTTTCTTTAGCCACCTAAATGTAATCTCTACTACCGGCAAACATCAGCGTTTATGACGTTCCATTCTGTTCACGAAGAAACAAAGCAACGAAATTTGCCCGCAATCCAGAACACAGCCAACAACAGCTTCAGAGTGAATGTCGTGCTTCGTGATAACTAGAAGTTTTTCAGTAGATGTCTCTAAGTGACAAAGCGGACGGCATTTGTATGAGTGGAAGTGCTTGGAATGCACGAAGTATTTGACAAGGGAGTGCTATAGTGTTGCAGCTCCCCCCGTTGGAGATTCGAGTCCTCCCTCGGGCATAGGTGTGTGCGTTGTCCTTAGCGTAAGTTAGATTAAGTAGTCTGTACTACTAGGGACTGATGACCTCTGCCGTTTGGTCCCCTAGGAACTTATCACGAATTTCTAAATTTTCCAGATGTTATTCAGTCGGTACATTGAGCCAGCTAGAAGAAACCTGGAAAGGGAACTGAAGTTCTAAGTTCCCTGCTAGATGACGACTCCTACATGAAGATCAACGCTGACCCCACGAAGAAGGTGGAGAACAAGACCAGGGCTCTACTCAAGGACGCGGAACTACCAGAGGGGGACGCCAAGATATTGTCACCTCAAGGACCTGTACCATCAAGACTTTATGGAGTTCCTAAGGTCCACAAAGAGGGGGTACCTATGCGCCCGATTGTCAGTAACATTACGGCACCAACTTACTTGCTGTAAAAATATCTGGCTGAATTACTTGGCCCCTATATAGGTAAATGCCCTCACCATATCCGTAATTCCGTGGATTTCGTGAAACGTCTCGAAAATTTCAGACAGAAAGACACTGATATCCTAGTGAGCTTCGACGTGGTTTCACTATTCACCAGGGTGCCTCTACGAGAATCAGTCGAGCTTATTGGGCAGCGATTTGACGAGAAGACCACCGAACTATTTAGGCATGTCTTGACCTCAACGTATTTTTTGTTTAATGGGGAACACTATGAGCAAACGGATGGAATCGCAATGGGCAGCCCACTCTGGCCGGTGGTCGCGAATTTGTACATGGTGTACTTCGAGGAGGAAGCCTTGGCGTCATCCAATTGCATACCTACTTGTTTCTTCCGTTATGTCGATGACACGTTCGTCATCTGGCCCCATGGTAGGGACAAGCTCCTGGATTTCCTTACACACCTAAACTCCATACACCCAAACATCAAATTCACTATGGAGACCAAAGCAGAAGGAAGATTACCATTCCTGGACGTCATGGTCAAGAGAAGAGCTGATGGTACCCTGAGCCACGGTGTGTACGTTAAGAAAACGCACACTGACCCGTACCTGCATGTAGACAGCTGCCGCCACCCTTCTCAGAGGAATGGAGTACTAAAAACACTAGTACACAGGGCGCGCAGCATCTCAGACGCAAAGAATCTGCCCCAGGAATTGGAACACCTCAAAACCGTGCTCCGAAAAAACGGGTACTCGGAATGGCACATTAGACGCGCTCTCCGTCCCACCACCACAGCACAACCTTTGGAGACGGATGAAGTCACGGAAGAAGAGGTAGCCACTGCCTTTATTCCGTACAATAGCGCACTATTGGGGAAAATATGCCGTATATTACAGAAACACCGAGTTACAACCGTCTTCTGCCCGCCCAATAAAACACGGGCATTACCGCGAAGCGTGAAAGATGACCTCAGTTTGAGGAAGGCCGGCATATACCAAATTCCCTGTGAGTGTGCGAAGACTTATATCGGACAAACAGTACGCACCATCGAGGTTCGTTGCCGAAAACATCAAAGGTACACTCGACTGAAATATCCAAATAAGTCGGCGGTAGCAGAGCGCTGTTTGTCCGAGAAACACGTGATGGATTATGAGCGTACCAAGATCCAGGCTCAGACCTCTAAATATTGGGACAGCGTTATAAGGGAGGCTATCGAAATTCGCACCAGGGAAGATCTTATCAACCGAGATTGCGGCTACAATCTCAGCAAGGCTTGGGACCCGGCATTGAATGTAATTAAGAAGACTCTCAGCAAGAAGTACGAACTGGCGACCAGGGCGGTCGTAGGAAGCATATCGAAGCTACGACAGATTCCGACGCCCACGGCTTCGCGACCACGGGTGCGGACGGCGAAGAGAGCGTGCGGCCCGGGAGGGGGGAGGGGGGGGGATTTAAATCGGCCGCCCGCCCTCAGGAGCTCAGTTCGTCAGCGCACCTCACGATGGCGACATGTCTGATCGCCGAAATATTGTGTCCGTTGGACACTATGAACTGTCAGTATACCCGTGGACTGCTCGAACAATAATTCAGTCGATCACATGAGGTTTCACAAGCGCCTGTGTTGAATTGATATATTTTCGTTTCCCTAATGCGACTGTGGTTCAAAAGAATTCTCGACCTCCTGTTGTGTAATTGTCATAAATGAATTAGAAGACTGATTGGTTACTGAACGTACTGTACGTTAGCATAATAACCCTCTATTCACTAAAGACGTATGCAGAAAAAGGAACTCTACCATATTAACCTACATATATCAGAAACACGGAGACATGTGGTAATGGATTTTGGTGTGATCGCCAGTCTTAACGACATAGCTGAGAATATTGATGTTATATGTTTCAAAAGAACGTCTCAGTATTATGACAGAAATGATTTCATTAAATAGCTATGGTAGGAAGAGAAGATTTTACATGTGGTTTTTGTAATTTATCTGTAAATTTGTTGTTTATTTAATAATATCAGTCTTTGGAGACTTCCAATGTATTTATAAGAAATTACGAATTTATATAGAATTACACGACCATGTTGTAAAGTGTAATCAAAACAAGTGTACGAAGAAAGTAAGTTAGTGCCTCGTAAGCTCAATGTATAAATGTTAATTACTTAAGAAACTTTGTCTTAAATGTAAAATTAAGGAACAATAGCAACGTACCGGTTGGTTATAATTAAACTTTCCCTATTTACCACATTATAATATAGAGACTAATTACCGTATGACGACCAAACTTGGTAGCATTAAGGTCGAGGACATGGTGAAGAGAAATAATGCAGAATCAATTCAACTGAAACACTTTTATTGTGCTGCTACGGTACATTATATCATCACATACTGGTACCATTACTGTTACAAAAGGGGATCAATATGGCGCCCATCCGTGTCCAGAAGAGTCGAAAGCGCAGGATTGCATTCCGCAGAGCAAAACGAAGCATGTCTGTAGGTATTCTGGATACCTCTCTTGAAATTTTGGAAATTTGTGGTAAGTTCCAATGGGACCAAACTGCTTAGGTAGTCGATCCCTAGGCTTACAAACTACTTAAACGAACTAAAACTAACTTACGCTAAGGACAACACACACACACACACACACACACATGCGCTAGGCAGGACTCGAACCTCTGAAAGGAGGAACGTCCCCCTGATAATCTCATCGTTTCCAAATGTGTTTCGGAGAAGCACGTGAACTTCAGGTGCGATGTGCGGTGTGGGCTCATCTTGCATGAAATTAGTCGAGTTCAATGCTGCGTCTCTCCCCCGTAGGGCGGGCATGACATTCTGGCGAAGCATATCGCAGTAACGTTGGCCAGTCACACTGTACGTCTTTGGCCCTTGAGCGCCAACCTGTTCAAACAAGAATGGGCCAATGGTGAACGTAGCCCTGAAGCCATAGCATACGGTGCCACGTTCACCATACAGAGCAACTTGATGCACAGTGACTGGAGGTGTAGATCCCCACACTCGGCAGTTCTGTGTATTCACTTCGCCCGTCAGAGAAAAATGAGCTTCGTCTGTCCATACTATGGTCCAGGGCCAGTTCTCGTCAAGCTCAGTCCTTGCGAGAAATTGGAGAGCGAAGACAACACGTCGTTGTGCGTACTGTGGTGCAAGCTGCTCTACGATATGGATCTTCCACGGATACCATCTGAGAATGGTTCGAAGCACCTTCCGTACAGTGGACCACGGGATGTTCAGCTGTAGTGACACAGCACGCGCACTGCCTGACGATCGGGAAATTGCACGCAGCGTTGTCTGCCACAGCGACAGCGGTTTCATCAACCACCTGCGGTGAAACCGGTCGTCGGCCTCTTACCGGAGGGACGCCCATTTCTGCAGTTGATTCGATCTTCTTCATCACGCTCCGTACGGCAGCTGGGGAAAGAGGAACCACTGGTAAACCATTCATTTCTTTATGTGCAGCTGTAGCACTACTGTTGTTTTCATAATAGAGCTTCACCAATAATGCCTTGCTCCTTTTGTCCAAGCTCATGTTGACACAACTAGTGCACTGCGACTGGTAAGGTGTGTGAGATTATAAATCACTATGAGTGATCACGGCATCTGGTGGTTATAGTTGGAACTGGACGGTGGCGTTATGCCCCATGGAAATCATCCACCCCATTCTTTGGACGTTAATGCTACCAAGTTTGGTACTCGTACGGTAATTAGGTTTCGTGTTATAACGTGTTAAGTCAGGAAATTTAAATTATAACCATGCGGTGTTTTAAAATACATGATGTATTACGTAAGCACCTCAGTCCTACCATTTTTGTATAGTGTGAAAATTGCCATTGCATGATATGGTTACTAGTTTCTGGGTGGGTGTGTGGTTTGAGGTTTTCGGGCGCTAAACAGCGTGGTCATCAGCTCCCAAACGCATAGAAACAGGAACACATGCGGAGAAGGGACGAAGACGGACAGCGAACAAGGAGAACGGCTAAAAGACACAGACCTGACGCAGTTCCAAAACCTCACATACAGAGGCAAACCAACAGGAGAAGAAACGCCCTAAAAAAGGAAACACAAGGAATGGAGAACAGAAATCGAAGTGAAACAAATAGGTAATCGTGACTGGCGGACCTCTTACCTAAAACCTGGGTGAGCCAGTCACCCAGCAGCACATTAATATCCTCTCCCTAAAATCCGAGGCAACAAATTGGACAGGACACAAAACAGTAAGACCTTAACCACAGTCGTTGCGTCGTCTTGCAAAATAGAGGGCAAATCCGGTGGCAAGGAAACCACCACCCTCTGGTCAGAGAATAAAAGACAGTCAAGTAAAATGTGGCGGACAGTAGTCTGGACACCACAAGCACTGCAGATTGGGGGGTCATCCCGCCGGAGTAAAAAACCGTGCGTTAAGGGACTGTGCCCGATGCGGAGGCGAGTGAGGAGAACCTCATTCCGCCTGCATTACTGGTAGGACGTACGCCATGGGCGCGTGGTGGCCTTCACCAGACGCAGCTTATTTTCACCGACTGCCAGCCACTCCTCTTCCCATTGACGCATCTTTTTCAAAGTCAGCATCTTGTCGGAAATGGAAAGTTCTCATCATCGGCTCAATATGTATTTGGTCAAATTTCAGTTTGTGAATGCATCACGTTACGTGCATTGAAATCAGGAAGTAATATTAGTTTTGGCTGTGGTTTTGAGTGCAGACTGGTTTGATGTAGTCCTCCACGTTAAGCTATCGTGCGCAAGCCTCTTCATCTCTTCATAGCTACTGTACAGTATTTCTATTTCAACGTGCTTGCTATGTTCCAGCCTTTCTCTAAAAATATTTTACTTTCCACACATCCCTACATTAAAAATATCATGATCCAAATGTTCAATGTGTGTGAAATCTTATGGAACTTAACTGCTGAGGTCATCAGTCCCTAAGCCTACACACTACTTAACCTAAATTATCCTAAGGACAAACACACACACACACCCATGCCTGAGGGAGGACTCGAACCTCCGCCGGGACCAGCCGCACAGTCCATGGCTGCAGCGCCCTAGACCGCTCGGCTAACCCCTCGCGGCAATTTGATGATTCCTTGATGCTTCAGTATGTGTCGTCTCAACCGTCCACTTTTGTGAGTGTGGTCTCTTGATAAAGATCATATCTCGACGACTATATCCAGCACCTCAGCATCAGTTATTCGATCTACCGATCTGATCTTCAGCGTTTTTCTGTAACACTAGATTTTACAAGCTTTTGTTCTCTGTTTACCGCAACAGCCTACAGTCTATTTTTCACGTTGCACTTCGGTACAAAGTGAGAGTAGCACACAAACACGAACACACACACATGCACACACACATAAACGCACACGCACACGTACAGAAACACGCGTGCCTACGCACACCCACGCGTCGTTAACGACTGAAACGGCAGTTTCGACAACTGAGCAGAGGCAGCTTGATGGGATTGCTGTTTAAAATGTGGCATGTTGTGAAAGCGTAAGATTAGAGAGCCAAGAGCTATGCAGCAACCGAACATTTAGTATTTTCAGCGTGAAATGATGACTAAATACTCGAGCTGAGCTTCTGAAGATGCAGGCTTGGCAAGGAACTGGTACATGTCGGCAAGCACTAGTAACATTAATCGCAAACGAACCATTGTCATTTACTTCACAAATTGTATATTGTAATGTAAGTATAGAGTGATTCTGTGATGATGTTACAAATTTTCAGAACTGATAGAGAAGGGGAAATGTATCATCTGAGGTAAGTGTCCCTCGCCAGGAAAAGACCGAGCCGAAAGTTATAAGCGGAAATACCTTTGGCAGTGGAATATATGCACCAGGTCTGTTGTTGCTAATATTATCGGGTAGGAAATTTCCAGATATGGCAGTATCGAGCACAACAAGAGAAAAATGTGCAGTCAGTATGAACTGTAAAATTGGTGCCTTAAAAGCTATGGGCACTTGTTCGGTAGATAACGTATATTTCACAGCAGCGAAGATGAACAAGTAGTCATAGTTCATAAGACATGCATTTTAGACTCCATATTTACTGGACATTTTTTCTTGCTTTGGCCCATACTACCTCCTCCAAAAACATATAAATCAAAGAACTTGCGGTCGATGTGAAAAAGTGATCATAGTTCATGCATGTTGGAGCCCATTTACTAGACATACTTTTCCTTGATTTGGACTATACCACGAACTCTGATAGTTGCCCACTCTACAGTCCTAGCAGCAACAGTACAGATTCATGTATTTCTCTTATCAGAGGTGTCACAACGATTTTCGGTTATAAGTTATGACTCGCTCGTTTCTGGACCTCAAACTGATACATTTACTCTCCTCAGTCATCCCTGAAAGTTTGTAACATTATCGTGGAATCATCCTATATATTCCTAAACTAGCAGTTTCATCCTTACATAATCACACATGCAGGCCATCGGACTGCACTCGCTAGTAGCTAGGAGGTCAGAAGTTAGTATTCATCTTTCCCTTTCGTGAACTTTAGTGTTTGATTATATTAGTACCCGCTTTTTTTTTTGGCACGCCCACATCCATTACTGCCGAGCAAGCACGCAATTTAGTGTTTAATTATGTTAATGCCAACTGTCATTTCGCAATGTGTCATTCATGACTGCTGAAAAAGCATGCAGTTTAGTGTTAAATTACATTAATATCTGCTGTCATTTGGCATAGTGGCATCCACGAATGCTGAGCAATCATGCAGTGCAGTGTTTCGTTATATTAATACCCGCTATCATTTAGCCCTATCGCATCTAAGGCTGCCAAGCAAGCACACAATCTTTCTGAAGATTTACAGACTGGTAGAAGTCCTAATGGTATTCACTCTTTTCCCTCAGTCACACTTAACGTTCCTGACAAGTCGAGCATATGAGACTTTAGCACACAAATTTACACGAGGATTTATCCTTTACATTATGACACATTTTGGAATGATAACCCTCGAATCTAGTTATCTCTAGCACACGTATCATTGACTTCTCGGAACGGGAATGATACTGACGGGATATGTGTGTGCGCATGTGTGTGTCAAAGCAGTGTAGTCGACTTATCACGCCTTTCTTAATATCATTCAGATTTACACCAAGCACGTATTGACGCCTGCTAAGTTGCCTTCTCATTTAACTTTTTTTTTCTTTTTTTAAAAAAAAAATCTTACGGGATTTAATTGCGAAGGTCATCAGTCCCTAAGCTTACACACTACTTAATCTAAATTATCCTAAGTACAAACACACCCACCCATGTCCGAGGGAGGACTCGAGCCTCCACCGGGACCAGCCGCACAGACCATGACTGCAGCGCCTCAGACCGCTCGGCTAATCCCGCGCGGCCTCAATAAACTGTATGGAAAAACAATTGCCTGAGAAAATGGCGAAGCAACTACAACAATGTGAAATTTCACCGAGTCACATTGTGTGTGTTGCTATTTCAGTGATTACAATATCCATACAAATTAACCAAGGATTTGGCAGTAGGTGTCCATTTATCAGCAGGTCGCTGCACTCTCTCTGGCATGGGTGAACCCACTAATTCGGTTATGTCATATAGCCGTTATATCTCTTTCTGAGGCAAAATGGCCTGCGAGAGTCGTCACTTGTCCACGGTATCCTGGCACCCGCACTGGGGCATAATTGATTCGGAGTCGGTCCGCACACGTTCAATTGGGGAGTCGCTTTTCTCAAATCACGGATATGTCTTTCATTAAATGAGCTATGATTCTACATAATTTGACTGTGATGTATTATAACGCACTTACTACTACAGCACGTGATTAATATTGATTTCCTTCACCATTAACATTTAATCATTTTATATAGCTTCTTCAGTCCTAGGTTCCAGCCAGTTGAACGTTAGTTCCCTATTTTTCCTTAAGTGCAATTACAGTTACTTCTGCACTGCTCAGTGTTCTTTGGTTTCTGCTGTTGGTTACACTGTGATGTTCCACTCACTGCATCATGGCGGCATAAGGAAGTGGCTTGTAAGAGTCTTCTTCCATTTCTTTGATTTGATGATTGTGAACTCGTGGAATGAGTACAAAAAAGCATCAGCAGGAACTAGGTGCTACCAAGAAGTCAACATGAATCTATTGGATTCTAAGTTTTACAGTGGTGATTCCCTAAGTTCAGCTGCAACTGCAACAAGACCAGACTTTTACTCTTCATGAAACGTACAAAGGTAATTGAAGTTCAAAACAGAGATGATACGAAAAATGATAGTAGTCGTTTCCCTCTCTGCCAAATTACAGACAAAACTAAATGGATGAGATGCCGAAACAAGGGTTGCGAAGCTAAAACCATGTTCATATGCTGCGAATGGCAAGTATACCTGTGTACCACTAAAGAGAGAAAACGTTCCTTTCACTTTCTCAACTGAAGAGTGATGACGATGTGCTACCAGAATTTCTGAAATATTGATTACAAAAACTGCTTTTCAGTTGTCATGCTTTTGAAACACTCTGTAAGAAATGTATGTAACAGTTAAGTAAATATTAAAATACATAAATCTGGCTAAGAACTTTGACGGCTATGTATCACGAATTGTCGATTTGACTCGCAGTGTCCAGCCGGCTGGACATAGGAAAATCTCTACCTGGATGATCAGTAACGAGAAACTACCATTACAGTGCTCATTTATGACATCCATACGATACGTCCTTATCGAAAGATAACTGAAATAAGACAAATACTTTGCTTGGGTCTGAAGAGAATATACAGGTACTGACAAAACAAGTGAAGCTCCCAGAATTGGTGAAGGAAGCGAAATTAAACGTCACGGGTTGACAGATACATCATGCTGTTTCAGTAATTACAGAATCGAGTCAAATTTACAAAGACCACTTGTCAGTCAGACGTGTGTTCCCTATGTGGCCTGAAGCAATCGCGCATATCACATAGGTCTTACGGTATGCAATCTAGAGCCCACATTTACTAACCATTTTTTCCCTTGTTTTGGCCCATACTATCAATTCGGTTGGAAAGGATGCCATAAATCCGTTGTTGTTGTTGTGGTCTTCAGTCCTGAGACTGGTTTGATGCAGCTCTCCATGCTACTCTATCCAGTGCAAGCTTCTTCATCTCCCAGTACTTACTGCAACCTACATCCTTCTGAATCTGCTTAGTGTATTCATCTCTTGGTCTCCCTCTACGATTTTTACCATCTACGCTGCCCTCCAATGCTAAATTTGTGATCCCTTGATGCCTCAAAACATGTCTTACCAACCGATCCCTTCTTCTAGTCAAGTTGTGCCACAATTCTATTCAATACCTCCTCATTAGTTACGTGATCTACCCACCATATCTACAGCATTCTTCTGTAGCACCACATTTCGAAAGCTTCTATTCTCTTCTTGTCCATACTAGTTATCGTCCATGTTTCACTTCCACACATGGCCACACTCCATACAAAGACTTTCAGAAAGGACTTCCTGACACTTAAATCTATACTCGATGTTAACAAATTTCTCTTTTCAGAAACGATTTCCTTGCCATTGCCAGTCTACATTTTATATCCTCTCTACTTCGACCATCATCAGTTATTTTACTCCCCAAATAGCAAAACTCCTTTACTACTGTAAGTGTCCCATTTCCTAATCTAATTCCCTCAGGATCACGCGATTTAATTTGACTACATTCCATTATCCTCGTTTTGATTTTGTTGATGTTCATCTTATATCCTCCTTTCAAGACACTATCCATTCCGTTCAACTGCTCTTCCAAGTCCTTTGCTGTCTCTGACAGAATTACAATGTCATCGGCGAACCTCAAAGTTTTTACTTCTTCTCCATGAATTTTAATACCTACTCCGAATTTTTCTTTTGTTTCCTTTACTGCTTGATCAATATACAGATTGAATAACATCGGGAAAAGGCTACAACCCTGTCTCACTCCCTTCCCAACCACTGCTTCCCTTTCATGCCCCTCGACTCTTATAACTGCCATCTGGTTTCTATACAAATTGTAAATAGCCTTTCGCTCCCTGTATTTTACCCCTGCCACCTTCAGAATTTGAAAGAGAGTATTCCAGTTAACATTGTCAAAAGCTTTCTCTAATTCTACAAATGCTAGAAACGTAGGTTTGCCTTTTCTTAATCTTTCTTCTAAGATACGTCGTAAGGTTAGTACTGCCTCACGTGTTCCGACATTTCTACGGAATCCAAAATGATCTTCCCCGAGGTCCGCTTCTACCAGTTTTTCCATTCGTCTGTAAAGAATTCGCGTTAGTATTTTGCAGCTGTGACTTATTAAACTGATAGTTCGGTAATTTTCACATCTGTCAACACCTGCTTTCTTTGGGATTGGATTTATCGTATTCTTCTCTAAGTTTGAGGGTATTTCGCCTGTCTCATACATCTTGCTCACCAGATGGTAGAGTTTTGTCACGACTGGCTCTCCCAAGGCCATCAGTAGTTCTAATGGAATGTTGTCTACTCCTGGGGCCTTGTTTCGACTCGGGTCTTTCAATACTCTGTCAAACTCTTCACGCAGTATCTTATCTCCCATTTCCTCTTCATCTACATCCTCTTCCATTTCCATAATATTGTCCTCAAGTACATTGCCCTTGTATAAACCCTCTATATACTCCTTCCACTTTTCTGCCTTCCCTTCTTTGCTTAGAATTGGGTTACTATCTGAGCTCTTGATATATTCATACAAGTGGTTGTCTTCTCTCCAAAGATCTCTTTAATTTTCCTGTAGGCAGTATCTATCTTACCCCTAGGGAGACAAGCCTCTACATCCTTACATTTGTCCTCTAGCCATCCCTGCTTAACCATTTTTCACTTCCTGTCGATCTCATTTTTGAGACGTTTGTATTCCTTTTTGCCTGCTTTATTTACTGCATTTTTATATTTTCTCCTTTCATCAATTAAATTCAATATTTCTTCTGTTACCCAATGATTGCTATTAGCCCTCGTCTTTTTACCTACTTGATCGTCTGCTGCCTTCACTAATTCACCCCTCAGAAGTACCCGCTCTTCTTCTACTGTATTTCCTTCCCCCATTCCTGTCAATTGTTCCCTTATGCTCTCCCTGAAACTCTCTACAACCTCTGGTTCTTTCAGCTTATCCAGGTCCCATCTCCTTAAATTCCCACCTTTTTGCAGTTCCTTCAGTTTCAATCTGCAGTTGATAACCAATAGATTGTGGTCAGAATCCACATGTGCTCCTGGAAATGTCTTACAATTTAAAACCTGGTTGCTAAATCTCTGTCTTACCATTATATAATCTATCAGATACCTTTTAGTATCTCCAGGATTCTTCCAGGTATACAACCTTCTTTTATGATTCTTGAACCAAGTGTTAGCTAAATCCGTCTGAATCCCTTTATCGTCTCCTGAGGCAAAATGGCTCGTAACTGTTGCACCTGGTCCTTCGTATTCTTGCTACTGGAACTTTATAAGGGGAAATGTCTATGGGACTCAGATCTGGGGATCTTGCTGGCCGTAGGACTACCTCAAAATCAAGCAGACAGTTCATAGAGAGACGTGTCACGTGTGGATGAGCATTGGCCTGCTGGAAAATTATACCAAGATACTGTCGCACGAGTGGTAACAAAGGCTGACGAAGGATGTTCATGATGTACTGTTAAGACGTCACAGTTCCCTTAATAACAATCAGCCGTGACCGCTAAGTTATACCTGGCATAGTGACGCTAGACGTAACATCACTGTGAATCTCGAAAGCGTTGGAAGACTGGGACAACTCATTAGGTCGCCTCCACTCTACGCAACGGTGTCATCCAGCACTGAACACAAAGCGACGCCATTCATCAGCAATCCATGTCCACGGCACCACTCAAAACGCAGCGTCTTGTATTGTGACGTGACTGTAGCCTACGCAGTGGATGATAATTCCTTAGTCCTGCTGCTTACTTTATTTATTTAGCGTATGGCCCATAAAATCACAGTAAAAATTACAGAAACAACACGATTAAAAAAAGAATCACATATGTATATACAGAACAATAAATAACAGTTTGTATATAAGGACACCACCAATTGTAAATTTACACTCGCAGAAGAGCAATCACAAACAAACGTCCAGCTTAGATAATGTACAGGGTGTTACAAAAAGGTACGGCCAACCTTTCAGGAAACATTCCTCACACACAAAGAAAGAAAATATGTTATTTGGACATGTGTCCGGAAACGCTTAGTTTCCATGTTAGAGCTCATTTTATTACTTCTCTTCAAATCACATTAATCATGGAATGGAAACATACAACAACAGAACGTACCAGCGTGACTTCAGACACTTTGTTACAGGAAATGTTCAAAATGTCCTCCGTTAGCGAGGATACATGCATCCACCCTCCGTCGCATGGAATCCCTGATGCGCTGATGCAGCCTTGGAGAGTGGCGTATTGTATCACAGCCGTCCACAATACGAGCACGGAGAGTCTCTATATTTGGTACCGGCGTTGCGTAGACAAGAGTTTTCAAATGCCACCATAAATGAAAGTCAAGAGGGTTGAGGTAAGGAGAGCGTGGAGGCCATGGAATTGGTCCGCCTCTACCAATCCATCGGTAACCGAATCTGTTGTTGAGAAGCGTACGAACACTTCGACTGAAATATGCAGGCGCTCCATCGTGCATGTCGTACTTGTAAAGGCACATGTTCTAGCAGCACAGGTAGAGTATCCCATATGAAATCATGATAACGTGCTCCATTGAGCGTAGGTGGAAGAACATGGGGCCCAATCAAGACATCACCAACAATGCCTGCCCAAACGTTCACAGAAAATCTGTGTTGATGACGTGATTGAAAAGTTGCGTGCGGATTCTCGTCAGCCCACACATGTTGATTGTGAAAATTTACAATTTGATCACGTTGGAATGAAGCCTCATCCGTAAAGAGAACATTTGCACTGAAGTGAGGATTGACACATTGATAGATGAACCATTCGCAGAAGTGTACCCGTGGAAGCCAATCAGCTGCTGATAGTGCCTGCACACGCAGTACATGGTACGGAAACAACTGGTTCTCCCGTAGCACTCTCCATACAGTGACGTGGTCAACGTTACCTTGTACAGCAGCAACTCCTCTGACGCTGACATTAGGGTTATCGTCAACTGCACAAAGAATTGCCTCGCCCATTGCATGTGTCCTCGTCGTACTAAGTCTTCCTCAGTCGCGAGTCATAGGCTAGAATGTTCCGTGCTCCCTAAGACGCCGATCAGTTGCTTCGAACGTCTTCCTGTCGGGACACCTTTGTTCTGGAAATCTGTCTCGATACAAACGTACCGCGGCACGGCTATTACCCCGTGCTAATCCATACATGAAATGGGCATCTGCCAACCCAGCATTTGTAAACACTGCACTCACTGCAAAACCACGTTCGTGATGAACACTAACCTGTTGATGCTACGTACTGATGTGCTTGATGCTAGTACTGTAGAGCAATGAGTCGCATGTCAAATGGTTCAAATGGCTCTGAGCGCTATGGGACTCAACTGCTGACGTCATTAGTCCCCTAGTGAAACCTAACTAACCTAAGGACATCACAAACATCCATGCCCGAGGCAGGATTCGAACCTGCGACCGTAGCGGTCTTGCGGTTCCAGACTGCAGAGCCTTTAACCGCACGGCCACTTCGGTCGGCAGTCGCATGTCAACACAAGCACCGACGTCAACATTACCTTCCTTCAATTGGGACACCTGGCAGTGAATCGAGGAAGTACAGTACATACTGACGAAACTAAAATGAGCTCTAACATGGAAATTAAGCGTTTCCGGACACATGTCCACAAAACATCTTTTCTTTATTTGTGTGTGAGGAATGTTTGCTGAAAGTTCGGCCGTACCTTTTTGTAACACCCAGTATAGTGGATTGCCTCTTGGGTTGTCATTAGGAAAACATGTGGGTCACCCTCATATGCCCTTAGTGGGCATTTCTGCACCAAGTGTTTGACCGTCTGTCTCTCAGCTCCACAGTCGCAAGCGGCAGAAGGAAGTTTACCCCATCTGTGTAAGGAGTCGGCGCATCTCCCACAGTTGGTTCTGATGCGGTTAAGAGTTGACCAAACTTTGCAAGGGCAATCAAATCCTTTTGCTTTACTGAAGATGCATGGCATACTGTGGCAGTTCACTGCTGTTCTGCTTTCCCATTCCTCTTTCCATCGGTCATTTATTTTAAAGTTGGTTTGGTGCAGCGCCTATGCGGTCTTTAGTGGAGGATGCCTAGACCGTAGGAGGTTTGAGGTTTCCTTGGATGTCGTGAGTATCTTCATGGATTTGTAATTGAGGGTTGGTCATGGGCTTTTGAAATTCTCTAACCAGAGAGTGTTCTTGGCGCAGGTTAGGAGAGGATATTTTACTGAGAACGGGCAGCCACACTGTAGGAGTTGGCCTGATTGTGCCTCATATAATACTCATTGTTGCATAAAGTTGGCTATCTACCATGTGTGTGTGTTTGATATTGAGCCACACTGGGGCACAGTATTCTGCCACTGGATACACCAAGCCAAGTGCGGATGTTCTTAAGGTAGATGCTGTGGACACCCCAAGTGGTGCCACAGAGCTTCTGCAATATGTTGTTGCGTGTCTTAAGTTTCGCTGCGGTTTTCGTCAGGCGTTCTTTGAATGTTAGTGTCCTATCTATGGTAACCCCTAGGTACTTTGGGTGTTTGTTGTGATTTAGTATTTTCCCGTCTAGATATACATGTAGTTCTCTGTTGGTCATTTTGTTGTTAAAATGGGAGGCAGATACTTCCGTATTTGTGGCACTAGGTTGTAGCCTCCATTTTCTAAAGTACTCGCTGAGGATCCCTAGGTCACTAGTAAGGATATCTTCGACATTTTCTATATTTCCGTGGGCTGTTGCCAGAGCCCAGTCGTCAGCATAATCAAATTTGAGCGATCCGGCTGCAGGCATGTCAGCGATGTAAAGGCTGAAAAGAAGGGGCGCAAGGACAGAGCCTTGTGGGAGTCCATTATTGAGTTTCATCTGATTACTTCTCTCATTCCCCATTATTACTTGGAAGGTTCTATTTGTGCAGGATGACAAAGAATGTTGCAAGAAGTCAAGTGCATGTCTTCTGTTGGTAGTCATGACTGTGAAGTAATTGCGATGTGCTCTCCCAACAATGTACAAAAATTCGCGATACACAAATAACTGGTCATATCGGACCTTCCTTGACCGTAGTCGTTAGGCCAAAAGCTTACTCTTGAACTTAATGACTGTAAAACTGACGCTTCTGTAAATTTTACTCAACACCTTTTTGAATATCCAAACTAGAAATTGAACAATGAAATCGGTGAGTTTCATGGTGTACTGATTGCGATGTTACTGAGCTTGTAATGGTTTAGTCTGAATCGTACAGGTATCGTAACTGGTTTTTGCTTTACGTTTAAAAAAGTGGTTTGTCTTTCATTAGGCTCAAATGCTGGTTTAAATTACTAATGTTAACAAAATTGCCAGTTAAACCGGTGGCGTAATAGCCCATCCAATGGATACCAAAATCGTCGATTCGTCTAGGCCTACTCGCAAATTTTTGCATAGTTTTAGGAGGGAATGCAATGAGCAACACACAAAATATTGTGGCAATGAGGGTCGAGTGTTGAGATAGGGCTGCGTTTGAAGGTCGCTTTTAGATGTTTTTCTTGAATAATCCAAAAACCGTTGTCTCCAGCGAAAACGAATCCCATACAGAATTAGAATAAATTAAATTTCCTACAAGGGAATCCCATACAGAATTAGAATAAATTAAATTTCCTACAAAAATGATCTGACTATTTTTTTAGCACTAATAGTTTTCATGTAGACAGCGCGAGAACTTGAACATCTCGGAAGATGAGCATTCACTTGTAAGGGTGAAAATTTTCTCTAGCAAATTGTGCGTTAAATTTTGCCACCTCAACTGCAGTGACAATCAACTGTAGATAGTGTAAATTGTAATGAATGTGTTATATGTGAACAGGTAGGCTGTGTGTTCTTATATTTCTTCCTTTTTTAATGTTGTAGTAATGGAGACAAACGAAGTCCAGTTGTACAGTAGCGAGAAGGCGGTTGACGGCAAAGGTGTAACCAGGACTGCATAGCTGTCAAGTCAACACCAGCGAGCAGCAGCGAAGAACAATTATTCGGTTGTTAACGATGGCATTGAACGGTCTGAATTTGCCTGGGAAAAGGGTTCCGATTACTTTAACATGAGGGTGGTAGGCAGCATGCTTTCATTATCGTTTGGACTCGAGCTGAAGTCTGTTCAGTCTTGATTCGATGGGAGAGGGTACAACACTGTTCTAGTGTGAAGTCGGCAGTTGGCGGCCGGATCTCTGCTAGCGTGCCAACGTTTTGTTGGAAATTACAGCCTATCAATACCGGATGGTATAAGGGATATTTCCGACATATGATTTACGTGGGTGTGTGTCGGGAATTTAAGTGTCGGGATCTGGACATACTGTAGATTAATGTGATCGTAATTTCGTGACATTTTTCGGTATTGTGACTGCTTGTGAGCCTGATTATCCGAGAAGAGATTAATTTGCATGGTCTGGTGATACTCGGTCCGGATTCGAGAACCGGTTACGCATGTTACTGAAGTAGTGAGTGCGCCGTGCCCGCTCAAGGCTAATTTAGTCGTAACGTTTGTCTTTTGTTGTGGATATGTGGGCAATCTGGGCGAAAGTAGCGCCATTCGGTGGTTAGATGATCTTTTGACGAAGACTACATACGTGAGGGCGCAATTTTATATGATAGCAGCAGGGGACAATTGATTTGAAGTTACGATTCATATCCCCAACTTTAACTTTGGCCATCATAGGAGTGATAGATTTAAGCACGGAACCATTTGACCAAGTAGGTAAAGCGGTCTTATCTGGAAATTTAAGAGTGAATATTTTAAAGGTTTTAAAAAATTTTGGAAATTTGTCGTAAGGACTATGAGACCAAATTGCCGAGGTCATCGGTCCCTAGGGCTACGAATTACTTAATCTAACTTAAACAAACTTACGCTAAGGACAACACACACACCCATGCCCAAGATATAACTCAAACCTCCGACGGGGGCAGCGCTGCGAACCGTGACAAGACGCCTCTGACTGCACGGCTACCCCTCGCGGCAACGGTTTTAATTTACGCGGTGTGTCACGCTGAGGTCTGAAATAACTCTGCAGCTTTCTTTCTTCAAGTGTCACTGTTTAAAATGCTGATGGTCCTTGGTCGTTTACGTTTGATTTAGATTTATTAATATTCAGTCCACGTAGTAAGGGGTTGCCTGTCCTCGTAACGTATCTGTACTGTACTGTACTTTGTTCAAAGTGAAAAGAAAAATGTCCCGCCTTATTAATTAATACAATCACAGTTACTGACTGCCAAAGGAAAGAAAGAAAACCAGGAAAAATATTGAAACAAAACAAAAATTTTAAGAAAAAGGATTCCATTAATTAATTCAGATATATTGTACTACATGTTTACGACCTTTAACGGTTTGGTAAAAGGCAAAGACATTTAAAAATTGTTATTGATTAATGAAAAAAGTAAATAAATTGTTCATGAGAGTTTAAACAGGTGATATTAAGTATCTTGTGAAGGAAAATTACCGAAATACTCTTTTAGAATTTTTAATATTTTTGTGGGATCTAAAATTTAAAAACCTCTCTCACACCTGCCTGATCTAGCTTCACTGATCAGGATAGTAAAAAACATGCTTATATTAAGGAAATTTACATTCACAAAGCGGGCTTATCAAATTCAAACAGTTCAGTACTGTTTTATCCTGATTAAATTGAGCTTAACTTAAATTCCATAAGGCAGTGAAGCAATTTCGAAGTCTCGGTGCGACGAAAATTGTCAGTCGATCTCCTGAAAACATTTGTAATAATTATTAACTTTCGGTGATCACATGGGGAAGACCGGTGATCTGCTGGTAAGACCGTGTTAGCCTATTTATTGAAAGTAATAAACTGGATATCTTGAGCATACAAAACGGCAGGTTCGTCCAGTGTAAATCAGACGTTCCCCTCTGTTCCCGTGCAAAAGAGCGTAGTAAGCAGACACTGTCAATAATAATCAGTTAAATAATACGCGAACACACTTACTTTAGTTTAGTTCATGTATTAAATTCCTTCTCATATAAAATCTCATCAAGATGGCGACTAGCTCAACAATACATACATATACATCTTCCTTCTTTCACGGCTAATCGGCAAGATCTCCTTCATTCTTTTCATAAGAGAAAACATAGATAACGGAGAAGCTATTCCATTGAGTAAATGCACGCTCTAAGGAAAAATAGGGCTTGAAACTACTTTGCATTGATAATCATCGTATATTAAAGTTTAGGAATCGGTAAGATAAGAAGAGATATTTCGAGATATGTACTCAGTTATATAATTTGTAAAAAATTTCTGAAAATATCGCGGAGAGACCGCTGCAAGAGACATTACAAATTGTTAATATTATGAAACATTTTCTGTAGTAGCAAAGAATAAGATTATTGATTGTCAAGATTTCAAATGTTATTTTGCTGACGTGTCATTTACGTTGACCGCTGGCAGTAGAGGTCTCTAAACGACAATATTTAACACTGAATTGTATTATATATATTGAAATAAAAATATCTGGCTACCTCATTAAAACAGTATTGCTGTAATGGAAATGGATTTTGTAAGGAAATAACTAGTGTTTCGATAGTTTTCAAGCATTGAATAGCCAGAGATATAATTCTGTGACGTTAAAAAACTACTCGATTAATGGTAAAGATTTAACATTTATTTTGACTTTAAGTCCCAATACGAGTGTCGTGTATTAATTCCAATAATACACTCCT
This sequence comes from Schistocerca piceifrons, assembly GCF_021461385.2. Classification (NCBI taxonomy): domain Eukaryota; kingdom Metazoa; phylum Arthropoda; class Insecta; order Orthoptera; family Acrididae; genus Schistocerca; species Schistocerca piceifrons. Next base: position 689,435,926 of record NC_060142.1, on the reverse strand, counting down.
GGAAATTGAAATAAGAACACCGTGAATTCATTGTCCCAGGAAGGGGAAACTTTATTGACACATTCCTGGGGTCAGATACATCACATGATCACACTGACAGAACCATAGGCACATAGACACAGGCAACAGAGCATGCACAATGTCGGCACTAGTACAGTGTATATCCACCTTTCGCAGCAATGCAGGCTGCTATTCTCCCATGGAGACGATCGTAGAGATGCTGGATGTAGTCCTGTGGAACGGCTTGCCATGCCATTTCCACCTGGCGCCTCAGCTGGACCAGCGTTCGTGCTGGACGTGCAGACCGCGTGAGACGATGCTTCATCCAGTCCCAAACATGCTCAATGGGGGACAGATCCGGAGATCTTGCTAGCCAGGGTAGTTGACTTACACCTTCTAGAGCACGTTGGGTGGCACGGGATACATGCGGACGTGCATTGTCCTGTTGGAACAGCAAGTTCCCTTGCCGGTCTAGGAATGGTAGAACGATGGGTTCGATGACGGTTTGGATGTACCGTGCACTATTCAGTGTCCCCTCGACGATCACCAGTGGTGTACGGCCAGTGTAGGAGATCGCTCCCCACACCATGATGCCGGGTGTTGGCCCTGTGTGCCTCGGTCGTATGCAGTCCTGATTGTGGCGCTCACCTGCACGGCGCCAAACACGCATACGACCATCATTGGCACCAAGGCAGAAGCGACTCTCATCGCTGAAGACGACACGTCTCCATTCGTCCCTCATTCACGCCTGTCGCGACACCACTGGAGGCGGGCTGCACGATGTTGGGGCGTGAGCGGAAGACGGCCTAACGGTGTGCGGGACCGTAGCCCAGCTTCATGGAGACGGTTGCGAATGGTCCTCGCCGATACCCCAGGAGCAACAGTGTCCCTAATTTGCTGGGAAGTGGCGGTGCAGTCCCCTACGGCACTGCGTAGGATCCTACGGTCTTGGCGTGCATCCGTGCGTCGCTGCGGTCCGGTCCCAGGTCGACGGGTACGCGCACCTTCCGCCGACCACTGGCGACAACATCGATGTACTGTTGAGACCACACGCCCCACGTATTGAGCAATTCGGCGGTACGTCCACCCGGCCTCCCGCATGCCCACTATACGCCCTCGCTCAAAGTCCGTCAACTGCACATACGGTTCACGTCCACGCTGTCGCGGCATGCTACCAGTGTTAAAGACTGTGATGGAGCTCCGTATGCCACGGCAAACTGGCTGACACTGACGGCGGCGGTGCACAAATGCTGCGCAGCTAGCGCCATTCGACGGCCAACACCGCGATTCCTGGAGTGTCCGCTGTGCCGTGCGTGTGATCATTGCTTGTACAGCCCTCTCGCAGTGTCCGGAGCAAGTATGGCGGGTCTGACACACCGGTGTCAATGTGTTCTTTTTTCCATTTCCAGGAGTGTATTTCCACATAATACGTTTTCATGTGATGATGCCGAAAACCTGCTTAAATCATAATATTGTTAACGTGTTATGTCATTTGTTTTACGGAAGTAATTACTCAAATGGTATTCCATGGATGATTTTGGTTATAAAGAAAAGCATTTGTACCCGTCAAAGCACTATAAACGTCTAAATAAAATATAGAAAATGAAGAATAACTGAGGTGAAAGTCAAAGTAACCACTCTTATTGAAATAGGCGCGATCGCAAGTTTCCTGCGATTTTCTAATAGAGAATCAGTCGGTACAGGGTTGACGTGTCGTTCTTCCATTGTTAGTATAAGCTCGTTCAAGATTTGAAGTTGGCGGGACTTGTACGTATGTGCAATGTTGTGTGAGTGCAGCTGAGTCAGCTAACCCCACCCTGAAATCGAATAATCTCATATTAAAAGACGTCTTCTAGAGCTTTATCTTCTGTTACTAAAGTTGTGAAAAGTAGTGACTTGGCTAAGATAACACACAACATGAGCTACCAGTAGTGGTGTATGCGGAACTGCTACATTCGGCAAAGACTATTTCGTCACTAGATTCTTCCTTAAAGTCGTGTTCGTAGCACGAGCAGTGAACATTACATCGTACTACGCTCGGTAGAAGTGTTTTTCGGCGATAATCTAATACATCCAACAGAATACGATGTACTTAAGAGTACTAACGTATATTGTTCGCGATTGCTTGTAAATTGAAACAAACGATAGCAGATGCTCATAGTAAATTATTATTAAGCCCAGAGGCAGAAAGTAGTTCAGATACATTTACTCCATGTTTGAGTACAGTGTTGCTCACGTGATTAGTAAGTGATTCGTGTATCCCAAAAGTGTCACAAAACACGCTACAGCCTAGACAGCTTTTAGAGGCCAATTTGTGGTAGTTTCCCGACTTCATAGACCACAGGTGTCTTGTATGAAACCGTTCTTCTCGGCTTTCTCTACACCCTCCGTGATACGGTGTAAACTCTTATTTGTTTACACACCGTAAACCCTTAAAAGACTCGCAATAACACTAGATAGGAACAAAAGTAATGCATTCTGGTGGACGTTATGCCTGTCACAGACACTCGAAGCTCCAATCGTTGACATACCCGGCGGTGGGCTATAAGTGTATGTTATTACATTCACATCCAACGATGTGACCTAGATGCTTTCACTAAAGTTCCCCGTTCGCACCTCGCTTTTGCCATAGAATGACTATAGTTACCACTGGCATCAACAGGAAACTCATAGCTGCATTTAGAAAATTTCATTTGCTTCAGCGTGTGTGTACATCAACGCACTTCGACTGTATTGTGTAGTAACGCATTAGCACAATATTATTGTATTAAAGCTACGTTTTTTGTATCGTTTCTCCCTGTACGAAACTCCGCTCTCAACTTTGATGCAGTGAGTATAATTATTAAGATGTGTGTTGTAATCTAGTTGTATCTGCTTGTAAGACATTCTTATATTGACACAGATAGCTAGGTATGTTTGTCATCGGATCACGTGTTTTGTACAACGTTCCACTATAGGTAACACGTTTCTCCTTCTCTGCAATTTTTTCCGTCTGTGGAGGAGCTCAGTACACTGTTCAGTCGGAATTGTAGAGTCTGGGTTATTTTGGAACACCTAATACAATATCCGAGATGAAACAGCGTGATGAAACACTCTCAGGTTCCCATTTGGATGGGAGTGATGAAATACGGCGTTTCGAAGAGTGTCATGCTCATTTACTTCTGACGAAGATTATGAATATAACACTCTTCGAAACATCGTGATTTTATAACAGTGCCACCCCGCTGGAACCACGAGAGCTCTTCGTCAACAGTATATCCGTACCAGTAGATACGTACCAGATCGGGTTGACGGAGGAGATAGAGAAGATCCAAAGAAGAGCGGCGCGTTTCGTCACAGGGTTATTTGGTAACCATGACAGAGTTACGGAGATGTTTAATAAACTCAAGTGGCAGACTCTGCAAGAGAGGTACTCTGCATCGCGGTGTAGCTTGCTCGCCAGGTTTCGAGAGGGTGCGTTTCTGGATGAGGTATCGAATATATTGCTTCCCCCTACTTATACCCCCCGTGGAGATCACGAATGTAAGATTAGAGAGATTAGAGCGCGCATGGAGGCTTTCAGACGGTCGTTCTTCCCGCGAACCATACGCGACTGGAACAGGAAATGGAGGTAATGACAGTGGCACGTAAAGTGCCCTCCGCCACACACCGTTGGGTGGCTTGCGGAGTATAAATGTAGATGTATACGCGGGGGTGTCTATATTCACACACAGGAAATGAAGTGTTTTTATTTCCCGAAAAGTGTTCATTGATTGGTTTAATGTTACTGATTGTGGTGAAAGAAATAGGATAATGGTAACGACTTTCATAACAACAGCTTTGTGCCAAGCCATCGCTGCTATTAGAGTTCGATATTCTCGGGTACGGTGATTATTATTTACCCGTCTAAAAAACTAACACGAGACTGTAAGGTGGCACTGAGCTTCCGAATCAGCCATATTGTGAAATATCTGATACTAGTGCCACGATTATTATGCGCATCTCTGTGTAGGATTCTGGCACGAGAAACTTGTAAAACGGAATATTATTACTCTGAGATAGTCTGGTACGGGTGCGCATCACCGTTAAAAGAGAGGAAACGAATTTGAAACTTTTAGTCGCTACAGAAAGAACGGGAAGTAAAGAGATCTGGAAGTTTATCACGGAGGAGGAAGCGGCGGGGGGCGGTAAGATGGAAAGCTTTACTCTGCAGAAGAGTCCTGAAATAATTTCAAGCAATACTCTCTAAACAAAAGCCTGAGTAATTTATAAAAGCGACTGAAGCTGTTGCCTGAAACTTTCTTTGTTAGATGCATTAAACTCTGTGAGCATTTCTCATACTGGATAATGAGAGAAATTCTGAAAAAGGAAGGAAGAAATGAATAGGGTTCTCTAATTTCTGCTGAAAAGTCTGATCACAAGAAAGTAGATTCTTCGCACGATTGTTTTTTCTTTGAATGTAGCTGTAACTGTATGAAACAAATAATGCAAATTTCATCGAGATGCATTTTAACAGGGTGCAGCTCTGTCCATCTCATCGAGTAATATTGTTGACACTCCTAGTATGCATCTTGGTTTCGGAAAATCAACCTCCTGGAAGGTCAGGAGCTGCCAGTCACCCTTTCCCCTCCTGAGCCAATTTCTTCACCACAGAACAGCACTTACGCCGAAGGTGCACAGTTATTTGTTGCTTATGTTCACCTTCAATTTTTTGCCTCTGCAAATCCATCTAGTTCCGATCTGGTTTCGTCCTGCCCTTCATGGAGATGGTTTCTTCCAGGTATTCCAATCATAGCTGAATCTATGAGGAATCTCCTCATTTTTTACCAGACCATTTAATTTTCAGCATGCTTGTATACACCACAACTCTTTCTGGAAACCATGATTCTTGCATGCATGCCTGTAATTGATCAGGAAATCAAGGCGAGCATTTTCGAAAAATACCGACCGTGCAAACACACTATGCTCACGATAGTATTTAAATTATTGTTTCTTTAATTCAGTGGGTGTTGCACACCTGTTAATTTTGTCCTGGCAAAACATTACAGGACAGTAGCGCACTAGCGAAACCAGTAACGGTGCTAGCGACGTGTCGTTTCTTTCCTTATGTTTCTTACTAACAATGGTGACTGCGCAAGTACCCTTTGGCACAGAGCGAATAAGACTTTGTTGATGGCCAGCCTGTGTACATTTAGAATTGCTCATGCACTCGTACAAGTGGTAGAAAATTTGATAGTAAACTAATTATAGTATGATTTGATATCATACATTGGTTACACATATTAATCGTTTATAGTACGAAACACAGTATTCTCATTTTTGTTGGTCTTTTTTCCCAAAGAGAATCGTAGTGAAATTTGTCATTTAATAAGCAGACTTAACTACACTGCAACTACTTTCGGTATCCCAGTAGAAACTTACAGTTATCGCCGTCCAGATCGTAAATGTCCAATTCACGTTGATTATCACGGTCACGTGTTAATAAGGATCATGGAAGCCACAGCTATTAGGAGAGATGGGTGAGGATTGATACCAGTAATGACTCGAAAATTCTACTAATGAGCTCTCTGAAACGCGAGCACTCTTAAGTCCAGTACTAAGATCGACAGTAGAGACATCAAATTCAGTGTTCAGACAACGTGTCTCATATAATAACGGTATGAGATTTAAAGCTGTCGTAGACGTGAGCTATTGCTATGGCTCTCAGCTGTGACAGTCCTAGAGTCAAAGAAAGTCTACGGTCAGTAGTGCAGTAGTGATAAAATACCCAGATAATGCAGAACTCGTTGAAAGTGACTTTAACCTAACGAATATAGACTGGGGCGTCTATGGGTTCATTGCGGGGATACAGACAGACAGACATGCGTAACAGTTTTGAACACGATTTCTGAAAACTGTTCTGAGGTGCTAGTTCGGCAGCCCACATGCAATGGAAATATCTTAGATCTTCTAGCTACAAACAGCCCAGACCCTATCGACAATGTCGGTGCAGAAACGGGTATTCGCGATCATTATGTCATTACAGCAACTACGGTTACGAAAGTAAATAAATCAGTGAAGAAGGCTAGGAGATTGTTTCTGCTAGACAGAGCAGATAAGCAGTTGTTACTATCTCATTTAGACAGTCAACTGACATCACTTAGTTCCTATACGATGGACGTAGAGGAATTATGGGTGACGTTTAAGCAGAATGTAAATCGTTGTCTAGAGGGTTAGGTTCCCAGTAAGTGGATAAAGGATCAAAAAGACCCAACATAGTTTAATAACGAAATTCGGAAGATGCTGAGGAAGCAGAGACTGCGGCATTCTCGGCTCAAAGGAGAACGTACAAATGACGACAAGCAAAGGTCAGCTGAGATTCGTGCGTCCGTGAAAAGATCTATGCGCGAAGCATGTAACAACTGCCACCGTCAAACCTTAGCAAAGGATCTGGCAGAGAGCTGGAGAAAATTTTGATTCTATAGAAAATCGTTAAGCGGGTGTAAGGCATCTACTCAGTCCCTTGTTGACCATTCTGCTGTGGCAGTTGAAGATGTTGTTGTTGTTGTGGTCTTCAGTACAGAGACTGGTTTGATGCAGCTCTCCATGCTACCCTATCCTGTGCAAGCTCCGTCATCTCCCAGTACCTACTGCAGCCTACATTCTTCTGACTCTGCTTAGTGTATTCATCTCTTGGTCTCCCTCTACGATTTTTACCCTCCACGCCGCCCTCCAGTACTAAATTGGTGATCCCTTGATGCCTCAGAACATGTCCTACCAACCGATCCCTTCTTCTACTCAAGTTGTGCCACAATTTCCTCTTCTCCCCAATTCTATTCAATACCCCCTCATTAGTTATGTGATCTACCTATCTAATCTTCAGCATTCTTCTCTAGCATCACTTTTCGAAAGCTTCTATTCTCTTCTTGTCTCAACTATTTATCGTCCATGTTTCACTTCCATACATGGTTACACTCCATGCAGATACTTTCAGAAACGAATTCCTGACACTTAAATCAATACTCGATGTTAACAAATTTCTCTTCCTCAGAAAGGCTTTCCTTGCCATTGCCAGTCTACATTTTATATCCTCTCTAATTCGACCATCTTCAGTTATTTTGCTCCCCAAATAGCAAAACTCCTTTACTCTTTTAAGTGTCTAATTTCCTAATCTAATTCCCTCAGCGTCACCCGACATAATTCGACTACATTCCATTATCCTCGTTTTGATTTTGTTGAAGTTCATCTTATACCCTCCTTTCAAGACACTGTCCATTCCGTTGAACTGCTCTTCCAAGTCCTTTGCTGTCTCTGACAGAATTACAATGTCATCGGCGAACCTCAAAGTTTTTATTTCTTCCCCATGGGTTTTAATACCTACTCCGAACTTTTCTTTTGTTTCCTTTACTGCTTGCTCAATATACAGATTGAATAACATCGGGTAGAGGCTACAACCCTATCTCACTCCCATCCCAACCACTGCTTCCCTTTCATGTCCTTCGACTCTTATAACTGCCATCTGCTTTCTGTACAAATTGTAAATAGCCTTTCGCTCCCTATATTTTACCACTGCCACCTTCAGAATTTGAAAGAGAGTATTCCAGTCAATATTGTCAAAAGCTTTATTAAGTCTACAAATGCTAGAAACCTAGGTTTGCCTTTCCTTTATCTTTCTTCTAAGATAAGTCGTAAGGTCAGTATTGCCTCTCGTGTTACAACATTTCTACGGAATCCAAATTGATCTTCCCCGAGGTCGGCTTCTACCAATTTTTCCATTCTTCTGTAAGGAATTCGCGTTAGTATTTTGCAGCTGTGACTTATTATACTGATAGTTCAGTAATTTTCACATCCTTAAACACCTGCTTCCTTTGCGATTGGAATTATTATAATCTTCTTGAAGTCTGAGGGAATTTCGCCTGTCTCATACATCTTGCTCACCAGATGGAAGAGTTTTGCCAGGACTGGCTCTCCCAACGCTGTTAGTAGTTCTAATGGAATGTTGTCTAATCCCGGGACCTTGTTTCGACTTACTTCTTCCAGTGCTCTGTCAAACTCTTCACGCAGTTGAAGATAGCAAAACGAAACCCTAAGTTTTGAATTTCAGGTTCCAAAAATCGTTCACATAAGAGAATGGTACAAACATACCGTCAGTTGACCATCGGTCAGACTCCCGTATGGACGACACAAAAATAAGCATCGCTGAGTGTAGAGACAACTGAAAGATTTGAAAGCAAATAATTCATCAAGTTGGGACTGAATCCCAATTCGGTTTACCAGAGTGTTCTAGAGCACTGACCCCTTACCTAGCACGCATTTCTCGTGAATCGCACCCCCAGCACTAAGTCACAAGCAACTGGAAAAAAGTACAGGTGACTCTAGTAAATAAGAAGGGCAAAAGAACGCCCGCAAAATTTCAGACCTATATCCTAACTTCGGTTTGCTGAAGAATCTTTGAACTCATTCAAAGTTCGAATATAACAAACTTTCTTGAGGCTGAGGAACTTATGTCCACGAAACAGCATGGTTTTGAAAAGCATCGCTTTTGCGAAACTCAGATTGCCCTGTACTCATGTGATATACTGTAAACTATGGTTGAAGGGGCCAAATGCAGATGCCATATTTCTAGATTTCCGGAAAGCATTTGACAAGGTGCCCTATTTCAGACTGTTAACGAAGGTAAGAGCATATGGAATAAGTTCACATATATGTGAGTGGGTCGAAGACTTCTTAAGTAATAGAACCCAGTATGCTGTCCTCGACGGCAAGTGTTCATCAGAGACAAGGGAATCGTCAGGAGAGGCCAGGGCAGTGTGAAAGCACCGCTGTTATTATCTTCATAGACAAATCTCTTGGCGGACAGGGGTGGACAGCAATCTGTGGTAGTTTGCTGATGATTCTGTGGTGTACGGTAATATGTGGAAGTTTACTGACTGTAGGTAGATACAAGACGACATAGACTAAATAATTTCTAGTAGATGTGATGAATGGCAACTAGCTCTAAATGCGGAAAAATGTAAGTTAATACGGATGAGTAGGAAGAACACACCGGGAACGTTTGGTTACTTGTGTCCTGCCTGACACAGTTAAATCGTTTATAATTATGGGCGTAAGTTGCGAAGCGATATCAAATTGAACGAGCGTGTGAGAGCTGTGGCAAGGAAGGCGATTGGTCGGCTTCGATTTATTGGAAGAATTTTGGAAAGAGACGTTCACCTGCAAGGGAGACTGCATATAGGTATATAAATCTAGCTAATCTTGAGGGCTCCTCGAGTTTTTGGAATCCGTGCCAAGTCGGAATGAAGGACGATATCGAAGAAATTCAAAGAGAGATTGCTATATTTGTTACCGGTAGGTTCGAACAATACGTAAGTGCTACCGAGATGCTTCGGAAACTCAAATGGGAGTTCATGGGGCGAAGGCGGTGTTATTTTCGAGAAACGCTGTTGAGAAAATTTAGACAACCGGCATTTGAAGCTGATTGCCGAACGATTCTATTGCCGGCATAAACATTCGCATAAGGACCACGAAGATAAAGTTCGAGAAATTATGTCGCATACGAAGGAATATAGACAATCGTTTTTCCCTCGCTCTATTTGCGAATGGAACAGGAAAGGAAATGTCTAGAAGTGGTACAGGGTACCCTCCGGCACGCACCGTGCGGTCGGAGTATCTAGGTAGATGCTTATGTAGGTGTACAGGGGATAGACAAAATAATGTTAACACCTGTACTTATTTGGTAATGGTTTATTAGCAAGAGTTTTGACCTCCATTTGCTCGTACAAGTAATACAGCTCTTGTTCTTTTTGAAATAGTGGCATGTAATGATCGTATAGTCTCCAGTGGAATAAGTTTGTTTATAAATAAATCTTCTGTTACCAGTCACGATTTTTCTTTATTCTACTTTTCGCACAACGCGTTTCGGGAAATAATTTCCATTTTCAAGTGCGTTTTTTCTGTGGATTAAGCCATTCCTATTGATGTTGTCAATGCGTGCGCGTTTGCTTCATTTCGTTGACTTTTACTGCAATATATTGCAGTAAAAGACAACAAGATACTGTTTGTTAGTATGAAAAACAATAAACCCACCACTGAGCTATAAATCACAGGTTGTTTGACCAGAAAGACACGGATAAGTGCATTTTATATGACTGGTAAGCTGGTTACCCAATTTTAAATGTATGTGACATCGTTTTTATTTAACAGTGTTACCACAACTGTGTGTTGCAGTAGGGGTTTGGAGGGTAGCGTTTTATTCTACGATTGACATATTGCTTCATTTTATTTTAAAGATTGTTTTTTCGTTTCAATTTTGCAAATATCTGCAGTAGCTTTCAGGTTAACCATTGCAAGTGCGATGCGTTTTTCACTGCTTTGCTATGAAGATCACATCAACAAGCGGACGTTAAGCTGTATGTCAGATCACCACTAGCACTACGCAACATGTATACTTTAAGCAGGTACTTATGTGTGATTATATCAACAACATAGTATCTGTGTATTTCAGTGTTTCGTTTCAAGTGATTGTAGCACTACAAGGTGTGTCACTCACTATTGCCACCAAGAATAACTCGGGAAGTATAATAGGAGGTGAATATTGCGAACAAAAGGTGGCTCAAATGTTGCATGGGACACCAGGGTTGATAATATGACGTTGGTTTTTTGTTGCTGGGTGGGATTGCTTCAGAGATATGAAGGTCAAGATTCTTTTTTTAATGGGACGATATAGTTTGGTACTTATTTTCTGATAGAGGCTATCGAGACGAATCCAATGATGCGTAACAGTAAGGTCTATGAAGGTGAAGGGAATGAAGGTCACAAAGTTGCCAAGAACGTCCATTTATAGAAGGTGTTTGAAGTGATGACCATTGGTATCAATGCAGTACTGCGATCTTCTTATCTTGGATTGAGCTACAGTGTCGAACATTATGATTTCAGTGAGAAACAAAGAATAAAATGCATCTAAATGTATAAGTGCCTTTTTGGCAGTCCATTTTGGTGTAAATGAAATTCCGATAATGTTTTTAGCATTTGTTTTAGCGGCAGTTAGGGACTGACGAATAAAATACTTTCATTGTCTTCTCCAATATAAAACGTGAGTGTGCTGTAACATCGTTCAAGCAGCTTCCTGACTGTTAACATTCACTCTTGTGATCGTCAGTTTCAGTGATTTCCTCTTCTACATCAAAATCGTCATCAGATTCATCACACTCAATTGTTGTTGTTGTGGTCTTCAGTCCTGAGACTGGTTTGATGCAGCTCTTCATGCTACTCTATCCTGTGCAAGTTTCTTCATCTCCCAGTACTTACTGCAACCTACATCCTTCTGAATCTGCTTAGTGTATTCATCTCTTGGTCTCCCTCTACGATTTTTACCCTCCACGCTGCCCTCCAATCCTAAATTTGTGATCCCTTGATGACTCAAAACATGTCCTACCAACCGATCCCTTCTTCTAGTCAAGTTGTGCCACAAACTTCTCTTCTCCCCAATCCTATTCAATACCTCCTCATTAGTTATATGATCTACCCACCTTATCTTCAGCATTCTTCTGTAGCACCACATTTCGAAAGGTTCTATGCTCTTCTTGTCCATACTAGTTATCGTCCATGTTTCACTTCCATACATGGCTACACTCCATACAAATACTTTCAGAAACGACTTCCTGACACTTAAATCCATACTCGATGTTAACAAATTTCTCTTCTTCAGAAACGATTTCCTTGCCATTGCCAGTCTACATTTTATATCCTCTCTACTCCGACCATGATCAGTTATTTTACTCCCCAAATAGCAAAACTCCTTTACTACTTTAAGTGTCTCATTTCCTAATCTAATTCCCTCAGGATCATCCGATTTAATTTGACTACATTCCATTATCCTCGTTTTGCTTTTGTTGATGTTCATCTTATATCCTCCTTTCAAGACACTATCCATTCCGTTCAACTGCTCTTCCAAGTCCTTTGCTGTCTCTGACAGAATTACAATGTCATTGGCGAACCTCAAAGTTTTTACTTCTTCTCCATGAATTTTAATACCTACTCCGAATTTTTCTTTTGTTTCCTTTACTGCTTGCTCAATATACAGATTGAATAACATCGGGGAGAGGCTACAACCCTGTCTCACTCCTTTCCCAACCACTGCTTCCCTTTCACGCCCCTCGACTCTTATAACTGGCATCTGGGTTCTGTACAAATTGTAAATAGCCTTTCGCTCCCTGTATTTTACCCCTGCCACCTTTAGAATTTGAAAGAGAGTATTCCAATCAACATTGTCAAAAGCTTTCTCTAAGTCTACAAATGCTAGAAACGTAGGTTTGCCTTTTCTTAATCCCTCTTCTAAGGTAAGTCGTAAGGTTAGTATTGCCTCACGTGTTCCAACATTTCTACGGAATCCAAACTGATCTTCCCCGAGGTCCGCTTCTACCAGTTTTTCCATTCGTCTGTAAAGAATTCGCGTTAGTATTTTGCAGCTGTGACTTATTAAACTGATAGTTCGGTAATTTTCACATCTGTCAACACCTGCTTTCTTTGGGATTGGAATTATTGTATTCTTCTTGAAGTCTGAGGGTATTTCGCCTGTCTCATACATCTTGCTCACCAGATGGTAGAGTTTTGTCAGGACTGGCTCTCCCAAGGCCGTCAGTAGTTCTACTGGAATGTTGTCTACACCCGGGGCCTTGTTTCGACTCAGGTCTTTCAGTGCTCTGTCAAACTCTTCTCGCAGTATCGTATCTCCCATTTCATCTTCATCTACATCCTCTGCCAATTCCATAATATTGTCCTCAAGTACATCGCCCTTGTATAGACCCTCTATATACTCCTTCCACCTTTCTGCTTTCCCCTCTTTGCTTAGAACTGGGTTGCCACCTGAGCTCTTGATATTCATACAAGTGGTTCTCTTTTCTCCAAAGGTATTTTCCTGTAGGCAGTATCTATCTTACCCCTAGTGAGACAAGCCTCTACATCCTTACATTTGTCCTCTAGCCATCCCTGCTTAGCCATTTTGCACTTCCTGTCGTTCTCATTTTTGAGACGTTTATATTCCCTTCTGCCTGCTTCATTTACTGCATTTTTATATTTTCTCCTTTCATCAATTAAATTCAATATTTCTTCTGTTACCCAAGGATTTCTATTAGACCTCGTCTTTTTACCTACTTGATCGTTTGCTGCTTTCACTACTTCATCCCTCAGAGCTACCCATTCTACTTATACTGTATTTCTTTCCCCCATTCCTGTCAATTGTTCCCTTATGCTCTCCCTGAAACTCTCTACAACCTCCCGTTCTTTCAGTTTATCCAGGTCCCATCTCCTTAAATTCCCACCTTTTTGCAGTTTCTTCAGTTTCAATCTGCAGTTGATAACCAAGAGATTGTGGTCAGAATCCATATCTGCCCCCGGAAACGTCTTACAATTTAAAACCTGGTTCCTAAATCTCTGTCTTACTATTATATAATCTATCTGATACCTTTTAGTATCTCCAGGATTCTTCCACGTATACAACCTTCCTAAATTGCCAGTAGTATCCGTAGGACCTCCTCAGGACCCCTTAAAATACCACTTTCCCTGTAAATAAATATGCACATAACGCAGCGAATTAAAACTGTAAATATGAATAAATACTAAAAATATGTAAAAAAATCGCAAACATATGAAAGTGAATACAGACTTACACGATTAGGTGCGCTGAGGCAATAAGATCTCAGAGGCTTAACTGAAGTTAGGAATGGGGTTGCAACTAAACAACGGGTTTCAAACGGGGTCTCACAGACATCGTCTATGATGAAGAATGAACACTAGGCTGCGTGGAAGTCGACTACTACGACCACCCAGTGGACACTCAGGAAACTAAAATTTGCAGTGCGTGTGATTCGGCGCGTCCACGAAAGGTTTAAGAATCTTCTGAGCCAGGCAAACGTTTTTCTCTACATTTTGGTTTCTGTGGCCATTCCACTGTAGGTCGCTTCGGATGGACACGTGCACGTATTACACGATTATCGTTGTTTCTAGTGATTCGTCGTCAATAATATAGTGGTACAGTACTGGATTTATGCAGTACATTATATTTACCTGCGTGCAGGTTCAACTCTCAGTCCCTATTCCTATCATCAGTCCCCTGCAGGTCTTTCTGCAATAATCAAGTCTTATTATGAAGTCCTAAAAAACGGTGCAGTAGCTATAAAAACGTGTACTGTGCGGAGTTTTGCTTGAATTCACCATTAATATGTAGTCTCCGTACAATACAAAGCGATACTATTGTAATATCCAAAGGGTTTAGTGTTCTGTTGCATAACCCTTTGGTGCTTTAACCTCGGTTTTACCGCCAGCATAGTATTTGCTGGAGTAAATTGTCGTAGTTCTGTATGCTTGTCTGTGACCGAGAATACTACTGTAAATCCCAAAAGTACCTGTTATATGAGTGTATGTCGGTACAGCATTCTTTGTTTTAGGTGCAGAGTCACTGAGATTGAGTGTCTACGTTGAAGTTCCATTCTTTCCATTGTATGTGTACTGTCCCCTACTAACGCGGTACTGCCAATAAGAGAGCCACATGGATTTTTATATCACTGTAGAGCATTTATATTAAGCGGTAGTGCTACATCCGCGGTTTATACTGGAAGTCCAATGTATTTTCATAAACAATGCAGAACATTTTTGTTTCTTGTGTACGGGATTGAATTTTTTCTTTCGCGTTCGGAGATCGGTAATCATACCTGTCGATTACAACAAGCAACAGCCATTATTTTGTACGTATGGTGTCACTCTACACACCAAAACACTCACATAGCAAGGAAACCCTGATATATAGCCACATTACACCACTATTTACAGTAAATGCAGAATCTTCAATTTCCGTGCTGTATCCAGTTTTTCGTATACACTGTGTTTGGAGTAAATTGATAGTCTTACTTGCACATTTGTACATTCCAGTAGCAGTTTCTGTCCCTCCCTCATGGCACTTGTTACCACCCTATACGTTTTTGGATTTGTTCTGGGCCATTTACATATACCAGTTTTGATATACATGACACATCAGATATAGTTAGAAGATTAACTTCTCAAATATGATCCGTTTTCTGACTGTCTGACACACCGGTTCTTTTTCTTAAGACCTTTGGAAGAAAACTGTTTGTGATAACCAATCCTAATTCCCTGATATTTACATCTGACGATATTGTGTAGAGTAGCATGCAGTGCTGGCTGTTAAATCGAGCCCTCATGTACAATAAATGACATGGATCGTGGCGGAGGTGTAGTACATCACAGTATTCGCCAACTGTGTACGAGTGTGCTGGTTAAGCTTTTAACACATTAGGTAATAGCTTCCAAAACAGTAGAGGGAACTGTAGAACCAGAACCTGTAGGGGAAAATAGAGATATATATTGGAATGTAATACAACTTATAACAAATAATTGAAATTATAAAGTTTATGTAGTACTCTGGCGTGAGTAAATTGACACCAGGTAGGCAATCGTTGTTGGGGGCCTCAGATTAGTCAGGATACTGTTAACCGGCTCTCATTTCTCAGCCTATCCTCCGTCACTCCTACGCCGCCATTCGTCCCCTCCCCGTACCTCCCCCTTCCTTAAAAATACTGATGGAGTGTAAGTGACAAGGGCTTCTGTCTCGTAAATATGTTTTCAGTCTGCTTGCCCACCTGACAGCACTATATGAGAGTAGTCTAACAGCAGATATAATTTTATTCTGCAGATGTAATTTTATCCTGCGCCACTTAACGTGACAATGTGAGCCTTTCAGCAGTGGCAGATGGAATGTCACGGGCATCGGCTGAACGAAAATGTAAAATTTAATGCCGAGCAGAAGTCACACAAGGGTCGTTTTTAATGCCATGGGCTGCACTGGGGAGGCCAGATGGTCATGAATGTGTGTAATTTATCGCGGCTCGTTTCGAATTCAGTACATTTTTTTTCATTGGAAAAGGGTACAATTGCCGCGTATGATGAAAAGCGGCTATCTGCGTCACAACGACGGAGATTATTCGTGAAGTATCTCCGCACTGCCGAATTTCCCATGAATATCAATCACCTATCACTGACATCACATGATCATTGTACATATTCCAGTTAATTATATACCAGCCGTCAGGAAACTGAAGGGAAATTTTTGCACCACGCTTTATTGGCTGTAAAGAATCTTCTTATGAATAAATGTTGTTATGAATAGTCAGAATGCGATTCGATATCGAACTGCCACTGTGCATTAACTAAATAACTTTAGAGAATAATTGATAGGAGGTTTAAAGTAAAGATTAAAATCAATAAATAAATTGTATCTGTGATTAGAAGCATTCCTGCTCACAACTTATAATCACAAATTACATGAGTATTTCATGTCTTTACAGACATCATTTTACGAGCGTTCATGTGCAACCACCTTTCTCAAAACATGTTTTCATTTCTTTGGATTTACTGCTACAAATTTAATTCAACATTCTAAAGCATAACTTTGTTACATTCCCTACTGATTATCGCCACAGTAAATGAGTTAATGCATCTGCATCGACATCTAATTACACTGCAGACCACTGTGAAGTGGAAGTCATACAGTCCACAGCAAAGTTCCGCACTTCAGGCCTTCTTTCAGTTTCAGTCGCGAATACAGAGGGGGAGGAAACACTGCCTGAATGCCTTTCTACTGCTGTAATTAATCGAACCGTGACTTCAAGGTCCCGACAGAAGATCTACGTACGACGATGAATGACATCTCTAAACTCTTCTGTTAATACTGGTTCTTGAAATTTTGTATACATGTTTTCGCGGTATAATTTGCGTGTAATTTCAGGCGTCAACAGATTTAGGTTGATCAACATTTCCATGACACTCTCCTGTAAGTGAAATAAACTTCTGACCATTCGTGCCACTCATCTTGGTATACGTTCCATATCAATTGTTAGTCGTCTTCTACACGAGTCCCATACATCTGCGCAGTATCCTAAGGTGGGTCACAAGAGAGATTTGTAAGCTATCTCCTTTGTATAGAGACTGAATTTTCCATGCATCATGCGAATGAAACGAAGTATACTACCTGTCTTACCTCCGACTAATCCTATGTGATCATTGCGTATCATATCCATACCTTTCGTGACGCCATGTACGAGCCGACTGATTCCAACTGAGACTTATTGCTTTTATCGTCCTCGGATACAACATTTCAGTGTTTACAATTAAATGAACACCCTTAGCTGCTTACTGGCGTTGACATACGTGAACGGAGACAGATAAAAATGTGTGCCCCGACCAGGACTCGGACCCGGGATCTCCTGGTCGGGGCACACATTTTCATCTGTCCCCGTTGACGTATGTCAACGCCTGTAAGCACCTAAGGGTGTTCATCTCATTGTAATGTCACTCTAACGAGCTGCATGGGCACCGATGGTATCTGTTCTTTCGGACATGTCTGAAAGAACAGATACCATCTTAGTATATATTCTGTGTTTCGTGGAGTTCACAACACGACATTTTTGAACATTTGAATTAAGTCTTGATCTTTGCTCTACTTTAAACCTGATCACGATCTCATTTGATATTTTTGCAGCTTTTTACTAGAGACAACTGAAACATCTCCGTATAGTCTGAATTTGCATTTAGTATTGTCTGCAGGGTTATTAATCTACAGCATGAACAACAAGGGTCCCAAACACTTTCTATGGACACTACAACCACTGTCGATGACACTACATCCAAGGTAACACACTGCGTCCTCTTTAAAAAGAAAGTCTCCATGGAGTATCAAATTTAATTTGGTATCTCCCCCCCCCCCCCGCCCCCCCCCCCCCGCCCACCACACAACAGTACTTAACGTCACTGCAGGATACCTTTTCTGTAATTGTAATAGTCTACAGACACTTTCGAGAACTGTCATCTATTTATGAGAAATCTAGAGGCAGAATTAATCTACTGCCAGACAAGGTGAAACAATTAGCAGTTTTAAAGATTTCATTGTAATGTTCTTAAGAGGTAGTGACCGCACAAAAGAAACTGGAATCATTATTTAGATGTTTCCATTTGATTCCAGTGGTTAATATTCTCGCTTGTATGCAGCCTGACATCAAGATTCCTGAGACAGTGGTGAGGCCAATATAATTAATGTACACCAAATTATTAACGGAATATCTAATCATGGTGTAAAATTAATGGAAGTGAACATTTTAGCACCTTATAGCTGTCAGGTATATTCCTAAAAAACAGTGAAGCTTCTTAATGAGAGCAGGGTACAATGTTTTAAGTATAAGTTAAAAGAAGTGGAATAGTATGAAGCATTGGTAGAGACAGATGCTAATTTGAAGTTCAACATATTTAACAGTAAATTTCAAAGTAGCTTTTCTTAAGCGTTATCTACAAATATCATTTACAAAGGCAAGTAAGCTATGGATACTAGAGGGATTAGAACCTCATGTAGGAAGAAGAGTGGAAATTTATATGAACTCCAGAACAAGTCAAGAGAGGATAATAGTTATATTTTACAAATACATTCTGTGATATTTTAAGAGAATTCATTAAAATATTCAGAAATATGCACACCCTGAGAGAAATATATAATGCAGATAATAAGACTGAAACTTCGGAGAGTACTGGCAAATGGGAGACAAGAGAACCAGACATTGTACAATACATCATAACAATTAAACAAGATGACATTTTTGTGACACAATTCGCAGGTACTTTTGAAAATCACTTTCCTAATGAACAGCAAACATTGGATTATATGGTACAGTTGAAAAAGCAAGAGCGTACATTAAAAATGTGATTCTACAAAAATTTAAACAACTAGAAATACCACCAGTATCCGCGACTTAAGTTAACGGGATGAAAAAAACTCTAAAGAACAGAAGAAAACACGGTGTCAATGGAATTTCAGACAGAATTCTGAAAAGTAGTTCTAATTTAATAGACAATGACCTTAGTGATACATGTACGGCATCATCAGCACACGGAATTTTTCCTAATAGATTAAAATATTCAGCTGTTTAACCCCATTAACAAGAATGGCGATAAGAATAACTTAAATTACCACCAGCTAGCTTTTCTTACGCGCCTTTCCCCAAAAATGTTCGAAAAACTACTCAAGAGTAGTCTCCTATTCAAGAAGAAACAATTTACTTAGTGTTTCATAGTTTGATTTCCATAAGGTTTGCTGAACTGAGAACGCTATTTATCCATTTAATCACGAAATACCACAAGCCTTAGATAATATTAGTATTTTTTGGGATCATTCTAAGGAGTTTGATTGGGTAGATCATGTTACCCACCTATAAAAACTGAAGATCTACAGGACTGATGGCTCTACACAAAACAGATCTGAATCATAACAAACAGAATGCAAAACGTTGTGCTGAATAACACTAACAATGTAGGAAGGTGTAAAAACTTTAGTGACAGGGAAGAAATCACTAAGGGAATCCCACAGACTCATAAATTTAGATTCACTGCAATTTTTTATATATGTGAATGACCTTCCACTTAACGATCAACAATCAGAATTAGTTCTTTTTGCTGGTCTTACTAGTTTTGTAGTAAATCTCATTATAGAGAAAACAGCAGAAGAGATCGTTAATGATATTTTTCAAAGATTTATGGAATGTTTCGCTCAAAATTGATTCATCCTATTTTCAACAAAACACTCTATATTCATTTCTGTACAGCAAACAGAGCAATAACAACAATTGATGTAACACATAAACAGGAGCCAGTAAACGGGATACAGTGCATCAAATATTTGCGTGTACATGCTGAAGACAGCTTGATCTGGGAGAACATATCACTGAGCTTCTCAAACAATTATGCTCAGCTGCTTTTGCTCGCTGTATAATTTCTAATCTTTGAAACAAATGAATCAACGTTCTGACACATTTTGTATATTTCCTCTCACTAATGTTATTTCGGAGTAATTTTGTGGTTCACTTAACACTTGATTGCACAAACGTGAGAGCTAAGAGTTGTATGTGGCCTTCACCTACACAATTTAGTCAATGTTTCGCCTTCACAACACATAGATTCGCTAGTGAAATTCGTCATTCATAATCAGTCACAATTTGTGAAGAAAAGTTGTATACATACCTACAGCACTAGAAGGAAAAGCGGGCTTAATCAAACGCTGTTGAAGCTCTCAGTGGCTGAGAAGGGAGATCAATATACAGCAACAAAAACCTTTGGTCAATTGCCCGATGACATGAAATGACAGTCTATTATTGTCGAACAGAGAACTTACTCAACTAGGTATAGAATCTGATGGCGATTCTCCTGCTGTTTATGATGTCACTGACTCTAGTAACTATGTCACTTATCTTTGCAGCAGTGCAGGAAATATACTAGAGCAGAGTTTCTATCTTCGTTAATAACGGAACTTTCGAAAATGGTGTTCTTGGTTTCTAATTGCTATCCTCAGTTTCAGTTCCTATGTCATCCAAGAGTGTCTGGGCACACAAGTATGAGCCTTTGACAAAATTTATGTCTGAGCAGAATATCGACGAATTTTTAAGATATATTTCTATAACATTTTGTGTCGGTAGTTGTTGAAGGCATCACCCGATCTTTTCTTGACAGAAAACGCTTTTCATTCAGTATTTCTCTGTCTGTAGTGCTATTGTTTGTTTCAGACTTACAACTCCAGTATTCACTATTTCTTTAGTTTCTTTATAAGGACTGTGCTACTGCGTACTTATCCATCAGCCTGACCGACTACTATTCTTCTGCACTTGATCCACAGTTCTTCTACATGCTCCTGCCTAGAGGCGAATGTTTTCGATTCCTCTTTGATATACGACATGGTTGCCTCTTCACCAAGTTTCCGACCATGTAAATCTTCCTGGTTGTTTTAGCTGGCACTTGCACTTTAGTAGTCGTTGATTCTACGGTTGCTTCATAATCAGTGATACCAGTTTCAGTATGGACATACTCAGTGATCAGTTCTGTCGGTTATATTAGGTCTAAAATATTTGTATCGTAAGTGAGCTTTTAAACTAACGAATACCCTGAAGTATGTCATGAAACGAATACATGAAACAAGAGACAAAGTGAATGACCACAGTGAGATGTTGTATCAAACTCTTGCGGTTGATGTTCTACACTAACATTCAGAAGAACATAATTTACGTTTATATTGCTATCTCAACAAGATTTTCGATCGCGGTAAGTACCGTTTTTTTTTCAGTGTAGTTACGAAAAATGCGTTGATAGCCAAGAACGGCATTTACCATCATGGAAAATTTGACAATCAATGTGTAGTTTTGCTTCATCACAACAACGCTTACCAATACTAGATTCATTTACAGTAAGGACTATCTTCGCCTCCAGATTACAAAAAGTTAGGGTATCATTAACATGAAGGAAGTTTAGCTGTAGGACTGTGATCGAACGTTGAGCGAACGTCTTCTTTTCTACAAACAGATGATGTGATGTCCTTGCACAGTGCCGCAAACGCCGCCAACTAATGTCCTCATATATAGCCCTGATAAAACGTTCAGGCGTCACCTCAACCCAGTACAAGAGGAAATCGCGAAACAATTAAATACAGATACAATAAATTGCTAATAATTCATGGAGAGCGCAATAAATCTCATATAACCTTTTCAGAAGGTAACAAGTTCTTGAAAACACTGTGTGAGGAAGGAAGAAAACAAGCAGCACTCGTGTACCTGATCGAACCAGTAAGTTGGCCTTCCAACACTGTAATATTATAATGTTCCCGCTCATCTATTTAAGTGAAGCTCATAAATATTTATAGAGATCATCAACACACCACAAACATAAGTACCGTGCAAATTACTACTAATGAAAATTATACGGAACAGTCGTAATCTGTCGCGTAATATTTACACCATAACTCGTTGTCAGATAATAATAACTTTATACTTGGCATTAAATTATTTAGTAAATTAATCATACTTCTTAATTAAAGCACCTACGCATTCCAAAATCTATAACAGGTTCTGCAGTTAATTATTTTATGAAGCACCTTTCCTCTCACCCAAAGATGTATTGGCTACTATTGAAACACACAACAGTTATTTGTATCCTCTGATTAGCGATATCTCTGCTAATAAAGTTTATATATAGTCTTTCGTACTACATGATAATTATTTCGTAAGTAACTCTTTGCGTATTTGTTTATAATTGTCAATATTTTTTTAACTGTAACTCCAGAGCTACCTTTCAAGACATTACGTAAAAGTAAACTGTGAGTCGTTAAATTCTGATAAATTACTTATGTGCTTTCTTTTTAAAGACATTCATTCATTTATTTATATTAAATCACTGACCTGAGCGTGCTTGCTCTATTGTTGTACCACGGATCATTAAACTTTGAATCATTATTTTTTTCTCTATTGAGAGATGAAAATTGATTTTAAGTTTATTTAGAATTAGGGGCACAATAAAATACGGGTACTTGGTCTTAATTTTAACGAATCACAGTTTATTGAAAATGAGCCAGAGAGTTTCATCCGCAAGCGTTGATGTGAGAGACTGACCACAAAGGTGATCCCCACATTGACAGAGGCAGAAATTTAAAAAAAGTCAAAAAAGTAGAAAATGAAACCTAGCCGCCATTACTACTTTCAAGCCCTACTTAAAATCAGATTTTCGAAACTGAACCACTTCAGGTGTTGGCTTCTCGCGTATACAATACAAATCTAACTGAATGTCACTCGTCACTTACTACTAGAATAATGGCAATAGTTGGAATTTCCATCTTCAAGTGGTTCTGCTAGCGCAAGGGAATCTCTATAATCGCGTCACTAACAGTGAGTAAGGGATAAGTACTGTGGTAATCACAATTCACTTTCGGTCCATTTGTTCCTGTACTTGATCCTACGATCAAGAAAACCTCGAGAACGACGCTCAGATATTAAATAATCCATAGTATACAACAATATACTAGTACGTAGTAACAAAGTCCTCCACATATCTACACAAATAGATAGTACTCAACTACCTTAGTGTGTACTTATCGCAAAATGCTCAAACTATACACAACACCCAAATTCTTTGGCGTGGGCAACAAACTATTACAGGCAACAAAACCCTATCTTGTCAGACGCAATGGCTGACATTAAAATCTCCATTTACTGTCATGTCTAAGGCACACAAATACCAGTCTTCAAACTTACACAGTATACCAACAACGCTACTCTAAGCCCTTATCTCAAGCACTGCTTGGCCACAGTTCAAGTACAACGGGAAATTATGAGGAACTACATTACAATAATATTCATCAAACAGGTTCACTGATTGCGCCCTAGTATCGTTACAGCATCATCTAATCTTGCATTTGTTGGAAAAGTAACGAAGTGCCAATCTCCAAGCGCTAATAGAAAGCATTGATGCTCAAATCGTTGTAGGCACTGAAACCTGGCTAAAGCCGGATATAAGCTCCGCCGAAATTTTTGCGAAGAACCTAATGGTGTTCCGAAAAGATGGGCTAAACACAGTTTGCGGTCACTTGTTTGTTGCTGTCAGAAGTAGTTTAACTTGTCGCGAAATTGAAGTGGATACTTACTGTGAGTTAGTATGGGCAGATGTCATTGTTGGTAACCGGAAAAAAATAATAATTGGATCATTTTACCGACCTCCCAATTCAGATGATACAGTTGCTGAAAGGTTCAAAGAAAACTTGAGCTTGATTTCAAACACTTACCAGACCTATACGATAATAGTTGGTGGTGACTTTAATTTACTCTCGGAATGTTGGCGAAAATACATGTTTAATTCCGGAAGTACGCATAAAATATCATCCTAAATTGTGCTAAACGCATTCTCTGAAAATTATTTCGAGCAAATAGTTCATGAGCCCACGCGAACAGTAAACGTGTGCGAAAACACAATTGACCTCTTGGCAACAAATAATCCTGAGTTAATAACGAGCATCGAAACCGATACAGGGATTAGTGAACACAGGGTTGTCGTAGAAAGACTGAATATTGTGATCTCCAAATGCTAAAAGAATAAGCGAAAAATATACCTATTCAAAAAAGCAGATAAAAAATCACTTGATGCCTTCCTGAGAGACAATTTCATTCCAAATTAATAATATAAGTGTAGACTAGATGTGGCCTGAATTCAAAGAAATAGTATCGGAAGAAATTGAGAGATTTATACCAAACAAACTAACAAACGACGGAGCTGATCCTCCTTGGTACACAAAACGGGTTAGAATGTTGTGGAAACAATGAAACAAACATGCCAAATTTAGACAGACGCAAAATCCCCAGGATTGGCGATCTTTTACAGAAGCTCGAAATTTAGCGCGGACTTCAATGCGAGATGCCTATAACAGTTTCCACAACGAAACTTTGTCTCGAAACCTGGCAGAAAATCCTTTCTGCCAGGTTTCTCCAAAGAGATTCTGGTCGTATGTGAAGTATGTTACCGGCAAGAAACAATCAATGCCTTCTTTGCACGATAGCAATGGAGATACTATCGAAGACAGTGCTGCCAAAGAAGAGTTACTAAACACAGCCTTCCGAAATGCCTTCACAAGAGAATACGGAGTAAATATTCCAGAGTTCGAATCGAGAACATCTGCCAACATGAGTAACGTAGATGTAAATATTCTCGGAGTAGAGAAGCAGCTCAAATCACTTAATAAAAGCAAGTCTTATGGTCCAGACTGTATACAAATTAGGTTCCTTTCGGAGTATGCTTTTGCATTAGCTCCATACTTAACAATCATATACAACCTTAACAGTACGCTCGACGAAAGGTCGATACCCAAAGCCTGGAAAGTTCCACAGGTCACACCAATATTCAAGAAAGGTAGAAGGAGTAATCCACTAAATTACAGGCCCATATCGTTAACGTCGATACGCAGCAGGATTTTAGAACATATGTTGTGAATTACCTCGAAGGAAATGTCTATTGACACACAGTCAACATGGATTTAGAAAACATCGTTCCTGTGAAATACAACAAGCTCTTTATTCACATGATGTGCTATTGAAAAGGGATTTCGGATCAATTCTGTATTTCTGGGTTTCCGGAAGGCTTTTGACACTGCACCATACAAGCGGTTCGTAGTGATATTGCGTGCTTATGGAATATCGTCTTAGTTATGTGACTGGATTTGCGATTTTCTGTCAGAGGGTTCACAGTTCGTAGTAATTGACGGAAGGTCATGGAGTAAAACAGAAGTTATTTCAGGCGTTCCCCAAGGTAGTGTTATAGGCCCTTTGCTGTTCCTTACCTATGCAAACGATTTGGGAGACAATCTGAGCAGCCGTCTTCGGTTGTTTGCAGATGAAGCTGTCGTTTATCGACTAATAAAGTTACCAGAAGATAAAAACAAACTGCAAAACGATTTAGAATAAAATATCTGAAGGTGCGAAAAGTAGCAATTGACACTAAATAACGAAAAGTGTGAGTTCATCCACATGAGTGCTAAAAGGAACTCGTTAAACTTCGGTTACACGATAAATCAGTCTACTCTAAAAGCTGTAAATTCAACTACATACCTAGGTATTAGAATTACGAATAACTTAAATTGGAAAGAACATATAGAAAATGTTGTGTGGAAGGCTAACCAGAGGCTGCGTTTTATTGCCAGGGCGCTTAGAAAATGTAACAGATCTACTAAGGAGACTGCCTACACTACGCTTGTCCGTCCTCTTTTAGTATACTGCAGAGCGGTGTGGGATCCTTACCAGAAACGACAGACGGAGTTCATCAAAAAAGTTCAAAGAAAGGCATCACGTTTTGTATTATCGCAAGAAATGGGAGAGAGTGTCACAGAAATGATACAGTATTTGGGCTGGAAATCATTAAAGAAAGGCATTTTTCGTTGCGACGGAATCTTTTCACGAAATTCCAATCACCAAGATTCTCCTCCGAATGCGAAAATATTTTGTTGACACCGATCTACATGGGGAGGAATGATCACCATGATAAAATATGGGAAATCAGAGCTTGTAAGGAAAGATATAGTTGTTCATTCCTTCCGCGCGCTATTCGAGAGTGGAATAATAGAGAATTGTGACGGTGTTCGATGAATCCCCTGCCAGGCACTTAAATGTGATTTGCAGAGTATCCATGTAGATGTAGATGTACCTGTAGATGTAGATGTGGATTTGAAAATATATAGCCACTCATTACAAGCTCCCGAAACCTTCCCAACAAAATTCACGGAAAATCTGCAATCTTCTTGATAGTCGACACCGAACTCTCCTAGCAAAGTATCGATAGCGACACATACAAACGTGTCTCGATCCATATGCAGTAACACAACATTCTTCTTGCCGACGGAGTCTCACGAATTTTTGGGGCTGCTTGATGATAACTAACTGCTTCTTTTCCACCAAACCATTCCTGAATAATAACTCTAGGCAAACGCAGGCCACTACCATTATCGTTTAACAATCAATGTGTAAGTACTTGTGGCTTTCGTTTCGTTGTATAGCGTGCAGCTCGCACAGTATGATCTCTGGTGCGCTTGGTGGTGTGTCACTGCCACATAAATGATCTTTGTCGCTTCTGAGTGAACGCTTATACAGCTGGTTACAACAGTGCTTTTTCTAGAACATACAAGAACGCACTGACTTCAGTTAAAAGAAATAAAGCACTTCTACACCCTTTATCCGCCTTACGATTTTTTTTTATTTTATTTTTTATTTTTTTATTTTTATTTTTTTTTTTTTTTTGCTGTCGTTATAGACTGAAACGACCACGTTACTTACGTAGCGATAGGAAAGTATTCAAACTTAATTTTGATACGTTACATCCTTCACGTTTTTCTTTGAGCAGTCTAGTGCAACTTTCTGTGAACTCTTCATTAAAGAGGAACTAAACCGGAACGATGAATCGTGTGAAACTCAGCTTCCTCAGACTCCTTGGTTGGATCCACTAGTCAGTAAACAGCAGAGATCAGGTTTCTGCTGCTTTTCCTATAGAAAATGCTCCATGAAGTTCTGCAGCATTCGCCTATAAAAACAGTACATAGATAGGGACTAAATAAACAGATATGCGAGTGACTTACGAATATGCTTGGAAACGATCCTCGATCCTACTGGGAACATCGGAGGAAGGAAAGGTTTCGTGAGGCGTACCTCAGTGAAACATGGTAGCGCCACGGCTGTTGTCCGCATCTCGTGGTCGTGCGGTAGCGTTCTCGCTTCCCACGCCCGGATTCTCGGGTTCGATTCCGGCGGGGTCAGGGATTTTCTCTGGGGTTGTGTGCTGGGTGTTGTGTGCTGTCCTTAGGTTAGTTAGGTTTAAGTAGTTCTAAGTTCTAGGGGACTGATGACCACACATGATAAGTCCCATTAGTGCTCAGAGCCATCTGAACCATTTGAACCACAGCTGTTCACGATGCACATAAATGAACAACTGTTTAGAGGTCTAGTGCGCTGGCAGCCTCCTCTAAACAAGATCGAATGCCTTCTGATTACAAGATCGACAGTTAATCAGTGAAATCGGTCACAACTTCCTACAATCTAGAAATACTGTCCAGGGTGACCTGACATGCAACGACCGCTTAAACCTAACAGTGTTGAAAGCACACTTGTGAGTCTCCTTCATTGGAAAAAGTTCCCAGGGAACATGCGTGACAGAGGGCGATTACCAGACAGGTGGTTGACTAATTCTTGAGTATTGTTTGTCAGTATGGGGCAACTACCATTTTCAGTTAATTGACGATATAGGAGAGATTCCATGTGGAAGAGGAGCACTCGCAAAGGTTTGTATAATCACTGTGAGTGAGTTGCGGAACTGAACTGCTCTGTGACCTGCAGAGGGAGAGGCTACAGTACTATCTTGTGCATTGAGCAGAGTCAAGATACAAGTGTCCACGGTCGAAAATGAGGCAGTAATCATATGGGGGAATGGAGGTTAGTAAGGCCAACTTAAGCCAAAACTGGTGTACAGGGTGAAAAGTATTTAAGCCAACAAACTCTGGGAGGTTGTAGGGGACATCAAAACAAATATTTTTCCCTACTGCCATTTTTTCCTGTGAGGAGTATTTAAACCGGTAGAGAAAGATTTCTCTGGCGGCAAATTAATTAAATAAACAAACACTTTTCCATTTTTTATGACCAAGAGGCAACACATTAACACAACCCAATTTCAATTACAGTAGATTTTCAAAAATTCCTCCATTGACACGTAAACAAAGGTTACACCGTCGGATCTTGTTCTGTCTGACACGAGCAAAAACCCCAGGAGTATCCTGAACTGTTCCTACTGTTGCTACTATCCGGGCAATCAGATTCTCTTCTGATGCAACAGGAGTTGAGTAGACAAGGTTGTGCATCCGTCCGCACACAAAAAAAGTCCATAGGGGACATATCTGGGGATCGAGCAGGCCATGGTACAGGACCACCTTTGCCAATCCACGCTTCTGGAAACCGTCGGTCCAGGAATCGACGCAGACGACGACTGAAATGTGGGGGCGCCCCGTCATGTTGGAACCACATGCGTTGTCTTGTAGGGAGCGGGATGTCTTCCAGCAATTCTGGCAATGCTCTGGCGAGAAAATTGTAATAGTGCCTGCCATTTAATGGCCTAGGTAGCAGATACGGCCCAATTAAACAGTCCCTAACAACACCGACCCACACATTAACGAAGAACCGCACTTGATGAGTGCTAGTAACTGTGTCATCACCGACCCACACATTAACGAAGAACCGCACTTGATGAGCGCTAGTAACTGTGTCATGTGGGTTACCCTCACTCCAAACATGCGAATTGTGCGTGTTGAACACTCCATCACGCCCGAACGTTGCTTCATCGGTGAACAACACAGAGGATGGAAATGTAGGATACATTTCACACTGTTCCAGGTACCACTGCGAAAACTGTGCTCTGGGTGGATAATCAACTGGTTCCAGGCTGTGGACACGCTGTAAGTGAAATGGACGTTACAATTGCTCTCAAAGGACTGTACTTAATTTCGTCTGTTTCGTCCCCGTGTTACATGCAACTGCACGGGCGTCCCTGTCCAGGTAATCTGCTAAATGACCCGGTCTCACGCAGACGCTGGTACACAGCAGCAAAGGTCGCATGATGCGGGATACGGCGATTAGGATATTGTTGTTGATAAACCCGCTGTGCAGCTCGTCCGTTGTGGTGCGCTACGTAGTACGCACCAACGATATCAGTGTACTCACTCCAGGTGTATCGCTACATTAAAGTGCGCGTCATTTATGACGGCGGCCGAGCTTAGATTCGTTCTGCGCATCTGACGTCACAAAACACAGTCGGCCAATGAACAGAGAACGACGTTGCCAGAGCTCGACTACAGTGCAGAGCACAGACGAGTGTATTCAGTTTTAGAAACGTTCAGTCATAAATAAAGTAATTGAACAAAAGCAATCTCTTGATAGCAGATTTTCTTTTATAGAAAGTTTGGAAAAATCATTCTTTATACCAATTGATTCATATTCTATTAATTAATTAAACCAAACAAGCAATAAGCCTCCTAATTCAGGCGATAGCAAGGAAAGGTGTATGTATCATTCTCACTAACCGCTTTATCGCAATAAAGAACAGCGGTAATTGTTTATTTCCTATTGTACTTCGACGGAACGTGAGTAATTCATAATCATACCAACAGTGTCTGTCGGTATTTTGCGTGATATTTTAAAGTCCTCTGGGATATGTAATTGAATGACGAGTTGCGTTAGTGTAATGATTAAGGTGTCGCCAGCACGGTAGCTCAGTATGAACTGTCAGAGGGTTAGCACCCCTCTGTAATAAAAAAAAAGCTGAGCTAATCGATCAACAACGAACTTAAACAGATGTCTTGCGACGTCCGCCCCCAGCAGATGTAACGAAAAAAGCGAACAAAATAAGATTTAAAAAAAAAAAAAAAGCGAAAGGTTCTGAGTTCAAACCTTGCTCGGTGCTTAATATTTTCTTTATTTAAAAACAATATCGAAGTGTCTTACCTCATGAAATTTATTCGTTTGAATGTAATTTTTTGAAATTTCTAGTGGCAACTAATATCGACCATACGGAAAGTATACGCTATGGAGTTTTACCTCTGCAAACTCTTCAAAATTTCGTGCAATGGTTTACTATATCTAATGCGGCACAATAACTGAGTTGAACATCGAAACAAAATTAAGTCATTTATGGGGGAGAAGGTATCAATCAATAAGATGTGTAAAAATCAAATTTTTGGGCCAAATAGTTTTTGTGACATCGAATGATAAAGTGTGTCAAAGCAGTCGAAATACCATGTGTCTGCACAGGCGAGCAGTACAATGATGACAAAATCGCGCACATCGCGGAATGCGGGGAGCACGTCTCTGTAGCAGCGAAAGGGTTAATGTGGCCGGGTTGGCTTTACTTCATAAACTGCGCGCTCCCCCCTGAACGTAAGTTTGCGAACTATACTACGGCGCTGCTTCTCTTGGCGCATAGAACTGGCAACGCAGCAATCTCCCGCGTCTGGGCAGGGATGCGTGAACCGCCGAGATAAAAGAATTGAACTATAGTAAACAGAGACAATTCACTACTACACTGGTGGACAGCAGTTGCCTACAACTGATGCTCGTAAGACAGCCTCTAACAATTGAAGAGCGTAATACTACCTCCACCGGTTTAAATAATCCTCATAGTAATAAATGACATTAGGGAAAAATATTTGTTTTGATGTCCCCTAGAACCTCCCATAGTTTGTCGGTTTAAATACTTTTCACCCTGTAGAACCTCTGTTGTCGGTTTTAAATATTGCGTAAAACCTTTGTTTCAACGTATGTTTTTGTGTATATGGTAATAAAAGACTTGTAATCAAAATGAAACACAGCAAAGAAAGATTTCCTACCACTTACAGTAACTGCTGATTTTAGGAAAAGTGTCT
The DNA here is from genome assembly GCF_021461385.2 of Schistocerca piceifrons. Classification (NCBI taxonomy): domain Eukaryota; kingdom Metazoa; phylum Arthropoda; class Insecta; order Orthoptera; family Acrididae; genus Schistocerca; species Schistocerca piceifrons. Next base: position 689,405,163 of record NC_060142.1, on the reverse strand, counting down.
GTTAGTATGAACCACAGAAAAAAGTATGTTTTAAATATCAAAGGTGTTTTGTGGTTCACAAAAATGTGATCTGTTTGTATATTAAAAGGCAATAGAGAGAAGAATTAAATATTTACAACAGAAACGCAAATTGTAAAAAAACCATTCAACAGTCAAGATCACTGAAAGCATTTCTTTATTTAAGACAACCGGTGCCAACGGACTATGCTGTCATATTGAGGTCTTCAATTTTTTTGTTCTAAAACATGTTCATTTTACCCTGAATTACACGCACAATATATCAACTGGATAAAAATCAGCAGATCACAAATATTTAACAAGGTGCTGACTTTTATCCACTTGACATAAAAGGTTCAGCTTAAAATGAACAGCCGGCTGTGGTGGTCTAGCGGTTCTAGGCGCGCAGTCCGGAACCGCGCTACTGCTACGGTCGCAGGTTCGAATCCTGCCTCGGGCATGGATGTGTGTGATGTCCTTAGGTTAGTTAGGCTTAAGTAAAGTTCTAAGGGACTGATGACCACAGATGTTAAGTCCCATAGCGCTCAGAGCCATTTGAACCATTTTTTAAAATGAACATGTTTTGCAACAAAAGGTTTTAAGACATGGAGATGACAGCAAAGTCTGTTGAAGCCGTTTGTCTTAGATAAAGGAATATTTTATGCGGTCTTTTTTGTTTAATGGTTTTTAACAAAACAGATCGCCTTCGGTACTCTGAAAATGAGAAAATTCAAGAAACGCAAATTTTAAAATGGAAATTAATATTTTGTTTCATCACTCGATGCAAGTTAACTAATTAACGCTTGTCTAACTTTCTAAGCTGAATGTAGAAAAAACAGTTTTGAATGTAATACGCTCAACCATCGGTGTCTGCGTGTGCGTCGGTCTCATATCTTCCACAATGGCTCCACTTTTCTTGAGGATATTCCCCACAAACGCTGTCCACTTGGAAAACCCCAACTCGAACGTCTTAGATTACTGCTGATTACGTAAACTGACTTTAATCTCCTTTTCAGGATGTCTCTATAGAAATGAACACAATCGACAGCAGCCCTATCGGTTACTTCACTTTTCAAAGCATTTCTGACATCGCTTCCTTAGTTGCAGTCTCACTACACACCCTACGATCCTCACCAGCAGGCTACTGCTTTAAATTTGGAATCGTACCCCAACTAAAAAGAAAGAAAAGGTTTACTTCTGTCGACCATAGAATCCCAGTATGCTGTTGCCTATGCTATCCAATGAAAAAAAATGAAATGATCGTATGGCATTGTTGGCCGGGAGGCCCCTTGTGGGGAAGTTCGGCCGCCGTATTGCAAGTCCTTTTTAGTTGACGCCACTTCGACGACTTGCGAGTCAATGATGATGAAATGATGATGAAGAACGCATAGCACCCATTCATAACGAGGCAGAGAAAATCCCTGACCCGGCCGGGAATCGAACCCGGGACTCCGTGCGTGGGAAGCGAGGATATTTTACTTTAAAACAGGAAGGATAAAAATCGGCTGGAGTGAGAGGAATTACATTATTGCAACACAATCTCCTGCAGGAGCACACCTGAAGATAGGATAGTCGACAGTCGCGTGGAGGTGGGGTGGTGGAGTCCTATGAAGCGCCGGGGCACTAATAAGACACCATTCAATAAACAGTGATTTGCTTCTGAGGGACTTAACAATCTTCCCAGTGCAGCCTGACGGCGGCTACGATTAGCCGACTTTGCACGGAGGTACAAGGTAGCACATCGTCACGCAACAAGGAATCTGCCGGCGCAAACTCCCTGACGTTTGTCTGACCTCAGCGCTGCGACCCCTTCAACTGTCACGTCGCTGTAGCCTGGCGTGGCTTTGGATGTCTGTGGGATCGTCTGCGTCTCACTGAGTGAAACTGCTCTCCGTCTCGGCCCCAGATATCTACAACTACATCTACATCTACATTTATACTCCGCAAGCCACCCAACGGTGTGTGGCAGAGGGCACTTTACGTGCCACTGTCATTACCTCCCTTTCCTATTCCACACCCGTATAGTTCGCGGGAAGAACGACTGCCGGAAAGCCTCCGTGCGCGCTCGAATCTCTCAAATTTTACATTCGTGATCTCCTCGGGAGGTATAAGTAGGGGGAAGCAATATATTCGATACCTCATCCAGAAACGCACCCTCTCGAAACCTGGTCAGCAAGCTGCACCGCGATGGAGAGTACCTCTCTCGCAGAGTCTGCCGCTTGAGTTTTGCTAAACATCTCCGTAACGCTATCACGCTTACCACATAACCCTGTGACGAAACGAGCCGCTCTTCTTTGGATCTTCTGTATCTCCTCTGTCAACCCGACCTGTTACGGATCCCACACTGATGAGCAATACTCAAGTATAGGTCGAACGAGTGTTTTGTAAGCCACCTCCTTTGTTGATGGACTACATTTTCTAAGGACTCTCCCAATGTATCTCAACCTAGTACCCGCCTTACCAACAATTAATTTTATATGATCATTCCACTTCAAATCGTTCCGTACCCATACTCCCAGATATTTTACTGAAGTAACTGCTACCAGTGTTTGTTCCGCTATCATATAATCATACAATAAAGGATCCTTCTTCCTGTGTATTCACAATACATTACAATTTGTCTATGTTAAGGGTTAGTTGCCACTCCCTGCACCAAGTGCCTATCCGCTGCAGATCTCCCTGCATTTCGCTGCAATTTTGTAATGCTGCAGCTTCTCTGTATACTACAGCATCATCCGCGAAAAGCCGCATGGAACTTCCAACACTATGTACTAGGTCAGTTATATATATTGTGAAAAGCAATGGTCCCACAACACTCCCGTGTGGCACGCAAGAGGTTACTTTAACGTCTGTAGACGTCTCTCTATTGAGAACAACATGCTGTGTTCTGTTTGCTAAAAACTCTTCAATCCAGCCACACAGTTGGTCTGATATTCCGTTGGCTCTTACTTTGTTTATCAGGCGACAGTGCGGAACTGTATCGAACGCCTTCCGGAAGTCAAGGAAAACAGCATCTACCTGGGAGCCTGTATCTAATATTTTCTGGGTCTCATAAACAAATAAAGCGAGTTGGGTCGCACACGATCGCTGTTTCCGGAATCCATGTTGACTCCTACAGAGTAGATTCCAGAAAGGACATGATACGCGAGCAAAAAACATGTTCTAAAATCCTTCAACAGATCGACGTCAGAGATATAGGTCTATAGTTTTGCGCATCTGTTCGACGACACTTCTTGAAGACTGGGACTACCTGTGCTCTTTCCCAATCATTTGGAACCCTCTGTTCCTCTAGAGACTTGCGCAACACCTTTATTGTTGCTTGTCGAGATGGTGTGTAGGCAGTAGGTCCAACAGTGACACGAAGGATAACCCGAAAGTAGGTCTCTACACATGCTGCACTTCGCCAGTAAAGCAGTACTTGCGCTGTCCAGGAGTGGCGCCACCGCTGCCCCGCTCACAAGTCTAGCAGCTCGCAGATGGGCGGACTGGTTCTTCATCCACGAAAGATTGGCCCGGCGATCATCCTTGAGGAACCACAGCTGTGATTGACAGGAAAAAAGCTTGCATATTTGAAGTTCCCTCGATAACAGGACTTGTATCAGTGGAATGCAAGCTGACGTCGGCTGATATTCATCCTGAAACTAGTAGAGTTGGCCTACGATAGATATCAGTGACGCGGATTCAGAGTGGCCAGAGAGACTGAAGAAGGGGGGGGGGGGTTTATAGTAGTCGACGATGCGATTCCCCCTCCCCCAGCTGGTGACGGAATGTGCTCCCGTTTTTGAGCCTGTCAATGCTCGTGGTTAGCCTAATATTTAATTATTTCAGTGCTTCTAAGAGTCCCTTTATGCAAATTTTGCAGCCTGAAAGGCGTCCTTGTGTCATCCCGACCTAGGTAAAGTTACTACGCATAATCCTGTTGCAGAAGAGATTTACGCGCGCTCTGCACTGGCGTCGAAGTGTTGAATCAGGTGGTCCTGACGTTCTCCCTCACCCACTGTGAGGCAGCAACCTCACTGCTTATTTGTACTTCGACTGTCAACGCTGCTTAAGCCACTGTTGTGTACACGACAGGTGTGCTCCACTTACCATCGTCTCAGTCAGTTCCAACAAAATTTCATTCCTGCACTAATAATTATTCCTCTGCGCAACACTACATTGCATTACTTAAGTACTGTTACTAACGTTACAATGTTGTTTCGTACTTTCAACAGTATAATTAGATGCTGAAAATGACACCTTGCAACATTTTCTATGCTCAAAAACCAATAAAATTTATTTGTGACAGAATCTCAAGAGCTACGTCATTCAAGTTACAGCAAATGGCGTTACTACGCTTCATTCCAATCAATGAATGCGTTCGACGTATAACGGCAAACAGCCGACCATAACGCTGTTCCTACACCTCAGGCAATGCCCACGGCTCTACAGTTAGAGAAAACCAGCTCTCCACGGAAATGTACCGACACTAACTTCTCTCTATAGTCATTTTACATGATAGGAATGGGGATAAAAATGATAGTATTACACTACGTGTCGTCTACCACAGTGTGGCATCTGCCAGGTCCTTGGACTTGAGATCACTCTGGGTAGTATTCCTAGATTCAAGGATGTTGAGACTGATTTTAGTGATTAACTGTCGATCTTGTAGTCGAACACTACTGGATCTTGTTCAGAGGCAGAAGCCAGTGTTATCACTAGACCTTTGTTCACTTGTACGTCTCTTTGTATTTCGTAACGATTTTATAACAACTACACTGGCTATCGTAATGGAAATATATATATATATATATATATATATATATATATATATATACACTACCGGCCATTAAAATTGCCACACCCAGAAGAACTGCAGATGATAAACGGATATTCAATGGACAAATATATTATACTAGAACTGACAGGTGATTACAGTTTCACGCAATTTGGGTGCATAGATCCTGAGAAATCAGTACCCAGAACAACCACCTCTGGCCGTAATAACGGCCTTGATACGCCTGGGCATTGAGTCAAACAGATCTTGGATGGTGTGTACAGGTACAGCTGCCCATGCAGCTTCAACACGATACCACAGTTCATCAAGAGTAGTGACTGGCGTATTGTGACGAACCAGTTGCTCGGCCACCATTGATCAGAAGTTTTCAGTTGGTGAGAGATCTGGAGAATGGGCTGGCCAGGGCAGCAGTAGAACATATTCTATATCCAGAAAGGCCTGTACAAGACCCGCAACATGCGGTCGTGCATTATCCTGCTGTAATGTAAGATTTTGCAGGGGTCGAATGACGGGTAGAACCACGGGTCGTAACACATCTGAAATGTAACGTCCACTGTTCAAACTGCTGTCAATGCGAACAAGAGTTGACGGAGATGTGTAACCAATGGCACCCCATACCATCAAGTTGCGTGATACGCCAGTATGGAGCAGACGAATACACGCTTCCAATGTGCGTTCACCGCGATGTCGCCAAACACGGATGCGACCGTCATGATTCTGTAAACAGAACCTGGATTCATCCGAAAAAATGACGTTTTGCCATTCGTGCAACCAGGTTCGTCGTTGAGTACACCATCGCAGCCGCTCCTGTCTGTGATGCAGCGTCAAGGGTAACCTCAGCCGTGGTATCCGAGCTGATAGTCCATGCTGCTACAAACGCCGCCGAACTGTTCGTGTAGATGGTTATTGTCTTGCAAACGTCCCCATCTGTTGACTCAGGGATCGAGACGTGGCTGCACGATCCGTTACAGCCATGCGGATAAGATGCCTGTCATCTCGACGGCTAGTGATACGAGGCCGTTGGGATCCAGCACGGCGTTCCGTATTACCCTCCTGAACCCACCGATTCCATATTCTGCTAACAGTCATTGGGTCTCGACCAACGCGACCAGCAGTGTTTCGATACGATAAACCGCAATCGCGATAGGCTACAATCCGACTTTTATCAAAGTCGGAAAGGGATGATACGCATTCCTCCTCCTTACACGAGGCATCACAACAACGTTTCACCAGGCAACGCCGGTCAGCTGCAGTTTGTGTATGAGAAATCGGTTGGAAACTTTCCTTATGTCAGCACGTTGTAGGTGTCGCCACCGGCGCCAACTTTGTGCGAATGCTCTGAAAAGCTAATCATTTGCGTATCACAGCATCTTCTTTCTGTCGGTTAAATTTCGCGTCAGTAGCACGTCATCTTCGTGTTGTAGCATTTTTAATGGTCAGTAGTGTATACAGATGCAGGTGCAGTTGCGTGAAATTTAAGAGATGTACCTTTTCAGATACAATATAATGATTTACTATAAAAAGTATTCCGTTGGTATATCAACATTGGAAAACCTTTCTGGTGTGTACCTGCCAGTGCGCCAGAATACAAAGCACTATGTCACAGAAGCTGTGTAATAAATGTTACGATAACATTGACTGTGCAGCAAACGTAAATGTACTCAGGAAATTACAAAAGAGGAGAGAAGCAACTGCTTACTTAATGCCGCTGCATTATGATGATAGTGGAATTTGTGCCACGCTCAGTGGTCAAGCAACGGCGCCACTCAACTGGCGCCACTTGCATCCCAAAGAGATGAGCTTGACGTTGTTCGCAGTGTCCATTCTGTGGCACGGAACACGGCCACACACGCTCGATAATGCCATTAATGGTGACGTCAATGCCTGTTCAGCGTGGTCTCATGGCCAACGATGCGGCAGCTAATGCTCCTACATCTCGCGTGTCAGCCACAAATCAGCTACGCATTCCAGCTGTTGGACAGCACCCTTCCCTGTGTCGGAGAGGGTAAGCTGCAAAGAGCATTATTAAACACACGGGTCCTTAGTTCTCCTTAGTTCCTCACCCATAGCTCCCTAAAATTGCATTTTTTTCATAAAAGTATTTGCAAAATCTAAATCACCTCTTTATATATATATATATATATATATATATATATATATATATATATATATATATACTGCAAAAATGAATGTTGGTGCAGACAGCGTTTGGCAGGTATGAATTTATGGAGTAGAAGGCTACAATGTGGCATGTTCATTGTCAGTTTGAATGGCAACTGTACGTTGATTTAGATCTTTAAAGTCCCTCCTCTCTCTCTCTCTCTCTCTCTCTCTCTATATATATATATATATATATATATATATATATATATATATATATATAGAGGAGAGACTTTATATATATATATATATATATATATATATATATATATATATATATATATATATAGAGGAGAGACTTTAAAGATCTAAATCAAACTGACAATGAACATGCCACATTGTAGCCTTCTATTCCATGAATTCATACCTGCCATACGCTGTCTGCACCAACATTCATTTTTGCAGTTTTGAGGACTGTAGTTTTTCCTTTCAAATTCCTTATTGTTATACACACACGATCAACCTGACCTGTTGTTACATATAGTAGTAGAGCAACGTATGATTTTCCATGACAAACCCTCACTGTACTGAATTACATCTACAAAAGATCGAAATTTTTGTGTGATAAATAATATTTATCTGCTATGTGGCTGACATACTCTTGTTTTACGTTGTGAAACAGCAAAGCGTCTTCATATGTGGCCGGTTGCGAATTTACAAATAGTCAGTTTAACAAAAGGCTTATAGCGTATTCAACTACGCCTGCCAACAGCTTAAAACCGAAACGTATCCATCGTTTTTACGAAGTAGGTCGTCAGTTCCTTTGCTATGTAGCCACCAAATGTCAAAGTAGCTCTCAGTTTGTTGAAACATCGGCCTTCTAATTATTGTGATGTTGGTAGCCACTGCTTGGGACACGAGTCGGCCTTCGGCTATGTTGTTCATTTGTCTCCGTGAAGTCCTAGTGCAAGTGGGTTCCTCATGCCCCTTATTCAAATCGGCGGTGATCTAGCTCAAAACAGATCGTCGTTAGCGAATTTGGGAACATAATCTCTGCCATACGGGAGATTGGTTCTAGAGGCTCGTGAAATCGGACAGCAGAATTCAATATGATAGGACCCACGCATCTTGTACCGATTATCATTCCACGTTCAAAGAATGTTAGCTAGCGACGTGCCACCATGTTCGCTACACAGATATCTTTAACAGACTATTCTGATACTGTACCTATACAAGCCCCATACGCTGGATCTAGTTGCATCATTCGGTCGTGATGCAAGGCACATTTACAAATGCACAAACCTTGCTGTGACATGTTTTGTCCACTTGGCTTACATTATAAAGTCTGTCTCCTGCTACGTTTTTTGATATCTATAATTCACTCTAGCACCCAAGAAGTTATGGTCTGATGTCTTAGCACTTGTTCTATCGTCCTATAACTACTTTCAATTTGTGTTTACTATGTATTTCTTTTCCTCGATGATTCTCAGTTCTTATCATTTTTCCGTAACACTGCAGCATAAACCCTTTTTCTCTCTTTTGTTTAGTCTGTACCATAACCCAAGACTCATATCTATGGAGCGTTGTTCCGATACAAATTCTCATAAATTTAAATACGACGCATCTGCTTTAAACTCTCTGTAGTAGAACTAATATTCATTAACTAATGTCTGGGGGAATCCCACAGATTCTTTTGTCGCTGCTTGTGTACGCGTGGCAAGTGAAGGCATGGTGCGATTTGCCTACGATGTAGAAAGTCACCTGCCAGTAATAATACTGCAAGCAACCACCGAGAAACAATACTGTAGAAGTCTTGAGTCGTAGATGTTATTTCGTGCATACAAAAAGGGTACATTAGAGGACCATTATTTTGTCCAATGTGCATAAATGACAATGGCAGGTGAAACAGGGGTGAGAAGGTTCAGGAACTGTCCCCAAATGAAAGGATTTGAATCCCCACGTGGTTGCTGTAGAGTTCAACAGGTTTATAGCAATGAATGATTTTATAGAGACCAGTACTAAGAAAATACTATTGAAATGGTTACCATGATTAAAATTAATTACCACTAAACAGATATCAGGGTGCAGAGCTTCAACAATCAACAACGCTGACTGAATAGACAACTGCAGGGGTAAGTTCACAGAGAAGTTAGCTGAATGCCTCAGACACAGGTGCTCTTAATTACAAAAGTATCTGTTATATTTTTACAGCAAACTATAATATCAGGAGGCAGTTAAGACAACAACCTTCAACACCCAGTTTTAGCGAATTAAAATCGGTAATATTGGCAATGTCGGTTCGGTGAAAAACCCTCAACTTCTGACTTAAAATTCCGTTAGTTCCTTCGTTGGAATCGGGTAAATTGGTAACTGAAAACCATCTTTTAGTGGTTCATGTTTTATCGCGAATAAGGCCATAATACACGTTGTGATAAAACGAAGCCTTCTTCAGTCAATAGAGCATGGTATGGCACGGGGGAGTCATGTGTATCTGGCATTGTACCTTTTTTCGTTTGCCCCAAAACACATTGCTTTTAAATATATTGAATCACAGTTTTTCCTACGTCAGTGTGAAACGTCCCCTTAGAAAAATTATACATGAGTGTGCTTAAACTGACACATAATATTTTTAGCGCAACGCAATCTGACTTTCAAAAATCCCTACAAAAGCATGGCCCTGACTAACATTAACCAATACGTTTCACAAATCACTTACCTCACAAAAATCTTGGTCACTCGAACTACTGCAATACATCGAGTGCCACTACTGCCAGTTAAATAAAAGATTCAAACTACTGAAGGCACTAACTACTGATAGGCATAGTTAGCAAATGAAAGTTTTTGATAGAGAACAAACAGTGTATTTACCTTAATAGTCATCAAAAGTCATAATAGATATAGCAGTTCATGACATCCAGTCTTACAAATGTACTGTTTCTGATGGGCACACCTCCAGATTATCCATTCTCAAAAATTCGCCATCTCACTTCCCCACATCCACCACTGCTGGCAGCTCACATCCAACTGCGCAACGCTACGCGCTGTTAACAGCCAACTGCCCAACACTACAATGGCCAACAACAATGCAAACCAGCCACGGACTGCACACAGCACAGTCAGTGATTTTCATACAGAGCGCTACGTGTCGTTACCAATATAAAAACCTAAGCAGCCTACTTACAAGCGTACGTGAGACCATAGTTGGAGTCAGACACCACCATGAGAACAATTGGGGAAAAATTCTTGTAACTGAACAAGAAAGACCCACTTTTGATAGCCTGCCAGTGTGGCCGAGCGGTTCGAGGCGCTTCAGTCTGAAACCGCAGGACAGCTACGGTCGCAGGTCCGAATCCTGCCTCGGGCATGGGTGTGTATGATGTCCTTGGGTTAGTTAGGATTAAGTAGTTCTAAGTTCTAGGGGGCTGTTGACCTCAGATGTTATGTCCCATGGTGCTCAGAGCCATTTGAACCATTCGAACTTTTGATAAGTTTTCCATTTCGGCTCCGATCCAGTGAGGAAAACTGGCGACATTTAGGAAGCCATTGGTAATTCTTTTCCTTTTGTCTGGTGAGGGCTCTGTCATGCATTCTTCCCTTACTGATGTGCAAATACTGGCCCACACACTATCTCTTAATCAGTCCAACTGTTGATGTACCCATTAAATAAGAGTAGCGTGGAATCTGTAAATGTGTTTACGATTGCATGATACCTGTAAGGTGCAAAAGCACGTATTTGAGACTATCTACATTCGCAGAGGAAAGCATACGAAGCTGTACATATTAAGTCCGCCAAGCAGACCCGGTAACCATACACGTGATCTTCGTTAAAATATTAGACATATATGTCCTCAGTAATGAAGAGTTATCGGCTTTGCTCATTTGATTTCAGCTGATGAGGTCCAGACGAGATTGAAAATGGTACGGGACGCCTATTTTGACAGCTGAAATAAAGTGAATCAAGCGATGTTCGGATCAGCAGAAGATAAGATACCAAAATACGTCCACTGCGATCAAATACACTTTCTTGACAGTTTTCGTGAGGCACCAAGAGAGAGTAACTTTCCTTCACAATTGGTCACGGAAGGAAAATATTTCAACAACAATGTGTTCGCAGATAACAGTCAAGTCTAATCCACTGAAGAACAATTCGAGACTGTCGCACCGTTTTTAAATAGTAACAAACAGTCTTTCAAGACAACGAGGCCTAGCAAGAATACAGAATTTGAAGATAATTTTCTCAATTAATAGAAAGACAGGAAGGAAATAGAGCAATATGACGACCGAGCATTCTTTGCGTCTCTCGGCGTTACTTTAACTGCTCACGTCGACAAAGCAAACTACTCAGGCTAACTTACCCATCGACCTCTTTCATTTATGTTCCACCTTCAGTATACCTACAGCATCGTAACCAATCAATGCAATACTACGATAATTCGTACATTCCAACGCAAGTTGAAATTCATGATCCCACTCCAGCACAATCAAAGTCGACATTATGTTGTGAGACGTTATAATAATTAAAGCAGTTATAATTATAGGAATTCATTTGTAATATTCACAATACAAATGTAAAATTTTTCCACTTCTAAAAGAATGTAATACATAGTTAAGTGAAGAGCCATAGAAACTGGTACAGCTGCCTAACATCGCGTAGCGCCTCCGGCGAGCACACAGAAGTGACGCAGCATGACGTGAAATGGACTCGAGTATTGTCTGAAGTAATGCTGGAGGGAAATGACACCATGAATCCTGCATGGCTGTCTATAAATCCGTAAGAGTACGAGGGGATGGCGATCTCTTCTCAACAGCGCGTTGCAAGGCATCCTAGATGATAAGCTTAACAATGTCCATGTCTGGGGAGTTTTGTGGCCAGCGGAACTGTTTAAACTCAGAAGAGTGAAGAGTGTTCCTGGAATTGTGGGGTGTCGTATTGTCCTACTGGAATTGTTCAAGTCCGTCGGTATGCACAATGGATTTGAATGGATGCAGGTGATCATACAGGATGCTTACGTACGCCTCATCTGTCAGAGTCGTATCTGGACGCATCAGGGGTCCCATATCACTCCAACTGCACATGCCGCAAACCATTACAGATTTTCCATCAGCCTGAACAGTCTCCTGAAAACATGCAGGGTCCATGACTCCACATACAATTTGAAACGAGACTCGTCCGACCAGACAACATGTTTCCAGTCATCAACGGTCCAGTGTCGGTGTTGATGGGCACAGGCGAGGGGTAAATCTTTGTGTCGTGCAGACATCAGGGGTACATGAGTGGACCTTCGGCTCCGAAGGCCCATACCGATGGTTTCGTTGAATGGTTTGCACGCTGACACTTGTTGATGGCCTAGCACTGAAATCTGCACCAGTTTGCGGAAGGGTTGCACTTCTGCCACGTTGAACGATTCTCTTCAGTCGTCGCTGGTACCGATATTGCAGGTTCCTTTTCCGGCCGCAGCGATGTCGGAGATTTGATGTTTTACCGGATTCCTGACACGGTACAGTCGTGAAATGATCTTACGGGATAAAGCCCATTTCATACACCACTTTCAAAGTCACTTAAATCTTGATACCCTGCCATTGTAGCAGCAGTAACTGATCTATCAACTGCGCGCGACGCTTGTTGTCTTATATAGGCGTTTCCGACCGCTGCGCCGTATTCTGGCTGTTCACACATTTCTGTCTTTGAATGCGCATGCCTACAGCAGTTTGTTTCGTGCTTGAGTGTATAAAGAAGCATTGAGTGATTCAATGTATTATTGAATTACTTGTCTTACGTACATTAATTCATATTCTTACCTTAAAGTTACTGCAACTCGTTCTGTTGGAGTAATAGGTATTTTTGAGATTTTCTAGTTTCAAATAGTCTTGTATTCTACCGACAACCTCGTCAAAGAAACATATGGACAAACGGAAATATGTATTAAATTTGTCTTCGTCGCCAAGCAAATCGTAATGATGTGTGACGAATGTCTCTTTCGTAAAACTTTCTTTTGCAATAGGGTGCACCCAAAATTTTCTCTCGCGTGTGGAATTTCTCTTTTTGTATATCAGATATGGTGATATAAATTTTAACTGGAGCGAGCACATCTCTATACATGCGATCAATGAGTACGATGTGCTAGGACACAGGTCACAGCGCACAGTAGTCCGCTTTCGTCCGACTGTACATAGCCACTTGCATCCGCCCGACTGTGTTAACCATAGACGCGGGTCCGCTAAACGAGCGCGGAAAGCTGAGCATCGACCATCCGCTCAAGTACGCAGCAGACCTCACACCCCATACAGAGAAAGCGGACAACCATTACCCACTAAATCACAATGCGGCCGAAAGTGTGAGTTGAGTGATCTTGGCAGATGCTCACTGGAAAGAGGATGACAACTAAAAAATTCACTGCAGAACTGGATATCGCACACTCGAGTCCTTTCAAAACCGAAACAACACGAAGGGAGCTGCGTTAACAGGGAACTGCAGCATGATCTGGAATTCCAAAACCACACATCGGTGAATCAACTGTCCGCAACAGGAAGAAAGTGTGTCGAAGACATAAAACGAGGGCCATTTGAGACCTGTTTCACACTATTTGCAACGTCTGGCTGAGTTCTTATTCCGAGAGTGAAATATGGTTGAAGTTTGGCGATGATGTGTGTAGCCATATCGGAATATTCTGTGGACCCCATTAGTACTTTTCCAAGGATTATGGGACCTTTGGGGTGATCATGTCCTTCGCATGGTGGAATGTTATATCCACAATGGTGATGACAAAGCCCCTGTGCCGTGCGGGATTAGCCGAGCGGTCTGAGACGCTGCAGTCATGGACTGTGCGGCTGCTCCAGGCGGAGGCTCGAGTCCTCCCTCGGGCATGGGTGTCTGTGTTCGTCCTTAGGATAATTTAGGATGGTTGGTTGGTTGTTTCGGGACAGGAGACCAGACGGCGAAGTCATCGGTCTCATCGGATTAGGGAAGGACGGGGAAGAAAGTCGGCCGTGCCCTTTCAAAGGAACCATCCCGGCATTTGCCTGGAGCGAGATAATTTAGGTTAAGTAGTGTGGGATGGACATGATCACCTGAAATGTGCCATAATCCTTGGCAGAGTACTCATGGGGTCCACAGAATAGTCCCATGTGGCTACACAAATCATCGCCAAACTCCAACCATTTTTTACTCTCAGAACGTGAACTCTGCCAGACGATGTAAATAGTGTGAAACAAGATCCAAATGACTTTCTTCCATTGCTCGATAGCCCTCGTTTTATGTCTTAGACGCACCCTTTTCCTGTTAGGTACACTTGATTCACCGATTTTGGAATTCCAGATCATCCTGCAGTTCCTGCTGATCATCTACAATCACTGCAGGTTGGGGACCAGGCCTACAAGTAAGTGCAAGAATTCAAATACCTAGGGGCACTTTTCACTGAAAACTCGTCATGTGAAGCATAGATCAATGCCAGAATACGAGCAGGAAACCGATCTTACCACAGCCTAGCACAACTGTTTAGGTCCAAATATCTCTCCAGACAGTTCGAGACTCGACTGTACAGTACCCTGATGCAGCCTGTTGTTCTATATGGCTGTGAGACATGGAGTATCCGGAAACAGGACTTCCATAAGCTCATTGTTTTTGAGAGATAAGTGCTTCGGAAGATCATCGGTCCAATTCTGGATGCAGATATAGGGGAATGGAGGATCAGATACAACCAAGAGCTTGAGGAACTATACCAGCAGCCCAACATAGCAGGAACTGTCAAAGCCAAACGAATGCAGTGGGCTGGCTATGTGGGCCGGATAGAGGATCACAGATGGCCCGGAAGCTCCTGGATTTCACACCTACAGGAAAGAGACCGCCAGGGAGACCCAAGAAGCGTTGGAGGGATGGACTGCATGAAGATTTAAACCAAGTGTCAATAGATGTAGACGAATGGCGGATAGCAGCAATGAACAGAATACAGTGGAGGAGGAAACTTGTAGATGCGTGCAGTCCACTGGGCCTAATCACGTAGTAGTAGTAGTAGTGATGGAAGCTTAGGGACTGATGACCTTACCAGTTAAGTCCCATAAGATTTCACACACATACACAAAGCCCCTATTCACAAAGTTCGCGTCGTCGAAGACTGGTCTCGTGAGGATGAGGATAAATTTTCTCATCTCTCCAGACCATCACAGTCAAGAAATCTCAATATTATTTGAGTCTTTGGTGTATACTTTGGAGGGAAGGTTGTGTAATAGCTGTCCACCTCCAGCATCGTTATCTGAACTTGCCACCATTTCTCAGGAAGGAATGTGTAAGGTTCCCTTTATATACACGATCTGTACTTATCCCGTTCCTAGAATATAAGAAACTTGTTTGAATACCAGCGGTCCCCTCACCGTATTGGGCATCATAATATGTCCTGGATTTGGTGTCTCCACATTTTTGTTCACCCCTCTTTAAGTTAGAATGCAATGGTCGCAGAACAGTCCTTGCTTGGTACCTCTCGCACATTCAGGCTGCCTCCTAGGGTAATGCGGAATGTATATTACCGATGTTAAAATGTTAGTTGCATTTGCTCACAAGTTCGTTTCCTTTTCGCCGATGTCTTATATTCCTCACATTCCCTCTTTCTTGAAATTTTTTATAATGTTTGGAAAGACAGATTGTAAGGTCTTGTCACAATCAAAGATACCATACAGGACACACACGCACCGCTGCACCAACAGTGTGTCAACATTCACCGCGGTAAAAACCCTTATCCCCTTTTACGTTTGTCTTATACATTATGAAAGCTTCAGGAGAAAAATGTCGGATCGTTACAACAACAGACCATCAGGTTGACGGAATTGAAGAGCAGACGTAGACACATAAAATGTACAGGTGTTAAGTGACTGCTTAAATTTGGTACAGTGTAGCAGACACTTCATTGTTCTTCATCTTCTCCTGAAAGCGGGACTTGTCACGCCAGAAATGCATATACTCCTATTTCCATCTATTGTACTATAGATTTTTTCCTTATTTTGTTACCTGAAGATATGACATTTCTGTGCCTTTATAAATTGTAATTGTTTTACTATTTGTATATATATTTATTTATGCATTTATGTCGATGTATAATTGGTTTGTTTTGTAAATACTACTTGTATTTTTACGCTGGGTCCTGCCTAGGCAAAACTATGCTATCGAACGATTACATCGATAGGTCGTGTGGAGGACCAAAGTGATTAGGATCTTTGGTAGTGTTAACTCTGCCACGTGGTGCGCGGGCAGAGCAGAGTCTGGCTGGAGTAGGGCGGTGGAGCAGGTCTGTTGTGTGACGCTCCCGCGAGTTGCCGCGCTTTCGGCGTTTGGCAGCATGTAATTGCGCTTGACTGACTATGATAGTTTCTAGCACGGTGTTGCGGACGGGGAGAATTAGCTGGCGCACATCAAGAGCCCGTTTCGCCTGGTGACAGTGTTGAGAAGAAGGCGCGCCAACATCCTGCTTCTGCAACAGCGAGGACCTACAATAAGTGATGTCGCCACCTCCTCGATCGACGACTTCAAACCTTCAATCAACCAACAAGGAAGACTGAAAGCGCGTAAAGTTTTAGAACTGTAATGGCAGACCTCAGAATTTCAAACTGATCCATTGGCATAACTAAAATACAGCAACTTAGCATGAACCTTTGTTGCTCATTGTCCCAATTGCATTACCAAGCAGGGTCCCTTTCTTTCCGAAATGAACCCGAGTGTCGTTGAAATTCAAACGCCCGCATTAAAGTAATATCATTCCATTTCAGTGCTTTAATTTCAAAGTTCAGTTAAAGTATTCGTAGCTGTCTACAATATTTAGATTACACGAGCACAAATTAAGAGTGCGAGTTTTGTTACCAAATTTTAGCTACCTGTGACTGCAGTTCAGCTTGGTACGTACTAAATTCTACTATTGTTAATTGTTCAAAATCATTTAATTCAAGTTGAAAGTTAAATCTCTGATTTCTAAATTGTGTAGATTCAAGTAGCTTTTGAGATGATTGTTGAGGTAGCCCAAGACTAACCTTATTTTATTTAATTTCGTAGTGCTTCAGAAGCAAAGTTCACTGTTAATTTCAGTGACTAAATTAACTTTCAATTTTCCCATTTTATTAATTATTTTGCTAAATTAAGTCAGAGTGTAGCGAAATTCATTACTTCTGACAAGCATTCAGTTTTCACACAACACGTGTCAACCATCAGTTGCCACACTTTTAGTGCTAATTGTATGTGCATTAACTTTTCTTTTTCTGTTATTAGTAGAGTAGTTGTCCATAGGACTGGCGACCGTAATTTTCCCCAAATCTCAATTAACGCCAGTTAATTGTTAACGTAACGACCACACATTTACTTTCTTTATTAACTTTACCCTTTTTCTAAATTAATTTCCACCAAATTCATTTGCATTTTTCCTTTCATTTAGATGTAACCCTTCCTCCCCCTTTACCGACAGATTAACTTTGGTTACGATTGCTTTTCCCAAATTTCCATTAGGTACAGGCGGTTTAATTTTTCACTGTCATTAAGGTCGGTAAGCGAGGGGGAGATTACAGACTGTTTTTTGTGGTGTTGCTGCGCAGTTGTGTACATTCTGTGCAAATGAATTTCTTTACGAAGGATGTTCAAAAAATGGTTCAGATTACTCTAAGCACTGTGGGACTTAACATCTGAGGTCATCAGTCCCCTATAACTTAGAACTACTTAAACCTAACTAACCTTGGAACCTGCGACTGTAGCGGTCGCGCGGTTCCAGGCTGAAGCGCCTAGAACCGCTCGGCCACACCGGCCGGTGAAGGATGTTCCCAGTGCTATAGACAAAAGTATGTATATCCATAAAAAGATCGCTTTCATGAATTGCCAGCTGTAAACGTTAATAGTTATTTACGTACGAGGGAAAATTCGGCAAATTGTCCACTACAGCTTAGCGAAAATACGCACTTCGATGTAGGTCCTCACTCTTGACGTGTTTTGTTGACCAATTTTAGCTACATCACGCTGTGTAATGGTGTGAAATTTAGTTGACGAAACATTATTCATAACTCGTAACTAAGCATTCGATCTTCGAAACAAAAATGGTCGTAGAAAACACAGTCTCAGAATTGTGGATCAGTTCTTCCGCTGAAATTGAAGAAAATGTGCTCTTGTGCAGCGTTTCGTTTTGTACCAGAGTGAATATAGATCGTCAATTGTAAGGAAATAATCAGTCTTTCGTAAAGCAGAATAGGTTACTTAACTAGGAAATGTTTACATATTTTTCTTTCGCCTGATCTTCTCACAACTCCAAATTATCCGTTCTTGCAGCAAGCTTCTGCATTGGAAGAGCAATTAAATTAGCACTTAAAAGTAAAAGTTGAGACGGAGGGATAGAGGGATATGCCAATTTATGAACCACCAAGAAATTTTATTTAATACAGCACGATATCGCTGTGATAGAAACGTCCAAAATACAGTAAATTAATGATATCCACTCACATACAATAATAGTATTCCTTGTAGTTTATGGAACATACTAGAATAGCATGTGAAAACAGTTTATCTAAATTTACAAGTGCCCACCCTTTCTGAGAGGAGACGTAAACTCTAGAAATATGTAAAAAATGACAGGTTACAAATGTAGCAAACCGTTGAGCTGTTAAAGAAACTCAACGTTTATAGTAAGAAAACATAACGTTTATTAAATGATTTCGTGTTTCTTGCTATCTCCCACGTTTTCTGATAAATGAAAGAAGAAATTTAATGCGTCAGTGGAAAATTTTCCCGCAGGTTATTTAGTCGAATGAGATTCCTTGAAAATCGCTCTCCTACTGTCCAACACGGCACTGCCATCCACTGTCGAGGCCATCGGGTGTCCCATTACACTGAGCTAATAGTGTTCCAGACAGTGTCAACAGTAATCTCGCGTGTGTGGGGGACCGCGTGGCAGACTAATTGATAAAGCTAAAAAAGCTGACTATAGAACGTGACGGACGTTGACGTTTTCTTTGTGAGAAAAACACAAAGGACATGTGTGGAACGGGGTCGAAGCAAACGACGTCGTGCATACGCCACTGACGTCAGAAGCGTTTGATGTTGGTACGCTGTGTTCATCGAGTAACTGTCGTCAGTTAATTAGTTTACAGACCATATCACGTTAAACAAGCAGTTATTACTACAAGGAGATGTACTGCAAACTTCAGAACGTTTACGTTGCATTGAGTGCGGGAAATGCCGTTGTTTAGGAAATAACAACATACTTAAAAATTAATTATACTGCTCATTACTACCAAAGAAATGTTACTACGCGAGGACGGTTGCTAGATAATATCTGCCATAACAATCGTAACTTACCCAGTATCTTCACTTCCTTATCCCGGTTATCAGAAATCGCATAACGCAATGGCAATTACGAATGTAGTTATTCTAAGTCACCCACAGATTGTCATCACTGGTTAATAAGTAGCCTAATTGAGGAGTGCAGTAAATTAAAATTATGAATGATAAAACACGTGACAGTTGTGGAATATTCTACAATATTTATTTTTCTACAAAGCAGTCACTGTCAGGTACAAAGTTTGAATCTGAAGAAGGCCCAATAGCCGATCGCCAGGTTTTAAAGTTACACGTATTTTAGAGCATTACAAGATTTTGGTGTTTTTTTATTTGTAACGTGTAAAATATGACACCAAGAATAGATGGAACTGTTAATTACTACAGAACTTCATCATGTAAATACGTGAATACATTTTTCATTTGCTTCTTGCATATTTAAAACCAAGGAATGCTGATATCGTTATCATAAAACCAATTATCAAGTTGAAAAACTTGTTTTAATCAGAAGCCTACGTAGGAATTGGAGAAACCAAAGTAACAATAATAATAGGAAGTTCACGAAGCTGAGTGCGGTATGGAGTTTCACTGCCACACCTGCGGGAAGGCACAGTTTGGTTTTAATTCACAGTGTCATACTTACGACGTCATTTGCTACCAGAATATTCATATGAGAGTTAACATGATGTAATGGACTTTTACTTACTGCTCAAAACGACTCAGTATTGGACGCTAATTTTCATTCCATTCTATCTTCCTGACGACATGTGGAATTGAATGCAGAACCTCGCTGGCTACATTGTTGCCTGCCATGAGAATTTTGCCAAGTGTTGTGTAGGCTGACAGTCAGAACTAAATGCAACCGTAACACACTTCTCCGTTTCAGGAAGTCAAATGTCTGTAGATGCACGTAGTAATCAATAAAATGACATAGGGCTCATTATGATGAAGGACAAATACAGCAAGACCATTAAAAAACAGAGACAAGCGCTTAATAGATGCTGTTTGGCAGTACCTTAGAAAACTGCCTGCTTTTACATCGTTTCTGATGGAGACCAAAGTAAGAATGTGGTGTCACACGAAGCTGCACATTGCTAAAGTTGGGTTAATAGAACCGTTATGTGGTAAGTGGTTATATATTTGTGACGAGACGTAATTCCTTGAGTATGGCTTGCGTGTTATAACTCGCTCGAAGGTCTTTTTCTATGGCAATTAAGTCAGAGATCGAGGAGGCTCACACACAGCGCCCCTTACCAACATCGGATGTAATGTAATGTAATCGACGGTACAGGTGAGCTTGTCTGTACTTGAATGGGCAGACAAACCCAGGTGATTTTGGTACATCATGCATAAATGCCACAATTTTTTTAACGGTGAAGCTTTAATCAAGATCTGCCTCCGTAGACGAGTAGTTAGCGCTGGTCTCTGTCAAGCGGGAGACCTGGGTTGGATTCTTTGTACTGCCAGGGATTTCGTTGTGATAGGAGGATGGTACGGGGTGCACTCAGCTCCGCAGGACCAACGCAGGAGCAACTAGATCAATTAGTAGCGGTTCCAAGGTCAAGACAACCGACAATGAAAAAAATAAAAAAAACAGAGCGGTGCGTCTCTGCCATACGGCATTCGACGACGCCAATAACACAGGATGACACGAGGGTAGGTCAAGCAAGACTGCCACTTCTAGGAACCGAATGCGGAGCCTTAACTTTTACAACCAAGACCTAAATTGTATTAGCGATGGAATTCCTCAACCTTGTGTGAAGAAGACAAACACACACATACCACGCAAACTCAACACAGGCCCAATATATGAAAGTTGACAGTCGCAGTATGCCCTGTTACAGCCGTGATACACGACACTTGCGCACTATATTGAAACGGTCTTCATCAAAATCAGCACATCAAGAAAACGGTTCTTGAAGTTATTGTGGGAATCGAGTAGTTGTGGAAAACATATAAACATCGAAGCATTGAGTGTGTAGAGAATTATTCAAATCAAATGGCCCCAAGCACTATGGGACTTAACATCTGAGGTCATCAGTTCCCTAGCCTTAGAACTACTTAAACCTAACTAACATAAGGGCATCACACACATCCATGCCCGAGGCAGGATTGGAACCTGCGACCGTAGCAGCAGCGCGGTTCCGGACTGAAGCGCTTAGAAGCTCTCGGTCACAGCGGCCGGCGAGAATTATTCACAACGAAACAAAATCGATCTCATAATGTGAATAATTCTCGCCACATTCAATTCTTATATGTTTAGTTTATACATACTGCCACAGCTACACGACTGCCACACTGCTGCAGACAGTCAATAAATGTGTATCAACCGTTGATGAAACGCTAGGGGTTCCAGACCGGTAATGGAATGAGAAAAATCAAAATGAAATGGTTCAAATGGCTTTGAGCACTATGGCACTTAACATCTGAGGTCATAAGTCCCCAAGAACTTAGAACTACTTAAACCTAACTAACGTAAGGGCATCACACACATCCATGCCCGAGGCAGGATTCCAACCTGCGACCGTAGCGGTCGCGCGGTTCCAGACTGAAGCGCCTAGAACCGCTCGACCACATCAGCTGGCCAAAATCAAAACCAAAAAGGGACTGGTTCCAGTAATTATTCGTCACAGTGACAGTGGTCCACATCAATATTTGGAAAAACTGATGAAATTTAAAGAATAGAGAGAGAGATAGAGAGAGAGAGGGAGGAGGAGCAGAGAGAGAGAGAGAGAGAGAGAGAGAGAAAATCATTATCAGACGTGATTTCCGTGGTGGCACATCCTCATATAAGGCATATTTCAACCCACATTTGCTATTTGAAATTTATTTTATATCGCCCGTAAAATCACTATTACCCTCAAATATGCAACAATCTGTATGCAATGGCGATGTAATACAACGAAGAAAAGGAAGTATGTTTGATAAAAACACCGATAGAAAGTTGCACACCTAGACGGAAAAAAGAAAATTCTATAAATCTATGCACTAATCTAATACATTTAGGTAAATCTTGCCCATGATCGTAGGTCACGTATGTTACTGTTTTTCACCCCATATACTGCATGAGCATTCGCTGTTGCTACTGCTAGACGTTAGTTCTGTTGATCGTGGATATTTAGTTCGAAACTTACACTGCAACAATAAACAATTTTATGCTTAGCAAAGCGAGAGCAGAAACGGTAATCGCAGATAATAGGTGCGAGAGGAGGAGCGTCTCCATCACCTGGGAGGAAGCCGGACTCTGTCGGCCAGTAGTCGGCGGCAAGCGACTGCTCCAACGAAGTCACAGTCCCGGGCACAAAGTATTCCGAGCTGGACAGTCAAACACGAATTCTTTTCCAAGGACATTTTCGGTTGGTCTTGCTATTACTGTTGCGTTAGTAAATTATCGTAGTGCATATCTCAGACAGTTTCGGCATCCAGGTGAAATGTCGTGTGCCGTCCGGTGTGGCCTAGCGGTTCTAGGCGCTTCAGTCCGGAACCGCGGGACCGCTACGGTCGCAGGTTCGAATCCTGCTTCGGGCATGGATGTAGGTGATGTCCTTAGGTTAGTTAGGTTTAAGTAGTTCTAAGTTCTAGGGGACTGATGACCTCAAATGTTAAGTCCCATAGTGCTCAGAGCCATTTGCACCATTTTTTGGAAATGTCGTGTAAAAATGCTCTCGAACGTTTGACGTTGCGATTATACTTACAAGAGGGTACCCGAAAGAACTCGGTCTATTTTCTTGGAACTTTTTTATTTACAGTTTATGCAAAAACCTTCAGTCGCCTTCAAAGTATTCTCCACTTGCACTAACACACTTTTCCAATCTTCTATTCCATTTTGAAATTCATGTTTTGTAATATTTGGGAGAGCCTCCGTCGTTTCCTTCTTCCCATCAGCAAAACGCTTTCCCTTCATGTCTCCTTTCATTCAAAGAAACAAAAAAAATCGTACGGGGCCGCGCGGGATTAGCCGAGCGGTCTTTGGCGCTACAGTCATGGACTGTGCGACTAGTCCCGGCGGAGGTCCGAGTCCTCCCGCGGGCATGGGTGTGGGTGTTTGTCCTTAGGATAATTTAGATAAAGTAGTGTGTAAGCTTAGGGACTGGACTAATGACCTTAGCACTTAAATCCCATAAGATTTCACACACATTTGAACATTTTTGAACTCGCACGGGGCGAGATATGGAGAGTAGGGAAGGGGGGGGGGGGGTGAGGAACGGGTCATGCCATTTTTGGTCTAGAATTGTGGTACAAACATGGTTGTTTTAGCAGCGACATTGTCGTGATGGAAAAACCAAACACATGACTACAAAAATCAGGCCACTTCTGCCGCACTCTGTTGCACAATCATTTCGAAACGCACAAGCAGGAAGCCTGGTTACATGTTTGACTCTGCGAAGCAAACTCTGAATGGAAGACTCCTCTCACATCGAAAAAAAAGAGAAAACAAATCAGCAGTTTTTAATATTTCATTCCACTTGATAAGCTTTCTTGTGGCGAGTCGAACTTGAAGAGTTCTACTGGCTTGATTGTGCCTTTGATGCAGGGACGTAAGCATAGCACCTGTGATAATTTTTGAAAAAAAAAAGTTTAGATCATTACGGGAGTTTTCTGTCAATGCACAGCATGCTTTCACTCGGCCTTGTTTCCGTCAGTGAGCAGTGAGCTCTATTTTCATTCCTTAATTTTCTGTCTCAATTCGCTGCACAGAACTCGAAGTCATTCCTTTCAGCTCCACAATTTATTCAGTCGTCCATTGTCGATCTTTGTTGATTGTTGCACTAATTTTCCAACGTTTCGATGTGTTTGGGCCGTGGAAGGACGACCTGATCGAGCTTTGCCATCAATTGACATTTCACAATTTTCGAAACTGGAAATCCATTCAAACACTGGAGTTTTCAATACAGAATCGTCCTTGTACACCGTTTTTAACATTTCAGTAGTTCCTGTCCCACATTTACCGAGAAAAAAAGTCGAATTTCGCCGTTGCACGCTGTTCACGAAAATAAGTCATTGCAAGAACGACCTTCGCACAAAACAGTTGTCACTGTAAACTCCGCCGAAACTAGTCCAGACCTTCTTCAGAGACGATGCTCGAGTCACTGACTCTGGAATGTATGCTATATGTGATCTTAGTGGCAAAACGCACAAATGCTCTGCCCACCGAAAAATTAGTTTGGTTTTTTGGATACCTTCTAGTATATTACCTTTGTTACAAATTATTTTTGCTTGGCAACACTGACAGGATAAAAATTGCAGTGTATCTGAGTAGTGGGCATAAAATATTGAGTCCTGAGAACGAAAATGTGGAAGAGAAATGGGAAAAACTGAAAAGCATCGTGCAGTATACCTTAGACAATTATATTTCGAGCAAGGTCTTGGGGATAAGAGAAAACCACCGTGGTTTAATAATCGTGATAGAAAACTGACACGTAAACAAACAGAGCTTCATCACAGATTCAAGAGATATCAAAGTCTAGCTGCTAAATATAAGCTGAAGGAGGCGGAAATAAGCGTAAGAATAGTAAAAACGGCTTTGAAAGTAAAATTTTGTCAGCCGATCTGTCTAAAAAGTCTAAGATGTTTTGATCCCACGTAAGATCAGGATGCTGTTCGAAATCTCAGTGACCATGCTAGCAGCTTAACGAAAGGTAAGACAGAGAAGGCGTACAAACCGCGAAATGGCAGCTATTGAACTAACCAATGGCGAGACAGAAAAGGAACTACAATCACTTAGCCACGAAAAAGCGTCAGGGACTGATGAGGTACCTGAAGGATGTTACAAGGATTATGTGAAAGAATATGCTGCCCTTCTAGCAACAGTTTATCGTAGATCGCTGGAGCAACGAAGTGTCCCCAGCGAGTGGAAAAAAGCGCACATCATTCCCATTTTCAAGAGGAGTCGTAGGACAGATGAACATAATTATAGGCCTATACCGTTGACTATAATCTGTTGTTGAACAATGGCACATTTTTGTGCTCATGCATTATGAAATTTCTTGAAGATGAAAAATCTCCTCTATGAAGATCAAAGTGGATTCCGCAAAGACAGATCTTGCGAAACTCAGCTGGCGAGAATGGTAGACCCTGTGATCATATCCTTCATGGTACGGAATGACTGATACTTACAGGACAGTACAAGACCCCAGAGTGTCGCTCATCACAGAAACCTCGAGGAATGTACGGTCCCCTGCCTAGTCAGCCCATTTTTATGATTTGTCAGCCATACAGCATGACTGCGATACGACAAGATGGTGTATACCAGTCTCCAGTTTGTCAGGAGCTGACACAGCATGTGTTTCAGGCTAGGCAAGAAATTCCTCAAGAGGACATTATATGGGTGTCGATTTTGACGCCGATATGAATACTAGAGAATATTCCTAACCCAGGGGGAGAGGTGGCGAACTCCATATTAATGCTGATGATGGGCAACTGCTCCGAATGATTGCTTAATCATTTAGCTCTGGTTACGTGGTTAACATGTTCGCTAATTTTAATGCACCTCTTTCAGTACAGGTATACGCTGGAGGCAAAGACGGAAACGTACGATGGATTCAGGAACCACAGGCCATCAATAGTAATGGAAGACGGAGAGAAATGCTCTGATTAAAATTGAAGAAAATAAAGTAAGAGTTTAAAATTAGGATATTTGAATGATATCACTCACGCGATTAAACTGCTACCCTCTATAAATGAGAAGGGATTATCCCTTTTATTTATCGTATTGTTTTACGGGATCACAAAAGAATCAAGGTCATTACTCACAATGTTGATAACGGCTGTGATGGGGTCTGAGTGGGGTACTGTCAACTTTGGGGGAGGATGGTGCCCTGGAATCAGTGTTGGGGCCACATCTGTTCCTTATTTATATAAATGATATGCCCTTTAGTATTATGGGTAACTTTAGAATATTTCTGTTTGCTAATGACACAAGCTTGGTAGTAAAGGATGTTGTGTACAACATTGGCTCGGTTTCAAATAGTGCAGTACATGACCTACGTTCATGCCTTGTAGGAAATAAACTAACACTAAATCACAGACAGACTCAGCTTTTACAGTTTCGAACACACAATTCTACAAAACCTGACGTTTTAATTTCACAGAACGGGCATATGGTTAGTGAAACTGAACAGTTCAAATTTCTTGGTGTTCATATAAATAGTAAGGTGTCGTGGAAAGCCCACGTTCAGGATCTTGTTCAAAGACTTAAAACTGCCATTTTTACTGTTAGAACGGTATCAGAAGTGAGTGATCGTTCGACACGAAAATTAGTCTACTTTGCTTATTTTCATTCGCTTATGTCGTATGGTGTTATATTTTGGGGTAACTCTTCCCATTCTAAAAGGATACTTTTGGCTCAGAAACTGGTGGTTCGGGCATTCAGTGGTGTAAGTACACGAACGTCTTGTCGACCCGTGTTCACGAGTCTTGACATTTTGACATTTCCCTCTCCATATATATATTCCTCGATGTCATTTCTTGTTAACAATATTAGTTTATTCCGAAGAATAAGCAGCTTTCACTCGGTTAATACTAGGCAGAAATCAAACATGCATTTGGATCGGACTTCCTTAACTCTTGTGCATAATGGTGTGCAGTATACTGCTGCATACATTTTCATAAGCTACCACTCGAATTCAAAAATCTTAGCAGAAATCCACGCGCTTTCAAATCGAAACTGTAGAGTTTCCTCATGGGTCACAACTTCTATTCTGTCGAGGAGTTCCTTGAAAAATTAAGCTGATTCTTATTGTATTGTCGATAGCGTTTACTTACTGTTATGGACTGGCTTTTTTCGGGTTCATGGACATTTATTTTTATCGGCTATTACTTTTATGTTGTAATTTCATGTACTGACACGTTCCATGACCTTGGAGATTTTCTCCTTAATTTGGTCCTACGGAACTTTACGTGTAAATAAACAAATAAAAATTAAATCAAATGTCCCAATGTGAGGACCAGTGGAGAGATCTTTGAGTCACTTGATGCAAGTATCTCGGATCTCAGTCAAATACTCGAAACGGGGACTCCTTCAAAATGTGGTCTATTGCACTATTGGATGGATTTTTTTCCAACGCTGTCGCCATTTGTAAGTTACGTCAAAAGAATCGACGCTTTCTAAATCAACCCAGGGTGATACGCGCGGTTTAAGCCCAGTTATTGGTAGGTCTTGTAGGGCATCAAACAGGAGCGAGTACTTCTGAGAAATAATGGGAAGTAATCCTTTTGAACAAATTTATTTTAGGTGTTTTCCTCCTTAAATCTGGCAGAGCAGTATTCGCTAAGACAGGGAGCCACTGAATGGGAGTAGATACGAGAGTACGACAGATAACTCTCATGGCTTCATTAAGCTGCACATCAATATATGTTGTCTGGGCACTGTTTTCCCACATAGGAGCGCAACATTCTCCAGGAGAGTACACAAGAGCGAGTGCAACACAGCGTATGGTATTGGCTTCCGCACCACAGCTGCAACCACCAATTTTGCAAAATAGTTTTACTATTGAGCCAAGTTTCTTAGATAACTTGATGAATGTCAACGACCGATCCAGAGTGTTACGTAGAGATATCGGACTGCAGTTATGTGGTTCTTCGAGTCTACCGAATGTCATATGTGTCTTACTTTGGGCTTCTTTACCACCTAAGTGGAATGAAGTAACTTCAGAAAGAATGACCCGACCTGCTGATTGAACTCGTAGAAAGCAAAACGTATGCGATATTGAGGGGCACGGAGGAAATGCAAGAAATGTTCGATGACGTTGGGTACAAGTAGCACTGCGAAGTTAGGAGACTGGTAAAGAAGAGGAAATCATAGTGGGCCACACTAAACCAGATAGGAGTCTGATGACACAAGAAAATACGTAAACTTGAAAGGTAAGAACAATGTGGCTTCACAGCTGGTAGATCATACGTAGACCTTATTTCCACATTACGGCAGATTTTAGAGAAACACAGGGAAAACTCAGAAAAACATAGGATCAATTTTCATAAATTTAGAAAAAGCGTATGCAAGTGATCCGAGAAAGCTGATTTGGAGAGCATTGCATTCGGCAAACATAAAGGGTGATTTAATGAAAATAATACAAGAAATATATAAAGATATCAACTTTCGCCGGCCGAAGTGGCCATGCGGTTAAAGGCGCTGCAGTCTGGAACCGCAAGACCGCTACGGTCGCAGGTTCGAATCCTGCCTCGGGCATGGATGTTTGTGATGTCCTTAGGTTAGTTAGGTTTAACTAGTTCTAAGTTCTAGGGGACTAATGACCTCAGCAGTTGAGTCCCATAGTGCTCAGAGCCGTATCAAATTTCAAGTGAAAATTGGTAGTACACTTTCACAGAAATTTAGAACAAGCAAGAGTGTGTTACAAGGTTGCCCCATGTCACCAACACTATTAAAAATGTATATAGGATCAGGCCCAAGTCATAGTCTCGTAAATGGAATGGGATGGGACTAGAAATTAAAGATGGAGTTTATTTATGTCACCTACTATTTGCCAATGATCAAGTAATTATAGCACAAGACAAGGAGGATGCAAATTACATGTGTAACCAACTAGTAATGGATCACAGAAACCGGTGATTTAAGATTAATTACCAGGAAACAGAATACCTCACTAATGATCCATATCTCTTATACAAAGAGGGAAAGAAAATTAAGGTCAATACTTTCTGTTATTTGGGATCCACTTTTAGAGTTGCAGGGAAAATCAGAGGTAGACATGAATAAAAGAATCAGCAGTGGAAGTAAGGTTATTGGGATGCTCAACTTGATCTTATGAAGCAGAAATGTAATAAACCGAACTAAAAAAAAATTAATATATAAATCGATACTAGAGTGGGTAGCTACGTATGGAGTGGAGAGTTGGACTACAAATCAGAAACACCTTAAAAAACTGCAAGCAGCAGAAATAGACTTTTGGAGAATAACAGCAAGAATTTCTAGAAAAGAGAAAGTAAGAAACTATGAAATAATAAAGAGAATGGAAGTAAGAGAAAGAATGCATGACGTGATGAATAGAAGGAGGCTACAATGGTACGGGCATGGTAGAAGAATGGAGGAACCTGCATGCAAAATGTACGATTAACAATCAGAAGACTTGGCTCAGAGGAAGAAGATATACAAGATGGTAACACCTGGTGGGACATCCTGAGGAGATAAATGAAGATCATATGCAAAAGGTGTAATAATTCCTGGGTATTTGTTATGTTGGAGAAAAACCTTTGTATAGAGGATAAGCTCAATAAATAAAACATACAATAAATGTGGTACAGATGTGCTGGTAACCACGAAAGAGTGATTGCGTCCATTTTGCAATCGCTTCTTGATGGTGATTACAGATAAATGAAACCTCGCGTCGCTTGATTGCGATTTCGACGTCACGAGATTTCAGCTCATTGCACTAGGTATCTGGTATAGGTTTGCAGAACGACATCGCGTTTCGTAAATAAAAGTGACACAGAACTTCATTTATTCACAAATGACTCGTAATTGTCTCCGTGCTGATATTCATTTCCATCGCCAACCAACAGTTCGAAACGTTTAACTTTTTATGCTATGCGCGGCGCGCTACATGATCCTCGTTCACAACGACAGCCAACATAGTTCTAGCTTGAACATTGTCTGCCTAATAGTAACTGGCAAGTAGCCCAGACGCCCAAGAATGCAGACATCTTGATCGGCAGTTTGAAGACTTTCGCTATATATCAAGCCTCTCAGCTAATTGCTTCGTCTAATTGTGCAGCTCTAAAGTTTTTCTCTTTACCTTTCGACAGTTGATGCACGCAATGCAGTGGACGTACACTGTCTGACAAAGAAAGGTGAAACAAGTAGAAGGGGAGAAGGAAACGAAATGAAGCTTCTCAGGCTGAGAGGGTGTGTGTCTTTATTTCACTGTTTACAAAAGCGAGTCAAATTTACAAGCAACTGGCTCTGACACTAGCTGACACCGAGCTGGTCGCAAACACGTTCCATCGCGGGTAGATCTGCGGCCTTACTCCCCGAAGGATTACTTCAACATACCGCAGACAGTTCATAGAGACATGTGTCATGTGCGGGCAAGTGTTAATTTTCCTCGGATGCCAGATTCAGATTTGAAGGGGTTGCGATGTGTGCTGTACAAAATTCGGCTTTATTCCCTTGTTTTGGTCAGAAGTGGTAGACCGGAAACTCGACTGACTTTAACGACCCTCATGTCCCCGTGCAGTCCAACATCGGGCCTCTGCCACAAGTCTGGATTCTGGACGTTTCAACCTGCGACCCAAATGGAGACTCACGACTGGACTCCTTTCAAACTCTTTTAGGTGCTGCTCACGCCTCGTACATACTCTACAGACCTGGAGACTATACTAAATAGGAACAACACTAACGCACTCTAGCGGCCGTTCTGCCTGTCACAGAGAACTGCAAATCTAGTTATCTGCATACAGACCGATGGTGAGATGGTGCACAAAGATACCATGGGATCCGACTCTGTCTTCCGGATGCTTCGCTTTGTCAGACATTGTATAAATTCCAAATAACTTCCGGGAATTCAGCCAGGTAACACTTTCAGTGACCGCCGACATTTCGGCGGGAGAACACCCCGCCATTTTCAGGGCAAACTGCAACGGACAGGTGGCGTACATGCAAATTTAAAACCTCGGTTCTCGGACTGAAGCAGGAAAGATAACACACACACTGAACACTAGTGCCACCAAAGATGACCAAAGTCTCAGCTATCGATAGTGAGACTATGAATTCGCAGGTGAGGTAGCATTGACTCTATCCCTCTGTTTTTTTGACAAGGGAGAGAGCCGGATTCCAAACAGAGTTTAAAGAGAAACCTCCATCCCTGTTAACGAGGTTGCTCGCTAATTTAATCTCAACTGCCTCTCTAATAACACTGTCCCAATAGCTGGACGTGCATGCCAATATCTCGGTGTTATTATATAACATGGGGTGACCAGTATCCAAGCAATGTTCGGCAATAGCAGATCTACTTGACTGCTGTAATCGTGTGTGCAGTTTATGCTCAGTACATCGGTCCTCCACGGTCCCGATAGTTTGGCCAATATATGCCATGCCGCAGCTACAGAGCGACAGAGTCAATGCTACCTCACCTGCGAATTCATAGTCTCACTATCGATAGCTCTGACTTTGGTCATCTTTGGTGGCACTAGTGTTCGTGTGTGTGTGTGTGTGCTATCTTTCCTGCTTCAGTCCGAAAACCGAGGTACTAAATGTGCATGTACCCCGCCTGTCCGTTGCGGTTTGCCTTGAAAATGGCGGGGTGCTCTCCCGCCGAAATATCGGCGGTCGCTGAAAGTGTTACCTGGCTGAATTCCCGGAAGTTATTTGAAAGTTGTATACGCCAGGAGAAATTCAGGTCTCACATTGTATAAATTAAGTGAAAACTTTTTCTTTCACGGACAGTAATCGTGAACAAGTACACAAAATTAATCAGTATTTCTTGCGTAAAAACTGTTTCTCAAGAAACCGCTGACATCTGCAGTCATGACACGTGCTGCACATGTAGTGGCACGCACTCCGCTCTTTGAGCTGCGAAAATTTCTTTAAAAACAATCATTCACAGTATCTTCGTTAGCGAGACAAGTAAACCATTCTTTTATATCAATTAATGAAATGTGTATTGTAGATTTATGCTGGAGTTAAATTTACACCAGGGTTTAGTGATGCAGATTTCGTGCTCAACGTGTCTTCAAAAGAAAATTTTTATGTGATGTTTCGATGAATCTTAATGAATCATAAGTAAAATACTACATTGTATGAGAAACTAATTTTCTGAACCGATTTATTTTGCTTTGCTGCTTCAATTTTATCACTTCGGTTGTTTAGATCTTTCACTTTGAAGTTTTTAAAAGCAAGTTGTGCAGTACTTCTATAACAGGTTTGATGGTTCTAGATCACGGAAACTATTCGGCACGAAACTTTTCATCTCACTGTGCAACGTAGCTGGTATGTTTCAGATAATAAAATACGTCGGAAGTATGGTTGCCACATAGCCGTCTTATCAAACCAACTATTTATGGCTCTCCATTGACAAAGGTAAGTCGCAGCATCCGTCGCTGTCAGTTCAGTATAGAAAACAATTCCGTCGCTGTCGGTTCAGTGAAGAAAACAATACCACCCAATTTCTTGAAAGTATGAAAAAAATAAATGCCTGGTTGGTGATGGTGCAGATTACTACAGTTCACTGCAGGCGAGGCGAAAACTTTGAAACAGAGGCATTGACAGTACATTTAAATAGATATTACAAATACTATTTATTAGCGCATACTATGAAACTGATCACGATACCACAACTCAGCTGGCAGTAAAGTCCTGCTTGAAATAAAAGTCTTAAAATCCGTTGACTGATTTGTCATACCCATATTGCAAACCCAACATTGAATAATTCTAAAATTTTTTAGTTTTGGCTTTAAATGCTGAAATAAAATCGGTGTACAGCAGCCCGAGACAAAATACGTGTCCAAAGTGGTAGACAACCGCTAATGATTAAAGTTCTGCTTATTTGTCAAACACGAAAAAACCGGGAATACACACGAAACATTCGAAAACCCTATCAGAAAACGCAACTGAAATATATTAAATGTTTCCGGTGATCAAACTCGAAAAATCTTAGAAGTCCGGGATACCACGAAAACGTCACAGCCGATACCATAAATCATAGGCCTCGTGTCAACAGGTGGGTGCCCTGTACAGACTCAGCCCGGACATGACATATATTAGAGCTAGACGTTCCGTATTCGCTTGTCGTTAGACTTTGCTTCAGTATGGAAATTTGGAAATTTATGGTAAGGTCTTATGGGACCAAATTGCTGAGGTCATCGGTCCCTAAGCCTACACACACACACCCATGTCCGAGGAGGACTCGAACCTCCGTCGGGGGACGCCGTGCGAACCGCTCAAGGCGCCTAAGACCACGCGGCTACCACGCGCGGCCTCACCATGGATTTACAAGATCCACATCTCCAGAATAAATTTTTCACTATGCGGCACACTGTGTGCTGTTTTGAACATTCCTTGCAGATAAAAACCCTATGCTGGAGCGTGACTGGAATCCGACACATTGATTGTCCTGATTAATGCTGTCAACAACCAAGTCTTGTCGCGACTGGTAGTTCAGTCGATACGATTACTACTCGCGAAGAGAAAGTTCAGAGTTCGAGTCTCAGTGTAAATCTGCCAGGAAGTTTATAGTTCTGTAACCTCAGCGCCAGTTGAAATCAAATTACGTGGGAAGATGTAGGTGTCCATGCTCATTAATCAGAGGTTTCACCATAAGGCCATAATCAGTAAAAATATAATTTAAGAAGTAGAATAAATTTTATAGGAAAGTGATTTCCCACAACTTAAATGGAATCGAATTAAAGGTAATTTAAACTACAAGACATTAATAAGCTAAGAATAACCCAATAATTCATACAAAATGTACTACAAAGATGGTGTAACGTATGTACAAAGATTTACTAGCACGTATGTACCATTAACTTCATTCATTAGACTGGTTTTCGAATAGACCTTCTCCCTGCAAAATCTTGCCAGCAATAGCAAGTGCAACAGCTTTTTAAAAAGACACCTTTTATTTATTTATTTATGCATTTATTTTACCTGGCAAGATTAGGGCCTTCAGGCCCTCTCTTACACCTAACCAGGCATACTCAGATTCAACAAATTTCAGTTTCTACAGAACTTTAAGGACATGTAACATGTTATACAGTATTAATGTTAAAGAAAAAAATAGAGATTATAATAGTAGTACAATGATAATTATAACAATCAAAAAATAATTATAACAATCAATAATAATAATAATAATAATAATGACTATTTATATGAAAGTAAAAATATTTTTCTTTTATGAATGTCAGTCCTATTGCTAGTTGGGAATTTTCTCGTTATATTCTTGCAGCTTGTGAGTTATTCGCATCAAGCAGAGACATAAGACGATGGAATGGGGTGAAAGAGATATAGAAGAGGTAGATAGGTTAGAGGAAGAGAAATAGAATGGTAAAATTCGAAGCTATGATGGAGAGGAGAAAGAAAAAGATGAGAGGGGCACAACAATGGTGGTATACCGTCCCTAATATGTAAGTCTTGAGTTCCCTCTTGAATGTTGAGTTTTAATTTTATGAAATTCGTCCATTGGCTTTTTCTACGTCTTAACGAAACAAAATTAAGTTATTTTCTACGGATGGAAAGGTGATATTAAATAAGGCACTGTTAGAAGAAGCTTCCGAAATGTCACTAAAAATACGGAGATAGATTTTTCTCATATACTACATCGCTCTTCAGTCGGTTCCCGGTATGTGATTTCACTCCATAAAATGCCGATGTTTCTTACCAATAGTCCTACAGGACACGAGGCCACCTTACTCCCATTATCCATTTCATATCTTGCGCAATGCAGCCTCAGTGTCATAGTTGCTTAACAAAAGGGAAGGACAGGAATACTACAAACTACAGCAATTTATTGAACGATACTGATTGTAGTACGCTTGTATGTTCGCAGATGGTTGTAAAGCAACTGAGGGAGTGGGATATACGTTGTTCCTACCCTCTAATAGCACTTACAAACTGACTGCATTCCTACCTCGAACTTCTATCTACAGAGCGGTTTTATTGGCCATTAGTAAGGATACTTAATGTGGCGTATTCTCATTTAAGTTCATACTGGCACTTACAGACTCCCGGAGCTATACGCAGAAAAAAAATCTAATTCCGGCAAGAGACTAACAAATATATTTTGGCTGCATTGGAGACCGTAACAAAAGCAAGGAAAAATGACATAGACGTCCTCTTGCTATGGATAAATGAACATCATAAAATTTTTGATAACGAAATATTCAACCACGTGGCAAAGAGGAGCATTACAGAAGGAGAACTCCGTCTAGCAACAATTCCTCATACTGATCTCAAGTGTAGGAGCAAGGCTGCTGCTATGACTGTCACTGTGGCTCACATGTGTCTCAGCAACATAAGGGCAGAAACCTAGCGACCACGCAACCTGACATCTCTCCTCGACCATGGCTCGACAGTCTGAAGCATACTATACGTCACGTGATTTCCATCATTCAAATAAGGCTGGGATGTCGATATTACCCACGCACCGATTAAAGATTCTAGATTCTGAACGTTGTTATGAGTATGAGTCTGACGTGGTGTATCTGAATTACACAAAACTGGCATGAACCACATACATAGACGCATATGAATTGAAACTTCCCCTTTGAAGAGTTATAAATGACAGTGCTTAAACTGACACACAATATTTTTAGCGCAACGCAATCTAACGTTCAAAAATCCCTAAAAAAGAGTGGCCCTGACTAACATTAACCTATACCATTCACAAATCACTTACCTTACCAAAATATTCGTTACTCGAACTACTGCAATACAGCGAGCGCCACTACTGCCAGCTAAATAAAAGATTCAAACTACTGAAGGCACTAACTACTGATAGGCATAGTTAGCAAATGAAAGATTTTTGTACAGAACAAACAATGTATTTACCTTAATAGTCATCAAAAGTCGTAATATACACTCCTGGAAATTGAAATAAGAACACCGTGAATTCATTGTCCCAGGAAGGGGAAATTTTATTGACACATTCCTGGGGTCAGATACATCACATGATCACACTGACAGAACCACAGGCACATAGACACAGGCAACAGAGCATGCACAATGTCAGCACTAGTACAGTGTATATCCACCTTTCGCAGCAATTCAGGCTGCTATTCTCCCATGGAGACGATCGTAGAGATGCTGGATGTAGTCCTGTGGAACGGCTTGCCATGCCATTTCCACCTGGCGCCTCAGTTGGACCAGCGTTCGTGCTGGACGTGCAGACCGCGTGAGACGACGCTTCATCCAGTCCCAAACATGCTCAATGGGGGACAGATCCGGAGATCTTGCTGGCCAGGGTAGTTGACTTACACCTTCTAGAGCACGTTGGGTGGCACGGGATACATGAGGACGTGCATTGTCCTGTTGGAACAGCAAGTTCCCTTGCCGGTCTAGGAATGGTAGAACGATGGGTTCGATGACGGTTTGGATGTACCGTGCACTATTCAGTGTCCCCTCGACGATCACCAGTGGTGTACGGCCAGTGTAGGAGATCGCTCCCCACACCATGATGCCGGGTGTTGGCCCTGTGTGCCTCGGTCGTATGCAGTCCTGATTGTGGCGCTCACCTGCACGGCGCCAAACACGCATACGACCATCATTGGCACCAAGGCAGAAGCGACTCTCATCGCTGAAGACGACACGTCTCCATTCGTCCCTCCATTCACGCCTGTCGCGACACCACTGGAGGCGGGCTGCACGATGTTGGGGCGTGAGCGGAAGACGGCCTAACGGTGTGCGGGACCGTAGCCCAGCTTCATGGAGACGGTTGCGAATGGTCCTCGCCGATACCCCAGGAGCAACAGTGTCCCTAATTTGCTGGGAAGTGGCGGTGCGGTCCCCTACGGCACTGCGTAGGATCCTACGGTCTTGGCGTGCATCCGTGCGTCGCTGCGGTCCGGTCCCAGGTCGACGGGCACGTGCACCTTCCGCCGACCACTGGCGACAACATCGATGTACTGTGGAGACCTCACGCCCCACGTGTTGAGCAATTCGGCGGTACGTCCACCCAGCCTCCCGCATGCCCACTATACGCCCTCGCTCAAAGTCCGTCAACTGCACATACGGTTCACGTCCACGCTGTCGCGACATGCTACCAGTGTTAAAGACTGCGATGGAGCTCCGTATGCCACGGCAAACTGGCTGACACTGACGGCGGCGGTGCACAAATGCTGCGCAGCTAGCGCCATTCGACGGCCAACACCGCGGTTCCTGGTGTGTCCGCTGTGCCGTGCGTGTGATCATTGCTTGTACAGCCCTCTCGCAGTGTCCGGAGCAAGTATGGTGGGTCTGACACACCGGTGTCAATGTGCTCTTTTTTCCACTTCCAGGAGTGTATGTATATAGCAGTTCATGACATCCAGTCATACAAATTTCTAAATTCCGCCATTTCTCTCCCCACATCCACCACTGCTGGCGGCTCACCTCCAACTGCCGAACGCTATGCGCTGATAACATCCAGCTGCCAAACACTACAATGGCAGACAACAATGCAAACTAGCCGCAGAATGCACACAGCACAGCCAGTGATTTTCATACAGAGCGCTACGTAACGTTGCCAATAAGAAAACACAAACAGCCTACTTACATAGCCCCCATGCTCCCCACAAAAAATTTTACAAATTGTTTTGGGCACTGACCAATACAGATTTGAAAAAATTTTTCATAATTACAGTAAGAAAGATATCAAATGCACACACTTATTGATACAATGTTGGTCAATAGCTAAAATTTTCTCACAGTCCATAAAGACAGTCTTGATCATTCATCACAGTAAAATTGCAGTGTTTTTCTCAAAGTATTCGCAGTCAAAGAAAATTCACACGGAAGTAGATGGTTTCCCATGCAGTCTTGAAGAAGTAGTGTTGTCCTTCCAACGGAAAGACAGTGCTGACTCTTGACATGCAGACAGGTAATGGGCCACAACAGAGCAAACCCGCCGTAGAGTCAGTCGAAGATTTGATGAATATTGGTAGCTAGGGCATCACAGAGCAGACCACTGTAGTCCTGGTAGAGAGTATGGTGTTGGTGGGCCACCAGAGGTGCAGACCCACTGCAGTCCTTGTAGAAATAATGGTATTGGTGGGTCATCAAAGGTAGAGACCCACTGTAGACCTTGTAGAGACGGCCAACAGCCATCTGTTGCGACTGTGCAGGTGCACAATCACCATCGAAGAGTCTTGCGGACAATATAGCAAGTCCATAAACCACCACTTGTCCACTCACAAAAAATTTGTTTGAAATGTCCTCAGAACCAGCAATGCTGTTATCCAGTCCCTTGCTGAATTATTAAAACACGTGCAAACACTATCAGTCCCTACTTCTCACATATTGTCCATATACTATGACCAACAGGAAGGTGCGCAGCGAAATGTAACTTACAGGTTAATTAATTTGATGAACTGGTGTCAAGTACAATTTTATAACATGAGAACACAATAACAAAGGTACAAAACACATCATTAAAAACATAATAATACAGATAACATTTGTAGTATAGGGGCTTTACAAAAGAATAGAAATAAACATATACATCAGTGTTACAGGAATTATGACATAAGTAAATACAGAAAAGATCAGAATAACTTTTGAAACATCAACTTCACACATGAGCATTAAAACAAAACAGAATAAATAATGTCTAAACATCTTTACAAAGTAAACAACATATTATTGATGCCAATTATATTTGTGGTTAATAGTATTCCTCATCATAGTGAATGTAGGTTAGTATTAGAAGAGAAAAAAATTCTATGAAACAGTACACTGAGACAGGAAGAAAACAAATACACAAGGGTACACAGACACATAGTGGGATAACACAAGGAAAGGACAGGGTTTGATTTACTGCAGTATTTTGCAAACAAAACTTTCTTTACTTCTCGGAGTGTCAATTACAATTTTATAACATAAGAATACAATTACAAAGGTATAAAATACATCATTAAAGAACATAACAATACAGATAACATTTGTAGTAATACAGGCTTTACAAAAGAATCGAAATAACATATACATCAATGTTACAAGAATTATTACATAAGTAAATACATAAAAGATCAGAATAACTTTTGAAACATCAACTTCACACATGAGCAACAAAGCAGAACAGATAAATAATGTCTAAACATCTTTACAAAGTAAATAACATATTATTAGAAAAGTTCCACAACAATCATGCCTGATTCTGTTCAACTGACTAATTACATTGTCAAATTCCCGATCCAGTTGGAGGGCTCTGCCATAATGCTTCGAAAATTCACATTTGGGCAGAGATCTGGAGACCTTTCTGCCCAAGGTACAGTTTAGCAGGCCTGGAGAAAACAGTAGACAATCTCACGATGTGCGGGTAGACTTTATCTTGCTGAAGTGTGAGCGCAGGATGGTATTCCATGTAAGGCAGCAAAATGTTGCTGAAAATCATTGGAACATCACTGTGCTGTAACAGTACCACAGATGACAGCTAAGAAAGTCTTCCTACGAAAAAAAAAATGCCACCCCAGACCATCACTCTTGGTTGCTGACCATATGGTGGGCGACGATCAGGCCAGGTGTCTCCAGACACGTCTTTGCTGGTTGTATATGATATTTCAAGCGAATAGGATACTAAACAAAGTATGAAATGAAAGACAAATAAAATAGTAATTTCATTATTCTTTGTTATGAAATAACATCAGTTTTTCTGAAAACAGTTCGTTATAACCAATAATGTTTGTTTAATTTTATCTTAATGCGAGATGACGAACAGTGTTTTTAGTCAATTCCTGAGGAGTATAAATGAATAAACTTGACGGTTTTCCAACGCGAGAAAGCGCCACATATAATTGGACATGTGAAAAGACCGGATTTTCTAGATCCAACCCACAAATCGACATTGTTTGACCTTGTGACTTATTAATAATCATGGCAAATGCCAAGTGAACTGGAAATTGCAGACGTCTGAATGTAATGGGTGAGTCTGAAAGGAATCATTGGGAATCGTGGCAGGAGAACAACTTCACCTTCAAATTTGCTGTTCAGAATTGTAGCTTCAAGAACATTGCCCATAATTTTTTATGAAGAATCGTGTACCTTTGCATAGCTTAGGTGCATTTAAATTCCGAAGCAAAATGATAGGTGAGCCAATTTTTAATCGCAACTTATGTGGTGGCATTCCTGGTAAATTCAGCGAATTCAAAAATTCAACAGGATAGTTGACTGCTTTTTCAGGATCGGTAACAGTGTCGATCGATTTGAACAATATCTCATTGCCGATCAATGACTGTCGTATTTTGAAGTTAATAGCGTCAACATCGATATTTTTGCGGTCAAAATAGCTCGTTCATGAAGTCACGCTTGATTAATATAATTTCCTTGTAAATCTGGAAACATACATTCAATCAAAGCATCTTTCGTATTTACCATGTTGCAGAAATTATGTGGCAATTTGTTGCATTGTGTGTGTCCATGCAATGATATTGTTGCACTTACAATGTTGAGCAATTGATCGGAGAATGATAGTGCCAATGGATCGTTTTGCAGTTGAACACATATATTTGTGTTAAGACGTAATGTACTGACAGTTCGCCATAGATAAGACTGTTTTCTACATGCGTTATTTTCATCCGCATATGTACCTCGTGGAATGACCGGCAAGGTCTGTCTAAAATCACCGGACAGCAGAAGTAAGTCACCACCGAGAAGCCTGGTGTACTATTTAGATCTTTCATCATTTTATCGAGAGCTTCAAGTGAATGCTTGTGGGCCACAGTGCATTCATACCAGATAATAATTTTTCACTTCTGCAAAACTTTAGCCATATCGGAATGTTTTTTTATATTGCACACTGCATCTGGATTTGCGTGAATGTTCAACGGCAACTTGAGTGCTGAATGTGCAGTCCTTCCGCCATCAAGTAAAGTGGCTCCAATACCTGATGAAGCAATTGTTAACGCAATGTAATTTTGTGATCGAATGCGCGCAAGTATTTTACTTTCGTTCATCAGTAAGTAGTTGCTCATTATTTTCAACGAATGTAGTTAAAGAGACCGTATTGAACAGCTGTTCGCGCTGAATCTCGCTGTTAATTATGTCTGTTGCTGGGCGGTTAGGTGAGGGCACACCAAAATGAATGAGTGGCATATTATAAATCAGAATGCAAGTACCTTCAATCTTTATATAATTCCGGCGAAAAATCGGCAATGGGATCTTGATCAGCGATGCGAATGGGATGCA
Source organism: Schistocerca piceifrons (assembly GCF_021461385.2). Lineage (NCBI taxonomy): Eukaryota > Metazoa > Arthropoda > Insecta > Orthoptera > Acrididae > Schistocerca > Schistocerca piceifrons. Next base: position 689,364,168 of record NC_060142.1, on the reverse strand, counting down.
GAATGTCGTCGTTCATTGAATCTTTATATTTATCCCAGAGGACAGAAGCTTGAGATGGAAAACATGTCGTCAATAATATGGCGAATAACTGACGAATCTGCAAGTGTAATATCCCAATGGTCGTTATTTTCCAGCAAATGTAATTCGCGACACGCATCACGATATGTGTCGTACAAAATGCCATTGGCTGTTCGCAAGTGTTGGAAGGACGTCGGTCCAGGAACATTAACCAACAATAAACGCAAGAAGAAACATTCGCGGTGATTTTGGATGGACTGTGTATAATCGGCCTAATGTATTTCCTATATATATGCCGTCGTATCCTTCAACCGGAACACCTCGCTTTCGTGGTTCCAACTTTTTTGACTGTCTGGTCCATGTGAAATATCGTGGCACATCAGTATACATTAATGTCTTTGCAAATTGACGGGGAATTCCTGGTCGGTTGCATAGTCCGAAAAACTCAATTAATGTGGTCTTTGGGGCAATTGATGCACGTTGTAGAGCAGTCTCTTCCGTGAAATAAACACGCTGTCCGTTTTCAAGGTGCACGGCCAAACGTATAACAGGGTCTCTTTCGTGTATCGGAAAACCCAAACTACGCCAAACTGCTTCATTGCTGCTGATGTATCGGCCCATTTGATACCGTGTTATTTAATTGGTTTCGTTAACATCGTGAACAGCAAATACAATCATATCAATGCCCCTATGGACATATTTGCATATATATTTTATGGACTTCACCGAACTGCAGAGGTCAATGTTTTTGTGTGCTCTGTAGATTTTACACAGCACTGGTGAATACGGATCCACCCAGTGATTGTCAATGTCAACTGTTGTACCGTTTGACATGCGTAATTGATGTGGTTGACCACCATGGTCAGTGTCTCTGCGACGACACAATGGATAACCGTCGATATTAGTGACAGTATCATTTATACAATTTTTTGGAAAACGTTTCGTACATTTTCCATCGTCCATGCACGGCGCCGTCATGTTTACAACACCACATGGACCATGGATCATGTTAGCAGTAACAATTTCATCCAATTCTTGATCAATATTCCGATCCGGAATTTCTGCTGAGATAATTTTATCAATTTCTACAGACTGTATTTTATCGACCAACCAAATAAAAATATGCGCATGTGGCAAACCTCGTTTTTGCCATTCAACAGAATATAGCCTTCAACGTGTTTTCCCAAATACAGAGGAATGTATAATCAAGTTCATCAATGATTTTAACTTTTGTCTGAAGACACGTGCACTGATATCGTGCCGATCTATTGCAGTTTGACCTGGCAATAACGAAATTTTAAATTCATCCCATTTTGGATTACACGTAAATGTAATGAACAAAGCTAGTCGTCCGTACGTGCGCACAAAAGTTGCCATAACACACAATATATTCTTGAATATGACGTGGGCTACCAATATATGATGATAGAAGAATATATGAAGTACCGATGTCGCTGATATTAGTTACTCCATCTACATTACCAACAATAGCATCACGCAAATGAATGTATTCCTAAGCTCGAAGTTTCGCTTGATTATACCTGATGTATCGTAATCGCTTGCTTTCAATTTTCGCATACATATCAACGATACAGTGATGAAACAGCTGCTGGCATCGGAGAATATTATTGTCTTCATTGGCACGAATCATCAACCGATATGCATAGAAGTTCATAGCGCTCACTTTCTTGCTGGCTTCTGCAGCTGCAATGAAAAATTTAATTAAGGCAAAAAGAAATTAATCGTGCATAAAAATAAAGTATTAGGTAATGACATGTGTAGATTGTACCTGTCGCTGGATTTCTTTGTTTGATATTTAAATGATAAACATGTTCTCATTCCCAAAATATCAATGGAAATTGCAAAGCGTCGTAAGAGCGATGACTGTCTTCAATCGTATGCATTGTGTTATCTCTGTGTTGGATTTGTATAATTATCTCGACGTTCAAATGCGTCGCCAACCATAACAACTGCAACTTAATTAATGGTCGGTGCATTACGTCGGCCCGCGTACTGCCCAGATGGTACTTCGTCTGCTTTGATGACGATCGTATAGTTGTCTTGCAGTCTGTTTGAAACGGTATTGAACAACTCGACCAACTGGTTTTGATTCTGTAAAAACGGTTCTCGCTCCTCCATCTCCTCGATATGGTTGTACTGATATTTAAGAATGTAAATTTTCCAGGCCCCCACTTGGATGCATACACAAACATTCATTCAAGTTGATCCTGCTGTTAATTGTAGTATACATAAATTACCTAGATACCGACTGCAGAGCCATCTGCCGGGCTGATTTGTGAATCTAAACCATCCAGCGCGCAACCCAAACTCATACAAAAAAAATTCATTCAAATCGGTCCAGCCGTTTAGGAGTAGTTCAGTGACATACACACGTACAGTAGAATTGATTTCCATCATCCGCATTAGGATGGGCACCCGGCACATTTACACCGATTAAAGATTCTAGACTCTGGACATTGTTATGAGGATGAGTCTGACGTTGTATATCTGAATCACGTGTAGGCTACGGTGCGCTGGTGATCTGTTGCGTTTCAAGAATATTGACTTGCTTTACTAGCCTATATCTCAGGTGGGAAATGGTATTCAAGCCCATATATATATATATATATATATATATATATATATATATATATATATATATATATATATATATATATATGTGTGTGTCAATCTCCCTCATCGCAATTGTTTGAAGAGCAGTGTACACGTCAGGAGCAAAAATCGATTTTCTACCCTCGAGGTGTAGGCTACAGTGCACCAATGACCTGTTGTGTTTCAAGAATATGCGGTTGCTTTACTAGCTTTTATCTCAGGTAGGAGATGGTATTCAAGTCCACAGTGTACTTTGACTGACAGCCTGCATGTTGTGCTGAAGCAGTATTGGCCTACTTTATCGATCTGCCTTACATGGCGGCCTGTATGTGAAAGGCAAAAACTGGTCTTCAACCCCATAACGTGGAGGCTGCCTGCACAACACACATGTTGAGATGGATGATATCAACCTGCTTTATCATCTTGTTTTGAACAGACTACACATGTCGATGAGCATGGTTTGGGGAAAGGTGTGAGATTGATAAGCGAATGGACAGAGTGAGAGAGGGATGAGCAGGTGGACAGTAAGAGGGAGGAAAATGAAATAGGCAGAGAGGGAAAGAGGAAGTGGGCAGAAAGTGAGGAGGAGGGGATGGGCAGATAGGAGGGGAAGGAGATGGGCAGAGTAAAAGAGGTGAAGTGGAAATGGGCAGGAGGTGAGTTGCTTGGGTAATATCGTCACGCCGTGCAAGGGCTATGTATGTGGTTGAGCAGGGCTTAGCAGACAGAGGGAGGCAGCAAATGTCTACTGAGGTGGGATAGGAAGGTGAGTGGAGAAAGGGGCCGAACAGATAAAGAGGACAAGGAATTGTCGCATAAACAGAGAGGGAGGAGGACATAGGGAGAGAGAGAGAAACAGATTAACAGAGAGGCTTCAAATGGCTCTGACAAGGGAACCTCCCCATCGCACCCCCTTCACATTTAGTTATAAGTTGGCACAGTGAATAGGCCTTGAAAAACTGAACACAGATCAATCGAGAAAACAGGAAGAAGTTGTGTGGAACTGTGAAAAAATAAGCAAAATGTACAAACTAAGTAGTCCATGCGCAAGATAGGTAACAACTAGGTAACAGTAAACCTACGATTGCCGTAGTCCCGTGGTTAGCGTGAGCAGCTGTGGAACGAGAGGTTCTTGGTTCAAGCCTTCCCTCGGCTGAAAATTTCAACATTTTATTTTCAGTTTCTGTGACATACGCTTATGTTTTCATCACTTTTTAGGAGTGATTATTACGTCCACAAGAAAACCTAAATGGGGCAAGGTAGAAGAACCTTTTTACCCATTCGCCAAGTGTACAAGTTAGGTGAGTCGACAACATATTCCTGTCATGTGACGCACATGCCGTCACCAGTGTCGTATAGAATATATCAGACGTGATTTCCTGTGGAGGAATCGGTTGACCTATGACCTTGCGATCAAATGTTTTCGGTTCCCATTGGAGAGGCACGTCCTTTCGTCTACTAATCACACGGTTTTGCGGTGCGGTCGCAAAACACAAACACTAAACTTATTACAGTGAACAGAGACGTCAATGAACGAACGGACAGATCATAACTTTGCGAAAATAAAGAAAGTAAACTTTTTACCCGAGGGAAGACTTGAACCAAGGACATCTCATTCCGCAGCTGCTCACGCTACTCACGAGACCACGGCGCTCCTTAGCTCAGACTATCCTTGATGTTGCCTATCTTGCACATGGACTACTCAGTTTGTATGTTTTGCTTATTTTTTCATACTTCCACACAACTTCTTCCTGTTTGCTCGATTGATCTGTGTTTTCAAGACCTATCGAATGTGCCAACTTATAACTAAATCTGAGGGGGCTGCGATGGGGAGGTTCCCTTGTGAGCACTATGGGACTTAACACCTGAGGTCATCAGTCCCCTACAACTACTTAAACCTAACTAACCTAAGGACATCACCCACATCCATGCCCGAAGTAGGATTCGAACCTGCGAGACTGAAGCGCCTAGAACCGCATGGCCACCCAGGCCGGCTAACAGAGAGGGCTGGAAGGAGGAGATACAGAGAGAGGCGTGAGCAGGCATGTTGTGCAGTTACTATCACCAGGCCTTGCAAGTGCTTACATCTATTAATGAGCACTAGGTATGTTTGATCAGAGAGGAGGGGCAGGAGGTGGTTAGAGAAAGTTGGAAAAGTCTAATTAATGTTATGTATTAGTAACAAATTATTGTAAACTCCAACAGTATTTCGCCACTAAACCAGAAGAGAGTCTTCTGCTTTAGACAGTATTATTAATCTACGCAAGACCTGACGGCCAACTACGGTGCAAGGGTAGCGTATTTGACTTGTAATCAAAAAGTCCTGGGTCCCAGGTTTCATCTTCGCCACTACTTAAAGTTTGAATGAAAGTCATTCGAAACGACGATCGAAAGACTACCGGCATAAAAAATCACCCTCGTTCTGCCAAAGGCCACATCAAATGGGGCAGAGGGGCCTCTCGGATGTGCAGGGTACTCTCACGCCCTTGGCGTGGGAAATGGCTCATAAAAGACGGAAGAATCAGCGATGAACAACGATATGCGAATGCAGAAGGCAGTGGAAACACATAATGTGTATCCACGGAACATCTGGCCTGTAATTGCAAAAAGTCGTGATCATCTCTCCAGTATCGAAAGATTCCAGTGTAGTCCCAGATTTGGATCTCTGGCACTGGTTTGACTAGGGGGAAATAAACATGAGAAAAAGACTGAACACCAAACGAAAAGATACGTCGAGGTGTGGAACGTCAATAGTTTGAATGTCATGGGGAGGCTACCAAATCTGAAAAGGGAAAGCTAAAGCTCAATCTAGATATAGTGCGGATCAGTAAGTGAAATGGAAACACGACAGCGAACTGCCTACGTGAAAAATGTGAATCAGTCGAAAATGAAATGACTGTGAGGAGGACGGTGTCGTCTTACAGGAAATCAAAACAACCTTTGGTGCAATTAGAAGCAAAGGCAGTAGAATTACGAATGAAAAGGGAATTCCATTGTTAAATTCATAGGAGAGAGCAGATAGGTGGAAAGAGTACACTGAGGACGTCTATCATAAGTAGGAGTTGTCTGATGACGTGATACAACGGGAAACAGGAGTCGACATGGAACAGACAAGGGATCAAGCATTAGAGTCTGAATTTAAAACAGCTCCGGACAACTTAAGATTAATGAAGGCCGAGTGTATAATCAACATTCCATCACTACTACTAAAATCATTCAGGGAACTGGCAACAAAACGACTACTCACGTTGGTGTGCGGAGAGTATAAGACTGGCCATGAACCATCAGACTTTCGGGTAAATATCATCCACACAGTTCTGAAGGCAGCAAGAGCCGACAAATGAGAGAATTATCGCACAGTCAGCTGAACAGTTCATGCATCGGAATTGCAGACAAGAATAATACTCCGAAGAGTGGAAAAGGAAACTGAGGACCGGTTAGATGACTATCAGTTCGGCTTTAGGAAAGGTAAGACACGAGACGGGCAGTTCTGATGTTGCGGTAGGTAATGGAAGCGCGACTGAGGAAAAATAAAGACACGTTCGTAAGATATTTCGACCTGAAAAAAACGTTCGGCAATGTAAAATGGTGTCAGATTATCGAAATTGTGGCAAAAATAGGGGTTAGCTATGATGATACACAATATATACAGGTATGTACAGGAATCAAGAGCGCGCAATATGGCTTGGAAGCTTAAAACGAAATTCTCCGATTAAGATGTTGCAAAACAGGGATGTACTATTTGGCGACTACTGTTCAGTGACGGAAATTTAAGAAAGATAAAAAAGTAGGATTAATATCCATAGTGAATGGATTTCAGTGATAAGATTCGCTGATGATTTTGCCATCCTAAGTGAAAATGAAAAATAGTTATCGGAGCTGTTGAAGGAAATAAACAATCTAATGAGTGCAGAATATGGATTGAGAGTAAATCGAAGAAAGGTGAAAGTAAAGACAAATATGAGAAATGATAACAATGAGAAACTTAGCAGCATAATTTGGGATCAGGTAGTAGACGAAGGTAAGGAGTTCTGGCGCCTAAGAACCAAAATTACCCATGACGGTGGGAGCAATGATTACAAAATGGCTCTGAGCACTATGGGACTTAACATCTGAGGTCATCAGTCCCCTACAACTTGGAACTACATAAACGTAACTAACCTAAAGACGACACATACATCCATTCCCGAGGCAGGATTCGTACCTGCGACCGTAGCTGTCACGCGGTTCCAGACTGAAGCGCCTAGAACCGCTACGGCCGGCGCAATGATTACATAAAAAGAAGGCAAGCACGGGGAAAATGAGAAGCACAGGCAAAAAGGGGATCTCTGGCCAAAAGGAGACTACTAGCATGATACATACGCTTTAATTTGAGGAACAAATTTTTGAGAAAGTACGTTTGGAGCATATAATTGTGATAGTGAAACTGGACTGTCAGAAAACTGGAACAAAAGAGGATCGAAGCATTTGAGATGTGGTGCTATAGAAGAATGTTGACTAGGTGGACTACGACAAAATCGGCGTCGAAAGAAATATATTGGAAACATTGATACGAAGGGGAGAGAATGTGATAGGACATTTGTTAAAACATCAGGGAATAAGTTCGATGGTAATAGAGAGATGTGTAGAGGTTGAAAACTGTAGAGGAAGATAGAGATTAGATTACATAGAGCAAATAATTGAGGACATAGGTTGCAATTGCTTGTATGAGATGAAAAGGATGGCTCAGGGGAGGAGTTCTTGGCTGGTCGCATCAAACCAGTCAGCAGACAGTTAAGTCGAAAAAGATGAAAGGAAAACCTAGGTATGTGCTCTGAATAAATTGCTCTTGAGCAGTGGTTACAAATTTTCCATTCTTTGTATCTGGAAGGACAATATGACAGTACTTTTCTTCCTGGAGTCTGTTGTTGTCTTTACTACATTCTCCATTCTATGCGTATTTATCAGCTTCTTCAATCAAGTCGTGCAGTGTGTTAGTGTCTAAATCAAACTCAGTACTATCAATATTATGCTAATTTCAGTAGCAGAAACGAGATTAGCACTGAGGGGTGCCACTGTGGTATAAATATCGTGTGACTACTTGATATATCACCTAAAATGTCACTCGAAGATGTGTTCTAAAATTGCGAACGAAAAGGTCTCAGAGGGCAAACGGTACCGATAGACCGTCGTGTCATCCTCAGCCAATAAGGATCAATATTATTATTTTTTTTTTTAATTTTTGCCAAGGAATTATGGGCCCAAACTGCTGACGTCATCGGTCCCTAAGCCTACACACTACCTAATGTAACTTAAACTAACTTACGCTATGGACAACACACACACCCATGCCCGAGGGAGGACTCGAACCTGCAACGGGAGCACTCGTACAGACCGCGACAAGACGCTTGAGACCACGCGGCTACCCCGCGAGGCTATAAGGATCACTGGATGCGTATGTGGAGGGGGCATTTGGTCAGCATATAGCTTTCTTGGCCGTGATCAGCTTTCGTGACCGGAGCCGCGACTTCTCAGCCAACTACCTGCTCAAGTGGTCTCAGAAGGACTGAGTGCACCCCACCTGCAAAGTCCGACAGACTTTACTTCGGTGATGCGGCAGTAACCAGTGATAACACTCCTGCAAGTTAATTATCAAGATATATTCTAAGCGATAAACAAGTATGCCGACAATTACACATGAGGTTGTTTGATGAAATTAAATAAAGTAAAAAAAAATGAAATGATTTTGTTTCAAATGTTACCCCTTTTTAAATTTGTTTTTTAGTTAATTTGCCTTTCTTTCTTTCTGTTCGTACGAACTTTGTTGTAGAATCCCTTATTTACGTGTGGTAATAAAAATTCATTTAGACAGAATTAAGTACATTTAAAATTACGTGAACTTAGTCAACCCTCTCATGCTGATAAATTCATATTAACTGATTAAGAATATTTAGTTGAGAATTAAATCCTTTACATAATTCGGCCTTGGCACACATTTTCTAAATGCAGTGGGTTTTTTAAAATATTTACTGAATTCTTTCCCGGCGTTAGCTATGGAACACAAGACTGTCTCTATTAGCAGAAAATGGTTAAATATTGCCAAGCCGACGTTTAATTATCATTGATAAAAAACACTTCACTATACATTTAAGTTATTTGAAAGAACCAACAAATTGTTAAATTTCAACGTTAACTATCCGGCTATGAATGCACAAATGTGAAACTACTAATAAATTCCGCCAGTCTCAGGATCGCTGTAAAAGAAAAACATTTAATTAATTCACTGCTAATTTTTATCTGCTCCCGATTTACGGGTTTGGTTAATTTTTCTTAGTGGAACAATTGTTTAAATGTGCCGCCGCTGCAAATCATTCGGTCGCGGCACAGCCCAGCAACACCAGTGATATTTGCTAAAAATGCTGAAAATTCTTTAAAGAAATATTATAGATGACATGGGTAAGCTAATTTACATTAATAATACACACTTTTGATAAATTATAATGTATTTAGACCACAACAATAATTCAACTTACATTAGTTTGTAATTTCTCCTCTAATGGCGGCTAAATCTAGATACAGACAAAAGATGTCTACCCATTCATAAAATGCTACGTCACAGGTTCCTCTCACTTTCAGCTCTCCAGAAAGACGACAAAGAATACACACTACGTGGTGCTTTTTATACTACTGCTGACCATTAACATCTCTTAGTAATCTTACAACATTATTTTCCTCTGTGGCTGAATTTTACATTTTTGTTATCGCCGATATTGACACATTTCGCAATTACATTATGGATATAGAAATATTACAATCATAAATACATCGAGAATATTACTACAGAAAATATTACAATAATAACGAATGTCCTTTACACAAAATTAAATAATATTTTTTGTTAAATAATTACAGTATATACAAATTGCTTCATAGCGGCGTATATAGTACAATCAAATTTTAGTTTATTAATAGTGTGAGTGTTGCCAGGGAACGTTACAGTAGCACATTACTAAACTATTATTTACGACAAGAGCACTAGTTTCAGCAGACCGTTGCAGTCAGGCAATCAATAACTCAACCACTATTAACAAAAATGTTTGCCACGATGGTACTCAAGGGCATGTTTCGCTCATGCATCCTTATTAAGGGAATCATAAAGGAATACCAACTCCAATAGTAAACTTTACGAGGGTTTGGCAATCTAGGGTTAGAGACGGTTTCACGAACCAACGGGTATTACTGTTTTTATGTCTATAATAAATCCAACAATATAAAAAATTTGAAAAAGGTTTGAGTTTAATACAACGCAGTATTGGGTAGACGTAAAACCTTTAATTTAGCTCAGTTGCTGCACTTAATGAGTGTCTAGACTATATTTTTATAAAGCAATTCCTCACCAACTAAAAGCCGGCCAGTGTGACCGAGCGGTTCTAGGGACGTCAGTCTGGAACCATGCGACCGCTACGGTCGCAGGTTCGAAACCTGCATCGGGCATGGATGTGTGTGATGTCCTTAGGTTAGTTAGTTCTAAGTTCAAGGGGACTCATGACCTCAGATGTTAAGTCCCATAGTGCTCAGAGGCATTTGAACCAACTAAGAAGTCAATAAATTACTTATTTTCTACCAAATCAATTTTCTGCACCTGATTTGCATTTCGTAATCCGTAATAAGCTGATTTTGCTTCTTTGTAACTGATTCTCCTTTGTGAACTCGTGATCCATTGACGGTCCACGTAAAAGAAAAGAAAATTCTGAAGTCTGTTGAAAGTAAAGTAGTTAGTAAATGATTAGCTGAAACGAGGTGAAAGAAAGGAAAATGCAGAAGAGGAAATCAAACTTAATCAGTCCTCCCCTGTAGGCGTTCAAGCAAGCCCCCTTTTGTTATCGGCACTATTGTAGTCTTGAACGGATTCTAGCTATGGCACGTAGGACATCAAGCTCATAGTAGGACTACCTAATGTGGTTTCTCATCTCGTCACTGTTTTCACATTGTTCTGCGTACACCATGTCCTTTCTTGTACTCCTGAAATAGAAAGCGATCGCAGAGAGGTCAGGCGACCTAGCTGGCCATTCAACATCCACCAAATGCTGTTTAATTGAGAAAAACCGAGCGAGGTGGCGCAGTGGTTAGCACACTGGACTCACATTCGAGAGGACGACGGTTCAATCCCGCGTCCAGTCATCCTGATTTAGGTTTTCCGTGATTTCCCTAAATCGCGCCAGGCAAATGCCGGGATGGTTCCTTTGAAAGGGCACGGCCGACTTCCTTCCCCGTCCTTCCCTAAAACCGATGAGACCGATGACCTCGCAGTTTAGTCTCTTTCCCCAAAACAACCCCCCAATTGAGAAAAATTCCCCTGCTGCTTGGCGTGCAGGTGGAGTACAGTGGCTCGGTGCATCATTCTTTTGCATACACTGTACTTTCCTAGTTCTTAAGTCAATATCGTCGAGCAGAGCAGGCAGTTCGTTTGGAAAGAAGTTGTTGTACGATCTCAAATTCAACCTAACTCTAAAAAATTAGGGACCAACAAAACACTTGTCGATAATGCCATCCCCGCTCTGGACCGTCCATCGGTGTTTATGATCTGCCTGTACAGGCATTAGGAATTCATGGAGGCCCAATAGTATTTCGCAGTACTGTTTGGCATACATGACTCGTCTGTGACGTTTGTTTAAATTATTCAGTACGCTGGCTCATAGCCATTCACAGGAAGTTAGCTGACTTCCGTCCGCATCCACTGAAAGCCTGGAAAGCCTTTGGTGCAGATCCTCACGATTGTTTTTTACTTTATCTGAATGCGATGCATCTTGCTGCGTGAGACAAGTAGCTCCCTAGCGAGCGTCGTTGTAGCACTGTGTGGCTGTGTGTTGTACCACACAAAATGCAGTGTCTCTGTTTCGATTTTACACAGGCTTGCTTCGCTGTTGTTTCACCGGGCACAAATCCCGTTTCTCGAACTAGCTGTACTACAACCCGAAATGAGCCTTCAGAAGGATGCCTGCCTTCTCGTACCGAATATTTTTCAGCGTATGCCGTAGCTGCCTCTCTGGCTTCATCATTATGCATGCCTACACAGGTGAAATTCGTAGTACGGAATCTTGTCAGAAATATCCACTATAGTAACAACAGCTGTGCAGGATTCTTGTACAAGAAAACGTTAGCAGGACTTACCCATTACCAAAATCAATCTCTTACCTCTCAAGGCGGGTACATGTTTTATTCTGCAGTACAGCGTGGTGGGAAGAAGGCTGAGATGTGTTCACTGTCAGCTCCAATGTCTTATAGCACTTTTCAATGTGGTTAACATTTGTTTACACGTTTTAGTTGCCCGACATGCCGCTTTTTGCTTCGTACGCCACAGTGTCGCGTGCTGTTTGCTACTGCCATGCAGTAGCTGCTGACTTGATGATTATTTTTCTTGTTTTACTGTCCTTCTTAATACATAAAGCTAAATCGAATAAAAGAATAGACTAACCTGGGACCCCTCTGTCAAATGGCCTAGTTAAGATTCGCTTTTGTTTCTAATGGGAGACAATTCGACATTTTCCATTGACAATAGGCGTCACAGGAAAAAAGTTGGTGGGCGTTATACGTTCGGGGTTATTCCAGCTACACATTGGGAAAACGTAACTGCAAATATTTCTCGAATCACCTGAGAATATTTGTCTGCTGGGTGTCGACGAACTGGTTTCGACGATCTTGTGTAGTAAGATTGTAATTTGCTGTCTTCATGCTTAGGTGAACGTTTCATTTTGGAAGCTCGAAATCGGTTTATCTCTGATCGCCGTCATTATTTATTTCTATTTTTTATTTACATGTCAGGTCCCGTAGGACCAAATTGTGGAGCAAATCTCTAAGGTCATGGAACGTGTCAATACATGAAATTACAACATAAAAGTAATAACAGATAAAAATAAATGTTTATGAACCTGAGAAAAGTCAGTCCATAAGTCTAAGTAACGAAATCAACAATACAATAAGAATCAGCTTAATATCACAAGGAACTCCTCGACAGAATAGAAGGAGTGACCCATGAGGAAACTCTTAAGTTTCGATTTGAAAGCGCATGGATTACTGCTAAGATTTTTGAATTCGAGTGGTAGCTTATTGAAAATGGATGCAGCAGTATACTGCACACCTTTTTGCACAAGAGTTTGTAAGTAGGCTGTTTAGGTTTTTATGTTGGTAACGCCACGTAGCGCTCTATATGAAAATCACTGACTGTGCTGTGTGCAGTCTGTGGCTGGTTTGCATTGTTAGTGTATATGCTATTGTAGTGTTGGGCAGTTGGCTGTTGACAGCGCGTATCGTTGCGCAGTTGGAGGTGAGCCGCCAGCAGTGGTGGATGTGGGGAGAGAAATGGCGGAGTTTTGAGAGGGGATGATCTGGACGTGTGTCCATCAGAGACAGTAAATTTGTAAGATTGGATGTCATGAATTGCTATATATATTATGAATTTTGAACACTATTAAGGTAAATACATTGTTTGTTCTCTATCAAAATCTTTCTTTTGCCAACTATGCCTGTCAGTAGTTAGTGCCTTCAGTAGTTTGAATCTTTTATTTAGCTGGCAGTATTCGCGCTCGCTGTGTTGCAGTAGTTCGAGTAACGAAGATTTTTATGAGGTAAGTGATTCATGAAAGGTACAGGTTATTGTTAGTCAGGGCCGTTCTTTTGTAGAGATTATTGAATGTCATATTGCGTTGCGCTAAAAATATTGAGTGTCGGTGTAGTGTTGATCAGAATAGGTAAAGAGCGATATGTCTGAGTACGTTCAGTTCTGCTCAGCTGTTTGAAAATCAAATAATGTAAGAGGCTTTTCAGCACAGTAATTCATTAATTTTTCTAATGGGACGTTTCAAGTTATGGAAGTCCAATCCAAAATCGGGTTTGATTTCTGCCGTGTATTAACCGAGTGAAAGCTGCTTATTCTTGGGAATAGGCTAATATTGTTAAAAATAAATGACAGTAAGGAATATATATACACACACACACACACACACACACATATATATATATATATATATATATATATATATATATATATATATATATATATAGAGAGAGAGAGAGAGAGAGAGAGAGAGAGACCAATGTCAAAATACCCAGACTCGTGAACAGGAGTCGACAGGAGGTTCGTGGACTTACACCACTTATTGGCCGAACCGCCCGTTTGTGAGCCAGATATATCCTTTTAGAATTGGAAGAGTGACCCCAAAATATAATACCACACGACATAAGGGAATGAAAATAAGCAAAGTAGACCAATTTTTGTGTCAAACGACCACTCACTTCTGATATCGTTCGAATAGTAGAAATGGCAGTATTATGTCTCTGAACAAAATCCTGAACGTGGGCTTTCCACGACAGCTTCCTATCTATCTGAACACCTAGAAATTTGAACTGTTCAGATTCACTAATCAAAAGCCCGTTCAGTGAAATTCAAACTTCAGGTTTTGTTGCATTGTGTGTTAGAAACCGTAAAAACTGAGTCTTACTGTGATTTAGCGTTAGTTTATTTCCTACAAGCCATGAACTTGTCATGTAATGCACTATTTGAAACCGAGCCGATGTCGCACACAACATCCTTTACTACCAAGCTAGTGTCATCGGCAAACAGAAATACTTTAGAGTTACCTGTAATACTGGGGGACATACGATTGATATAAATAAGGAACAGGAGTGGTCGCAACACTGACCCCTGGGGCACCCACCACTTGACAGTACCCTGCTAGAAACCATTAGCGATACGCTACTGGAACAGAAGGAAAGAAAAAGAAGACAGTAGTGGTCAGTCTTCCGTCGATAAGATGTCACTGATCGCAAGGCACACGGTTAGATCAGGAAAAAAATATCGGGCTTGTTCTTTTCAAATGATCCATGATGTCACTTGCCGAAAGTGAGTTGGGAATCTAAGTGGTAGCATATATCTAGATGGGAAAAATGTCGCTTGCACCACTGTTCTTCTGATTGCGAGACCAGTGCACCATCTCTCTGTGTAGAATAAGATACGGCATAAAGCTACACCCCTCTGGCTTTTTACAGCCATTTTATTCAATCGTGCCTTGTGCTATGCTCTCCATAGCTGAATTGTTACGTCTCAGAGTGGGTACTGTATTTTTCAAGCTCAACTGGTGAAACGAGGTGACGTGTTATCCAGAGCAGGCACGGCTGCCGCAAGGAGCTCGCCACGTCTCCAGTCGTGATGACGCCGGCTGATCGGACGTCCGGAGCGCTGCGTCCCAGCTCGCTCCCAATTACGACTGCTGAGGCTGAATCATTGCGCGTAAAACACGCGCGGATAAAGTGCCGCGATAAAGTCTCTGCAACCCGCCCCCCCTCTCCCTGTCCACTCACAGCCCCGCCATATATCACGTCGCGTTTCACGACGACGTTTACGGCACGCTCCCCAAACGCTGACTGCATCCGTTTGCGCGACCATCTCTCGCTTCTGCCGCTCCTCTGGTACTCAGGGGATTTCCTGCCAGCCGTTGTTGTCCGCGCGAGTACTGTTAAATTCCCGGCTTTCCGAAGTCGTCTCTTTAGCCAGTGAAGGATTTCGTGAAGTCAGTCTGTTCGGCCACAGCGAGTGGCGTAGAGATTCCAGTCAACAACTGACGTAAACTTAATTAAGATTTCTCCCGTAACTTTTAAGGGCACATAATCGATACCTCGAACTGTATCGATTCGTTTCACGGTTAGAGGTGACGCAGTGATGCCTTCTCTCTTAGGAGCTGGAGTGGGCTTTTGGCGCACGCAAAGAAAGGCGCTTAGGCAATTATGCCGAAGATTCGGCTCATTGTGTGAGACTAGAGGTGCGGAACTGATGGCGCGAATAGGAGCGTGGAATACTTACTCTATGCTTATAGTTGTGCAATACGGAACAGTGTACTTTCTTTGCGGCAGCTGAAGGGAATCAGAAAGGGTAATGACTGACTGAAGTGAGAAGGAGAAAAGTATGTGATTGCTTGTAACCTGAGTGGACATTATGTCGACGGCGGATCTTTTCGTGCATTCAGTACATATTAAACCCAATGTCATCCATAAACTGTTCAATTCAAAGATTATTTCCCACCATACTGCGTTCATAGATCCAGTGATACTGAAGAGTCAATTTGGGTCTGTAGTTGTCACAATTTAACCACGCCAAAAACCAACTTGTGGTGACTTGCTGCAACCAGCTTTCACTCCATTTTGGACCGAGAACCAACCCGAATGCGAGAATCTAGCTGTGCAAGTTGTAGGATCAAAGTTCTAACATCCATACAGAAACCTGTAGTAGATATGTGATGTACACTTTGAATACATCTGTGTAATGGTTGTAACACATGTTTCTGTCTGTGGAGTAATGAGAAGATTTGTTGAAATTTAAGGGAAACTATAATGTCCTCATTCTGTAGGTAGTATCAAACATCTCCTCAGTTATCAGAAACTTTAGTTTCTATCACTTGGTGCTAGACGCCTCCTCTTCGGCAGTCAGAGACGTCAGAGAGAAGGGATTAAATACCTGGCAATGGACGGCAATTTACGGCCTGAAATTTCGAGCGTTTATCGTACAGTTTGAGACAAACATTCTGCCTTATGTCCTCCTCTACTTACATAATATTTTTTGAGCAAATCATTAACAACTTCTAAAATGACGCTACTAATGTTACGCTATGGGAACTGACATTTGATGAAAGATTGTCTGACGTCATCTGAGAGTAGGTATAATTTCTCAAATATTGACGAAATGCGAGTGGGATGAGTTGGTTTCTAGGATCATACATGAAAAGTGCACAGGAAAGGATGAACAGGCACAACTGAAATGGAATGGCATACAGTTTCAAAATGGAAGTCCTGCATTTGTAAGTTTAAGAGTATCAGATTAGGAACAACTTTTTACACATGTGTCACAACCATTGGAAACATTGAATATAACTCATCCTACTGTATTCTAACCCATCCATCCGAAGTCAAGAAACAGATTTAGATTACGTCCTATTATCGACATAAAACGTAGTCGCTAGTTACTAACGGCGTTCAATGATTAATAAAGAAGGGGAACATCACCTGACATAGGTAACCAGTTGAATAAAGAGTCCTGTTAGAGGAACATCCACTACTGAGCATTACGAGGTGCATTCAAGTTCTAAGGCCTCCGATTTTTTTTTCTCCGGACAGGAAAGAGATAGAAACATGCGCATTGTTTTAAAATGAGGCCGCGTTCATTGTCAGTGCGGCCCAGAGATGGCAGCACCGTACGGCAGATGGAATTTTACCGTTAGCAGCGAGAATGAGAACTGTTTTAAATGCTTAAAATGGCGACGTTTTCCTTACTTGAACAGCGTGCAATCATTCGTTTTCTGAATTTGCCTGGTGTGAAACCAATTGAAACTCATCGACAGTTGAAGGAGACATGTGGTGATGGAGTTATGGATGTGTCGAAAGTGCGTTCGTGGGTGCGACAGTTTAATGAAGGCAGAACATCGTGTGACGACAAACAGAAACAACCTCGGGCTCGCACAAGCCAGTCTGACGACATGATCGAGAAAGTGGACAGAATTGTTTTGGGGGATCGCCGAACGACTGTTGAACAGATCGCCTCCAGAGTTGGCATTTTTGTGGGTTCTGTGCGCACAATCCTGCATGACGACCTGAAAATGCGAAAAGTGTCATCCAGGTGGGTGCCACGAATGCCGACGGAGAACCACATAGCTGCCCGTGTGGCATGTTGCCAAGCAATGTTGACGTGCAACGACAGCATGAATGGGACTTTCTTTTCGTCGGTTGTGACAATGGATGAGATGTGGATGCCATTTATCAATCCAGAAACAAAGCGCCAGTCAGCTCAATGGAAGCACACAGATTCACCGCCACCAAAAAAATTTCGGGTAACTGCCAGTGCTGAAAAAATTATGGTGTCCGTGTTCTGGGACAGCGAGGGCGTAATCCTTACCCATTGCGTTCCAAAGGGCACTACGGTTAACAGGTGCATCCTACGAAAATGTTTTGAAGAACAAATTCCTTCCTTCCTGCACTGCAACAAAAACGTCCGCGAAGGGCTGCGCGTGTGCAGTTTCACCAAGACAACGCACCCGCACATCGAGCTAACGTTACGCAACAGTATCTTCGTGATAACAACTTTGAAGTGATTCCTCATGCTCCCTACTCACCTGACCTGGCTCCTAGTGACTTTTGGCTATTTCCAACAATGAAAGACACTCTCCGTGGCCGCACATTCACCAGCCGTGCTGCTATTGCCTCAGCGATTTTCCAGTGGTCAAAACAGATTCCTAAAGAAGCATTCGCCGCTGCCATGGAATCATGGCGTCAGTGTTGTGAAAAATGTGTACGTGTGCAGGGCGATTACGTCGAGAAGTAACGCCAGTTTAATCGATTTCCGGTGAGTAGTTAATTAGAAAAAAAATCGAACGCCTTAGAACTTGAATGCACCTCGTATATGAGAGGTTGAAAATACCGCTACTATTGTAAAGTTCTTTTATTATCACACAACCAGTTTCGGGCTCTTGTAAGCCCATCTTCAAGTGTCGTGACATGGTGATGTGACCCCAGTGCGCCGCGGTGGACGTGTATAAGGCGCCATGTGCTAGCTATGAGCGCAGAACAAGAACTCCCAGCCACACAGCCAATCGATGTGTTCTACCTTTATTGCACAGTAATCTTGAAAGTACTGTGACAGTCGCCCCAGCAACAGGGAACTAACATGCATTGATACTATGAAATAATGCATTGACAATGGCTAGGCACTAGAACAAATTTAGATTTACCAAGTGCAACCTGCAAAAAAGGACGGCTGGTTGCTGTGATCTGTCATTTGTAAATCATACCTCAGCCGCTGAGTTCACCCATGTCTCTAATGGGAGGTAACGTGCGTTAAATCAGTATAGAAGTAGCCACAAATACACTTAAATGTACACTTCCTTGTCATGCCCGTTAATTCTGGGTACCACTGGCGGCACATTTGTTCTGGCTTTTTCTGCTAGCGAAAAAACTGACATTTGGCTCCAGATACTTGAACTTACTGGTCACAGTACTGAGTTAATGCAGCTATTACTTCGTCATAGCTGAGTTCGTTGGAAGACGCGGTTGGGAATAGTTTCCTAACTAACCTCAACACTGAGAACTCCGCAATCGGAAGAAAGTATTCTATCTGTAGAGTAGCTTTACGATGAACTAGGCAATGTGGTTGGAATTGAGTCAGATATTCGGGCCGATCCTCTTCTATGTCGTTAAATTGTCGGAAATGTAGTGTGCTGGACGGCGGCACTTGTTGGGCTGGTTGACTGGTCTGTTGTGCCGCCGACGCATTTTGCGCAGCCAAAAGTTGTAACTCAGTAATTGGTTGGTTCTGGAAAGCTTGTTTTAGATCCACCACTTTAGCCGTCTGATGCTGTGGCGTGGAGGCAGGGGTTGGAGGAGGAGGTGTAGCTATGGTTTACAAAAATATGTTATAGGAAAAAACAAGCAAAGCCTCTGAAAAGAGAAATTTGATAAGTTCTGCGCTCTCCCCCTGGAATACTCGCAAGAACACAACAAATAATTAACAAATAGAAACCCCTGCTAGCTAGAACACAAGAGGAGCAAGTAAAATCTTCAGTCAAGCTGATTAACTACAATCAGCTCTGAATTGTCTTCGTCGCCACTGTTGTATTCTCGTCGCCGCTGTAGGCCTTGTCGACACTGTAGTGCCCTGCACGATTGGAATCAAGGAAGAGAATGTTGTTTAGTAGCCTGTATCCTCTTTCTAGAACACAACAGCACACATGTATTAACAGGGTTATTTATTTACAAGAACAGGAAACTACTTAACTTTAAGCTTCCATGTGTTGTGGTATGAGCTCTTCGCTAACAGTCAACATTAGCCTCACTGCTGCTGAAGTACAAGTCCCTCGATGCGATGAATGACAGACGACAAACTAGGTTGCGAGTCAGGGCACCAGTGACTGAGTTAGTGACTGAGCGACTGCGCTACTGACCGAGACCGAGGCTGGCTGAGCTAGTTTGGCTCTGAGCACTATGAGACTTAACTTCTAAGGTCATCAGTCCCCTAGAACTTCGAACTACTTAAACCTAACTAACCTAAGGACATCACACACATCCATGCCCGAGGCAGGATTCGATCCTGCGACCGTAGCGGTCGCGCATTTCCAGACCGTAGCGCCTTTAACCGCTTGGCCACCCCGGCCGGCGCTGAGCTAGTGACTGAGACAGTGAGCTAGTAACCGAGAATGAGAATCAGCCCTCCAGTCCACAGTGGCGATCGAAATTCTTGACGTCGAGAGTGGGTTGGCTGTGCATTGCTTGTGAGTCTGTCTTTGGCATCTCTCCTGATAGGCGCATTTGATCCAGCGCCCACTATCGATCACCTCGTAATATCTTTGCTGACCGGTGTGATGGTGACAGCTTACAGCGGCATACACAGGACTTCTATTTTTTTTTTTTTTTTTTTTTTTTTGAGCATCTACAAATGACGAGGATGGTGGCCTGCTAAATACTCCTCTAACTACTGAAACCCACTTCACTGGCCTACCAGACGATCACTTCCTTCATAAATTGGATAATGATGAGTGGATGTCACCAGGTTTCATAGGATGCAACATCGTCTTCTACTGTTACCACTACTACACACATCAATAAAAGTTTTGCAACACCTTGGTTCCTTGAGTTCCGGAACATGTACAGAAAATTGGAATAGAGATCAGCATAAATATCATTTCTATCCTTTTTACTGCTCATGAAAATCACACATTGCATGTTGTACCACCATACAGCGAGACCTTCGGAGGTGGTGGCCCAGACTGCTGTGTATACCAGTACCTTTAATACCCAGTAGCATGTCCTCTTGCATTGATGCGTACCTATATTCGTTGTGGCAACTATCCACAAGTACATCAAGGTACTGTAGGTCAGGTTGTTCCACTCCTCAACGGTGATTCGGCGTGGATACTTCAGAGTGGGTGGTGGAACACATCGTCCATAAACAACCCTTTACAATTTATCCCAGGCATGTTCTATAGGGTTAATGTCTGGAGAACATGAGTAATATTGGTAATTTTCGCCTCAAAAACATTAGTATATGCTCAACAGTAAACGCCTGATGGCCTGAAGTTATCAAACTACTGTAATGTAAAAGAAATGATGCATCGCATGGGAGCGACAGAATCTATTATTCTTTATCTTTGCCGCTCTTGCGTGACAGCTGTAAATCTCAATGTACACATATCGATTAATGATATAATAAGAATTCTGTTTGTTCAAGACAAATGAGGCCTTGGGCGCTTCACGTTTTATTGTTTCTATTCCATGAAAGGCGGACACAGACTTGCTGCGTTCCGCAAACTGTATTTTATAATTTGTGCAAAATAGTCGGCAAATGTGCCAATTGTTTCCTCAATCAGAAAACATATAGTTTTATGTAAGCGTAGGCTTCCGCGGCCGTTGTCTTCTTCAATAAAATTCTTCAGGGTATCAGACCGCATCGTCATAATTTAAAATGCGCCAACGTTTCGGCCAGCGTTGCAGCTAGCCTTCATCAGGGCCTTACGTTAACTGCTAAATGAACACACTTGATTCCTTAAATAGCTGCACGAGAAAACCGTGTCGTTACTTGGTTGGCTGTAAAGGGAGGAGGAGGAGGGGTGAAAGGTATGCTTTATTGGTGTTTCCTTTATTATCTGTCATTGGCTGAAATAGCTGTTTTCTATTGGTCTTTATATTAATCCACCCCATTGGAGGAGACGGACGAATAGCGAACAGGTGATGGCTGTGACGTCACACTGTTTCCATGCTGTCCAGAAGCCGGCTGCGGCGTCCCATTGCTCTGTGCGCTCGCGACCACTGCGGCTCTCCGCGTGTCTGCATGGGCCGCCACGGCTCTGCCGCCGCTCCGTAGTCCTGCTATTGCAGGCAGCCAAGACCTCGGAAGCTTGTACCCGTCCTCTCTATTCATGTTGGCGGGTCTTTTGGCTATTTCTATCGCCTCTCTAATCTTTCTTTTGAAAGTGAGAGGCTGTTTCGCCAGGACGCGGGCTTCTTGAAAAAATATTGGTTTCCCGCACTTGTCTCGGTGTTCCGCCACTGCTGACTTAGTGTGTTGTTTCAGGCGGATATATCTTTCATGTTCCGAGAGCCTTGTGCTAATCGGACGTCCCGTCTCACCTATGTAGACTAATCCACACGCACAACCAATTTCATACACGCCAGCTGTGTGTAGTTTGTCAACTGCGTCCTTGGTAGAACCGAGCATGTCTGATATTTTGTTTCTGCTTCGGAAAATTGGTTTGATGTCGGCTTTTCGTAGAATTTTGCCAATACGTTCGGTGACCCCTTGTACATATGGTAACACAGCAATGCTCTGTGCCTCCTTCTCCTCTTCCCTATTAATCTTCTCCCTTGTCGACATGGTGCTGTCTATCATCTGCTTCCCATAGCCATTAGTTCCGAAGATGGACCTGAGGCGTTCAAGTTCTGTCTTCAGATGTTCTTCGTCGCTTATCCTGTACGCTCTCTTCGTTAGCGTGTGCAGGGCGGACTTCTTCTGCGTGGGGTGATGGTGGGAGGAGGCGTGAAGGTACCTGTCCGTATTGGTTGGTTTCCTGTACACTTTGTGGCCAAGTTTACCATCAGGTTTTCGATAAACTTCCACGTCGAGAAAAGGCAGCACCCCATTCTTCTCTGTTTCCATTGTAAACTGAATTTTCCTATGCTGTTGGTTAAGGTGCTTGTGGAAGTTCTGTAACTCCTCTTCTCTGTGGGGCCAGATGACGAAAGTATCATCGACATAGCGAAGCCAACAATTTGGGCGTAATGGTGCGGACTGGAGGGCTGTTTCCTCAAATGCCTCCATGAAAATTTCTGCTGCGATAGGCGATAGGGGTGAGCCCATAGCTACACCGTCAGTTTGTTCATAAAATTGACCTCTCCACTTGAAATAGGTGGTCGTCAGACAGTGGCGCACAAGCTCACATATATCAGGTGCCACGCGTTCTTCTAGGATGTTCACAGTATCTGACACTGGGACATTCGTGAATAGGGATTTGACGTCGAAACTAACCATCAGATCTTGGTCCGTAACACGCATTTCCTTTAGGAGAGACACGAAGTGAGTGGAATCCTTAACGTAGGACTCGGTTTGGTGCACTAGGTGTCGGAGCCTAGGTGCCAGTTCTTTCGCTAGGTAGTAGGTCGGCGAATTTATACTGTTTACTATGGGCCTTAAGGGGAAGTCGGTTTTGTGTACCTTCGGTACACCATATATCCTTGGTGCCTGTGTCACTTGCGGGATGAATCTTCTGGCCTTGTCGAAGTTGATTCTAGAGTGCTTGAGCAGTGCCTGCGTCGTTTTGATTACCTTGGCCGTCGGATCTCCCTGAAGTTTCTTGTAGATAGGTTCTGCGAGAATATCTTCCATTCGTTTGTTGTAATCAGTTGTGTCCAGGACTACAGTGGCGTTGCCCTTATCTGCCTGCACCACTACTAAGTGGGGGTTGTCCCTGAGTTCCTTGATGGCACGGTATTCCTCAGCGTTGATGTTTTGCTTCGGTGGCTTTGCTTTATTCAGAACTCTGACCGTTTCCTGCCGGATCTTCTCCGCCTCGGCCTGTGGCAGATGACGTACCGAAGCCTCTACGGATTCTATGATATCTTCTTTTGGAACTCGCTTAGGTGCGACTGCGAAATTCATCCCCTTGGCCAGAATTGCTGTGGTTGCTTCGCTCAAGGTGTGGCTGGAGAGGTTGACCACTGTCCGTCGCCTGTCCAGCGTCAATATTTCGTCCGTGGCTTTCTGTTGTAGTTTGTCGTACTTTCTCATCTGTCGGTTAGTAATACTATTGCTGGTCCTTGATGCTTGCTGAAAGGTTAACCTGTCGACTTTATCCCAGTCTTCCATCTGAAGTTTTCCGGCCAGAAATAGGTGCAGATCACACAAATTCCTGTTGTGAGCATCGAGACTTATGCGGATGTGGCGGATCCTTTCCCGTAGCAATGCTTTACTGGCTTTAACACAGATATTCCTCGCCTTGTTCGTTTTTATGTGAGACGTCAACCGCAAGGAATACGGCACAACACTCGTGTCTCTGCATCTCTTCAAAAAAGCAAGGTCATTCAGCAGTTTACATCTTTTTAAACGCAGTGCTTCTAACTTCTTGATGTTTCCGTGGATTTCCTGCCCATACAGGTTGGTTAAATGTAAGCGTAGGCTTCCGCGGCCGTTGTCTTCTTCAATGGAGGCATTTGAGGAAACAGCCCTCCAGTCCGCACCATTACGCCCAAATTGTTGGCTTCGCTATGTCGATGATACTTTCGTCATCTGGCCCCACGGAGAAGAGGAGTTACAGAACTTCCACAAGCACCTTAACCAACAGCATAGGAAAATTCAGTTTACAATGGAAACAGAGAAGAATGGGGTGCTGCCTTTTCTCGACGTGGAAGTTTATCGAAAACCTGATGGTAAACTTGGCCACAAAGTGTACAGGAAACCAACCAATACGGACAGGTACCTTCACGCCTCCTCCCACCATCACCCCACGCAGAAGAAGTCCGCCCTGCACACGCTAACGAAGAGAGCGTACAGGATAAGCGACGAAGAACATCTGAAGACAGAACTTGAACGCCTCAGGTCCATCTTCGGAACTAATGGCTATGGGAAGCAGATGATAGACAGCACCATGTCGACAAGGGAGAAGATTAATAGGGAAGAGGAGAAGGAGGCACAGAGCATTGCTGTGTTACCATATGTACAAGGGGTCACCGAACGTATTGGCAAAATTCTACGAAAAGCCGACATCAAACCAATTTTCCGAAGCAGAAACAAAATATCAGACATGCTCGGTTCTACCAAGGACGCAGTTGACAAACTACACACAGCTGGCGTGTATGAAATTGGTTGTGCGTGTGGATTAGTCTACATAGGTGAGACGGGACGTCCGATTAGCACAAGGCTCTCGGAACATGAAAGATATATCCGCCTGAAACAACACACTAAGTCAGCAGTGGCGGAACACCGAGACAAGTGCGGGAAACCAATATTTTTTCAAGAAGCCCGCGTCCTGGCGAAACAGCCTCTCACTTTCAAAAGAAAGATTAGAGAGGCGATAGAAATAGCCAAAAGACCCGCCAACATGAATAGAGAGGACGGGTACAAGCTTCCGAGGTCTTGGCTGCCTGCAATAGCAGGACTACGGAGCGGCGGCAGAGCCGTGGCGGCCCATGCAGACACGCGGAGAGCCGCAGTGGTCGCGAGCGCACAGAGCAATGGGACGCCGCAGCCGGCTTCTGGACAGCATGGAAACAGTGTGACGTCACAGCCATCACCTGTTCGCTATTCGTCCGTCTCCTCCAATGGGGTGGATTAATATAAAGACCAATAGAAAACAGCTATTTCAGCCAATGACAGATAATAAAGGAAACACCAATAAAGCATACCTTTCACCCCTCCTCCTCCTCCCTTTACAGCCAACCAAGTAACGACACGGTTTTCTCGTGCAGCTATTTAAGGAATCAAGTGTGTTCATTTAGCAGTTAACGTAAGGCCCTGATGAAGGCTAGCTGCAACGCTGGCCGAAACGTTGGCGCATTTTAAATTATGACGATGCGGTCTGATACCCTGAAGAATTTTATTGAAGAATATAGTATTATGTAATTAATTACGAGCAGGCACCATCAAGGGGACATTAATCCCAAGTATTGCCTGTGACGTGCAAAGCTTTTCATAATATGCAGCAGCTATTGTAACTGAAATATAAAAAGATACGGTACGTAGAATTAAAAAAGGTGTGTTATATATGAAGCACGCTTATTTAGGCAAATTATCCTTAAGTATATCAATCTCCTCATTACTTGAATGTTAATCATCTCGTATCAGTTTATCACTAGAAATTACGATCACGCTGGTGGACCGAACGCAGCATTGAGGCAGAAGGAACATTATCGTTTTACTATCATTTCTGAAATAATCCTTTTCAATTGTGTAGTGCAGATTTCTTTTGATGGTCTCTTAGTGTCGATCCGAGAATGACTGCATCGCGGTCATGAAAACGCGAAGAAAAAAATTAATCTGCTGCTCCATGCCCAAAGAATGTCAGGTATTTAGTGACTTGTTACTTTAAGATAGTTCAATCCTATATATGTATATAGGATATAATGATGTTTTGTGTGTAGCTTTTGTATATATATATATATATATATATATATACATATATATATATATATATATATATATATATATATATATATATATATATATATAAGTCAGAATCAAGATAACGCGCAACAATCATGCATCAATAATCTCCGTAAGAATAACACAGACCGGAAGTGAATTTTTCTGCAACACGGATCAAGTAAATATACGGAACGCTGAAAATTTCTACGTCAGAATCAAGATAACGTGCAACAATCGTGCAACAATAATCTCCATAAGAATAACACAGACCAGAAGTGAATTTTTCTGCAACACAGATCAAGTAAATATACGGAACGCTGAAAATTTCTAAGTCAGAATCAAGATAACGTGCAACAATCGTGCAACAATGCGCTTGACCTTGAATTCGGACTTAGTTTCTGGCCGCTGCAATACAACACGGGTCCCAGTATTACTAGACCCGTGTTGCAGAAAAATTAATTTCCGGTCGCTTATCGCGCTGATAAGGAGCGCTGCAGGGGTCCAGCGGCACTTCCGGTCTTGGCGTCAGTCGCTCTGCGACCGCCGAGCAGCGCGTATGTATAGGGCGTTTCGTTATGAGGAGCGTGTAGCTCTGTGTTTTAGAGTTGTCGTTGTTAAAATTTATATCTTGACGCCATAATTGTTGATTGTGGTGGTTATTGGTAGCGCCAGACCGCTCGTGAGATTTTTTTTTTTTTTTTTGTAAATTTGTTGTTCGTCTTAATTTTTGTTAACTTTGTCGCCTTGTGCTAGAGTTATATATATATATATATATAAAACGATACACTTGCTGGCCACTCTAGTCGAGGGATGTCGTTAACTGAAGGAAGTCATTCACAAGATGAGCACGACGGGGGCGAGAATTGTCGTCTGTGAAGACGAGTTCCTCGCCAATATGCTGCCGTTATGTTTGCACTATAGGTCGGAGGATGGCATTCATGTATCGTATAGCTGTTACGGCGCCTTCCATGGCCACAAGCGGCGTACGTCGGCCCCATATAATGCCACCAACAAAACAGCAGGCAAACTCCACATTGCTGCACTCGCAGGACAGTGTGTCTAAATACGGGAAGGTCTCAGACACGGTCAACCGATTCGGCTCAAATTTCGCTGGTCGCTTGTGTACAACCTAAAACGAAGGACTCTAGGATATTTTGGGTCAATATCCCCGCAATTTTGAGAAAATCACCCCTAAAGGTTATGACGAGCAATCAACTCCAAATTGGAGGGATCGATAGATAATTGTAAATAGAGCATTTTTCATCATCAGGTATAGGGTCCGCAAAGGCAAACTTTTCCAGAAATCGAGGAAACAAACTTTTACAACTGCCGCTTCTGTACCCACATGATAAACGCTTTTCGCCTAGAGCACCGATAGCGCAATGACCAAAGTAAGGCTCAGAATCGGAGAACAGCGGTTCGAATCTCGAAGAAACCTAGCGGATATTATTCTTTTCGTTTGTATTTTTCCATATCTCAATTGATAGCGTTAGGAGGATTAATAAGGTAAGTAAATCAACAAGGAATGATAATAATCACGTAGGCAATATAATTTCCCAAAAGCCGTGAGTTAGTAAAGTATTAAATTTTTAAGCCTTGTCACATGAAAACAACTCTAGTAAGAGTGCTGCGAATTCCTCACGAGGGATCACAGATAGCCAACCGCGCGACTCTTGTTTACAGTGAGGCACGGGACAGAATGCACGCGGGGAGAGATATGTTGTCCCGGTTGCCTCTTCGTGATATCATAGTTGTGAACTGGAAGAGTGAAGGTGTGTAGCACGAGCCTTATACAAGTCAATCGGAAAGAGTTGTTTTCCGTCATTACGCTGCCGCGAACCTCGCGGATACATGTAGCGATTTTTCCATCGTTAATGCACCGAAAGAAATACGTTTTGGGTTGAATACAGTGTTCTTCCGTAAGTAACATATGACGAGTACTGTATGTAGTTTGTAGTAATTAGCTCGTCTGTTCATACAGTAGTATACTAGTTATTGTTTGCTGTGTCATATCTTTCAGGTGCATAATCTGAATAATGGAGGATGTATACCCTTCGACTAACGCTGTAATATATAGTTGGGAGCCTGTCACCGGCGATGGCAAGCGGGAAGTTACCGACGCTGCGTTTTGGTTTGTAAAAGTGTTGCAAGACAAATGCATTATCAATGTACTACTGGAAGCAGACAGTTCTGTTTCTCGGCGTTCCAGATTGATAGGAGCGGCTATCGTAGAGCGATTTTTGGAGCTGACGAACGAAATGACTTTTGTTGATACTGAAGTACAACACCATGAAGACGAAGCAGAAGGTGATTCAGTGGAAGGTATCCCGACAAGTGAATCGCAAAATGGTCATAACACTTTGGAAATCTCCACGTCACTGGGAATATGTGCTTCATCTGTTCCCGATGAGCATTACGAACCGGTTACTAAACGCTTCAACTACGGCGATATACCCCTTGAAGTAAAAGTAAAGGCGATAGCGCTATCCAGGAATAATCCAAATTGAACTTACAAACGTTGCAAAAGAATGGAGCAACAACAGCCCTGAAAAGGAGGAAGGACTTGAAATTGTAGGAAAGTGATATCGTTAAAGGAGGGAAAAGGTACGACAAATACCAGGCGATAAATAAGTGGACATACGACCGATTTGTCGAATCTCGTTATCGTAACGAGAATGTAACAACAAGAATACTTCAGGAGTGGGCTGCAGGTGCACCGCTTCAGTGTACGGCCAACAAGGATTTTACGTTTGCTGCATCATTATCTTGGACAAGTAATTTCAAATCGGAGTATAAAATTCGTCAACGGCACGTCACTAAATACGTCTCTCATAAGGAGGTACAAAATATAGAGGATATACAGAATGTGGGGGCTCCTTTCAGCACTCAAACGGCGTCATTTTGACCGGTTTTAATCGTGATTACGTGATCAACAACGATCAAACAGGATGCGAGTATCGGGTGAACATTCGACGCACGTTATCGCATAAGGGAGAAAAACGACCCGTTGTCGCAGTTGGTAGTAAAAACAAACTAACACATTCGTACACGGCGCAATATGCAATCACAGCCTCAGGAAAAGTGTTGCCTACGGTTTTGCTGTGTTTACAAGAATCGAATGTTACATTTGGTCCTCGGTTTACCTGCTCCAAATCCGTGAAACTGGCGAATGCGATTTACTGAACATTTCTTGAGAATGTTTTAAGTCCATAGGTTTCTGCTAACAAGTTTTGTCTACCATTGGATTCCTGGAGTGGACAAATTAATACTACAATATATGACACAATGTTTATAGATGGCGAGGGCCAGCCAACGTGCACAGTAAAAGTAATACCTCCAAACTGCACACCTGTGTGCCAGCCGTGTGATGTTTATTTCTATCGCCAGGTTAAAAACTTTATTTCCAGGCTTCAGAATTGTAGTGTGCTTCTCGAAACCCAGCGGGAATTGCACAACGGCACGGATGCAATAACTATTTACAGCATAATTCATAACCAACTTTCAGCACCGATTTGCCAGGCAATGATATCGTATGCGTGGTACGCATCAAAATTAATTCCCGAAAAAGATATATTTTTAAATGTAAACTAAAATATGACAAGTACCACGCATCTACTTGTTCGAAGAAAAGGGAGTACACATAACAGTGACTGGAAGAGAGATTGTAAAGTGACCTGGAATAACATTTTAGTTGTTCACTATCCCAAGAGGTTTCAGAAATTTATTTGCCTACTTTATTATTATGATTCCTTATTGATTTAATTACCTTATTAACCCTCTTATCCCTATCAATTGAGATATGGAAAAATACAAACGAAAAGAACATCCTCTAAGTTTCTTCGAGATTCGGGTTCTCCGATTCTCAGCCAGTTACCTTGGCCATTGCACTATCGGTGCTGTAGGCGAAAAGCGTTTACCATGTAGGTACAGACGCGGCAGTGGTAAAAGTTTCTTACTCTGAGGTCATCAGTCCCCTAGAATTTAGAACTACTTAAACCTAACTAACCTAAGGACATCAGAAACATCCATGCCCGAGGCAGGATTCGAACCTGCGACCGTAGCGGTCTCGCGGTTCCTGACTGTAGCGCCTAGAACCGCTCTGCCTTACCTCGATTTCTGGAAAAGTATGCGTTCAAATGGTTCAAATGGCTCTGAGCACTATGGGACTCAACTGCTGAAGTCATTAGTCCCCTAGAAGTTAGAACTAGTTAAACCTAACTAACCTAAGGACATCACAAACATCCATGCCCGAGGCAGGATTCGAACCTGCGACTGTAGCGGTCTTGCGGTTCCAGACTGCATGCGCCTTTAACCGCACGGCCACTTCGGCCGGCTAAGTATGCGTTTACGGACCCCATACCTGATGATGAAAAATGCTCTATTTACAATTATCTATCGATCCCGCCAATTTTGAGTCGATTGCTCGTCATAATACTTAGGGGTGATTTTCTCAGAAACGCGGGGGTGTTAACCCAAAATATCTTAGATTCCTTCGTTTTAGGTTGTACACAAGCGACCTGCAAAATTTGAGCCGAATCGGTTGGCCGTGTCTGAGGCCTTCCCCTTGTAAGTCGTTCAGCCTGGCGGGGTTGCCTTCAAACACGTCTCCCACGGTTGTTTGGTTGGAGGCATATGTGACACTCATCGGTGAAGAAAACGTGATGCCAATCCTGAGCGGTCCATTCGGTTTGTTGTTGGGTCCATCTGTACCACGCTGCATGGTGTCGTGGTTGCAAATATGGACCTAGCCTTAGACGTCGTGAGTGAAGCAGCCTATTGTGCACAGTTTGAGTCGTAACACGACGTCCCGTGGCTGCACGAAAAGCATTACTCAACACGGTGGCGCTGCTGTCAAGGTTCCTCCGAGCCATAATCGGTAGGTAGCGGTCATCCACTGCAGTAGTAGCCCTTGGGCGGTCTGAGCGAGACATGTCATCGACAGTTCCTGTCTCTATGTATCTCCTCCATGTCCGAACAACATCGCTTTGGTTCACTGCGAGACGCCCGGACACTTTCCTTGTTGTGAGCTCTTTTTGGCACAAAGTAACAATGCAGACACGATCGAACCGTCTAGGCATGATTGAAGTACAGACGACACGGAGCCGTGTACCTCCTTCCTGGTGGAATGACTGAAACTGATCGGCTGTCAGACCCCTCCGTCTAATAGGCGCTGCTCATGCATGGTTGTTTACATCTTTCGGCGGGTATAGTGCTATCTCTGCACGGTCAAGAAGACTGTGTCTGTGATACAACATCCACAGTTATCGTCTATTTTCAGCAGTTCTGGGAACCGGGGTGATGCAAAACATTTCTTGATGTGTGTATTATTACTATTACTACTGCTACTATTACTAAGAAAGTCAATATAGAAATTGTCGTAAAAAATATATACGTCTACATCTACAGACAGCAAGCCGCCGTTGTGTGAGGCATCGAGTACATTGTAGTACTATTAATTTTGACTACATGGCTCTCTCCGATCCGTAATTTCTCTTTGCGGGCTTTCCGTGAAATGTATGTTGGCGCAGCAGAATCACTCTGGAGTCAGCTGCCAATGCCGGTTCCCTAAAATATCTCAGTTGTGTATTTTGGGGAAAAGAACGTCACCTACAAGGCTTCTGATTAGAAGTTTTCGAAACATTTTGCACTAACGCTGTTACTTCATGAGCTTTAGTCATTTTTAGTACATCGCTCAGAGTGACATCAGTCGACTCTATAGCGTTGACACTAACTTCTCTATCAGGAGCTAGACACACAATAACGCCAGTGATTAACGGTTCAACATATGACGCTTCACATTGTTTACAGGAAAAGTCAGACTTGCACGCTAAACCTTACAAGTTAGCAGCCTGCACTGCCTGTGTTTGCTTATACTGCTTGAGATGTTGATTAAAATTGAGTCTGGCTGGCACTCCATGGGCTAAATGACCAAAATAGACAGTCAGTAAATTACTGACATAAGAAAAGCTCAAACTTCTGGGGTCAGAAAGTTGTATTTTTTGCGCAACTCCAATGAAATTATTACTAGACGACGGTGTGAGTGCAGGCTGATATTATCTGACTTACATGAAATGTATTAACATTTGCAAATGGGGACAAGCATCAGCCTTATAATGGAATTACGACAGTGGAAATTTGTGAGGCTCCGGGACTCGAACCCGGAATTCCGATTTATCGCTAGCGGTCGCCTTACCACTTTGCTACCCGCGCACGACCCACAGCCATACCCAAACTTCTGTATGTCGTCAACCACGTGTCTACAACCTGTACTCTTATATCCATCACGTACAGGAGAGACGTTTTACTTGAAAGTCGCCTGCCGCGTGTCGGCACATAAATACGTTATTGGATTGGCCGTATTATTCTGACATACTATGTAAAGTTCCTTCGGACTTTAATGCAAGTTGCACAGCTAATGGCTGTCCATATTCGCAACTGCGAATAAATGTTGTATTTCATAACGGTTGTAGTCGCCGTAGGGACTATTTCTACTGATATACATGCATGTCCGAAGGAACTTTTCATCTACATCTACATCTACATGGATACTCTGCAAATCACATTTAAGTGCGTGGCAGAGGGTTCGTCGAACCACCTTCACAACTCTCTATTATTCCAATCTCGTATAACGCGCGGAAAGAATGAGCACCTATATCTTTCCGCACGAGCTCTGATTTCCCTTATTTTATCGTGGTGATCTTTCGTCCCTATGCTAGTCGGTGTCAACAAAATATTTTAAAGTTGGTGATTGGAATTTCGTGAGAAGATTCCGTCGCAACGAAACACGCCTTTCTTTTATTGATGTCCATCCCAAATCCTGTATCATTTCTGTGACACTCTCCCCGATATTTCACGATAATACAAAACGTGCTGCCTTTCTTTGAACTTCTTCGATGTACTCCATCAGTCCTATCTGGTACTTCGGAATAACACAGTCACCCTAAATCGCCGTTATTTGAATAGTCTTGCAACGACGAAAAAAAAAAAACGACATAAATAGTCATCCAGACCCTTATTTTCCCCCTTCAACGGAGGCGAATGGCGGAGGAGGAGGGGGAGATGATACGGCAGTTTTAGACTGTTCTTCTTTTTGCGGTAGTAGTAACTGCAAACCCTGTTGTTTCTCTTCCTGTTGGAATTCTCACTCGTTGTCTTGTTGTTGCTGTAGTTGGCGGTGTTGCATTTGCAACTGCTGCAACCATAACTCGAGAAACTCAGGGTCCATGGATGGCAGTGTAAGGGGCAGATATCGATACCATACCGAACAATTGCCGCGCGGGGTAGCGGCACGGTCTAAGGTGCGGCTCCCCCCGTCGGAGGTTCGAGTCCTCCCTCGGGCATGAGCGTGTGTGTTGCTCTTAGCGTAAGTCAGTTTAAGTTAGATTAAGTAGTGTGTAAGCCTAGGAACCGATGACCTCAGCATTTTGGTCCCATAGGACCTTACCACAGAATACTTGAAGGGTCGAATCTACCCTTACGCTCTTTGCTACAGCGCAGCAGCTTCGCTGACGGAAATGTCCCATCGTTCTGGTGCCTGGAGGTCTCCTGTCGGAAAGCATCGCAGGTCCCAGGAGCTCGTGCTCCTCGCATTGGGTGTAAGTAAAGTAAATTGGTCTTGTGATATTGCGGAATACTGTTAGTCAAGTCACAGCAGACGTACAGGGCAGATTCCG
The DNA here is from genome assembly GCF_021461385.2 of Schistocerca piceifrons. Classification (NCBI taxonomy): domain Eukaryota; kingdom Metazoa; phylum Arthropoda; class Insecta; order Orthoptera; family Acrididae; genus Schistocerca; species Schistocerca piceifrons. Next base: position 689,330,718 of record NC_060142.1, on the reverse strand, counting down.
AGTGCCTGCGCTTCTCGCAATTGCCCTTTAAATGCAAGATTTTACTGATAGTTGCACCAGTATTGAAACACATGTAGAACGCGTGTATTCTTCATCAATGTTTGTATTCTGAAGCTCAAAATTATATTACATTTAGTATCTGGGAGAACAGTTACGTAACAAAAAAGTGATCTGAAAATGAACCGGCAAAATTTAACTTATAGAAAAGCGTGATAACTGAGTGTTCAAAATTGTTCAAATGTGTGTGAGATCACTGCTAAGGTCATCAGTCCCTAAGCTTACACGCTACTTAACCTAAATTATCCTAAGGACAAACACACACACCCATGCTCGAGGGAACACTCGAACCCCCGCCGTGATAAGCCGCACAGTCCATGACTTCAGCGCATTTGAAACTTCCTGGCAGATTAAAACTGTGTGCCCGACCGAGACTCGAACTCGGGACATTTGCCTTTCGCGGGATAGTGCTCTACCATCTGAGCTACCGAAGCACGACTCACGCCCGGAACTCACAGCTTTACTTCTGCCAGTACCTCGTCTCCCACCTTCCAAACTTTACAGAAGCTCTCCTGCGAACCTTGCAGAACAAGCACTCCTGAAAGAAAGGATACTGCGGAGACATGGCTTAGACACAGCCTGGGGGATGTTTCCAGAATGAGATTTTCACTCTGCAGCGAAGTGTCCGCTGATGTGAAACTTCCTGGCAGATTAAAACTGTGTGCCCGACCGAGACTCGAAATCGGGACCTTTGCCTTTCGTGGGCAAGTGCTCTACCATCTGAGCTACCGAAGCACGACTCACGCCCGGAACTCACAGCTTTACTTCTGCCAGTACCTCGTCTCCCACCTTCCAAACTTTACAGAAGCTCTCCTGCGAACCTTGCAGAACTAGCACTCCTGAAAGAAAGGATATTGTGGAGACATGGCTTAGCCACAGCCTGGAGGATGTTTCCAGAATGAGATTTTCACTCTGCAGCGGAGTGTGCGCTGATATGAAACTTCCTGGCAGATTAAAACTGTGTGCCCGAGCGAGACTCGAACTCGGGACCTTTGCCTGTCGCGGGCAAGTGCTCTACCATCTGAGCTACCAAAGCACGACTCACGCCCGGTACTCACAGCTTTCCTTCTGCCAGTACCTCGTCTCCGCAATATCCTTTCTTTCAGGAGTGCTAGTTCTGCAAGGTTCGTAGGAGAGCTTCTGTACAGTTTATATGGTGGGAGACGAGGTACTGGCAGAAGTAAAGCTGTGAGTAGCGGTCGTGAGTCGTGCTTCGGTAGCTCAGATGGTAGAGCACTTGCCCGCGAAAGGCAAAGGTCCCGAGTTCGAGTCTCGGTCGGGCACATAGTTTTAATCTGCGAGGAAGTTTCATATCAGCGCACACTCCGCTGTAGAGTGAAAATCTCATTCTGCAGCGCTTTTGACGATAATTGGTTGACCGCGTACCTAGTGTGAATACTATCTGAAGCGGTAGGGACGAGTTACTTGGGTTGAATGTGGAATATAATAACTGTATCGTACAAAAGCGTTTAAGTAGTAAAACGTGTTCATTATTGTTAGGATAAGTTGGAAGGAAAAGAATTATAGAACAATGTGGAAGAATAGATAGGGCATTCGTCGTGGAATTTTTGTTACCGTCCCATGTACCTGGGGGTAAGTTAGCCTCTATAAGTGACTACTTATTAGCTTCCGATGGCTGCTTTTTCCAACCATCCAAACTGTAGCAAAAGTATCTATCAGTTATGAAAAACCAAGAAAATAGAGAAGTGGCTTATGTGAGCAGCAATATGGTGAGAAAGTCCACGTCGCCTAGTTTTTGTCTTACTTAGATAGAACGCCGTATATGGTACTCCTACCGCAGGTTACGCAGATACCTGTGGAACAAGCTGGCGGTTTCTATAGTCGACGACGGGGTAGCAACTTCCAGATCGTAGAGAAAGACTTCGTAAACATGAACAAAGAGTCCAGGGAGTGGCTGGCATTCAGAGAATTAGGGAACTGCTAGACATTGGAGGCGCTTTGGTATTTGCGGTCACTTTCTCGAAAGGCCCATACCACCTGCCCGTGTCTGCGGCGGCTCCCTCCGCGGGAGGAAGCTGCAACCGTGGTATGGCAGCCGCAGTTTACCAGACATTTCCTCCGCATCAGAACTTGGAGTTGCCTGCGGAATCCGAATAACTGTCAGATAAAAAAGTAACTTTTCCGTTTACATATACACCAAATACTTTTCTGTTCTTGCAGGGTGCGGCGTTACAAATATCTTTTTATTAGAATTGTGTGCTGTCTTTCCGATATCGGACAGGATCTGCTGGAGTTGTATCGCAGTCTGCTAGTGGACGCTCAAAGTTATTTGCGAGTCCCATCACTGCTCTGAATGTGCCGGGTAACTCCCAATATCGGGTAGTAAAACGGGCGTCCGTATTCCGTTTAGCCAGCGTTCATTAACTACGTAGGGGCACACATCTGCGGCAAAAGCGGCTGCAGCTCCTCGACCCACTTGCTTCTAATTAGGGATTACGCGCGCGCCAGAACCGGCCATTTGTCCAATTACGTGCCGCGAGTGACGGGCCGGCGACAGCGGCTAATTGAAATACGGGCTTACCGGCGGTCAAATAATTAAGTAAAGTCGCGCACGGAATGGGACGGGCCGGCTCAGTTGACTAGCTGACTGTCTGGCTCAGGGAGCACCAGATTCTCGACGTCGCATAACGGTCGCCCGGCCTTGAGTAATGAGTAGTCGCGTGAAACGTCGGTCACGCAGGAGGGAACTGAAAATAAAACACACGGTAGTGAAAGACGAGTTTCAAACGTAGTGATCTTCCACTGTAAAACACATGTGTTTTTTGCACGTATGCAAGTGTACAGAACGTATAGAGGGTGTTCCAGGGCTTTGCATTAAATGCCTAGGGTTGACAGAACACGTTACGGGAAACAAGTTTCGTTAGAGACACAATGTTTGCCGACACTTCCCGGCGACGCTAAGCGTCATTTGTATTGACTACGTCCATGATAGGTGGCAGGTTGTAGCCCCTCTGCGGCGGCCGTGTGCCTTGTGTGGAGAAATCTACTTCGTGTGAGATGGGTTAGGCCCAGCAATCTTAAAGTTCCTGATTCGTATCTAAAATGACTTTCTCCGCTTAGAGACATTCGTTCGTAAAGTTTTCTTGTTGAAAACAGTGCATCTGATTACTAATGAGGTAATATGCAGCACACATAGTTAGTCTGGTGATACGACGTAGTTCCAGGGTAGCCAAATACTAAAAAAAATTATGCCCAGTGTAAAATCCACGACGATACATTACTCAGAATAATTTTCACGAGAGAATTGTGTGTGGAATTTAACCGAACATTATAGTGTTATCAATCAAAAAGACTTAATCGACATAAAAAATAATAATAAATAACTATTATTTGTGTAATAATTTATTTTTCTCTCAATAATATCTCAGACAGTGTTCATGAAAAATAGACAATGCAAATCATCTTTGGTTGTCTGTGATAATCGTACGTCAAGGACGCTTCATGTTCGTACCACTGAACTGACTGGACGCGATTGATGTAACACTGAGGTCTGTAAGAAACTGTAATGTGTCGTTAATTAATATTTGCAAAATAGAGTTACCTTGGATGTCAAATGATTTTTATTTATTTCAAAGTTTAATACATTGCAATTCTCATCCTATATAAGTGTTAATTTTTCCGCGCAGCTACTAAGGAGCCAGCCATTAGCGTTAGTGATTTACAGCGAAGTTTATTAGTAAATGGTAGAAAAGTAATAAGCACTTTTCATTGAGAACGTTTTCGAATGTTAATGCATAATGAGGTTAAAGCAAAATTATTTAATGTGTATTATTTGTTTGTGGTAATATAGCATATGAAGCGACAATCGATAACTGATTGTCTCATATCAGCCGCCATCTTAGTAAAACATTGCAGCGGGAGTTTTGAATAGAAATTTTATCAGCCACAAATGTTGTTGATTATAAATAATTATTATAATAATTGTGGATTCGTGGCCTAGAACCTACTTGAAAAGACAAATTTAACTTAGACTGAATCTTTAAATACAGTGCAGATAGCACGTTACGTTATATAAATTCTTATCGGCTGATGTATGAAGCCCGATTATTTCGCACCACTTTCATGAAAACTTTTAACAGGAAAAACAGGCCAGTGTGGTGCGCGTGTAGTATTCTGTGACAAACTGTTCGTTTAGCTAAAGAGAAGTGCTTCCACCTCATATAACTGTAGCATTAAATTTGATAAGCAGTCTGAAATTTAGTGCCATTTACACTACTTTACAGTCAACATTGCTACAGAAATCTCAGGTAGAGATTTCTTTAGCAAAGTGACGATTATTAGCCGGGAAAAGCATTGTTGATAATAGGGAACTGGTTTTATTGGTGATCTTGCTGAAATAGCACAACACATAATCAAGCCACGAATACTGCGCACGCCACATTAGCGTCGCTGGGAGTGGTCAGTGAACACTTTTTCTCTAACAACTACTGCAACCTGTGACTTGATGTATCACACCTAGACGTTTGGTAGAAAGACTTTTAAATACAGTGATCACTGATAAGACCGACAAACTGTAAGAACGGATTCCTGCCCACAAATGGAGGAAAAAAGCTCCTATGAACACATATCCAGAAATGTACCATTGCCACTGTAGATCGCGCTGACGAATGACAGTTGTTCTGAACACGTGCCGTGTATTTCTAGTGTGTGTTGGAGGTTGCGTGTTGGGCGCAGCAGAATGGTCATGATTTTCATGTCGGGAACAAGCCGAGATGGTGTTTGTGTACGGCAAAGAAGACGAAAAACGGTCGTCAGGCAGCACGGCTATCCAAAAACAAGTACCCCACAGACACTAAGCGCATCACACAACACTTCAAGCCCTTTCTGGGAGTTTCTGTGATTGTGGGTCCTTTTAGACGAACAAACGTGCAGGGAGGCTGTGGATTGTGCATACATCAGATTTGCACGACAGGTTTCAACAGGATATTGAGACGAACCGTAGTACAAACCTGTACTCAGACTTACCCTATGTTGGCAGACCTAGTGGTCTGCCAACATAGTGTAACCCAAACTACGGTCATGTATCCTGCATGACATTACGTTCCATGGTGTCCACTTTCCACACGTTTTGCGACGTGGATGAGATGCATCTCTGTACTGTTTCCTGCGACGATTTGTTGTCGTTGCACTCACACTGTCCATTTCTGGACACATGCTCGTAAGGGTCTTTTCTTCCTCCATTTTGTACTGTTTCTCCTGGGTGGACTGGGGTCAAAAAAATGTAAACTAAATATTGTGATAAATTTTATAAATAATCGACAAGTACGCCATAGATGAAGAGATAGAACTACAATGGACATGTTATTCCATGGACTCTTGCGCTTCTATGCATGAAATGTCTTTCCTTTGTCATTCGGTTATGCTATCTGCTTGGATTCGGTCCTAAGAGGACGTCCTTGTGTTAAGCTCATCTTGCTGTACCAGCTGATAATGTAAGTTGTACTTCAAACCCGAAAAATATCATGGTTATTTTGTCAAAAGAATTAGTGTATGTGGTCAATCTATCGTAAATCTGATACCTTTATTGTCTTAAGTAGATATGGGCCTTAACAAACAATTTTCATTGTTAGGCGCCATCTTAGAACAATCTTTAACATTTTTCTTTTAGCTCATCTACGAGACGTGCCGTCGGTTAGGACAATTAACTTTGTTTCAGATCCCACGAGAAAGCTACGAATAATTTTACAATTTTACTTACAGATTTTCTTTATATCACGAGATAACATTTCAGGCAGAAAAGGTCTGATCACAGGATTCCAGTTCCATTATAGGATTTCATTTGTAGATGCTACTCTTGTTATATTGGGGAATCGAGACGAAACCAGGATATTAAGTTACGTACTAAAGTTGTGTACCCCGAACAGACTTGGCAAATATTCTCTGGTGCAATAAGCACACGACTTATCACGAGCCTAGTGTTGGATGAATTAGAGAAGGACAATCAATTATCGACGATTATGTAACTACCCTGAGAACTGAGCTAGTTTACTGAGTTCTTATGCACGTCGGGCTAAATTAAATAACATATTACACTGTTAATTATATTCCTACATTAGTTATTTCTCTTTTATGCTGAACCATTGCATTAATGTGTGTTTCTTTTTTATATAAGTCACGGCTCATATTTTATTTTATTACATTACCATTTCCAGCCAGGAATCCGTTCCTGAAGTTTTTGTCACTCTCATTAATGCTGGCGGAAAAAGTCACAGCAAAAAAAAAAAATTAAATAAAATAAAATAAAAAAACACAACTAACGTAGAGCAAGAAATGTCGGGAATACATTCGTCTACGTAATATATATAAGTGCTTAACGTCGCAAGATCAGAGGCTTACGTAAGCGCGAGACAAGCCATTGCAAATGTGAGATGCTGGTACATTAACAACCAGTGAAACCACAGAATGTTGAATGCAAGCATATAAACGTGCATACATTGTGTTGTGCATGTGCAGGACGTCAGTTTGTGGGTGGACCTCCATGACAGTAGCCGCCCTTGGCCGGTCAGTAAAGGGACGGTTAGTGATAGTTGTGGATGACGCTTGAGTTCTCGCCCAGTGATAAACAACATGTGCTCGATTGGAGACAGATCTGGTAATAGAACTGGTCGTCAGCACGACGAAAATTTGTAGAGCATGTTAGGTTACAACTTTCGGTATGTTGGTAAAAAGCCCCTGGAATGGTATTCATGAAAGACAGAACAATCAATCGAATCATTGTATTGACATACAGTTTTGCAGGCAGGGTGCATGGAATAACCACGTGAGTGCTCCGTCTCTCATACGAAATTACGCCGCAGACCATAACTCTTGGTGTAGGTCAAGCATGCGTAGCATGTACTCTCAGGGTGGTTGCAGGCCCTAAACAGGCGTCCTTCCAACCAACACATGGCCATCACTGGCAGAAAGACAGAACCAGCTTTCATCAGAAAACACAACAAATGTCAACCCTGGCTTCCAATGATCTCTCTCTTGACCTCAAGGAAGTCGCAAATGGCGGCAGTTTTGGGTCAGTGGAGTACACGCTACAGGGCGTGTGGGTCGGAGGTGTCCTTGAAGTAACCGGTTTGTAACAGTTTTTGTATCACTGCGATGCCAAATGCTTCTCACATTACTTCTGCAGATGCAGTACGATGCCCCAGAGCCACGCACCGAACACGATTGTCTTCTCTCTTGGTACTGACAAGTAGCCGACCGGAGTCCTGCTATCTTCCGACCGTACACTCTTGCAACCACCACTACTGGCACTCTCCTACAGTGGGTACATTGCTGCCCAGTACTTCTGCAATAGCGCAGAAGTATCATATTTTGTCGTAGTCCTATTACACTAGCAGCCGAGGCATTAATAAAGTCGTCTCTCTCATCTTAAAGGTATCCTCGACCAACATCACCTCACTGTGTCTAATCTCAAAGGTAACTAACGGTGACGACTGATATAGCTTGTGTACAAACAAAACCTGTATTACGTCATCACAACAGCACTACTAGCGCCACTCTGATTTGTCTGGTGCGAAGTTTCAACTGTAGAAACACGCCTACCATCTTCGTTTATCTCGGACAACTCCACCTTGGTGATTGATCTTTTTCGGTAGTATATATATGTGGGAACTATGTTGATACATTACCAACGATTAACTCAAAAGAAAGTTTCTCCATATGATAGAGCACTTGTCCGCGAAAGGCAAAGGTCCCGAGTTCGAGTCTCGGTCGGGCACACAGTTTTAATCTGCCAGGAAGTTTCCTATCAGCACACACTCCGCTGCAGAGTGAAAATCTCATTCTGGAAACATCCCCCAGGCTGTGGCTAAGCCATGTCTCCGCAATATCCTTTCTTTCAGGAGTGCTAGTTCTGCAAGGTTCGCAGGAGAGCTTCTGTAAAGTTTGGAAGGTAGGAGACGAGATACTGGCAGAAGTGAAGCTGTGAGGGCCGGCCGTGAGTCGTGCTTCGGTAGCTCAGATGGGAGAGCACTTGCCCGCGAAAGGCAAAGGTCCCGAGTTTGAGTCTCGGTCGGGCACACAGTTTTAATCAGCCAGGAAGTTTCATATCAGCGCACACTTCGCTGCAGAGTGAAAATCCCATTCTGGTTTCTCCATATTGTTTTCTTATTTATTAATTCCAAAAATATGAGTACGTAACACTCATCAGAAAGTAAATTTCAGAAACGTTATTTTCTTCTATGCGTGTCACAAAGCCTCAGTAAATTAGAAAAACGACATGGTTCGAGCAGTCTGTGTTTTAAGTAACTTTATATTCATTGCTGGTTTCAGACACTGCCCATTTTCAAGTTCATCTGTAGTGCCGGATGTGGACACATCGTTGTCAATTTGTTGAAAATATCGGATTGCCATGCTGTGCAGAAATATCGGGTGATCAAAAAGTCAGTATAAATTTGAAAACCGAATGAATCACGGAATAATGTAGATAGAGAGGTACAAATTGACACACATGCTTGGAATAACATGGGGTTTATTAGAACCCAAAAAATACAAAAGTTCAAAAAATGTCCGACAGACGGCGCTTCATCTGATCAGAATAGCAATAATAAGCATAACGAAGTTAGACAAAGCGCAGATGATGTTCTTTACAATAAATGCTCAAAATGTCCACCATCAATCCTCAACAATAGCTGTAGTCGAGGAATAATGTTGTGAACAGCACTGTAAAGCATGTCCGGAGCTAAGGTGAGGCATTGGCGTCGGATGTTGTATTTCAGCATCCCTAAAGATGTCAGTCGATCACGATACACTTGCGGCTTCAGGTAACCCCAAAGCCAATAATCGCACGGACTGAGGTCTGGGGACCTGGGAGGCCAAACATGACGAAAGTGGCGGCTGAGCACACGATCATCACCAAACGACGCGGGCAAGAGATCTTTCACGCGACTAGCAATAAGGGGTGGAGCGCCATCCTGCACAAACATCGTACGTTCCAGCAGGTATTTATCTGCCAGGCTGGGGATGATGCGATTCTGTAACATATCGGCGTACCTCCCACCCGTCACGGTAGCAGTCACTGACGTTTTGCAGTCCAGCGCCATCTGTTGGATATTTTGTGAACTTTGTTTTTTTCTTGTTCTAATAAAACCCCTGTTTCAAAAAGAGGAGGCCTAGTTAATATTTTTGAAACGATGTTTATCATTTGTCTGTCTTTTTTCTTATGTCACTTCCTTCAAAACATTTCCTGCTCCTGGCCTTGTAGATGTATTGGTATCAATAATTATCTATTAGTACCAGTAATGACTCTTGTTTTATTATTTCTTAATATTGATCTCTCCTTTATGTTATTAACAGATTACCAAACGGGAAAATGAGTGAGTGTTGTTGCATACATCACAATAACCCGTTTAGGCGAAATCTGATTAGTCGCCATTATCGCCATCTCACCGAAATAACTACGAATTTTTGTAATTTAGTGGTATGTGCTCTTCATTTCGTTAAATGTAATTCCAACTGCCCAGTGCGAATTCCTTATCGCACATGGAACATTACAAATTAACACGGTCGCACGAAACTAAGCCAGTTATTTCAAGACAGTAATATTTTGTGTTTTTAAATCAATAGATGTTTCGTCAGTTTAATTCGTCCAGTTCTACTCAAGGTAAATTAAAATTTGAATAACAGATTTTGTGGCGAATGCGGCAGTACGAATACTACTTGGAAACATGCATAAATATAGCAATAAACATAAATAAAACTTTTAATTTGAATGAAAAAAATTAAAAATAAGATTAAATTAAATAATTCTCCGTGGGATTGTAGAAATGAACATTTTTAGAATTAGAAGGAGGTGTGTTCACCCAAACATTTGTAATCGTCACACAAAATTTCGAGTCACAAATAACACTATATTAATTTCACTTCTGATCGCTGATACTGTTCTGCGATTGCATCTCATGAAGACAGTCAGTCTCTTGCAACTCTTAGTGAAACTGTCGCTAGTTTTCCATCGACTCTCAATACAACCAACAGTGTTCTGTGTAACTTTTCCCCTGCCAGATCACATCCTATCAAATGTCTAAACCAAATACCCCAATGAGTGACTATTCCCTTTGTTGACCATGGGATAGTTACAATCTCTCCCTGGTTCGCTGTGTGTTCACTGTACTTAGCTGATAGCTGAGACCCAACAAGGCAACAAGAGAAATTTGTATAAATATAAATTTAAACTATAACGAGGTTGTTTGTGTTGTTACATCCGGATGATAATTACACGAAATATTTGTCAGGCTTCGTAAGCAGTGGGTCCCTGAGGTACAGAATACGCAAACGCCGAGAAGAAAATTTAAACGGTTTATTAACCAAAGACTGATTATAAAACATGCACGCTACGCGCACCCATCATCACTGTGTCTGACATCCTAACACCGGCTAATTACGGTCGCATCGAAAGGCTCCATGGTGAGCTAAGAAAAGAGAGATATTCGCACCCTGGACCACGCTAGTTATACGGCGCGCTGCGGATGGTGGCCAGTCGCTTACTCTCCTGTGGCGAGCTGCAACTGGACATCTATTGAGCATCCCAGAGTGCCACAGAGTTCATCCCAGAGTGCCCCAGAGAGCTACAACACTAAGAAGAATCGCTTCTCGGCTTTTGGCAAGATCAATGTGTAGTATTTGTGGCCCTTAAAAGGGCCGTTTCTTGAGAACTGCTTTCAGTGATTATAGATGGTACAATCACCAACAATGCGACAATCTTCCAAAGAAGAAGGACCACTAGCCTTCACCTATAAGTGAATACTACAGTTCGAATTTATCTTACAACGTCTACGACAAGACAAAGACAAACTCCCATGCGGAAGAAGGTACGAACCCTCACTAGCAATAATAATCTCAGAAACAGGTATGCGTAAACGTTGTTTTCGTCGTCGCCGGCGAATGCTGGTTTACAAATCACTTGTCAATGTGGACGGCACTCTTGGTGCTTCTACATCTTCTGGTAAGGGTAAAAAGAACGAAGTAAGGGGAGTAGGTAAAACTACTCAATTTGTTCTTATTCATGGACCTACTTTATTTTGTGGTGCGAAGTTAAATTTTTCTTTAATGAAAGTTTCTTCTTCTTCCAGTTTGGGTAACGGATGGATAACAGTTGCTTTCGTTGCTTGTAACAATGCAAATTGTCAGCATTCCGAGTTAGGTCTGCTGGCGAGCGCGTTTTACGTACTGTACGGCTACGTGCAAACTCGTAGACCCTTACATCACTCTCCCCAGAGAAAAAGAGCAACCATAGGTGGCCCAAAACTACCTCCTGGGCGTTATGAATCTATTTTGCCATTCGTGGCGTCAGAAGGCATTGTAACATGTATTTCATTTGCTGACACATAACGTTCGGTACAGAGAAGCGAGCTTTCCGGATGACAATTTCATCCATGAGAAATGCTGTTGACGAAAGAAAAATTAATTAAAGCAATATAAACACAATACTGACAATCAAATATGCATTAACATTACTGGATGACTCGAAGGACTTAATTCTATTTGTTTCTTCAATGAAGTTTAACTCATTATTTGAAGAAATTACATTTTCATGGATATCCTTAATTAAATCATTGTCTTCAGAAAAACTTGATAAGGACTGCTTTCCATATGTATGAATCATTGTAATAAACAGATAGCATTCTCGTTAATGGCAAATGTCCAGTTGCATGAAATGTATTTAGCAATACACTTGGCATTTTAAATAGTTCACATGATAAATCACGATGTGTGGCATTCAAGATTAAGCCACTATTATTCAATTTGAGTGTACAGGGTAGCTCAGGTGTATCATCAAGGGTGGAGTTAATGAGAAAATTTTACCTTCCGAACATCGATAAGAAATGGATGATGCATTAAAATTCCAGGGCAATCATCTCTTGGGGGATGATTCATAAACAATTCTTTCTCACAGCTGTGCACTCTGCTATCTAAGAATACTGCCGATTCAGGGCAAATTAACTTATCACTACGTTTACACATACGCAAATCGTTTTCATTTGGGGACGCAAAGTATCTTAGATCCTTGCTGATCAGTAGATAATCATTTAGTACGTACTTTAAATGAATACCTGCCTGTCTCCATTTCACAGGGTAAGTATAAATCTTTTGCATTTAAAATTATGGTCTGATCTAGCAGTGGGTATAGAAACAGTAACAGTTAATTCATCTTCAGTCATTGAAGAGTGTGTGGTGGTTAATTTGTAGTAAGTATGTAAATTGTAAGAGTTAACAGGGTAAATCATAGTATATGTTGCATCTAGCTTTCGTTCAATTGATAGTAGGATCTGTAAAACATTTTCAGGATGTTGTAGTACACTGCTCAAACAATCATTTGAACTACTTTCTAAGGCTATTCTTAAGTTAAAGGAACAAATTCTAGCATCTGATAAACTATCAGTAATCCTTAACAAAAGAGTGTTTAAATCTAAGTGTGCACTCACAGCATTTAATCCTAAGAATAGTTCTTGGATATTTGCGTTCTTTTAATTGCGAATTAGGTGGAAATGTGAGATAAATTGCATTACAAAGTGTTCAATGAAAACTGTGTGGTTAGAAACGGCTCTTTGCATATTCTTTAATACGAAAATTTCATTAGAGAGGTTAGTTGAATCTGTACTGAACTGTTTTTCAAGAGCTAATATCTTTCCTTTAACTTCCATTAGATCTCGGCTAGTGAAAGTACCAAATACAGTGCGAAAGATACCCCCTCCAAAATCAAACCAGACACGTTTACACTTAATTAAAGTTTAGTGTGGCAAAAGCTTTAAGAAACAGCAAATATCTTGTTCATAATTAGCAAATGTAGACTCTACCTGCATTTTGGCTGTGATCCAGTTATTATACGAAGATGTATCCATTTCCAAAACTGTATCATTACCCTTAACAGAACGAATTAGAACAACTTGCTTCTCTACAGAACTGAACTGCTGCTGGATTTAGCTCAGATTGTACTAGAGTACAAGTTTTGCATTATTTGTTGAAACTATCACGTATGATCGTAGTTCAAACAAAACACCTGTACTCTGTGGGACTATTACCACAGCATTAGTAGAATATTCTATCATAGCAAACATTAGAATAAAAATGAACATGATTAATTAGTTCTAAATACGAGAGTTAACAATGAACATAAAAAAAATGAATTGCTTGTGGTAACCTGTGGAATAAAAGGTTTAGCTTCACTTGTGCACTCGTGTAATAGCTTCAATACTAAATTTTTACGACACATTCACATAATCACATGGCTGAAATAAACACACTCATTGCACTCTCACACACTACAGACGTTTATACAGATTGTAGGGGTGCCTGGAACAGGATCGGTCGGAACGAGGCGATGCCTCAGCCTATAAGTCTGGATTGCGACCTCGTGATTCTCGCTTTCTGGGTTTGACATCAACAGATCTGCCTCTCGGTCGGTCCTCGTCGTCTTGTGATGCTACAGTAAATCTACTCAGAAATGGCTTGACACGATTGACATGAAAGGCAATCGAAAGAAAGGGCAGTTAGAGCTTAAGAGTAAATGGTGCAACACCTCCAAGATTGGATATGGTCCTTTCCAAAACTTCTTGAACTTTTTGACTTCTTAAACACCACATTGTTCAGATACACAAGATCTCCAACTCGATACTGTCTCACTGCTTGCTGAAGGAAGGGTTAATGATTTTGCTGTTTCACTCCCCTCCATGCTTCCTTTAGCTTGCGTGCTAGATCCCTTACGTGTTCATTGCTGATTCTGGCAGTTGATTGTGCAAAGTCTAAGGGTGAATGCATTATTCTTCCGTAGACGATCTCATATGGATTTAGGCCAGTTGAGCTGTGCATTTTTGAGTTGTAACAACTTACCAAGTATGGCACACAGACCGCCCAATTATCGTATTTGCAGCCCACATTAAGGCTAACCAATTTAATAATTGTTCTGTGGACTCGCCTGACTCTTCCAGTTCCTTCAGGATGTGCTGTTGTAGTCCTTAACTGAGTTATTTGCATGAGCTTACAAGTCTGTTTAAGTATTTCATTCATAAAATTCGTTCCTTGATTACTAGTTATAGTGACTGGTGATCCAAACTTAAGAATCCCTTCTTTTACAAAAACCTTTGATATAATCTCAGCGCTCTGATCTGGTATTGGTATCATGAGAAGATATCTAGAGAAATGATCTAACATTGTCAATACGTATTTTTTTCCATATTTAGTCTTAGGCAACAGTCCTACAGCAACTAATCCTGCTCTTTCAAATGGTTCACTTGTCTCTGGCAGTTCTTGCAATGTTGCTCTACTTTTTCCTACATTGTTCCGTCTGTTACAGGAATCACATTGTGAAACAAACTCGAAAACGTCAGCTTTGAGGCTCAGCCACCAAAACATTTAAGACATTTTCATGTTTGTTACTTTTTTACCACAATGTCCTGATAATAAAGAATAGTGTCGTTTTCTCATTATTTGCTCTTTCATGCTTTCATGCTTTCTGGAATAACAAGGTGGTTTCATTTACTAGTGGTTTTGTACAGTAATCCATCTATTTTAACAAAATGTTGATCATTTTTCCGTAATTTGCATTGTGGATCTTCTGCTTGAGCTGCCTTTTCTTCTCGACTTATTGCACTACAGACATTGACTTTTGGACTCATTGCGTCAGCATCCCCATGTTGTTTACCGGGTCGGTGAATAACAGTAAATAGTTACTCACTCAGTCTTAATGCCCATCTTGTTAATCTGGAACTTGGATCCTTTAAGTTCAATAACCATTTAAGTGCGGCGTGGTCTGTAAGAACTGTAAATTCTCTTCCTGTTAAAAGAACATATGTTATGTGTTATACCAAAAACAAAAGCTCAAAGCTCCTTCTCAGTAGTAGTATAATTACATTCTACTTTCATATTAACAGAATCTTCCGTCGGTTCTTGGTAGAAGATCATGACCATCAACTTCTTGAGACAAGGAGGCACCTATGGTAAAATAGGATGCATCTGTTGAAAAAATAAAAGCTTTACTGAAATCCGGATTGGCTAACTCTGTGGCTTTGGCTAGAGCAGTTTTAAGTTCTTCAATTGCCCTTTTGCATTATGTGGCTTCTTTCTTCAGTAGCTGTGTCACTGGACGTGCTATATTCACATAATCAGCTATAAATCGTCTGCAGAAAATTGACAATGCCAAGAATAATTATAGCTGTTTCAAATTCTGTAGTTCAGGAAAATTTCTTACATCTTCAGTTAATTTTGGATCAAAAAAATGGTTCAAATGGCTCTAAGCACTATGGGACTTAACTTCTCAGGTCATAAGTCCCCTAGAACTTTGAACTACTTAAACCTAACTAACCTAAGGACATCACACACATCCATGCCCGAGGAAGGATTCGAACGTGCGACCGTAGCGGTCGTGCGGTCCCAGACTGTAGTGCCTAGAACCGCTCGGCCACTCCGGCCGGCAATTTTGGATCAGGTCGAACACCTTCACTAGTTATAACATGACCAAGGTAGTTACCCTTACTTTGTGAAAAACGACATTTATGTGTTGCCAAAGACAGGTTTGCACTTCTTATACACTCAAAAACAGCTTGTAATCCCTCAGTATGCTGCTTTATGTTTTCACCAGAAATTATTACATCTTCAACGTAAACAATTGCTTGTGTTCGGGTTAGCCCTCGGAAAACTAAATCCATCAGGCGTTAAAATATAGCTGGAGCATTACAAAGTCCAAATGGCATACGAAGATACTTGTATATTCCTGCTGCAGTTACAAATGAAGTTTCTGCTTGATCATTTGGAAGCACCGTTAAGTGGTGTTAACCATTTGTTGAATCACATACTCAAAAAATTTGACATCTGCCCAAGTAGTCCTAGGTCTCCACTAAATTTGGTTAGGGCTAAATATGGGGTGTGGTCACAGCATTCAAAGATGGGTAATCAACACAAAACGGAACTGTGGTTCTCCAGAAATTGATTTCTTCGTTGCAATTACAACACCGCAGTGGGTCTCGAGGACCCCTTGGTTTTATGATTTCGGCTTCTAGTTGCTCTTTAACCATGTCTTCTACCAACTCTCTTCGACTAAATGGTATTTGTTAAGGTTTCTGTGTGATTGGGTTTGGGGATGCATTCCCTGTATGAATACGATGCTGAAGTATATGACTGACAGTTAAATTTGCACGTTCTCGGAATAAATCCGCATACTCCTACAAAACAAGAGCTAAAATCTTCTGTTCATCAGCTGTCAAATGTTCTATCTTCTTCCAAATCTAGTGCTTCAGTTCATTATTAACTTCGTCTCCTCGTTGGAATTGTACGGTACTGTTACCAAAATATGTTGTTATAACTGCAGCGTCTGTTACATCATCTGGAATATTACGTCACTTTTACTCACGCTCGACTCTTCAGAAACTTTCGTTCCTCGTGGCAAAACAACATCCTCATTGCTCATATTCGTTATTGTAAGCGGGACTTTTGCGACATTCTGCCCCAACATTGTAGCGACACCTACACTTCTAGCAACATAGCAATGCATTGTATCCAGTAACTAACTTTTCTGTGACGCTCAATTAATAACAAAGTTCCTTCCCTGCATCGCGGTGACTTAACTTCAACGTAGATTGTCTTTCCTGCTCGCTTGGGAATTTTCTGATGCTGATCAATTTGAAAATCGACTAGGACGGTTTGAAATGATGCATCGTTTGGGCGGTCCATTCCCACGACGTCAGTTTTGCTGCTCCTTTAAAGACGATCTTAAGAACGATTTCCTAGGTTGTAGTTGCTGCGGCCTAGTCTGATCTTTCTTTCTGCGACAGATCTCTCTGCCTCGTTAGCGGACAAGAAATCAAATCCATGTGCACCGTCGTAACACGTTTCATTATTTGAAACTACTTGCACCCTTGCTGTGTATTTATCTTTATTTTCACCTTCATTTTGGCCTTGGCATAGAATCGTGTAGGTTAGAGTCATAACTCACATGCTCCAAAAAAATTGAGATGCCGACATATTCTAGTGTAGCTTTATACATAGAACATGATTCACGAAACAATAATTTACAGTTGGCACAAGATCCTTGAGAAGACCGGTGTGAAACTTCATGGTTAGTTTCAAAAGTCTCATGATCCGCCGGATCTTGGGAGTTTGTCCCGTCCCTCATCTTGACCAATCAGCGATTAGCTCACTCGGCGCCATTTTCTTGTGTAGTAGTAAATATCGATGGCAGTGGAGTGTGTTTTATGTTCTGTTCAGTTATTTTGGGGAATATAATTTAATATAGTGGTTGGAATAAAACTGATTTGAGACACAAGTCATGGAAGAAAACGTTTCACCCGTTGGAGAAAGAGGAAGGCCAAGGAAACATTCAGAACATCCAGAAATGTGGGTAAGTCAGGAAGCCAAACGAATGAGAGTAGAATATCCTGTTATCTTCATTGTTTTCAAATTCAACTGATACCTGCTATTGGCTTGATTTGTTCCTCCACGTAAGAATGTATAGGACTCTTTCTTTGGAACTTAACAGCAAGGAATCGCAAGTTCAATATTTTAAGTCCGTTTTTGAAAAATAAACAGAACCTCACAGTTTAGTTTGTTCTATCATTACAGGTACAAACCTTCAGTATCCGACATGTGAACACCGTGGAGGAGCATTTAATTGCTGTTCGCTTTCTATGAACAATATTAAAAACTTTAATGATTTGTTTTATAAAGCACCGGACAAGGATTATCAGAATCAGTTCATATTGAAGTATGTGGAAATTCGCAACGTCATCAGACGTCGACCTAGAAAAGACGAATCAAGTCACAACCAAAAGTCGCAGCTGCTTGGAACGACGAAATATTTTACACGAAGCACAGAGAAAAATGAAGTTCCAGATTGCATATCAATTTTTATAAATGTATTGGGAGTGTCAAGATTCAGAATAAATACTTTGGGTACCAATGTAAGCCAATGTAATCAAAATATACGGTAATTTGTGTTATATGGTTACATACTCGCAAACTCACTCACAAAAACTTGTAGGGTATCATCCACTTATCTTCAGTTATGAAATGTGGCCAGAACTAGGTTTCATCGTAGAATTAACGGAAAAATTCGAAAATGGTTTTGGATTTAATCTCTAAAACCTTGGAATTTCCGGGACGAATATCTTGCCAGTAGCGAAAGCGATAAAGTGGAAAAATCGTCGAGATTCTAGATTGCCAGAATTGATCTAATCTGTGTAAATAACTATATTTTTACGAAAGTCTCAGTGCACGAGTCCTACAGACTCCCTTTTGTATTTTTTATTTTCGTTACATTTTATTTATTTAATCATTCGTAAACGCAGTAGAAATTTCTACGTGACAGATTTGCTTTTAAGTTTGAACTTATTCTTTATACTTTCAAGACAGATTTAGCGTGATCTAACGAGGGATTCACACTTTGCTGCAGATAGCGTTCTTATTTTCAGCCACGCGATTTAATTCTAATCAAATCATTTATTTTTCCAATGACAGAGGTTTTGAGTGCATACACAAAGCTGTAGTATTGTAGAGTTGCCTGATTTAGCGCACATAATTTCGTTGCACAGTAATAGTAACACTTCACACACATTTTATTCTTCAGTACATTATGTTCATTACGAACCACCACTAACAATTTGCTGATTGAACTAGACTGACATGACGATGCAAGAACTAAAAAAAGGCATCAGTTTATCAGAAACAAAACTGAATGGAGTGCTTCAGTCATGCATACCAGCGGATTTCATCTGGGTGTGTATGTCTGGAATCTGATTTTATCTAGGAAATGTATTTGCTAACTAATCTATGACTTCATACTTATGAGTTAATTACAAACATAGCTGTCTCCTTGTAAGTACTTTGACATCCTAGTTAAACTGAGACGGCTTCGTTATCTCAAAATCTCTATTAAAATCCCTCAGCCACATGTGACCCATTATCTTCAAATCATGATCAGCCGGACTGTCTGATGCAAGCTATCCTCTACAAAGAATGTCACTGCAGGAAAAAAAGAAAAAAAAAATACACAGAAAAACGGAATTTCAAAATGTATTAGCAGTTTTAGATACAGTAGTAAAAAAAATGTTTGTCTCTCTCAGTTAAATGATCAGCTAGCTGTGTAATTTATGTGTTAGAGAAATATGGTACTGATGTGTAAAGTTGTATAATCAAATACCATATTAGCTAGGGTTCCTTGTGCTTGCCAAACACATGGTACACAAAGTAAGCGTGTACCCCCCTGAAGATTAATGTAATTATACGTCAGGTGTTACAGATTACAGCAATGGAATGAAATTACTACGGAAAACCTTTGTATCATTGTACTTCAAATATCTTTAAAAATAAATGTTTTAAGTATAAAATTAATCACTCAAATACGTGTCCTGTAGCGCTAAATGTGCGTCTTGTTGTAAGATAATCTCTGTGGAAGTGTCATAGTTATTATCCTCCGAAAGCTAAGTTCTGCAGAAGTCAATGTACTTACCTCATGATAAACAAAAGTGAAATGCTTTGCGTATAGATATCTTAGTTATTACGCTTATTGTTGTGATGAAGAAATTACTGTGTTGTAACGTATTGCTGTGCTATGGAAAAGGCTGTCTCATTGTAGCTATACCACAAAAGTTACTACTAAAACATGTTTTACTTTCCAGAAGAATTCAGAAAAACTGTGCAGATATGAAGAAACACCGCAATAGCAACATTGCAAATTGTCACTCATTAGTAGCGTCGTGATATAATCGTGTAGCTGTCAAAGAAACCTAATGCTAAGTCATCTTTAATCCCACAGAAAGTACTTTAAATCCAGAATGTATATTCAAGTAAACAAAAATGTTGCATTAAAATCTCATTAGCAGTACTGGTAAATGTTCTAAGCATGTGAGCCTTATAGTCGTTACGTAATCGTGCAACTAACAAGCAAGAATGTACAAATAACAACATTGTGTCGTCTGTTCACTATAACAATGCATTCATAATTTCTGTTGAAATAAGTTCTCTTGGTTCTTGACTGGATATTTAACTTCAAACATTGTTGCATGGTAACAGTTTCTAAATCTGACAATGCATACTAGAAATGTGAAGTGAAACGTTTTATGGCAAAGACAAAGTTAAAAAGCAGATTATCTTTCAAGAAACGGTTTTACATGTGAAATGTGGTGTAAACCTTTACTCTTCCTAGTACGCAGAGTTTCAACTTCAACACAATTATCATGTTGTGTACGTCGGATTCTGTAAGGTCCATTGTAAACTAGAAAGAATTTGTGACTCAAGTGTTTCTTCTTATGTGACAATGAATGAGCTTTAATGAGAACTTTCTGACCAATATATAATTTCTTTGCATTTGCTTTACCGTGTAGTTTTCTCCTTTTGTCTGCAGCAGATTTTATATTTTTAAGAGCCAAGTCAATTATGTCTTTGTGTCGAAGTTTACGTGTATTCGGGGAAGGTACAAGCCCTCTGATTCTGTTTGGTGGTTCTTCATTCTTCAGTACAAGAGTAGGTGGTAAAGCAGTGGAGTCGTGAGGCATCTCATTCAGCATGTTTTCCAATTAAGTGTAAAAATCTGTCCCAATGCTGATGCTTTCTGTGACAATAAAGTCTGCAAAGCTTATTGATTTCTTTCATAATCCGTTCAGACGGGTTACAATGTGGTGAGTACAATGAAATAAAAACAGGTTTGATTTTATGATTCCGAAGCGTGCGTGAGCAAACAGCAGATCTTAATTGCGGTCTGTTATCTGAAATGACGTTACTAATGTGTCCAACTTCACGTAAGAAATTTTTAACAAAGGCGTTGGATACAGACCGTCCAGTGGTTTTACGTAACGCAGTGAAAGAAATTTTGAAGTAAGTTCAACAGCAACTAGAACGTACGAAAATCCATTAGATGTTCTGACAAGCGGTCCCAAGAGATCAACAGCAGCAAATTCTTTTAATTTAGAAGGAATAATAGGAAACAACGGAGCACGATGTGAGACAGTAGATGGTTTCGCCTTTTGACAAAGTTTACAAATAGACAAGACTCGTCGAATTCTTTTTTCCATATTGTTAAAATAACAAGTCGTTCGAAGAATATGATAACATTTTCGTGGACCAAAATGTGCGTAGCTGAAATGAATTTACCAAATGAGCTTATTAACAAAATCGTCTGGAATGCAAAGTACCCATAGCTTGTCATCAACAGTGCAGCGTTTGAAGAGTATGTTGTTTCTAACCAGGTAATAATGCCGAATCTGTGTGTGTGTCTTTTCATGCCATTTGCTCTTGATGTCTTTCCAAATCGGATCTTTATCTTGTTCATGAGCAATGTCCTTTAAAGATGTGGCGATGAAGTTTTCAAAGGCGACTTTCTGAATGTAAAGAATACTGAAATTTTTCTCGAGGTTGCCTTCTGTGTTACTATTCTCAAGCCCAGCCGGTGCGCGTGACAGGGCGTCCGCAACAATGTTCTCCTTGCCGGGAATGTAGACTATTGTGAAGCGGAATTCTTGCAGAAACAATGCCCAACGTTTTAACCTGTCATGATTTAATTTTAAAGACATAAGAAATTCTAATGCACGATGATCACTGTATACTTTTACGTGCTTACCAGAAAGAAAGAAACGGAATTTGTTAAAAGCCCAAACGATAGCTAAAGCTTCTAATTCAGTAACGGAATAATTTTTTTCAGATTTTGTTAGCACTCGGCTAGCAAAAGCAATGGTTTTCTGAACAGTAATGTCATTTTCTATGGCTTCTTGAAATAAATGGGCACCAAGACCGACTTTAGAAGAATCCGTGCTAAGGGAGAAATCTTGTGACAGATGTGGATGAGCTAGTATTGGCGCGTTAAGTAACGCTTCTTTCAAGGAATTGAATTCCAACTGTGATTGTTCGTCCCAGTTCCAAATAGTATTTTTTCCAGTGAGAGAACAAAGTTTTGGTGTAACTAGAATTTGCATATTCAGAAAACGACGGTAAAAATTTACGAGACCTAGAAAACTGCGGACTTGTTTTTTTGTGGATGGAACTGGAATGGCTCTGATTGCTTCTAACTTTTCAGGATCCGGCTGAATCCCTTCAGAAGAAATAATATGTCCCAAAAACCTCACCTTTGACCTACCAAATTCAGACTTTTCCAAGTTAACTGTAATTCCAGATTCTGCAAAAATACGTAGCAGACTGTTGAGGATGCGATTATGTTGTTCCGATGAAGCTTCTGCTATTAGAATATCGTCCACATATAAGGTGATGTGACGTTTTAAGAACTCAGGTAATATGGAATTTAGCCCGCGAATGAATGCTGCCGAAGAAATGTTCAAACCAAAAGGAAGTTTCCGAAACTGATAACAAACGCCGAAACAAAGGAAATCTGTGTATTTTCTACATTCTGGATGAAGTTCGATCTGATAAAAGGTGGCTCTGAGATCAATGGAAGACAACACTTTTACACCATTAAAATTTTGAAGTAGTTCTTCCATCGTCTGCGGCCTGTCTGATTCAGGAATGATGATAGTATTGATTTGTCTCGAATCTAAGACAAGCCTGATCGATCCATTTTTCTTCTCAACAACATGTAATGGATTGTTGTATGAGCTTACTGCAGGCTCAATAATGCCCTCATTAAGCATAGATTGAATTTCTGTTCTAACACGGTCCCTATAATGTGCTGGAATTACGTATGGTCTAACACAAAATTTAGTATGCTCACGAACACGAAATTGGTATTGAAATCCCTTGATTGTTCCTGTTTTGTGAGTAAAAACTGTGGAATGTGCTTGTAAAATCTGAAAAAGGTCCTGCCTATCACTGTCATTACAATTCTCAATTGTTTGAATTTTATTCCGAATTAACTTATTAGTGTCAAATGCACCGTCGATATCATCCCTGTCAGTACTTGCAGAGTGATTGTTAGTGTCAAGTTCCGTCAAAAATTCCGAGCTGTTGTCTAACAGGAGGTAAAGCCGATTAACTTCTTCGTCATGGTTTGAGAGCCAATCTTCAAATTTCAAAGCTACTGACTTACCTTCTTTTTCTAAACTTATTTCAGCATCGTGAAAGTTTAAGATTGCTTTGTATTGATTCAAAAAGTCCACTCCCAGTATAATTTCCGTCGACAATAATGGAACAATAAGAAAGTTCATAGATAAGCTGTGGCTTTGACAAAAGAACTCTAAGTTGGTTTGTTGGCGTACATCTACACTTTTTCCAAAGATTGCACCTTGTAATTTAATCTTACGTAACGGAAGGGTGGGGCAATCGTTCGATTTGTTGCATTTGCTAAATGCTGTTTCACTGATTACTGAAATGGGACTGCCAGAGTCAAGTACTGCCGTAAATTTTACGTCATTTACTGTAATGTGAATCACAGGATATGCAATGTTGTTATGTTTTACGTCGTGTTCTTGGAGGAAGATGTCCCTAATGTCTTCCATTTTTACATAATTACTAGCTACGGCAGCTGCGTCGTTTGTGTCATACGTACATTTCGTGGCTGCCAGCGGAATGAGTCATTGCCTATTGTCTCTTTGTTGGCGCGCGTCGTTATTGGGATTTGGAGACCTAACTTCTACAAATTCACCTCCTCGAGAGGGCCCTGCTCTGTTTGAATCCCGCCAGTTCTTATGCAATTCTGGTCTGTTGTTACGATCATATCGTCTGTCGTCATGTCGGTAGATGCCATCGTTTCTTTCTTGTCGGTCACGTGGTGGAAAATTTCTCCCTGAATCGTAACTGCGCGCTGGACCGTTGCGTCTAAGGTTATTCTGTCTCCCTTGATAATAATTATTTTGGTTCCCATATTGTCTGTTTCTCTGATTGTCTCTGTGATAGTCATTACCGTGGAGAGGTGATCTTTCCCTGTAATTATTACTACTCTGCCAACGGTTGTCATACGGGTGGTGTCTGTTTTGGTCACGATTTACGTTGAAAGAATAGCCTTGTCGTATATTATTTCCGTCATCGCGGAATTGTGACGGATGTGATCTGTAATTGTTGTGCTCCTGTTTCCGTGTTCTTCGATTGTCAGTGTCAATTTCCAGTTCTTGTAACAGTCCCTGAAAAGCCTCAATGTCTTCTTTGCAACGTCCTGCTAAAATAATATGTCGTAAATGTTCAGGTAATTTGATTAAGCAAATGCGGATGAGTTCTGAGGGGCTGTATGGGTTTGTCAGGTACTGATTCTTGTGCAACATGTCTTCAAAATATTTCACAAGACTGGAAAATTCAGATTGTTCGAAATGTTTCATCATTATGATGCTATGTTTTACTCGGTCTTGTGTAGCTTGAGAACAATATGCTGAGAGGAAGGCATGATAAAAATCTCCTTCATTGTGGCAATCGTGAATGACTGATCGCATTCTCACAGCTGGTTCATTCTCCAAGTAGCCACACATAAATTCTAACCTGTGCTCCAATGACCAGTTGGGAGGAAAACAATGAGAGAATTGATGGAGCCACGCTTGTGGATGAATGTCGTTGCCAGAATTCTTAAACGTTTTGAATTTACGTGTAGTAATGAACAGCTTATAGTCAAAATCATCATGTCGGCGAGTCGCATGTCGGTCATTGTTACGTCGTGTTGGCTGTTCAATCTCAAAATTCGGTGCACATTGCCAATTTCTTTCATAATTTCCGAAATGCGCTATGTTATTATTTTGTGGCTGTTCCGTATTTCTATGTCCCTCTTCCCGTATTGGGGCGCGAGTGTCCTCTGAAATACGTAACTCTTGTACTACTTGTGCCAACTGATCTTGCACTTCCCGGATTTCTCTTTTGTACTGTGTATTGATTTGATTTTGATTTTGTTTGAATTTTCTAATTTCTTCATACTCTTCAGTGTCAGTGAAGGCTACAGGTGTTGTGTCATTCAGATCATCATCTACCTTTGTAGATAAATTAGTGAACTGATCTGAAAGTTCGGTTACTTTATCTGATAGTGAATTTATTTCCTCTGTATGTTTTTCTGAACAAAGTTTCAGAGTGTCCATTTGTGTTGAAATCGTATCTACTGTGTCCTTTAAGTTTTCTTGAGTTTTTGCAAGTTGCATAGCCGAATCGGTTGATGCAACTGAGTCAATTTTAGCTTGCAAGGTGTCGTGATTTTCATGAACAATAGTTTGCAGTTCTTTTATAGCTGCTTCGTGATTCTGTAATGCATTTTCATGACGTGAAAAAATAGGTTGAAAATGGTCACAAATTTGTGTTTTTACGTCATTACAGACTATTTGACATTTCGATTCAATGTTATATAACTCAGTAGTTAAATGTTCACATGTTTGTTCAAGTGTGGTGTCTAACTTTTTAAGATTTGGTTCCACTATGTCTAACTTTTTAAGATTTTGTTCCACTGTGTCTAACTTTTGAAGCTTTTGCTGTGTTTGTCCCATTTGTTGTATTAATTGTAATAACAATGCATTGGTGTCTGAAACATGTTCCTCAGTGCTTTTCGGCAGTGAATTTGCACCGGCAACATTCACATTTTGACAAGCGGAAAATGTGTCTTGATTCATTTGAGAAAACGGTGAGAACACAAAACCTGAGTCTACAGTATTTGCAATATTGTGTTCTGTCATTCCCGATTCCTGAGGCGAGCTGTTGCTGACCGATCGATCGATAATGCTTCCCTGTTCACTACCTGTTTCATTGTCTACAATATTATTTGACGCCCGCTCCATTTCCCTATGCACAGTTACCAAATTACTACTTTGAATGTCTGATAATTCATTACACAGTGGTGCTGATAAGCTACGCTCGTTGTCACTATTATTTCTCAGTTTACTTTGTAGCCTAGTGTTACGTTTTTCACACCCCATTATTGTCACAATATTTCACACGACAACACGGAAAAGCACAATTTGAAGAGCAAAAATAAGAGAACACATTAACATAGCACTGAAAATAATATCTAGTTAATTTGGTGCAAATCTACATGCATGCCACAACTGTTTTACTGTACAACAATGAAAGACTGCAACTACAAAGGAGATTTTCTCTACAATTACGCGCTAGCAATAAACAAAAGCTACACTAATTACACAAACTAAAAGAAAAAATCAGAAGATTCCAGTGAGGTATCCTGGCAGGGTCGCCATATGAAACGTCCCCTTTGAACAATTGTACAAGACTGTGCTTAACCTGACACACAATATTTTTAGCGCAACGCAATCTGACTATCAAAGATCCCTGCAAAAGAATGTCCCTGAGTAACATTAAACTATACCTTTCAGAAATCACTTACCTCACAAAAATCTTCATTACTCGAACTACTGCAATACCGCAAGTGCCACTACTGCCAGCTAAATAAAAGATTCAAACTACGGAAGGCACTAACTACTGATAGGGATAGTTAGCAAATGAAAGATATTAATAGAGAACAAACAATGTATTTACCTTAATATGATCATATATCTAGCAGTTCATGACAAATTACAAAACTCCGCCATCTCTCTCTCCACATCCACCACTGCTGGCGGCTCACCTCCAACTGCGCATCGCTACGCGCTGTTCACATCCAGCTGCCGCTGCCCAACACTACAATGCAGACAACAATGCAAACTAGCCACAGACTGCACACAGCACAGCCAGAGCGCTACGTAACGTTGCCAATAAGAAAACATAAACAGCCTACTTACATTGGTAGCACGTTCAGTTTAGAAAAAGTTAGTGAGTTTATGTTATTAATTTTCTCTCTGTCACTTGGTAATCTAAATCGAATGCACTCGTCACTAATTACGAACACGTTTTACTATGATCTCTCGAAAGGCAGGAAGTAATTTCGGATTGTGTTAACATCTACATAAAAAGAAAAGTCAATCAAAGTTGGCTAAATTTGACCTTGAAACGCCATTTTACATAAATTTCGGATGTCTTACTTCACAGACTGAAGTTTTCTTTCCACTGATATGCCAAAGGCTAGTTAGCTACTGTCTTCCCGAGCCGGTGATGCGACACTAAGAGGCGACAGGAAAGAGAGGATGAAGTGGCTGAAGGATGGTGTCTCGGTAGAGCGAGGTATTTTTCCAAAGCAATGAAAGATCTCAGTGAAAACCGGAACGAAATAGGAAACTTTGTAGCTAGAATTCTTCACGATACTTATGAGAACCATCCATGACAAAATTGTTCCGCCAGTTAAGCAGTAAAGATCAATTTTGAGTTCTGGACAAATTTAGTATCATGACTTATCTTGGAAAATAAATAGAAGGGAGTCGTACATACATTAGCAACATTTGTCGATATACCTCAGAGAAAGCCTTTGACGGTGATGCTTACGAGTACATTCGCGCGATTGAGAAGTACTTCCTAATGTTTTGTTCTGTTTCCAGCGCATTTCACGAATTTCTTTACGGATTTGAAATTCATTTGGTGTGTTCGAAACTCGGCATGAATTTTACATTTTTGCAGCTTAGTTGCAGCTTCAGTTATTAAGTGCCTTTTCCCTTGTCCTTGCTTCTACATCTTGGGCGTACCTATAATCTTTATCTTTTCTGTTTCCCGGGTATCAAAACGTATTTTTGTCTCCAATATTCTTTTCCCTTAGTCCTGCAGTAAGTCCACCTGTGTCAATTTCTTTCTATTTACGTTCTTAAAATACAGCTAGTACGTATTCCATTACAATTAACGCAAAACACAATTCCTGTTCGCCGCTGCTACCACTGCCGAATCATCAGTCAGTTCGAATTGTGCTAATTTTCTGTCGTTGAAAAATATTAACAGTTCTTCACGTATGCCACGTCCAGCTGAAGCTGTTACAGTTCATTGCGCCGCAATAAACTCCAAAATACAGCCTCATCTCCATTTTGAATGTGCTTCTCCAGTCCATATACACAGCAGTACACAGTCGGTTCGCAATGTGTTTAATTTTGTGCGATCGAAGATTTAAGAAAAATAATAATAACACAACTATCAAGTATCGCTGATTGTTTCCAAAGATTGCAGCTGCTGTTGTTGAATTAAACCGAGAGAGGCGATTTCAGTAAAAATGCGACGTAAGATACGCAAGTTGCGAAGCACATTTTAGCGAATGACACCACATGGCGAAAAGTGGGAAAGAAAATTCATATAACATTAATGACTGTGTATAGTGTATGTTAAACATTAATGATTGTATATAGTGTATATTAATAAATTATTACGGTTAATAATGTAACAAATATATACTTTCCTAAGAAGGACAGAACTTTACAATCATAAAGAAATTCAGGAAAATCGCAAAGAAGTAAGATATGTGACACGTGTTTGATAAGTCTGGAATGAGAATCGATTAATGTGGTAGCAAGCTTTACGAACATAATTGTTTGGAAGAATTATATTTATTTCTGGCGAATTCTTGGCGAAAAGAGGAAAACTGGAAATAGACCTCGTCAGACATTGTTTAGAAGTTTATTTCACTTATGCTGCACGTGAGTGCTCTGGCCAAAAATTAAATTATAATAACAATAATGATAATAAGAAAGACTCAACACTTTTTTGATCTTCCGAGTTGCATACTGTGTAGAGCACCACCAGTACGCCTAAATATTGCTGCCAAATAAATGTTTGAATACGATAATGGGGTTTTACAAAGACGATAGAGTGCCACGGGCTATGTCTCTTAGAAGTATATAAATGTTACAACAGAAATTCAGCAAAATATAAATGTTGCTATTTTTACTTTATTACAAGAGTTGAGCTTTATGTTGACACAGCCACTGTCTGAATAGGTCAGTTTCCGAAAAAAAAAGACAAAGACACTACATTCATTACTCTATTTAAACTGAACGGAAGGAATTTATTCTCGAGTCAAGTACAATTACTTTCTTAATCTACTAAAAATGTATTTCCTAGCGTACACACCGTCAATTGTCAATAAACGCGAAACGTATTTCCATCAGTGTGTCTTCCTAAGGTATGGCTACCTAACTATAAGTCTCACGTATCTGAGTATTTCGTTAACCGAACGATCAGAAAGAAATCTTCTTATATAATGAAATTTGGAATAACGGAAGAATTCAGTCATATTACATAGTAAGTTCTCCACAAGTTATCAACTTTGCTTTGAAAGTTTTGTGAGTTTGTATTAAAACGTGAGTCACTGTTAAAGGAGTGACGCCTAAGCATTGACATTGTGGTGATAAACATAAAGAAAATTGTAGTGGCCATGAATACATTATTAATGCTGTCTGATTCGACATAAAGCCTTAAGAGTAAGTACATAGCACACACATCCCTATAATTAAACGTAGTGGTTGATTAAGGGCCAGCATACCTCAGTATAAAGTATAATATGTAATCAGACAGTTTCATGACGAGAACAGGTGCCAATATTTTGTACTGACTTCACGCTTATAGGGATCCGCAATACAGTGAACCTGTCAGCCTAACTCTATATTCAACTATTCACAATGAATGCACCAATTAGGATGTGGGGAAAAAAATCATTCAGTCCCATTTCCAAATTCCTCATACTTAGAGTAAATGTAATGATGTGAGTCGGTGCTAGCACATCTAGTAGTTCAGTGTTCAGTAACGGCAGTCATCGTAGCCTTACAATATCTGACGCCTGAAAATTGACAAAATACTATGTAAATGGTTTGTGCCACATTATGTTATCGATGTCCACTCCTACTTAATGACACGTTATTCTAGTAATCAGATGTAATTCATTTCTTGCATTTTTCTATAACCTAGGCTCGGAAAGATGGAGGCAATTGTGTATCATTTATTTAAGCAAAAAATGAATAAAGGAAGTGACCCGCGTTTAAATAACTGTTCACCTCTTGTAATCAAAATGAATATACTGATCTTCAACAAAAACACAAGCATAAATTTACAGGTTCATTGTGAGACTCGTCACTATATTTAACCTTACAAACCATTCTTACAAAGTGGAAATACAACCCGTTACCATGAACAAAACAAACCTTATCTTTTCATATAGATTAAGGTGGAAGAGTTGAACATACAGTCGGTACAAATAAACCTGAAAAATGATGCAGTAAGCATCATGATAGTCAGCACTTCCCCATAGTCTACCACTGCATATAACTACGCGTTTGCAAGCGCCGGCTCACGTAAGGATACTAAATCAAGCCCTAGTAAGTATCGAGCATGATGACACAGAATTCGCTAGAATAAGATAAATTGGGATTGTCTTCCTGGTAATCTGATGCTTCGTCCAGTAATTCAAAATCAAAGGTCTTCCAACAGAATAGACTGTTTTGCAAATACGCTCCAATATAAAGCATGTCTCATCATTTCCAGATACAGAATAGCTCTCCAGAACAAACACTACTAACCAGAACGAAAGACTAAGGAAGAGTAATCGCTGACTTCTTTTCGAACCTGAAACACTCGGCAAAGTCCTGTTAACGAGTGATGGCCAACAGCTCACCAAAGGCAAGGATACCAATGCAGGGCTTATACAGATTCTATAAACTTACTGGAATCGATATGAAGCTTAATATCTTATGGATAGTTTCTGAATATACAGATTGGTCAGAAGCAGCTTGGAAAGCTTGTAAGGACATTGTAGGGGAGGTTGTGCCTACAGCGACTTGTTAAGAGAAAAACTGGATATCTTGCGCCGTTTAAGCATTATTTAGGATTAAAGTTAGCCAATCAGGAAGTTGCGCGGCCACATTCAAGTAATTCACTCGCTAGTATGCAGTAATGAACAGACATCTGTGGGTCCACAAATTACCACTTCCCCAAAAGCTCATTATGTTAAAATTTGCCTTTCTGGAACGGCTAAATTTAAAATAAGTGAGCAAAAGTTACGTTTGTTCGGTCAGAAGAACACATTTGGCGAGACACACTTCGAGAAAATGATTTAATTCGCGCACGGGACGGCGTAATTGCTGAACTTCGGTGATACATAACTCTGAAACGGGGTAACGTGTCAATTTCTTTTCTTAACGATTATTTCTCAGCACAGCGTCACCTGAAACCACTTTAGAGACTTTTCAACCTGTTTGTGATTACCCTGTATGTTACCAATCATGGAAAGATGAAATAGGTGGTGATAAAATGAAAGAGCCGACAACAAGTACGTTTTAGTGTGACACGAAATGCAGAAGCACTTAAGTTTTGTCGTTATGCATTATTCATAAATATTGTCTTCTATTACACTTGTTGAGGAAATGTCAATAGTTTTCATGGTGGCATATTTCAAATTTTTAAAAGCAGATAAACCTGAAACCTACCTTCCGTCCTATTTTGCTGATATGTCAATATGCGAACAAAATTAAATTTTTTCGTTCGCAACGTCAATTTTTTTTAAATCTTAGCGTTCATTTCCATGTAATCGCGAATAACCACATCGCTAAGGGTTTCCAGTTGAGAAAGTTGGTGTAATGAGTTCATTTCATCTGATAAAGGACACAAATATAAAATAACTCAAGCATAAAGGATACGGACGCGAGCTAAATGCAGTGACAGCTTCAGATGAGGGAATTAAAAAGCAAAATACTTCACAAAAGAACCCACTCTGATACCTTTTACTGGTGAAAAAACAAGTATAAATTGTCTCCGTCAGAGAAAGTATTCCAGCGAGTTTTGCCACATGATATGAAGTAACAACGCAACGTGAACCACAACTTAAAATTCCTCAAAATCATCAGCAGGTTTTTATTTTTAAGAGTAAGCACAAATTTCGATACGAAACGAACGTTAAAGAATATATCAACGTTTATCCATAGTTGGGAATGTCGGATGATGTCACAAGCGACACATGAAATCGATTCAAATTATGTGACCAACAAAGGATTAAAACATAGAGATTAATCTCGATGAGTTATCTCTCGTTAAACACCCAGGCGTGTCTTGAATGATAAAAGATATGGAGTCCAGGAATTCGTTTATAGACTGACATATGAGCTTCAATTAGAGGAACGCGAGCGGTACCATAGAATATAATATCATGTAGCATGTCGCCGCTGCCGAAATGAAATAACCGCTTCATTATGTAATTAACTTTATTGTGACAATATTCCTGTCGTTTTTGTTTTATTGGGAATTTGATGGTTACTCGAATGTAAAGCATAACATTCCAGAATAGTTACTGCAGCAGTTTGCACCACCAACACCGATACATATCCGACGGGGTACAAAGAGACCATTATCGTAGGAATACCAGAATGAAATTTTCACTGTGCAGCGGAGTGTGCGCTGATACGAAACTTCCTGGCAGATTAAAACTGTGTGCCGGACCGAGACTCGATCTCGGGACCTTTGCCTTCCGCGGGCAAGTGCTCGACCAACTGTGCTACCCAATCACGACTCACACCCCGTCCTCACAGCTTTACTTCTGCCAGTACCTTGTCTCCTACCTTTCAAACTTTACAGAAGCTCTCCTGCCCGCGAAAGGCAAAGGTCCCAAGTTTGATTCCCGGTTCGGCACACAGTTTTAATCTGCCAGGAAGTTTCATCGTAAGAATACGTCATCGCTAGCATTCATGTTTGTACAGTTGCATGTGGGAAAATTGTGAGACATGAGCAGGGCACAAGGAGGAATTTCAACAAAACATGATACACAGGCGTTTTACTATCAGGAGTGATATACTGTGATACTAGGGGTCAGCTATTGCTCGTCTGGATGCGAGTGAGGTTAGACGAGGGAAGAGCGTGTAATTCAAGCATAACTCTGAAAAGTATGGAGACTGGTGTACATTCAGCTATCTCGGAGAAAACTGTCGCTGGAAGAGTGTATTGTGTCAGCTACTGTGGGAGTCAGCATCGACACAAAGAAGGAAGGAGAGAAGTTGCGACATCCGGTGGCAGGAGTCCAAAATGATCTGCGCATAACGCTTTCAGATTAATAGAACATTTTATTTCTGACAGGGATGGAAACTTAATTTAACTTCTCGTTATGAGGTGGCTTGACGTACTTCCTTTGCATCATGGAATTGTGTTTATACGCTATAAATATTTGCACAACGCAAGCTAAGTATCAACTTCCTATTACTCAGCTATAATGCTCTCGAAGTCAGCGACCAAACTGTGCCAGCCAGCGATGGGCTGCTGGATAAGTCAGCGTTGACGAGGGTTGCTGAGCTGCACTACTGGCCATTAAAATTGTTACACCAAGAAGAAATGCAGATGATAAACGGGTGTTCATTGGAGAAACATATTGTATTAGGACGGACATAGCTGATACAATAGCTCCCTACTTAGCAATCATATACAACCGCTCGCCCACCGATAGATCTGTACCTACAGATTAGAAAATTGCGCAGGTCGCACCAGTGTTTAAGAAGGGTAGTAGGAGTA
Source organism: Schistocerca piceifrons (assembly GCF_021461385.2). Taxonomy (NCBI): domain Eukaryota; kingdom Metazoa; phylum Arthropoda; class Insecta; order Orthoptera; family Acrididae; genus Schistocerca; species Schistocerca piceifrons. The sequence goes on along the minus strand of NC_060142.1, from coordinate 689,297,472 downwards.
ATCCATCGAACTACAGACCTATATCATTGACGTCGGTTTGCTGTAGGGTTCTGGAGCATATACTGCATTAAAACATTATGAATCACCTCGAAGGGAACGATCTATTGATACGTAATCAGCATGGTTTCAGAAAACATCGTTTTTGTGCAACGCAGCTAGCTCTTTATTCGCACGAAGTAATGGCCGCTATCGACAGGGGACCTCAAGTTGATTCCGTATTTCTAGATTTCCGGAAAGCATTTGACACCGTTCCTCACAAGCGACTTCTAATCAAGCTGCGGGTCTATGTGGTATCGTCTCAGTTGTGCGACTGGATTCGTGATTTCCTGTCAGGAAGGTTGCAGTTCGTAGTAATAGACGGCAAATCATCGAGTAAAACTGAAGTGATATCAGGTATTCAGCAGGGAAGCGTCCTGGGAACTCTGCTGTTCCTGATCTTTATAAATGACCTGGGTGACAATCTGAGCAGTTCTCTTAGGTTGTTCGCAGATGATGCTGTACTTTACCGTCTAGTAAGGTCATCCGAAGACCAGTATCAGTTGCAAAGCGATTTAGAAAAGATTGCTGTATGGTGTGGCAGGTGGCAGTTGACGCTAAATAACGAAAAGTGTGAGGTGATCCACATGAGTTCCAAAAGAAATCCGTTGGAATTCGATTAGTCGATAAATAGTACAATTCTCAATGCTGTCAGTTCAACTAACTACCTGGGTGTAAAAATTACGAACAACTACAGTTGGAAAGACCACATAAATAATATTGTGGGGAAGGCGAGTCAAAGGTTGCGTTTCATTGGCTGGACACTTAGAAGACGCAACAAGTCCACTGAAGAGACAGCTTAAACTACACTCGTTCGTCCTCTGTTAGAATATTGCTGCGCGGTGTGGGATCCTTACCAGGTGGGACTGACGGAGGACATCGAAAGGGTGCAAAAAAGGGCAGCTCGTTTTGTATTATCACGTACTAGGGGAGAGAGTGTGGCAGATATGATACGCGAGTTGGGATGGAAGTCATTAAAGCAAAGACGTTTTTCGTCGCGGCGAGATATATTTACGAAATTTCAGTCACCAACTTTCACTTCCGAATGGGAAACTATTTTGTTGACCCCAAATACATAGGTAGGAATGATCATCAAAATAAAATAAGAGAAATCAGAGCTCGAACAGAAAGGTTTACGTGTTCGTTTTTCCAGTGCGCTCTTCGGGAGTGGTATGGTAGAGAGATAGTATGATTGTGGTTCGATGAACCCTCTGCGAAGCACGTAAATGTGAATTGCAGAGAAATCATATAGATGTAGATTTAGATTTTGGCATGTGGTTACATTTTCACGCAATTTTGGTGCACAGATCCTGAGAAATCAGTACGCAGGACAACCAAATCTGGCTGTAATAACGGCCTTGATATGCCAGGGCATTGAGTCAAACAGAGCTTGGATGGCGTGTACAGGTACAGGTGCCCATGCAGCTTCAACACGATACCACAGTTCATCATGAGTAGTGACTGGCGTATTGTGACGACGCAGTTGCTCGGCCACCATTGACCAGACGTTTTAATCGGTGAGAGATCTGGAGAATGTGCCGGCCAGGGCAGCAGTCGAACACTTTCTGTAAAGAGAAAGGCCCGTACAGCACCTGCAACATGCGGTCGTGCATTATCCTGCTAAAATGTAGGATTTCGCAGTATTCGAATGAAGGGTAAGAGCCACGGGTCTTAACACATCTGAAATGTAACGTCCACTAGTCAAAGTGCCGTCAATGAGAACAACAGGTGACTGAGACGTGTACCCAATGGCACCCCATACCATCACGTCGGGTGATAACGCCAGTTATGGCGATGACGAATACACGCTTTGCCGGCCGCGGTGGTCTCGCGGTTCTAGGCGCGCTGTCCGGAACCGTGCGACAGCTACGGTCGCAGGTTCGAATAATGCCTCGGGCATGGATGGGTGTGATGTCCTTAGGTTAGGTAGGTTTAAGTAGTTCTGAGTTATAGGGGACTGATGACCACAGCTGTTAAGTCCCATAGTGCTCAGAGCCATTTGAATACACGCTTCCAATGTGCGTTCACCGCGATGTTGGCAAACACGTATGCGACCATCACGATGCTGTACACAGAACCAGGATTCATCCGAAAAAATGACGTTTTGCCATTCGTGTACTCAGTCGCAGGCACTCCTGTCTGTGATGCCGCGTCAAGGGTAACCGCAGCCATGGTCTCCGAGCTGATAGTCCATGCTGCTGCAAACGTCGTCGAACTGTTCGTGTAGATGGTCGTTGTCTTGCAAACGTCCCTATATGTTGACTCAGGGATCGAGACGTGGCTGCACGATTCGCTACAGCCATGCGGATAAGATGCCTGTCATCTCGACTGCTAGTGATACGAGGCCATTGGGATCCAGCACGGCGCTCCATATTACCCTGCGGAACCCACCGAATCGATATTCTGCTAACAGTCATTGGATCTCAACCACCTTGAGCAGAGAAGTCGGAAACGTGATGGTACGCATTTCTCCTCCTTACACTAGGCATCACAACAACGTTTCACCTGGCAAAGGCGGTCAACTGCTGTTTGTGTATGAGATATCGGTTGGAAACTTTCCTCATGTCAGCACGTTGTAGGTGTCCCCTCCGGCGCCAACCTTGTGTGAATGCTCTGAGAAGCTAATCATTTGCATATCACAGCATCTTCTTGCTGTCGGTTAAATTTCGCATCCGTAGCACGTCATCTTCGTGGTGTAGCAGTTTTAATGGCCAGTAGTGTGTATCTTGCTGTTGGTGTTGCGCTCTTTCCATTGGCGCCCAGGTCAGCGCGCCTTCTTGACGCCGTTCCGCGGCGCTGCACTGGTCAATGCTTTAGGACTGCACATGGGGGATACGACTTCCCTGAAATCTACAATTATGAATAGGCTAAAAGCACCTAAGGTGAAAGGTTAGGGCCGATGTAGCATCATGTGTCATTTCCTGTTACTACTTTACTGACGTAAATACCTCTGAAGCAGGTAGGCAATTGGCAATCACAATTACAGTTCCAGAATGAAATTTTCACTCTGCAGCGGAGTGTGCGCTGATATGAAACTTCCTGGCAGATTAAAACTGGGTGCCCGACCGAGACTGGAACTCGGGACCTTTGCCTTTCGCGGGCAAGTGCTCTACCAACTGAGCTACCGAAGCACGACTCACGCCCGGTACTCACAGCTTTACTTCTGCCAGTACCTCGTCTCCTACCTTCCAAACTTTACAGAAGCTCTCCTGCGGACCTTGCAGAACTAGCACTCCTGAAAGAAAGGATATTGCGGAGAGGTACTGGCAGAAGTAAAGCTGTGAGTACCAGGCGTGAGTCGTGCTTCGGTAGCTCAGTTGGAAGAGCACTTGCCCGCGAAAGGCAAAGGTCCCGAGTTCGAGTCTCGGTCGGGCACACAGTTTTAATCTGCCAGGAAGTTTCGTTACAATTACAGTTAATTTCATAGCAGAGTTAGTAAGGTATCAGATCTCAATAATTACACAATAATAACAGTTAGGCCTTGATTCATGAGAGTTTCAATTAACCCAAATTAAGAAATAGCCTTTAATTTAATTAAAGGGGAACAGGCATGCCTCCTTTAATAATAGCTTCAGTTAAGTAAAATCACCCGACACAGAAACAGCCAGGCCTTTATTAGTAACTGCTTCAGTTACGTTAAACCGCCAAATAGGAAACAGAGTACGCCTTCATGACTAACTGTTTTAGATAAGTTTGAATTGCCCCCTCGCAAGGGCTGCACCAGAAGGCTTATAAGCAAGGAGCACAGGTCTAGACCAAATAGGAAGGCCACGAAAGGTTACAACGAGAGTACCGGCCTCCCAAAGCCAATCCTGTACCCTCGTAGCTGCAAGATACCGCCTCTATAACGTCGACGAAACGCCCGAAAGAAACTAGACTACCAAAACCAATAATATAGCCTCGGAAACTACCAATTTTGATACCCAGGCACATCCTATACCAATATAATTTAACAGAGCGGTGACGTCTGCATTGTAAGAAGGTGTCTCGAAACCGGCAAACAGCCTTTATGTATGGGGATATTTCGACACATCGAAATTAAACACATAACCAGTTTGTAGTTGCCACACACTTCTTTATTACAAACATATTGCTCTTATCAAATCAACAGTAGCAACAGTTTCAAAATTTTCTTAACTAAATCTCATTAAATAAAACAATATTCATAAAACCATTATTAATAAAACTAAACCTCACAAGCTTCATAACTTACATGAAACTGTTTCTCATATAATTCACATCAAAACTAAAACTACTTCCACAACTAAGGGGGTGCATAAGGTCCAACAAATACAGGTCTTTCAAAATTTGCTTAGCGAACTTTCATTGATTTAAACAATATTCATAAAGCCACAATTAATCAAATCTCAAACGTGCTTCAGTTATCATAGAAACAGGTTTTCATGTAGCTCAGGACCCAGCTAAGAACATTAATGCGCTTGAGTCCAATAAGCTCAAATCTTTCCAAAATTGGTCTTAAAATTTCTGACAAATTAACAGGATTATAGTACATTCAATATTATAATATATGAAATCACCTTAACATGGGACCGCCTCAAGTTTCGATAAATTGGTGATGGACGCGAGCAAAGCGAAAGTTTCTAACAGATACAGGACATGCGCGGACGAGAAGGTGAAATAAAAATATACTCAACTTTCATCTACAAGTAAGCTTGCTGAAAACCACAACGATCCACCGGCAAGATGGAATCGCCGCACGTCAACAACGTAACCATAGACACTGATCCAGGTCTTCAATTTTCACTCTTCCACCGCGATACCCCGATCGGAGCTTGCTCTCGTCGACCACCGCCAATTATCTGAAACTTAAACACATCAACGGCAGACAACATTCTGACGCAACAGATACGCAAGGACATTAACCAAACCAGTTATCAATAAACCTTTAATTCTATGTTGCAATAGCAGACTTAACATACGTGACGGTGGCCTGCATCTGAACGCCAGGCACAAACTTACGCAGTACTTGGTATGCATTAAACACGGTTTAATGTCCATTGGTTGTGCGTCATCAGCACGCCCTTAAATGCCGTCAACATATCAGGCAGCAAGATCAAAGGTAACTGAAACAGCCAAGATAGATTTCAGTGCACAGGGGTATTCTATTATCATAAACAGAACCACTGATGAACACTCCGACAGCCGTCCGCGGTGGCCGTGCGGTTCTAGGCGCTCCAGTCCGGAGCCGCGCTGCTGCTACGGTCGCAGGTTCGAATCCTGCCTCGGGCATGGATGTGTGTGATGTCCTTAGGTTAGTTAGGTTTAAGTAGTTCTAAGTTCTAGGGGACTGATGACCACAGCAGTTGAGTCCCATAGTGCTCAGAGCCATTTGAACACTCCGACAACTCCAATTCATTGACTTTGAATCACATGGAAGACACACGAAGGAAATCTGTCCATCACATATCCAAGAAGCCCCAGTCACCGTCGGCAGCGGATCTGAATTACACCGGGTAAACACACCGCAGCAGCAGACCACGCTCCTTCGTCGAACCGACTTGGTCACCCGCCACGCTGCATGCAGGTACAACGCCGCACGTGACCGTCGCTGACACAGCTGATACCCAAACTGAAGACCCAGAGAGCGCGTGCGCCGCAGTTAAATAACCACCCGCCAAAGATACGAATGCAAGTAGGCATCTAAAATCGACATGATGAGAATCGATGGAGACTGGCGCCAGCAGAGCACCAGCTCAAGCCGAATTGCAAGGGCACAAGGGTAAAGTCCTTTTCTGGTGTTCGAAGACGAAGACATTTGGCAGGGAAGACGGCTGAAGCCCAGTCATCTAGGTACTGATGTCTGATGGCGACAGTGAGGGGGGTGGGGGGGAGTGGCGGGGGGGGGGGGGGGTGGTCCTGCCACAGCATAGAAGAAACACGTTATCTCGCCGCCTCAAGAAACACCATCGTCTTACACGCCTGAAGATGCCCTGTTAACAAACAACCAATGCCAGTATCGGCTCAGGAAAAGCAAATGATACCCACAATTCGAGGAACCAACTGCTGGTGAAAAGAATCACATAATAAATCGCAATGAACGTTGCCTTACAGAAGATACCGTCGTCGTGCAAGACAAACAATATATAAAACAATTGAAGACTTTGAAATGACAACTTCTGCTGCTGTCAAGAAGAAGAATACCATAAAATCTGTCGCTGCACACTCACTACTAGATGGACCCGCTGTCTTCTGTGGATGTAGACTGAATTTTAGTATTGATCTGAATGATACATTTTCGCATGGTAATGGCAGGTTAACTGTCGCTGTTGTACGAGGTGGTACAGGTGTACCCAATGTATCAGGATTGGAAAGTTTCGTTGACAGAGACATTGTAGCTTACCGCACATATCATGTTATTGAAAATGCAAATAAAGACTTTGGCAAATCATCATACATGTCACCCTCACCCTTCTCCTTGTATACACGTAATAGACGTAAGATATCTGTTAATGAAACTGTATTTATTTGGATTAAAGGTAAAGGTACTTGTGAATATGTTAAATTTGTTGGAAATTGTACACTGTATTTTCACAAATAAACTGATTTGTAGCGTAGCTGAGAACCGGACAAGGGTACATCTAGCATCTGTTAAGACCTGTTAAGACCTAAAAATACACTCCTGGAAATGGAAAAAAGAACACATTGACCCCGGTGTGTCAGACCCACCATACTTGCTCCGGACACTGCGAGAGGGCTGTACAAGCAATGATCACACGCACGGCACAGCGGACACACCAGGAACCGCGGTGTTGGCCGTCGAATGGCGCTAGCTGCGCAGCATTTGTGCACCGCCGCCGTCAGTGTCAGCCAGTTTGCCGTGGCATACGGAGCTCCATCGCAGTCTTTAACACTGGTAGCATGCCGCGACAGCGTGGACATGAACCGTATGTGCAGTTGACGGACTTTGAGCGAGGGCGTATAGTGGGCATGCGGGAGGCCGGGTGGACGTACCGCCGAATTGCTCAACACGTGGGGCGTGAGGTCTCCACAGTACATCGATGTTGTCGCCAGTGGTCGGCGGAAGGTGCACGTGCCCGTCGACCTGGGGCCGGACAGCAGCGACGCACGGATGCACGCCAAGACCGTAGGATCCTACGCAGTGCCGTAGGGGACCGCACCGCCACTTCCCAGCAAATTAGGGACACTGTTGCTCCTGGGGTATCGGCGAGGACCATTCGCAACCGTCTGCTTGAAGCTGGGCTACGGTCCCGCACACCGTTAGGCCGTCTTCCGCTCACGCCCCAACATCATGCAGCCCGCCTCCGGTGGTGTCGCGACAGGCGTGAATGGAGGGCGAATGGAGACGTGTCGTCTTCAGCGATGAGAGTCGCTTCTGCCTTGGTGCCAATGATGGTCGTATGCGTGTTTGGCGCCGTGCAGGTGAGCGCCACAATCAGGACTGCATACGACCGAGGCACACAGGGCCAACACCCGGCATCATGGTGTGGGGAGCGATCTCCTACACTGGCCGTACACCACTGGTGATCGTCGAGGGGACACTGAATAGTGCACGGTACATCCAAACCGTCATCGAACCCATCGTTCTACCATTCCTAGACCGGCAAGGGAACTTGCTGTTCCAACAGGACAATGCACGTCCGCATGTATCCCGTGCCACCCAACGTGCTCTAGAAGGTGTAAGTCAACTAGCCTGGCCAGCAAGATCTCCGGATCTGTCCCCCATTGAGCATGTTTGGGACTGGATGAAGCGTCGTATCACGCGGTCTGCACGTCCAGCACGAACGCTGGTCCAACTGAGGCGCCAGGTGGGAATGACATGGCAAGCCGTTCCACAGGACTACATCCAGCATCTCTACGATCGTCTCCATGGGAGAATAGCAGCCTGCATTGCTGCGAAAGGTGGATATACACTGTACTAGTGCCGACATTGTGCATGCTCTGTTGCCTGTGTCTATGTGCCTGTGGTTCTGTCAGTGTGATCATGTGATGTATCTGACCCCAGGAATGTGTCAATAAAGTTTCCCCTTCCTGGGACAATGAATTCACGGTGTTCTTATTTCAATTTGCAGGAGTGTACAAAACTTAACTGAATTTCGCGAATCGGAGATGAAGCTTGCCGTTTCCTAAGGGCACCCAGAACTAAGCACAGCGAAACTGGCTTGAACTCTGTCAACGGTGTGCCACGTCCCAGGGCTGGCTGGCCAGGCTTCGCACGAAGACGGCAGTCGAAGTCAGCCACGAATTCAAATCGGCTCACAAATATGTCAGGGAACCACTCGCCGGATGTCGTACCCTGCAAGAGCGCGCTTCACCCGCCAGGCGTACATTTCGCACCGTCCTTCGCGCTCCGTTACCACTCCCTAACTACCACTCCACAGCACTCCCCGTCACCATCAACAACCTCGAGCAAAGATCTTAGTAGCCCTAAATCAGAGGAACACCATCGAGCTAGTGGCGCCAGGAATTCAAAAGGCGACGCCAGCAACCGGCCACAGCTCAACCGCCTTCTAATGAATCCCGGTCCAGCCTGCAGAAGAAGAAAGGGAAGGTTAATTAATGGGCTTAAATTGGTTAAGATTCATCCTGAGGACCTTATCAGTGGCCAGATGCAAGTTAACCGAACTCAGAATTCTGATGATAGTGCATGGGGCTATGAAACGAGGATTGAATGTCCCTAGCTTGGAACCACCTCCCAGGCGGTCCAGTTCCTCACGTAAACCTCATCTCCTAGGTTGCCCTGAAAGGGGCGCCTATTTCTACGAGGGCAGTTCAATAAGTGATGCAACACATTTTTTTTCTGAAACAGGTGTCACTTTATTCAGCATTGAAATACACCAGGTTATTCCCCAATCTTTTAGCTACACAACACTATTTTTCAACGTAATCTCCATTCAATGCTACGGCCTTACGCCACCTTGAAATTAGGGCCTGTATGCCTGCACGGTACCATTCCACTGGTCGATGTCGGAACCAACGTCGTACTGCATCAATAACTTCTTCATCATCCGCGTAGTGCCTCCCACGGATTGCGTCCATCATTGGGCCAAACATATGGAAATCGGACGGTGCGAGATCGGGGCTGTAGGGTGCATGAGGAAGAACAGTCCACTGAAGTTTTGTGAGCTCCTCTCGGGTGCGAAGACTTGTGTGAGGTCTTGCGTTGTCATGAAGAAGGAGAAGTTCGTTCAGATTTTTGTGCCTACGAACACGCTGAAGTCGTTTCTTCAATTTCTGAAGAGTAGCACAATACACTTCAGAGTTGATCGTTTGACCATGGGGAAGGAAATCGAACAGAATAACCCCTTCAGCGTCCCAGAAGACTGTAACCATGACTTTACCGGCTGAGGGTACGGCTTTAAACTTTTTCTTGGTAGGGGAGTGGGTGTGGCCCCACTCCATTGATTGCCGTTTTGTTTCAGGTTCGAAGTGATGAACCCATGTTTCATCGCCTGTAACAATCTTTGACAAGAAATTGTCACCCTCAGCCACATGACGAGCAAGCAATTCCGCACAGATGGTTCTCCTTTGCTCTTTATGGTGTTTGGTTAGACAACGAGGGACCCAGCGGGAACAAACCTTTGAATATCCCAACTGGTGAACAATTGTGACAGCACTACCAACAGAGATGTCGAGTTGAGCACTGAGTTGTTTGATGGTGATCCGTCGACCATCTCGAACGAGTGTGTTCGCACGCTCCGCCATTGCAGGAGTCACAGCTGTGCACGGCCGGCCCGCACGCGGGAGATCAGACAGTCTTGCTTGACCTTGCGGCGGGGATGATGACACACGCTTTGCCCAACGACTCACCGTGCTTTTGTCCACTGCCAGATCACCGTAGACATTCTGCAAGCGCCTATGAATATCTGAGATGCCCTGGTTTTCTGCCAAAAGAAACTCGATCACTGCCCGTTGTTTGCAACGCACATCCGTTACAGACGCCATTTTAACAGCTCCGTACAGCGCTGCCACCTGTCGGAAGTCAATGAAACTATACGAGACGAAGCGGGAATGTTTGAAAATATTTCACAAGGAATTTCCGGTTTTTTCAACCAAAATTGGCCGAAAAAAAATGTGTTGCATTACTTATTGAACTGCCCTCGTATATTATAGCCGTGCTTAGCGGCGGTAGGATAACCTGATGTTATTCCTTGCCCGTTCCCAAATCTTCAGGAGTAATGGACAAAGGCAGGAGGTCATTGATATACCACAAGTCGGATAGAGGGGAATCGATGGCATACGCAAACAAGAGAGCAGCAGGAACCGCCTTGGATGCTTCGTGCTGCGCAGTGTTAAAAGCAAAGCTGAGCGAAGGTATCCCACTTACTTGGGGACTTATGATGGTAATTGATGAAAGCTGAATTAAAGTTGCGATTCACTCTCTCGACAAAAGATGACTGGGATAATATGGCGTGGTGGCTACGTGCTTAACAGCATTACAAAAGCAAAACTGCTTAAACTTTTCGGAAGCCAACACCGGAGATTTATCGCTAGCAAGAATCGTAAGAGGTCCAAACCAGCTGAAGATGTTGGTCAGACGTGCAATGGCATAGGCCGCCGTGACTCTATGACTAGGGACCAACCATACAATTCAGGAAAACGCGTCAACAACCTGCAGAATATATCAGTTCCCCTTCTTGGTACGAGGAAGAGGCCCTACATGATTGATAAAGAGTTTGTCCATAGAGTTCTTCTCGCTCTCGGATTGTAACAGTCCCTTCGGAGGACTATTACTGGGTTGAGCATTTTACAGGTTTCACGGTCACCCACTGATCGCCTGATACCCTTAAACAACGTGGACCGAATGTGGTGGTCCTTAACCTTTTCCAACGTTTTATGGAGACCCAGATGTCCTCCCACTAGAGGATTAGGAAAATAATGGAAAACGGGAGGCACCGGCTACTGAGGCAAAAAAAATTAAAGTCCCCGGCTTTTTTAACGCGTTTACATAGTATGTAAACCATCGGAGGAGGGTTGCATTCTAAATGGACCCCGCAAGAGATATTGATTCTTTTTGGTTTTAAGGTCCTAAAAAAACTGAGGAACTTCAGCTAAAATGGAAAACACTACCGGCCGAGACTCACTAACGCCCTTACTCTCCTGAAACGACTGAGGCGTCGGCGGCTTGGTTGTCAGATCACACACTGAAATGAAACGCGGAGATGGAGACAGCTCACCTGGCAACCGTACCAGTTTTTATGGGTCGAGTCAACACCCAACTTGGGGCCTGATTGTCCGTCTCGAGATCAAACTCCCTAATCTGAAGTTAGAACAGGAACTCCTCGAAAGCGAAAATAGCAGCTGGCACCTCGCACTCATAAACGGAGTAATTCATCTCGTACCGAAACAACCTTCTAGACGCGGAAGCTGATGGGCGTCTTATACCTTGATCCTCCTGCAACAACAGTGTAGCTATACCAGCATTGGAGGCATGAGTTAGGCGATAAATTTTTAGCCAAAATAGGGGACGGTTAAGACCGGCGAGTTTGTGATAGCGGTCTTGAAGTCTTCAAAATCCACCTGTTGGCTCTCACCCCACACAATTTTCTTCCCTTTCCTACATAGTGTATTTAGGGGAGTAAGGACACCTGTTTTCTGCCAAGTGTAACGTTGGATGGCATAAAGGTCAACCCCGCACCCCGAAACTTGGAGAGGACCTCCCGAAGATGGGAGATATGATCGTCAAACGACTGGATGTAAGTGACATCATCAATATGATCTATCAAACGAGACAAAACCGCCACCAAAGTGGACAAGTCGAACGGTACCCGGTTGAACACACAAAAACTCCAATCAGTACAGAACGCGGTAACACGTTCAGACTCCTCGGTAAGTGGAATATGATAATAAGCTTGGTTGAGATTAAGCACCGCGAAACACTTACCCTCCGAGAACCAGGTAAAGCAGTTGGGAAGATCCAGCAGGGCGACATATTCTAACTTTTTTGTTAAGGAATCTATAATCAATTACCGGCTTGTAGTCCTGGCCCTGTGCTTTAGGAACGAGAAAAATCGGTGACGCGTAGTGAGATGAAGACGGTCTAATGACCTCGTCCTTCTACATACTCGCCAATTTCAGTCTCAAGATTTTAATTTCTGGTGGCGAGAGGTGATAAGGGAATTGTCGCACCGAAATACTGTCAGCCAGGCGTATGTGGTACTGTATGGCGTTAGTGACCTCCGACTTATTAGAGAAAACCTCGGGAAACTCACCTAATATATTCTACAACTGCCCTTCTTGACCGGCTCAAGATGGGCCACATTAAAGTCCCTGGAGTTACAATCGACCGAATCCCCAACACTTGCGCAAGGGAAAGGGCAAAATGTTATCTCGTCACTAAGCGAAAACCTAAAAGGTAAGATGTAGTTCGCAGAGTCGAGTAGTAATCCATTTTTCCGAATAAAATCACACCCGAGAAACAAATTTAGCGCTATATCGTTAACAAGCAAGAGCGTAACGGGCCATGAGAAATTACAAATGGAGAAAATACCGCGCAACTCGCCGACCAGAGGCAACTCTTGCCCATTGGCCACACAAATCTCCGAGGGAAGGGGCGCACGGAAGATAATTTACACAAATGCCCAAACTCCAAATACCAACTACAATTCAGCAAGGATACGGAGCTACCAGAATTCAACAGCACATACGAGGCTTCTTGTCCTAGAAGGGCAAAGACAAAAGGGAGGGGAGATCCGGAGAGAGCTTGAATACGCGCGCACCATGACTGACGCCACCGATCGAAATCATCTCCCCCTCTTCACTAGGCGGCATTTGCCGTTTCTAGGAGCTCGTGCTACGGGACACTCGTAGACCAAGTGATTGCGGGAGCCGCACCGAAAACAACCTTTCCCATAAAATGGGTTGGATGCTTGAGGAGACGTATTAATTATCGAGGTGGAGGGAGGAGTTTACAAGTGCTCCTTTAGGCCTACGTTCCCCATCGGCAAATGAGAAAGATTCAATGGAATCAACCAATGTATGCAATTCCCGGAAGCTAGTGGGACTGGAAGAAAAGGCCAAGCGCTAACTCCGGGACGCATGCCCCCTCAAAATATTTGGTACAGTATTGAGATCTGAGACCGACATACCAAGACTCATGGTGGCTATGCGCCCTCGCTCGACGTACTGGCTCCCCGGTTCAAATGATGCCTGCACCCTCCAGTAATATTTCCGTACAAGCTGTTCCGCATTCGCGGCGAGAGCTCCCTATCAGCAATCAGCCTCTCCTTAGTTGTCCTATTGGCCGTCCCGCTTCAGGACTCCAGATAAAAAATCACTCAGAGGACGTTTTTCCAAGGGACAAATAATGCTAATATCACATTGTGAGGCGGCCTTAAGGCATCCGCATGAAATTCATATTGCACAAACAGCCACAAAAACTGCTGGCCACGGCCTAAGGTATCGAGTGAAAGCTCTGAAATAGCGTTGAGGGGGCACATAACTGGGTTGAGTAGTCTTCCAAAACGATTAGCCGTAGGGCTACCTAAACCTTGAGCCAATGACGTCTGACCAAATAAAATAAAAAAAGTTCAAATAAGTGTGAAATCTTATGGGCTTATGGGACTTAACTGCTAAGGTCATCAGTCCCTAAGCTTACACACTACTTAACCTAAATTATCGTAAGGACAAACACACACACCCATGCCCAAGGGAGGACTTCGACCTCCGCCGGGACCAGCCGCACAGTCCAGGTCTGCAGCGCTTTAGACCGCTCGGCTAATCCCGCGCGGCGTCGTCTCATCAAAGAACTGATTAGTTGGGATAGCTGCTTGACGTGTGTAATGTCTCTTGCAGCGGTCTCTCCACGATATTTTCAGAAATTTTATAAATTATATAACTCAGTACATATCTTGAAATATCTCTTCTTATCTTACCGATTATCAATGCAAAGTAGTTTCAAGCCCAATTATTCCTTGGAGCGTCCATTTACTCCATGGAATAGCTTCTCTGCTATCTATGTTTTCTCTTAGAAAAAAGAATAGGGGACTTCTTGCCAATTAGTCGTGAAAGAAGGATGTATATGTATGTATTGTTGAGCTAGTCGCCATCTTGATGAGATTCTGTATGAGAAGGAATTTAATACATGAACTAAACTAAAGTAAGTGTGTTCGCGTATTATTTAACTGATTATTATTGACAGTGTCTGCTTACTACGCTGTGTTGTACGGGATCAGTGGGGAACGTCTGATTTACACTGGACGAACCTGCCGTTTTGTATGCTCAAGATATCCAGTTACTTCAAATAAATAGGCTAACACGGTCTTACCAGCAGATCTCCGGTCTTCCCCATGTGATCACCGAAAGTTAATAATTATTACAAATGTTTCCAGGAGATCGATTGACAATTTTCGTCGCACCGAGACTTCGAAATTGCTTCACTGCCTTATGGAATTTAAGTTAAGCTTAATTTAATCAGGACAGAACAGTATTGAACTGTGTGAACGTGATAAGCCTGCTTTGTCAATGAAAATTCCCTTAATATACGCATGTTTTTACTATCCTGATCAGTGAAGCTAAATCGGGCCGGTGTGAGAGAGGTTTTTAAATTTTAGATCCCATACAAAAAGATATTAAACGTGTTCCAATTTCATGACTTTCAAAGCTTAAGGACGATACTTGGACCTGCACTCCCTCGCTCGATCACTCAAATGCCTCACCCTGGTAACTTCAGTCTGGCTAAGTTGGAAGGAGGTAATGTCTTTCACACGATTCCCCACATGTGCTAGAGTGATCCGAATGCTACTGAGTTGCATAACAGTATCTTGACCGTCCTGCAGAAAGAACACATTCCGCGGCATCTCATCCAACGCCGCAGAAATATTAACGAGAGAAATACCTATCTCCCAAAAAAATGGTTCAATTGGCTCTGAGCACTATGGGACTTAACTGCTGAGGTCATCAGTCCCCTAGAACTTAGAACTACTTAAACATAACTAACCTAAGGACATCACACACATCCATGCCCGAGGCAGGATTCGAACCTGCGACCGTAGCGGTCACGCGGTTCCAGACTGAAGCGCCTAGAACCGCATGGCCCTATCTCCCAATTGGTGCTCGCTGAAACGCAAAGTAGGGTGCCTAACGCCCCGTGCAACCTGGCCGCCAACTCTGGAGCACTACCCTCGGTGCTAAACTCCCAAATTCTAAGTCTATAATGGGAGTGATCCAGCCTTAGATGCCCGACTACGGGACGGCCTCTTGGATCCGTAGCAAACTATCTCCCTGCGAACAAAGGAATAAATTAATACCTTGCTCGACAGACAGTAATATATCCTTACACACTAAGGAAATGATCGCAGGAACTGACAAATAACCAGAGAAAGGGGAGCCAATACAAACTCCCGCGCTATTCAAACAGGATGCAACCTCTTCTGTGAGTACCAGGTTTCAACAGTTGAAACCTTCAATTATGGATAAAGGGGTGTCAGCCGAAAGGTTAGGGCCCATGAACCATCATGTGTTATTTCCTATAACTACCTTATTGACATAATACCTCTGAAACAAATTTGCCCTTGGCAATCACAATTTCGGTTAATTACAACACATATTGGGTAAGATATCAGATCTCAATAACTGGGCAATAAAAACAGGTAGCCCTTGATTAATGAGAGTTTCAGCTGACACAAGATTATGAAATAGCTCTTAATTTAACTAAAAGGAAACAGGAAGGCCTTCAGCAATAATAGCGTCGGTTAAGTAAATTTACCCAATAGAAGACAGGTAGGCTCTCTTTAATAACAGCTTCACTTGAGTAAAATTACCAAATAGAAAACAGGCAGGACATCAATGATAACAGCTTCAGTTACGTAAAATTACCAAATAGATAGCAGGATAGGCCTTCACGAACAACTGATTCAGTTAAATAACGAAGAGTTTGAATTGCTCTTCACAGTGGGTGCACCAGAAGGTTTATACGTGAGGAGTCCATGAATTCACCAAATGGGAAAGCCAAGAAAGGTTACAACGAGGGTACCGGCGTTCCAAGGCCATTTTAATTGGGTACAGTCCGGCGAAAGAAATATTAGCACAGCAAGATTAATTATGTGAAAACAACAATAACTAGCCGAACACTATACCTCCATCGCTGCAAGATAGCGCCTCTACAACGACGGCGAAACGCCCGAAAGAAAACTAGGCTGCCAAACTTCATTACAGAGATTCAACAGTTGCATAATTTTGAGGCCCAGGCACCTCCTAAGCCAATACAATTAACAGAGCGATGACGCCAACAATGCTAGAAGGTATCTCGAAACCGGCACACAGCCATATTACAAGAGCAAGCTACTATCTGGTGTTCGAAGGCAAAGACGTTTGGCAGGGAGGTCGGCTAAACCCTAGCACTCGTATTAATCTTCATATTTCTCGCTGTTGCTAAATATGAATGAAAGAAGCTCCGCAATATCGTTTCTTCCAAGAGTTCTAGCTCTGTGAGTTTCGCAGGAGACCTTCTGTAAAGTGTTGGAGACGAGGTACTGGCCGATCTGAAGCTATGAGAAGGGGCCGGGATTCGTCCTTGGGTGGCTCAGTCGGTTGAGCACTTTCCCGCGAAAGGTTAATGTCGCGATTTCGAGTCTCGTTCCACCATACAGTTTTAAGCTGCCAGGAAGTTTCATATCATCGCTCTGCTGCAGAGTGAAGATTTCATTCTTAAAGGAAGCTTGTTTTTGTGCTACTGAATAATTTTGGGTGTATAAATAAAAGGAAATGTCATAACCAACAAATGTGTAATCTAATAAAAGCGAAAAATGCTGTCTGTGGTCTGCTCAATGGTAAACATGTTATTCTCAGCTTTTTCCTAATCAATTTATCCTTAGCTTATGTGTGGAAACTGCTTGTAGCTTCGGTTTAGTGATGCATGTCAGTGAAGAAAGTCAATGTATGGTGCTGGAATGACGCAAATGGCTCTACTCAGCGAGCGCTTTCCTCCAAACTCTGCTCGTGTGGTTTCTGGTTCAGTACCAGCTGCACGGCTTGCGATACATCAATTACAAGGGAGTAGCATATTGAGGAGGTGTCGTATCGGATTGTAGAGCTGCGGGAACACCCACTTGTCCGTGCCAAGCACGACCTCTTCTCGGATGGACAATATTTATCGTCAAAGTCGGGCACATATAATTGGGATCATTTACTTATTTATATATGCATTTTAAATTTCCTATTTCCTTTTAGTCTGTTATCTAAATAAAAAAGAGGCCAAATTTTGCACATTAACTGGCATGTTTTAATATAACAAACAATATTTTAACATAAAATTTAAAATCTATCAACATTATGAAGTCTTAATAAGAAAAAATCTGTATGAAAATCCTACACACAATATTCTGGTATTCTGCCGAACTGTTGTAAGTTCATTCGGAATGCACGACGGATACGGTACTGCTCTACTGTACTGTACCCCTTTACTACATCACTGATTTTGCAATTTGCAGTATTAGACTACACTGAAATGCAGGAGGATGTGCAACGAATTGAGGCATGGTGCAGGGAATGGCAACTGAATCTCAATGTAGACAAGTGTAATTGGCTGCGAATACATAGAAAGAAAGATTCTTTATCATTTAGCTACATTATAGCTGGTCAGCAACTGGATGCAGTTAATTCCATAAAGTATCTGGGAGTAGGCATTAGGAGTGATCTAAAATGGAATGACCATATAAAATTAATTGTCGGTAAAGCAGATGCCAGGCAGATTCATTGGAACAATCTTAAGGAAATGCAGTCCGAAAACAAAGGAAGCAGGTTACAGTACACTTGTTCGCCCACTGCTTGAATACTGCTCACCGGTGTGGGATTCTTGCCAGACAGGGTTGATAGAAGAGATAGAGAAGATCCAGCGGACAGCAGCGCGCTTCGATACAGGATCATTTAGTAATGGCGAAAGCGTTACGGAGATGATAGATAAACTCCAGTGGAAGACTCTGCAGGAGAGACGCTCTGTAGCTCGGTACGGGCTTTTGTTGAAGTTTCGAGAACATACTTTCACCGAGGAGTCAAGCAGTATATTGCTCCCTCCTACGTATATCTCGCGAAGAGACCATGAGGATAAAATCAGAGAGATTACGAGTAGAGCCCACACAGAGGCATACCGAGAATCTCTCTTTCCACGAACAATACGAGACTGGAATAGAAGGGAGAACCGAGAGAGGAACTCAAGGTACCCTCTGCCACACGCCGTCAGGTAGCTTGCGGAGTATAGGTGTAGATGTAGATGTAGACTTTACCATGCAAAAGAACACTACGCAGCATTAAACTACTCTACTGTAGTTAGTTTCTTGATTTTGGCTGGACTGTTAGACCTTGTCTAGTTGAGACACAACTAAGGATTCACAGGGCATGTGCTGCCATGCCACCTAGTGTATAGATTTTCATAAATGGCTGTCAGGGATCTCAGGAAATCTTTAACGGACTTGAGCGAGTCCCATTCCGCGTTGGCCGTCAGTGGTTCTAATGGAATGTTGTCTACTCCCGTGGCCTTGTTCCGACTCAGGTCTTTTAGTGCTCTGTCAAACTCTTCACACAGTATCTTATCTCCCATTCCGTCTTCATCTACTTCCTCTTCCATTTCCATAATATTGTCCTCAAGTACTTCGCCCTTGTATAAACCCTCTATATACTCTTTCCACCTTTCTGCCTTCCCTTCTTTGCTTAGAACTGGATTGCCATCTGAGCTCTTGATATTCATACAAGTGGTTCTCTTCTCTCCAAAAGTCTCTTTAATTTTCCTGTAGGCAGTATCTATCTTACCCCTAGTGAGACAAGCCTCTACATCCTCACATTTGTCCTCTAGCCATCCCTGCTTAGCCATTTTGCGCTTCCTGACGATTTCCTTTTTGAGATGTTTGTATTCCTTTTTGCCTGCTTCATTTACTGCATTTTTATATTTTCTTCTTTCATCAATTAAATTCAATGTTTCTTTTGTTAACCAAGGATTTCTAGTAGCCCTCGTCTTTTTACCTACTTTATCCTCTGCTGCCTTCACTACTTCATCCCTCAGAGCTACCCATTCTTCTTCTATTGTGTTTCTTTCTCCCATTCCTGTCAATTGTTCCCTTATGCTCTCTCTGAAACTCTCTACAACATCTCGTTCTTTCAGTTTATCCAGGTCCCATCTCCTTAAATTCCCACCTTTTTGCAGTTTCTTCAGTTTCAATCTGCAGATCATAACCAATAGATTGTGGCCAGAATCCACATCTGCCCCTGGAAATGTCTTACAATTTAAAACCTGGTTCTTAAATCTCTGTCTTACCATTACATAATCTATCTGATACCTTTTAGTATCTCCAGGATTCTTCCAGGTATACAACATTCTTTTATGATTCTTGAACCAAGTGTTAGCTATGATTAAGTTATGCTCTGTGCAAAATTGTACAAGGCGGCTTCCTCTTTCATTTCTTCCCTCCAATCCGTATTCACCTACTATGTTTCCTTCTCTCCCTTTTCCTACTGACGAATTCCAGTCACCCATGACTATTAAATTTTCGTCTCCCTTCACTACCTGAATAATTTCTTTTATCTCGTCATACATTTCATCAAATTTCTTCATCATCTGCAGCGCTCGTTGGCATATAAACTTGTACTACTGTAGTAGGCATGGGCTTTGTGTCTATCTTGGCCACAATAATGCGTTCACTATGCTGTTTGTAGTAGCTAACCCGCACTCCTACTTTCTTACTCATTTTAAACCTACTCCTGCATTACCCCTATTTGATTTTGCATTTATAAGCCTGTAATCACCTGACCAAAAGTCTTGTTCCTCCTGCCACCGAACTTCACTAATTCCCACTATATCTAACGTTAACCTATCCATTTCCCTTTTAAGTTTTCTAACCTACCTGCCCGATTAAGGGATCTGACATTCCACGCTCCGATCCGTAGAACGCCAGTTTTCTTTTTCCTGTAGGGTTAGTGTGATTGTTTGATACAAACCATACAAAAGTGCACGGAGGTATGTTTATTAACACAAACCTACGTTTTTTTAAATGGAATCCCGTTAGTTTTGTTAGCACATCTGAACAAATAAACAAATACGTAATCAGTGCCGTTTGTTGCATTGTAAAATGTTAATTACAACCAGAGGTACTGTAACCTAAAGTTGGCGCTTGAGTACCACTCCTCCGCTGTTCGATCATATGTATCGGAGAGCACCGAATTACGTAGCGATCCAAAGGGAACGGTGATGGACCTTAGGTACAGAAGAGACTGGAACAGCACATTACGTCCACATGCAAACACATTTTTATTGGTCTCTTTCACTGACGCACATGTACATTACCATGTGGGGTGAGGTACACGTACACACGTGGTTTCCGTTTTCAATTACGGAGTGGAGTAGAGTGTGTCCAGACATGTCAGGGCAATAGATGTTCAATGTGGTGGCAATCATTTGCTGCACACAATTGCAATCTCTGGCGTAATGAATGTCGTACACGCCGCAGTACATCTGGTGAAATGTCGCCGCAGGCTGCCACAATACGTTGTTTCATATCCTCTGGGGTTGTAGGCACATCACGGTACACATTCTCCTTTACCGTACCCCACAGAAAGAAGTCCAGAGGTGTAAGATCAGGAGAACGTGCTGGCCAATTTATGCGTCCCCCACGTCCTATGAAACGCCCGTCGAACATCCTGTCAAGGGTAAGCCTAGTGTTAATTGCGGAATGTGCAGGTGCACCATCATACTGATACCACATTTGTCGACGCGTTGCCAGTGGGACATTTTCGAGCAACGTTGGCAGATAATTCTGTAGAAACGCGATGTATGTTGTAGCTGTTTGGGCCCCTGCAATGAAGTGAGGACCAATGACGTGGTCGCCAATGATTCCGCACCATACATTTACAGTCCACGTTCGCTGTCGCTCTACCTGTCTGAGCCAGCGAGGATTGTCCACGGACCAGTAATGCATGTTCCGTAGATTCACTGCTCCGTGGTTTGTGAAACCCGCTTCATCGGTAAGCAGGTAGAACTGCAACGCATTCTCTGTTAATGCCCATTGACAGAATTGCACTGGATTAAAGTCGTCACCATGTAATTGCTGATGTAGCGACACATGAAATGGGTGAAAGCGGTGACGATGCAGTATGCGCATGACACTACTTTGACTCAGTCCACCGGCTCTCGCAATGTCCCGTGTACCCATGTGTGGGATCATGGCAACAGCAGCTAACAAACCAACCGCACCCGCTTCTCCTGTGACGTGCCTGTTACGTACCCGTTTGCGTGCTACGACAATACCTGTTGCATACAGTTGACGGTAGGTGTTTTGCAATGTGCGGCACGTTGGATGCCCTCTGTCCGGGTACCGTTGTGCATACACCCTGCAGGTTTCAGCTGTAATTCGTCGACACTCGCCGTAGATGAGTATCATCTCCGCCTTTTCAGAGTTCGAATACACCATGGTCACAGTTCCTACAACACTACACTATCACAGACGTCTGGTAACACGGTGTACTACAGTTGGTCTGCGTGCGTAGACGAATACAGAATAACAAAAGCAGCAAGCGCTACATGCGCACACTACGACAGCTAGACGAAACCACAACAGTACACTACAGCCACACTCGTAAACACGGTCGTCATCGTAAACATGTCCCTGCAGATGCTGCTCGCCGACCGTGGCCCGTCTTTGTTACAACACGCAACTGAACGTCGGAGGTTTCAAGCGTCAACTTTAGGTTACAATATCACCGGGTGTGATTAACATTTTACAATGCAACAAACGGCTCTGATTACGTATTTGTTCATATGTTCAGATGTGCTAACAAAACTAACGTGGTTCCATTTAAAAAAACGTAGGTTTGTGTTAATAAACATACCTCCGTGCACTTTAGTATGGTTTGTATTAAACTATCACACTAACCCTACAGGAAAAAGAAAACTGGCGTTCTACGGATCGGAGCGTGGAATGTCAGATCCGTTAATCGGGCCGGTAGGTTAGAAAACTTAAAAGGGAAATGGATAGGTTAAAGTTAGATATCGTGGGAATTAGTAAAGTTCGGTGGCAGGAGGAACAAGACTTTTGGTCAGGTGATTACAGGGTTATACATACAAAATCAAATTGGGGTAATGCATGAGTAGGTTTAATAATGAATAAAAAAGTAGGAGTGCGGGTTAGCTACTACAAACAGCATAGTGAACGCATTATTGTGGCCAAGATAGACACAAAGCCCATGCCTACTACAGTAGTACAAGTTTATATGCCAACGAGCGCTGCAGATGATGAAGAAATTTGATGAAATGTATGACGAGATAAAAGAAATTATTCAGGTAGTGAAGGGAGACGAAAATTTAATAGTCATGGGTGACTGGAATTCGTCAGTAGGAAAAGGGAGAGAAGGAAACATAGTAGGTGAATACGGATTGGGGGGAAGAAATGAAAGAGGAAGCCGCCTTGTACAATTTTGCACAGAGCATAACTTAATCATAGCTAACACTTGGTTCAAGAATCATAAAAGAATGTTGTATACCTGGAAGAATCCTGGAGATACTAAAAGGTATCAGATAGATTATGTAATGGTAAGACAGAGATTTAAGAACCAGGTTTTAAATTGTAAGACATTTCCAGGGGCAGATGTGGATTCTGACCACAATCTATTGGTTATGATCTGCAGATTGAAACTGAAGAAACTGCAAAAAGGTGGGAATTTAAGGAGATAGGACCTGGATAAACTGAAAGAACGAGAGGTTGTAGAGAGTTTCAGGGATAGCATAAGGGAACAACTGACAGGAATGGGGGAAAGAAACACAGTAGAAGAAGAATGGGTAGCTCTGAGGGATGAAGTAGTGAAGGCAGCAGAGGATAAAGTAGGTAAAAAGACGAGGGCTACTAGAAATCCTTGGGTAACAGAAGAAATATTGAATTTAATTCATGAAAAGAGAAAATATAAAAATGCAGTAAATGAAGCAGGCAAAAAGGAATACAAACATCTCTAAAATGAAATCGACAGGAAGTGGAAAATGGCTAAGCAGGGATGGCTAGAGGACAAATGTATGGATGTAGAGGCTGGTCTCACTAGGGGTAAGATAGATACTGCCTACAGGAAAATTAAAGAGACCTTTGGAGAGAAGAGAACCACTTGTATGAATATCAAGAGCTCAGATGGCAACCCAGTTCTAAGCAAAGAAGGGAAGGCAGAAAGGTGGAAAGAGTATATAGAGGGTTTATACAAGGGCGAAGTACTTGAGGACAATATTATGGAAATGGAAGAGAATGTAGATGAAGACGGAATGGGAGATAAGATATTGCGTGAAGAGGTTGACAGAGCACTGAAAGACCTAAGTCGAAACAAGGCCCCGGGAGTAAACAACATTCCATTAGAACTACTGATGGCCTTGGGAAAGCCAGTCATGACAAAACTCTACCATCTGGTGAGCAAGAAGTATGAGACAGGTGAAATACCCTCAGACTTCAAGAAGAATATAATAATTCTAATCCCAAAGAAAGCAGGTGTTGACAGATGTGAAAATTTCCGAACAATCAGTTTAATAAGTCACAGCTGCAAAATACTAACGCGAATTCTTTACAGACGAATGGAAAAACTGGTAGAAGCGGACCTCGGGGAAGATCAGTTTGGATTCCGTAGAAATGTTGGAACACGTGAGGCAATACCAACCTTACGACTTATCTTAGAAGAAAGATTACGAAAAGGCAAACCTACGTTTCTAGCATTTGTAGACTTAGAGAAAGCTTTCGACAATGTTAACTGGAATACTCTCTTTCAAATTCTCAAGATGGCAGGGGTAAAATACAGGGAGCAAAAGGCTATTTACAATTTGTACAGAAAACAGATGGCAGTTGTAAGAGTAGAGGGGCATGAAATGGAAGCAGTGGTTGGGAAAGGAGTGAGACAGGGTTGTTGCCTCTCCCCGATGTTATTCAATCTGTATATTGAGCAAGCAGTAAAGGAAACAAAAGAAAAATTTGGAGTAGGTATTAAAATTCATGGAGAAGAAATAAAAACTTTGAGGTTCACCGATGACATTGTAATTCTGTCAGAGACAGCAAAAGGCTTGGAAGAGTAGTAGAATGGAATGTATAGCGTCTTTAAAGGAGGATATAAGATGTACATCAACAAAACCAAAACGAGGATAATGGAATGTAGTATAATTAATTCGGCTGATGCTGAGGGAATTAGATTAGGAAATGATACACTTAAAGTAGTAAAAGAGTTTTGCTATTTAGGGAGTAAAATAACTGATGATGGTCGAAGTAAAGAGGATATAAAATGTAGACTGGCAATGGCAAGGAAATCGTTTCTGAAGAAGAGAAATTTGTTAACATCGAGTATAGATTTAAGTGTCAGGAAGTATTTGTATGGAGTGTGGCCATGTATGGAAGTGAAACATGGACGATAACTAGTATGGAGAAGAAGAGAATAGAAGCTTTCGAAATGTGGTGCTACAGAAGAATGCTGAAGATAAGGTGCGTAGATCACGTAAGTAATGAGGAGGTATTGATTAGGATTGGGGAGAAGAGAAGTTTGTGGCACAACTTGACAAGAAGAAGGGATCGGTTGGTAGGACATGTTTTGAGACATCAAGGGATCACAAATTTAGCATTGGAGGGCAGCGTGGAGGGTAAAAATCGTAGAGGGAGACCAAGAGATGAATACACTAAGCAGATTCAGAAGGATATAGGTTGCAGTAGGTACTGGGAGATGAAGAAGCTTGCACAGGATAGAGTAGCATGGAGCGCTGCATCAAACCAGTCTCAGGACTGAAGACCACAACAACAACAACTAGCCCCTCTCCTCACGTTCGGTCTGTGGAATCGCTTCGTCGGTATTTAATATGGTTTACGAAATACATCCAGCGGTAACGTTAGGTGACTCACCCTGTATATATATATGCACACTGCAAAACATCTACCGCCAACTGTAGGCAACAGGTATGGTCGTAGCACGCAAACGGGTCCGTAACAGGCACGTAACAGGCACGTCACAGGAGAAGCGGGCGCAGTTGGCGTGTTAGCTGCTGTTGCCATGAACCAACACGTGAGTACACGGGACATTGCGAGAGCCGGTGGACTGAGTCAAAGTAGTTTCATGCGCATACTGCATCGGCACCGCTTTCACCCGTTTCATGTGTCGCTACATCAGCAATTATATGGTGATGACTTTAATCATCGAGTGCAATTCTGTCAATGGGCATCAACAGAGAATGCGTTGCAGTTCTACCTGTTTACCGATGAAGCGGGTTTCACAAACCACGGGGCAGTGAATCTACGGAACATGCATTACTGGTCCGTGGACAATCCTCGCTGGCTCAGACAGGTTGAGCGACAGCGAACGTGGACTGTAAATGTATGATGCGGAATCATTGGCGACCACCTCATTGGTCCTCACTTCATTGCAGGGGCCCAAACAGCTGCAACATACATCGCGTTTCCACAGAATGATCTGTCAACGTTGCTCGAAATAGTCCCACTGGCAACGCGTCGACGGATGTGGTATCAGCATGATGGTGCACCTGCTCATTCCGCAATTAACACTAGGCTGACCCTTGACAGGATGTTCGACGGGCGTTTCATAGGACGTGGAGGACGAATAAATTGGCCAGCACGTTCTCCTGATCTTACATCTCTGGACTTCTTTCTGTGGGGTACGGTAAAGGAGAATGTGTACCGTGATGTGCCTACAAACCCAGAGGATATGAAACAACGTATTGTGGCGACATTACACCAGATGTACTGCGGCGTGAACGACATTCATTACGCCAGAGATTGCAATTGTGTGCAGCAAATGATGGCCACCACAATGAACATCTATTGGCCTGACATGTCGGGACACACTCTATTCCACTCCATAATTGAAAACGGAAACCACGTGTGTACGTGTACCTCACTCCTCATGGTAATGTACATGTGCGTCAGTGAAAAAGACCAATAAAAAGGTGTTTGCATGTGGACGTAATGTGCTGTTCCAGTCTCTTCTGTACCTAGGGTCCATCACCGTTCCCTTTGGATCGCCACGTAATTCGATGCTCTCCGATACATATGATCGAACAGCGAAGGTTTGGTACTCAAGCGTCAACTTTAGGTTGCAATATCTCCGGATGTGATCAACATTCTACAATGCAACAAACGGCACTGATTACGAATTTGTTTATACGTTCAGATGTGCTAACAAAACTAACGGGGTTCCATTTAAAAAAACGTAGGTTTGTGTTAAAAAACATACTTCCGTGCATTTTTTTATGGTTTGTATTAACCAATTACACTAGCCCCTCTCCTCACGTTCGGTCTGTGGAATCGATTCGTCAGTATTTGATGTGGTTTACGAATTATATCCAGCGGTGGCGTTAGGTGACTCACCCTGTATATATATAATTGCTTATTAATCATTTTCTTACCAACCCTTCTCTTACAATTCCTTTTAATGGATCATAGAACCAAGCAGTTTCGGTATAATGTTCGATTTGCCATTAACATTACACCTCACGAGTGCCTATGCAAATACAGTAATTTGCAGCTTTAGCATATCGGCGTGCAAGACGAGTTATCTAGATTTGCCCAGAACAGAGATAAGGAGAAAAGATTACGATTTTTTTTATTTAATCAGGTCCAACTTATGTTATTTGGACACAGTTTTTGTGATCTAATACTGCAAAGCGAATTACTCTAGGTTTCATGTCCAAGTTAATTGTTCAGGCAGTTCACTTTGTTCAAAAGTCTTGCAGTCATATTGCTAACTTTTACAGTATGAAATACTTCCCTTATGAAAATTAATTACATTTACAGTGTGGCTTGGGTTTCATAATACAACAGTACACATTTCATTACGACAGTTTAATGCTCGGGCTTACAACCAAGAACAGTATACTTCTGCCATAATTTTTATTTATTTAAAGAGAACTATCAATGCATTTTAGCAAACTATCTCGTATCATATGTCAACATTTAACAAGCATATCAATAAAATAACTTAACACTATACCTCATTAGTCTACTATCCTGAGGATCCTCACTTACAATCTTAGAGTCTAAGAAAACTCAGTAGACAAAAAAATCACTTGCAACTGTAACACCGAACTACTAAACGCACCAAGTTCTTCTTGGAACACAACACATAACATTTTTCCATCACATTCTCTGGTAAACACTGTGTTCCCGGATATTACATCAATTTCATGCATTACGCAGGAGAATAAAACTTCTATCCCCATACTAAAAAAAAATGGCTCTGAGCACTATGCAACCTAACTTCTGAGGTCATCAGTCGCCTAGAACTTAGAACTAATTAAACCTAACTAGCCTAAGGACGTCACACAACACCCAGTCATCACGAGGCAGAGAAAATTCCTGACCCCGCAGGGAATCGAACCCGGAAACCCGTGCGCGGGAAGCGAGAATATCCTGATACTACTTGTTACGTTTACGCCGTATAACATCACCGTCCAATCCCCCACAGCAGTAACCACTTCATAAAAGCGAGCCCAGTGTTACGTCAGTAACAGCACAACAAGACCGTAGGCGCCGCGGGCGAACTCTGAAAAAATATCCTTATTTAAACCGAACCATACGAGATCGGAAACGAAATCTCCAAACAGTCACTATGAATCCACAGTCCTAAAGAAGGAGTATACTCGAACACAGTCTAGATTAACAAACCACTTTAGATAAGAAAGGAAACGTACCGCTTCTATTTCATATTTCTTGGAATACCGTCTGTCCACTCACAAAAGAGTATCCTATCCTTCAACTTAGACTGTATTCGCATACGTAATACCCCAAGTGTCGTAGATGACTACAATTCATACAATGCCGGCCGCCAACCCAGATTTTGATGCAAATGCATCCCAACATCGTGACGCAGAAAACGCGGCCATTTGTCAGACCCACGAACATTTCCGCAGCTCCATCGGCTAAGTGCAGCCTGCGGTTTACAAGAACTCCGGCGTCATCCGCGTCGTAGGTTCACAAAAGAACTTCCTCCCCACCCCCCACTGGGCAAACTTCAGAGCAACCGCCGCTGCAAGGAGACGAAATTCGTCAAGACAAATACAGTGTAATGCCAAGTGGCAACCTGCGTATGCATTGTTAGAATAGTCTCGCTGGTTCGTAGCATTGTACCCAGCCGCAGTGCGGTAAACTATTTGACACAGTTCCCCATAGTTACACAGCAGGAAAAAGGTGTGTAGTGAGGAGTTTAACTACTGAATGAGTTCCTTTCTTCACGCAAATTTAGGAGATATATGCCATGTAGGATTGATAGTGGAAATAGAAAGGATCCAAAGAAGGGCGCCACGGTTCTTAAAATTTTTATTTTATTTCCCACTTCTTTATGAGTCATCAGTCTTCTAACTGGTTCGATGCAGTCAGCCACGAATTCGTCTCTTACACCACCCGTTCCTCTTCAGAGCAACACTTGCAATCTACATCCTCAATTGTTTGCTGGATGTATCCCGAACTCTCTCTTCCTCTACAGTTTTTACCCTGAACAGTTCCCTCTATTACGACGAGATTATTCACTAATGTCGTAACAGATGTCCTGCCATCCTGTCCCTTTTTTAGATATTCATTTTCGCTACAATTCTGCGGTAAACGTCCTCATTGCTTGTCTTATCAGTACACATAACTTTCAACATTCTTCTGTAGCACCACATCTCAAACACTTCTATTCCCTTCCGTTCTGGTTTTCCCACAGTCCTTGCCTCACCGCCGTACAGTGCTGTGCCGCAAAGGTACATTATCAGAAATTTCTTCATCAAGTTAAGAAAGACCTCTGTTTGATACTAGCAGACTTCTCTTGGCCAAAAGAGCCCTTTCGCATCTGCTAGTCTGCCTTTTATGTCCTCCTTCCTACGTTCGTCATGGATCATTGTGCTGCCTAGATAGCAGAATTCCTTAATTGTATCTACTTCGTTATCACCACTACTGATGTTAAGTGTCTAGATTTTTTCATTTCTGCTCTTTTCATTACTTTCGACTTTCTTCGGGTTACTGGCAGTCCTCATTCTGTACTCATTAGACCGTTCATTCCGTTCAGCAGATCATGTAATTATTCTTCACTTTCACGCAGTAGCCGGCCTTAGTGGCCGGGCGATTCTAGGCGCTGCAGTCTGGAACCGCGAAACCTATACGGTCGCAGGTTCGAATCCTGCCTCGGGCATGGATGTGTATGATGTCCTCAGGTTAGTTAGGTTTAACTAGTTCTAAGTTCTATGGGAATAATGACCTCAGAAATTTAGTCCCATAGTGCTCAGAGCCATTTATTTTTTTCACACAGTATAGCAGTGTTATCAGCGAATCATATCACTGAAATCCTTTCATCTTCAATTTTAATCCCATTTTGGAAACTTTCTTTTATGTCTGTCATTGCTTATTCGACGTACCAATTGAACAGCAGGGACGAAAGTCTACATTCCTCTGTCACCCGTTTTCATCCGTGCACTTCGTTCTTGTCTTCCACCCTTATTTTCCCTCTGGGCTCTTGAAGATATGTATCATTTTTCCCGATAGCTTACCCCTATTTTTCTCAGAATTTCGAACGTATTCCACCATTTTACATTGTCGAACACTTCTTTAGGTCAAAAAATACCTATGAACGTGTCTCGGTTTTTCTTCACTCTTACTTCCATCATCGAACCCAACGTTAGAACTGCCTCTCAGGTGGCCACACTTTTCCTGAAGAGAAACTGATCATCATACAGCAGATCCTGGATTTTCTTTCGCATTCATCTGTATATTACTCTCGTCAGCAAATTTGTCGCATGGGCTGTTAAGCTAATAGTGAGATAGTTGCCGCACTTATCAGTTCTTGCAGTCTTTGTGTATCATGTTTTTGCGAAAGTCGGATAATATATCACCGGAATCATACATTCTACACACCAACATGCTTAATCTTTCTGTTGTTGCTTCCCCAAATGGTTTTAGAAATTCCGGTAGAATATTGTCTATCCCTTCTGCTTTATTTAGTTGTAAGTCTTCCAAAGCTCTTCTAAATTCTAACACTGGATCCCCTATCTCTTTCCTATCAACTCCTGTTTCTTCTTCTATCGCGTCCTTGAGTAAGTCCCCTCCCACATAGAAGCCCTAAGTATATTGTTTCCATCTGTTCGCTCCCACCTCTGCATTTATCAATGAAATTCCCATTGTACTCTTAATGTTACTAGCTTCCTTTTAATTTCACCGAATGTTGGTTTGACTTTTTTGTATGCTGAGTCAGTCCTACCGACAATCATTTCTCTTTCGATATCTTCATACTTTTATGATTCCTCCTTTCGTCGATCGACAGAAGTATTTCTCCTGCTAACCATGATTCCTTCACACTTACCTCCTTTGTACCTATGTTCTTCTTCCCAGCTCCTGTGATTGCCCTTTTTAGGGATATCCATTCCTCTCCAACTGAATTGAATTAACGCAGTATCTATGAGCTCAAAGAACTTCAAGCGTACCTCTTCATTCTATAGTACGTCCGTATCCCACGTCCTTGTGCATTGTTCCTTAGCCTACTCTTCATCATTACCAAATTGTGATCTCAGTCTCTATCTCCCAATGTGCACGCTTCACAATCCATTATCTAATTTCCGGCCTTTTCCAAGCACAACTGCTCCGCTTGTAATTCTTGAACGAATTATTCACTATTACTGATTGTTATTGCTGAACTCAATTAGTCTTTCTCCTCTCTCATTCCTACTACCGAGTCGATATTCTTTCACAATCCTTTGTTCTTTCCCTATAATCGCATTCCGACCCCTCATGACTATTAGATTTTCATGTCCCTTTACGTACTGAATTATCTGTTAAATATGGTCAAATACTATCTCTGTCTCTTCATATTTAGCTTGTGATGTCGGCATGTATACGTAAGCTATCGGTGTTGTTTTGCTGTCTTTTCTGAAGAGAACAACCTTATCACTGAACTATTCATTGTAACGTACTCGCTGCTCCGCCCTACTTTTCATAGCGAATCTTAATTCCGTTATAAATTTTTCTTCTTGGGCTGATATTACCTTACACTCGTCTGACCAGAAGTCCTTGTCTTCCTTCCATTACGCTTCACTGACGTCCTCTATATCTAGACTGAGCCTTAGCATTTCCCTTTTCAGATTTTCTAGCTATCCTACCACGTTGAAACTTCTAATGCTCCGATTCGCAGAACGTTGTTCTTTCATTGATTACGCAATGTTTTTCGCATTGTAAACTCTCGCTTTTCAGTCCCCTGCCTGACATCCGAATAGGGAACCCTTGGCCAATGTAGAGGTCATCATGACAACTTTTACTTACAGGCCGCATGTCCTGTGTACACACGTTGTGCCGGCCGCTGTGGCCGAGCGCTTCTAGGCGCTCCAGTCCGGAACCGCGCGGCTGCTACGGTCGCAGGTTCGAATCCTGCCTTGGGCATGGATGTGTGTGATGTCCTTATGTAAGTTAGGTTTACGTAGTTCTAAGACTAGGGGACTGATGACCTCAGATGTTGAGTCCCATAGTGCTTAGAGCCATTTAATACACGTTGTGAGTCTCTAATGCAATGGTCTGCATTGCCCTCCGCATTATCATGCCGTTGATTATTGTTGATTTTTCATCCATTTAGGGGAAGTTTCTCACCCATTGCGCAATAGTGTGCCATGTACAGTCGTGGACAAAACGAGCGAGACCCCTCGCCTTTTCGTTATGCTGATCCGCACAGCTTTGAAGTCTGCTACATAGCATAACAGGCAAGGCGACGAAGTGCTACCAACATACTACGCAAATTCGCTCAGCTGATGTGCTGAGATAGCTAGCACTGGAGAAACTTGCGCTTCGAAGACGCCACAGCATCGTTTGCCATCATTTCGTGGGAAACGAAATACCTCAAGTATTAGGAAATGTGTTGTATTCATAAATCTATGACTTGGATCTAAAGTGTGGTTATGGGTGGTACGTATGCTCAGATTGCGAATCATCATGAATAAAGACAAGGGGAAATGACTTAGGCGTCCTTCCTCTTCCGTAGCATCAAATATATTTTAGTTATTCTTTCTTAAATGAACTGCGCAGAAAATCATTCACCAGAAGTGCGTAACTTTTTAGTAACGCCAGATGGTATTAACAGCTTGCCGGCGCCGGTTAGCCGTACGCTCAACGGCGTCATATCGCAGACTGCGCGCCTGCTTGCGCCGTCAGTTCGAATCCTGCATGGATGTGTGTTAGGGTAGGTAGGTTAAGTAGTTCTAGGTCTAGGGGACTGATGACCTAAGCAGTTTGGTCGCATAGTTGATATAGCAATTTTGCGACCTTTCGCGTAAATTTTCTTTACTTAAATGGCCGTATCTTTAGACTGTGTTGCATAGCTCACTTTTACACCACCAAGGGACCGTATACCGCAGGAAGTGTGATACATTTCTGCTTATTATGTCCACCCGTACTCGAGGTAAACGGGTTTTAAGGGTTGGGTAGACAGACAGACGGTCAAGAAAGTGAGACCAGTAGGGTTCCATTTTTACCGATTTACGTGACGAAATCCTAACAACGAAAATAGCTATCACAGTTACTGAAGATGAGGGCCTCTTAATAATTTCCCCTACTGTTTATTCTAAATGTTCCAGTTGCAGTCGATACATCAGCATAGTAATCGTAGCTACGCTTTCGATCCAAATCACGTTTACAGGAATGCAAATAAAATCCATTCAAGGTCGCAGTATTAATGCCACCGCGTTTTAGACGTGCGAGCATTCCCATTGCTAGCTGGCTTAAGGAACACTTCGGCTAATTAACGTTTTCAGGCTGTGGCACGTCTAATGGAGAATTCGAAACATTGTAGAATACGTTTGACAGCTACGTCGCCGTTTATTTCCTGGAGTGGTGCAGAATTATCCGATTAAATATACTCGCTAATAACAGTTTTTTGTTATTTCCATAAACATCCCGAATAATTGTCACATAAGCGGTGACATAATGGTAGACAATTCATGTTTTTGAGTCCAGAAAGCTCTATGCAACTGAAAATGCAGATCATTTTGCCATTTTCATTATTCAGGTCTGGGGTAATAAAATAGGGCTGTTTGCCTGGGTTCACTGCTCGCGTAGTGAAAGGTGTTTGCTACTGTAAACGGAGGTCTGGTTTGTTTTCGGTTCTAATCTCGATGGAGGAAGATAGACTCTCAGTAAAGGAATTTTAAGGAATTCTCGCACCCCAATACGTTTTATTGCTGCCTTTATTCTGTACCCGTGCCCTGTGGATGACGATATGAAAATCTTGTAGAATTTCATACATGTTACTGCCTACTCTTTCCGCTTCTGTCAATAATTGAATTGACTTATGTGTGGCACTGAATGATTTTTAACTGAATTACGCTATGAATGTTCACGCATTGCTAAATTTGCACACTTTCATTGTAGGTCAGCAACGGTAATCCAGTATGACTGGTCTGAACGTTGACACAGACCATTTCGCGGCCGAATGCGCATAATATTTTGCTAATTCGTAACGATCTGGGGTACCTTGTCTTACTAAAACAGTTATGTTATCTCGATAAGCTGAAATTCATCTTTATTAGTACAGTTCATACTAATTAGCGTTTCTTCTTTCATTTATATCTTACATGTAGGTGTTGTGTTTAACACACTAATCAGCATTAATATGGTCATACACATGATTGAAAACAGTCTGAGAAAATTCGGATTGTTTCTCAATTTCACGCCTGTGCATAGTATGTTGGCAGCACTTCGTCGCCTTGCCTGTTATGCTGTGTAGCAGACTTTAAAGCTGTGCGGATCAGCATAACCAAAAGGCCAGGAGTCTCGCTCGTTTTGTCCCCTCCGCCGCCCTCTTTGACAAGGCCGTTGGCACGAAGAGGGTGACTTTTTCTTATGCTGGAAGTCTTCGGCAACCATTGCTGATGACTTTTATTACAAATTTAAGCGGTGACGGGGTTCGAACCCAGGGCCGAGGACGTTTTGTTCAAAACAAAGACGCTACTCCTACACCACGGGTGGATTTATTTTGTCATGTAATAAGCGCAAATGTGTTCAGCCAACTCCAGTGGCAAATGCTGCAAGAGAGGTGTTCTCTATCACCATGTGTTTTATTGTTGAATTTCCGAGAGTGTACATTCCCAGCATAGTCAATAGATACATTGCTTCCTCCTACGTTTAATTCACGAAAAGTCCATACAGTTAACATTAGAGGGGCTCGAAAAATGGAGGCGTACCGGTAATCGATCTTACCGTCGGACTATTCAGAACTGGAAAAGGAAAGGGGGGAAGCGACAGTGGTACAAAATGTACCCTCCAGAGTGGTTTGGAGAGTACAGATGTAGATGAGGATGTAATGGGGCAATGACGATCGTGGGTCATGGCACTAAGGTACAAATAACCTAGGTGTCATCTGGGTAACGAGTGTTGAAGATGCCACCATACTGGCAATTACACTGTAGTTCTCTCTCAAGAGTTTTCTTTACGATGTTACAGTTTATACAAGAACGTACATCCTCAGATTTTATGGCGATAGTAATTAAAATTATCGTGAGAAATGTACTGAGTTAAGTGCAATACTCAATAGCCTACTTGCTTTTGTTCTACAATATTACTTTTATTGTTAACCGGTTTTCGGCTTACATCTTCAGACATTTACTAAGTATTATCACCAAAGAAGTTAAAGGTTAGCAGACAACATTGGAAGAGGAGTAACACATCTAGACTGAAGTAGAAACATCTTTGCAATGAAGTAGTAAAAACTGAACAGTACTTAAATAACAACGGAGTTGACAGGAAAACCTTTAGCACAAATAGGATCAGTATGCCTACATAACAGTTTCTATTAATAAACAAAACTAATAAAATAAGATACAATTAGTACTAGACAAGGCTACATCAAGAGGTATGAAACATGGAGAGTGATACACAACCAATTAAAAACGAAGAGACAGTTGTCAATGTAAATACAGAATACATAAGGAACTTAAGCAATATCAATAAGTTAAACAGAAATTAATAAATGCAGGAAAATGGAGGTGTTTGAGGGAACCTACAGTTTGAGACTGTGGTGGTACTGCATTTTAACATTAACATTATAATCAAAGCAGTAGCTGTGTACCAGTTTTCATTAAATAAATGAGCAAAGTAAAATATGAACAGTATTTGATGAGACAACTACAAGGGGAGTTAAACATGGACAGTAATACAAGTTAAAAGGAAACCCTTAACTATTGAAACTACAGCCTGTGTGGAATACAAAGACTATTGCAACAAATAAAACAACTTAATGAATATAGAAAAATGGGAATATGTAGGAAGAGAGAGTGTGGGAAGTAATGAACAACAAAGATGGTTATATGAAGTTTAGGAGAGGGGAAGTGTTGAGTTGTGTATGGTCATTTAGGATGGGATCTGGACAGTGAGCAAGAAGTTTGTTAATTTCCAGGGCTTCCAGCAGGTTGAGTTTATGGCCTTTGTTTGCTAAGTGAAGTACATGGGACACTGGCTGGTAGTTGTAACCCTCACTCAGTACATACTCAGCAAATGCAGAGTCTGAATTCTGCAACCTCCAGCTGCATTCATGTTCAGCCAGCCTAGTTGATATGTCTCTGCCTGACTGATCAATGCAAAATTTGTCACAATCAGAAAAGGTGATTTTGTATACCCCACTGTTGGCTAATAACTGGATGTTGTCTTTGCTATTAAAAACACACTGGGCTGTCGTGTTCCTGACATAGTAGGAAACCCTATACTTCCAGGATTTCAGTGATGTGGCTACAATCTGTGATACCTGACCTAGAAATGGAAGTGCACACCATTTCTTGCAGACAGTGGATGGGGAAGCAGTTGGGGCATAGAGGAGGG
The DNA here is from genome assembly GCF_021461385.2 of Schistocerca piceifrons. Classification (NCBI taxonomy): domain Eukaryota; kingdom Metazoa; phylum Arthropoda; class Insecta; order Orthoptera; family Acrididae; genus Schistocerca; species Schistocerca piceifrons. Next base: position 689,261,698 of record NC_060142.1, on the reverse strand, counting down.
GTATAATTATCCGTTTTTGTTTTCTGTGCAAGATGTGGTCAATAAGAACTGGATTGTAGCCATTGGCTGTGGCAACAAATTTTATTGTATCTAACTCTGCTTCAAAATCATCTCTGGACGTGGGGATAGATATGAGACGGTGTACCATTGAGTGGAAAGCTGCATGTTTGTGAGCTATGGGGTGTTGTGAGCAAGAAGGTATTACTGTGTCTGTAGTTGTTGTTTTTCTGTAAATTTTGAAACAATGTGGGTGTGTACTGATGTCAACGGTGAGATCTAAGAAGTTTATGGATTTGTTGTCAAATTCCATAGTGAACTGGATATTTTTATGTTGACTGTTTAGGTTTTTCGAGAATGTGTTGAGTTGTCTTGTAGTACCAGTCCACATACACAGGACATCATCTACATATCTAAACCAGTATTTGATGTTTGCACTCAAAGGTTCTGTTTTTAGAAAATTTTGTTCAAAGTGGTCCATAAAGATTTCAGCCAATAGTGGACTAAGAGGGGAACCCATAGCTAAGCCATCTAATTGTTTATAAAGAATCCCTTGGAACTGGAAATAGTCCTGTGCAAGGCATATCTGTGTGGCCAGTCTCAAGTCATTCAATTCAACAGGATTGACATTGGACTTGTGCATCAGCTCTGTCAGAATATCAATGCATTCTACTACAGGTATGTTCAATAGTTAAGGGTTTCCTTTTAACTTGTATTACTGTCCATGTTTAACTCCCCTTGTAGTTGTCTCATCAAATGCTGTTCATATTTTACTTTGCTCATTAATTTAATGAAAACTGGTACACAGCTACTGCTTTGATTATAATGTTAATGTTAAAATGCAGTGCCACCACCTTCTCAAACTGTAGGTTCCCTCAAACACCTCCATTTTCCTCCATTTTCCTCCATTTATTAATTTCTGTTTATCTTATTGATATTGCTTAAGTTCCTTATGTATTCTGTATTTACATTGACAACTGTCTCTTCTTTTTTAATTGGTTGTGTATCACTCTCCATGTTTCATACCTCTTGATGTAGCCTTGTCTAGTACTAATTTTAACTTATTTTATTAGTTTTGTTTATTAATAGAAACCGTTATGTAGGCATGCTATTCCTATTTGTGCTAAAGGTTTTGCTGTCAACTCCATTGTTATTTAAGTACTGTTCAGTTTTTACTACTTCATTGCAAAGATGTTACTTACTGTATGTTTCTACTTCAGTCTAGATGTGTTACTTCTCTTCCAATGTTGTCTGCTAACATTTAACTTATTTGGTGATAATACTCAGTGAATCTATGAAGATGGCCTTGTAAGCCGAAAACCGGTTAGCAACAAAAGTAATATTATAGAACAAAAGCAAACTGGTGCTTTTCATTTATTATAATGTTGTTATACCAAGAACAGAGGGAAGATTCTCTTGATATAATAGTCTACTTGTTTCCAATGTCATTCTAGTAGGAGATTACGCCATTTCAGATAAAGAAAGCTTGACACAAGAGTTGCAACATGTTAAGCTAGTATGAAAGCATATCTGCAATGCCTTCGAGTTTCAACCCTCGTCTGAACCAGTACAAGACGCATGTAGATCAATGGCTTACTTATCATATTTTAATAAGATATTTAAAACGTATATTTCGTCCGCCAGCCAAGAGTGGAAAGGTACTTCACATGGATGTTCTAATATTGAGGAAGCACGGCGTTCATCACATCTTTTCCCAGTATGGCAGGACGCATATTGTCGACACCGTTGGCACCGTTTACGACAGATGTATTGACGACCATCGCCACACACGAATACTGCAGCGTGAAGAATGTGCGGAGGTGGAGAACTGTCTTATCTTGAAACATACAATTTAATATAATAAGACACAAACGTTTACCATGCGTCTCGCTATTGAGACTATGTTTGTAAAAGAATCCATTGACTCCTTGACAAAATATAAACAGACGTTAGGGCCACCGTTTTTGGTTTGGCCGGTAGAATTTCTCGACATTGGTTCTCGACTACGATTCATATTTGTTGCCAGTTTTCATCATTGGTGAGCTATACTTTCACTTGCATTAGCTGGCAACAGCGACGGTACCTTGCGAATGCGCTGTCGGTCGTCGGCGACGTATAAGTGGGCCATAAATTACTTAATGAATCGCTGTAACCAGGTGACGCTGTACCGTAACAGCATCGGAAACAAACTCTTCATGGCACCAGAGCCCGATTCTACACGATGGGCCATCGCGGCCTATGGAGAAACAGCACTTCGGCCTTAACCTGCGAAAGGCTGAGCTAGGTTTGCGAGCCCGCAATTCCAAAAGCTACTGCCATATGAATCAGTTCAGGTGAGATTAGCATACAGAATTGCAGCCGGAAGATAGTGGCCAGATGAACTGCATAAATACAGTGTGTAGATGAATGCATGGTCTGGCCGCAGGCCCGACAAAAGTATCACCACTTAATACACCGGAGAAATCTGTATGGTCATATATTGCAATTCTTAATCTGCAGGACTGCCGTTTTTCTGTAGTGAAAATGAGATATCATAACAATTAAATTTTGTTCATCATGTCACATACGCATGTATACTGGATTATCAGTTTCTCAGTAGTTGCTTAAGGTGCTGTACTTCCATCAGTGTAGTCGCTACAATCGTTACAACATAGCATTTCCATCTTTACTGAATATGGCACACTTCTAAATGAAACAGCTTTGAACACTTGTAACGCACATTTATAGTCCTCTATTAGTCTGTCTTCAGGCTTTCCATATAAGTTTCAAATTATAGAAGGAAAACTACGTCTCCACTGAGTTTTTCATTTTTAAACTAGAAAACAGTAACTAGTTTTAAGAGCATGTAATATTTAATTGATTACGTTATGCACTATTTATATTTTGCAGTTAGAATATGTAATTAAAAGTTATGGCAGGAAAATATTTTCAGAACCCATACTCTTCATGAGTTTAAAACAATTGCCAAAACAGGACCCCTTGAAAAAAAAAATAGAAAACGAAAATAGAAGCACAAGTGTCATACAACAACTCTCCGAATACTGTAGAGTTTTTTGTGTTGCCTTTGCTGAATCCAACATCACTGTTACAGGGTATTTCTGCAGGTTTTTCATTTGACAGTTAGGTTTAGAGCTTTTTAAGAAAAAGACCAATCTTTTTATTTCCAGCAGTTTTGGCCTGGAAAGGGTCTTCAGCGTTATTTCTCTGTACGAACTGGATGGCCATACTTAACAAGTTACGACAAGTCATTCCAAAGAAAAATGCATACATTGCAAAACAATAGTAAACCAGCTCTCCTGCAAGATCTTCTCCCAGAATAGCAGGTCTGCATATTTTTATTTTGCTGGTTCCTCAGGTGTATTGTGCTTCAAGTTGGACAACCTGGTTGGAAAAATGAGACTGTATGGTTTTTGGAACATTATACTATTCTTCTAGCAACACATTTCAAAGGTTCTGTTCTCGTCTTATGTAAACTGTTTATCGTTTATATGTTGTATACCTACCACCATATAAGGTTAGACCCCCTTTGGGGCTGCAAGGGATGGTCTGGGGTTGTGTATGGGGGTGTCTATCATATCTATTGCAGTTGTTGCCCGTCGTACTATGGGTAGTAAATTGACTTGTTATTACACGACCTTAACGCGAACATGGTTTAATCTAATTAATTAAATTTGAATGAAGCCATGTACATGCTAAGGTCGTGTGAGAGCATGAACAAGAGTATTGAGTCAATATGACTCACCTTATGTACACTGATATAACATAGGTGAAATCTAGATCTACAGTAGAGTAGAGATTGAATTGCTAATGTTTCCTGACTTTCTACTAATTTGTAAGAAGATGCACTTGTCTTCGTTGCATTAAAGACCTGTCGCTCGTAGCATCAAGTTATGTAAGAGTTACCGTGTCGTTGTTTCTGAGACAGTTATGTCGTCAAGATAGCAATGGCCCTTTGAAGTTTCCAAATTAATGTCTCTAAATACCGACAGATCCATTTTTGAGCACTGGCTACTCAAAAGGATAATCATTTGCTACTGCAAAGGCCAGGTGGAGTACTGATCACCATAAATCTCTATGTGACTTCATCCAAGGGGATATGCAATGATGTTCGTTAAGGGCCATCTTGGTAAAGTACATACATATCACACGCTAATTTCTTCCAGCTTGGGAATAGGATATGAATCAATAATAGATTGAGAATTGATCATCGCTTTTAAATCTGGGAAGACATGAAATGAGTTCTTCGCTTTCTATTCATAGACTACTGGTTATGGCATCTATTACGTCATTCTGTTCAATGCAGCCGAGCTTCTACATTACTTTTAACTTGAGCTTTACTTTCAGTATGCCTGAAAGGCAAACCTGGTGGGACTTTTTAAATGATTGAGAATGAAGGCAAAGTTATTGCACTAATAACATTTATTTTCCAAAAACAGACATAAATTATGTTAAACAAGTTATTGATTGAATAACGCAAGTAACTATCAGGTGATTTAAGACTTCACTGGACAGGGATACTGAGTGACAGAGACAGTTTAACTAGTGGAGTGAGTCAAGTACTCTGGTCCTAAAACTGTGGATAACGCAATCTGAATTGATCTGACGCTGAGCAGACTTTGACAGATCAAATCTAATGAAGTTTCTCGACATAGTTGCAGCTGAGAGCAATTGGTGATTAAGATCTGTATGCCCTGACAATGCCGGAGTGGCAGTGCGTTACCCTGTTTGCTTCGTGCGGCGATGTAACTTGCAGCTGGCGAGATGTGGGCGGCGGAGGTGAGACATGCAGGCGGCACCTGTGATTCGATCGTGACCACGAAAGAAATGTAAAAATCCCACGGTCCATCGATCAGGCAGACTGATCGCAATTTACTCTCTCCCAGAGCCCTCAGATTAAGGTAGATTTCACTGTGTGACCCACCCGTTCGCTGGTTGTACCAAGGATAATTAGGCTAACTTATATGACACAACGCACAAGAATACCAAAGGTCAAGACTGGTAAACCAAAAACGAACAAGTGTGTCCTCAGGAAACGAGTAGTGCGAGACGTTTGAAGTCACACTGTCAGTACAGTAAGAAGTTCACCACCGGCTCTCCTGTCCAAACTACTCGTAAGTGAAGTCAGTCTCAAGACAGTTCCCAAGTACCAACCACTCGTGTCAGAGGTTCTACCAGAAGTGCTCACCAGACCAAAGTTCCACACCCGAGTGCTTCGCACCTCCCAAGAAAAAAAAAAAATCCGTTTTCCCACAAAGTGCACTAACGACACCGTCTTCAACCTGTCTTGAGCCGATCACAGGGCTCTAGAGGCGCTAAATCTCTGCTCGCACACGACAGCACAAACTCATGTTGAACCAGGGCAAGAGTTAACAAACCAGAGTCTCTGAAAGAAAAAAAGAAACCGCCAATTAATGGCTTTTTTAAGATTTTGCAGTGGGGGGGGGGGGGGGGGGGGAAGATTAATTTTTTCCCACAGTCATGTCTCTTACCTTGCCAACAGGTGAACAGATACAATCTCGAAGATCTTTATCTAAATCGCCTGTGCTTTGGAGCTTGTTCCTCCTAGATATGAGGTGTAATAAAGATTCTATCTCTGAATGTTTCTCAGACGCTGGAGTTTCTTATTCAACAAAGGCGGCCAATGGAAGTGGTTCACTGGCCTATTTGCACTATTGGTGAACACGAAAACATACGAATTTTTGTAACGTTTGCTTCTGCGCAGAATGCCGAGTTTATGACTCTGTTGTGTAGTTGTGTTCTTCAGACCGTCGCGCCAGCCCAGGCGGCAGGTACAGCACCATTGTTCTGCTGGAGACCTGTCTCAACAAGGGGTGCCCAGTCTGACCTGTATGGCTGTCGGCCGGTCCAGCAAGATTTACTAAGGGATGGTCTCGCCACCAATTGCTTTCAACTACCGACAAGCCGTTTCTATGAGCTAAGAACCATAAAAGTACCTCATCCCTTTAGCACCCTACCAGGCCCCATCAACGACTGCTCACGCTGTTAACTTTCTAGAGTCTCACTCGAGGTGTGTCAGGTTGTGATGAAGTCTTTAATAATTTTCCACATACGAATAATAGGTGAGAGAGTAACTTGTCCTCTCTCACACCTGCAGTTTAAGGATTGAAATTGGCACACTTGTGACAATTTGAAAACTGAACAGCACTGTATTAACCCAAAGCCTCACTGTTATTGTCAGAAAATACAGCATTCACGTGACATTTTGTCCATGAAGCTTTCGAACTTCTGCACATTCGTTATGGGCATAACTTGCTTTTTAATCATTGCCGTATGTTTCTGTGTGTGCTGGTTTTTAACAATTGTGGTCCTGTTTGCAAAACTAGAAGCCATGTCCAGTTTTTAAAAGTGGTTTCCAGTGGAAACAGATGCCACATATATGGTCTACGCCACAGCATGAACAAGAGCATAATTTAGTTTCTTTATGCTTGTATATTGCCTACGGTATTGCGCATTGGTAACACCAGTTACCATCAGATTACTGAAGTTAAGCACTGTCAGGCAAGGCTAGTTCTTGGTGGTGTAACCATCCAGGTCTGCTGAGTGTTGTTGGTGAGTGGGGTGCACTCAGTCTTTCTAAGGTGAATTGATAAGGTACCTGATTGACAAGTAGTGGCTCTGGTTACGATAACTGAGAACAGCAAGGAGAGCGGCATGCTGAGAACATAACCTTCATATCCACATTGAATGACGCCTTGGCTGAAGATGACCTGGTCATCAGTCGATGCCACTGGATTTTCCAAGGCCTGTTCGGATGGAGTTCATATTGCATACTGCGTATTCCAGTCGAATAGCATGCGCACCCTTTGTTTTCCAGGTCTGTCTGTGCTGGTCTGCTGGCCACGGCGGATGTTGACGGGTAGACAATATATCAGCGTCTTCACACTGTATCCCCTCAGCAGCTACATCCGTTTATTCATCAGCTCAAATTTATGGCTGGTTCTGAGCACTATGCGACTTAACTTCTGAGGTCATCAGTCGCCTACAACTTAGAACTAATTAAACCTAACTAACCTAAGGACATCACTCACATCCATGCCCGAGGCAGGATTCGAACCTGCGACCGTTCCAGACTGTAGCGCCTAGAACCGCACGGCCACTCCGGCCGGCCCAAATCTGTCAGACAGTCTTGTGAAGACGGTTTTGTTAGACAAAGTATGCCCTTATTTAATTTATGGTCGGGGGGTGCATGGTAAGCATGGCTCACATGAATGATTCTGCATAAAACGTACTCCACTGATCATTTTCAGAATGATATTTACATTCGATAGTCTTGCCCTGTAATTACTAATCCAGTGTTTATTGTTCTGATCTAACTTCTTGAAACACTGAAAAGATATTTGTTTGGCAGCAGCAATATGAACTTACGAGCAAAGATGTTTCGCAAGTGTTTCTCTAATATCAGATTGTCAGAGGTTCGCAAGTAGGTGACAATTTCTGAGGAAGCTGAAATACTGTGGGGCCTGCATATCCTCATAAACATGACATCCGTTTCACATCACGGGATATGTGATGCATGATGGAGTGCTGCGCCAAGAACCAACTTTCCGATCGAATGCTGGAAAGGATGGTTGCAGCATTTATAATTTCAGTGGTTGCATTTGGCCTTTCATCTTTCTTTCTTCAAATCTGGCAAAGCGCTCCAAGATGAGCTTATGATGTTTTCCGGTTGCTCAGAATAGCTTACAATACTCAAAGATATCTTCCTGGAAAAGACACTGATTAGCAGTCCTCGAATTTACAGAATCAATGAAGTTGATCAAGCACTCTAATCATACTAAAAATAAAATTTGTCCTATCTACTTGTGTGAGTTTTTTCTCGTTATTGTTTCTTGTTACCCGTCGTTCACTGTTGACGGGAATTCTGTGGGTTTGCCTCGTTGTCAGCGCTGCGGACTGACGAAATTCGTTATCAGTAATTAACAGTTTTTCTCTTTACCGAATGTTGGGTACTGGCGAAAAATTAACAATAAAATTTAAACTCCTTTCTCGTCGTCAAAACTGTGACATGGATGCTGTTATTAATTCAGCTCAAACATCCGCGGAGTGGCTTACTGCTATGGTTCTCTGCTGGCAGGACACTGCGCACTTATGAACTAAACACTTGCTTGGCAGCGCGTCACTAGAAAAGAAATATGGCAACAGAATAAGATGATGATGATGATGTTTGGTTTGTGAGGCACTCAACTGCGCGGTTGTCAGCGCCCGTACAAATTCCCAACCTTTGCACAGCCCAATCTCGCCACTTACATTAATGATGGTGAAATGGTGAACACAAACACCCAGTCATCTCCAGGCAGGTGAAATTCGTTGATCCCGCCGGGAATCGTAACCGGGACCCTGTGCTCCAGAAGCGAGAACGCGACTGCAAGACTACGAGCTGCGGACAAAAGAATAAGAAATAACCGATAACATTGATCAAGAGTTATGATACAATATAGCACTCCGGTACAACGCACTTGATTGCTTTTACGCAATGAAAAGATATCCAAACGACGTTGCTTTTCTATCGAATCGATGAAATAGTCATCATAACTGATGGTAAGGATGCAGACATTCTTGGTTGTCCTGTTACTCCGCAAATAGTGAGTACTAAATCAGAATGTAGTCGTCACAAAACTGTACTGAAGTGGCTGCAGGCACTGAACTGAACACTTTAACTGCGGGTTCGTAGCTGTCAGAGTGGCTGCAACGCGCCTTCTTTTCTGTCTGTCGGTAGATGGATTTCTTTGTCCGCCAGTACAGGGCGGAAGCAATGTTGTCCACGCTTGACAGCGCTCTCTTTGGCGGCTGTCGGCGCTATCGATGGACGTATACGACACGCTGAAAGACGTGGCATGGAAGCAGAAAGAGGTCTGGACTGTGGGCTCCCTCTGGACGTTGCTGCTTTTAACTCAGAGGCATCAGACGAGTGGTCGTGTCTGTTCGGTCGTGGCCTCTTGCGGCATGTTTTGTGTACCTCTTGCTTGGTACACAAAAATTACGATCAGTACCTTCATCACAACACTTTCTGTAAATATATTTTCACATCACTCTACAGTATGCTCAAAAGATTTCAGAAATTCATTTCATCTTCACTTTGCAGTGTGCACAATATTGCAGAAGTAAAATATTAAAAAAAAACTCTAAGTACGAGGGTTGTTAGGCAAGAAAGGCCCGGAATGAAAATGACAGAGGAAATCGGAGGAAGTTGCAATCCCCGTGACAAGGTACTAGTTAAAGCCTGTGCTATGGCAAGTGAGCGAGATTCACCTTATGAGAAAGGATTTTCGTATAGATATCGACCGCGTGTACCTGAATGGTGGCAAATCAGACTTACACCCACTCTGTAATAACAATGATCCGTCAAGCAAGTTCGAAATGCAATTACACGTCAGGATGGACCAAAAGCAACACTGAAGATGCTACCAATTTGCTAATAATAGGGTCGCCAGCCTAATTGGGCATTAACTGAGTTTCTTCCCCGTGCAAGTTGGTATATATTCATGCAAAACAACAAATTGTAACACTGCATAATTTAGTAGAATTTTAGAACCCGAAAATCTATTGAACTGACGGTTTCACGTTCAGTACTGATATGGAAAACCATGAATACATAACACTACACTATAATGTTTACTACAAAACTTCATACTGTCTATTAATCTGATTAAAATCGGGCATTAGTTACCCTAGAAACTGTACTTTCATGCCACACACCAAATGTCAATTTTGATAAATATAAAACACTGATAAATTTTGATGTTTATATTGACTTTAACTTTTGCTGGTCAAACCAATTTAGAACACTTCAGAATTCCAATGAATGAAGGGGGGACCCTGAAACTGTTATTATCGCTGTATTTAAAAAAAATGATTACTGAATTTATTATGCGTTAAATATTTCCAGTATATAAGATACTACTCTTTTCATCTTATTTACTGCTCATTTAAATGCCTTTAAATCTGTCTCGAAATAATAAACTTCATTACTATATCAATACTAAAGTTATCTTTCAACTTCGTTGGACCTTCATTATTCATTTACTGGTTCATTAACAAAACATTTCTTTAAACATCATTCTAATATAGATAGTTCTGCAAATAATCATTATTAACACCATTTTTAATTTTCATTTCGGGACACTCGGATTGCACAACGTGTGGAAAGAATCCTGTCTAGGTTAGTTGAGAGGATAAGTCAATGATGGAAAAGTTCTGGTAAAATGTAGGTTATTATTGCACCAAACAAACACACGAATACAGTACTAAAAGTTTCAACCTGCTAGTATCGATGCGGCGGTTGGCGGGCGGCGAGATGACGAGGCACAGAGCACACGTACAACCACAGCTATGGCTCTTGACGTATCGGCACTTTAATTCTTCTTAGCGTCGCAATACTTTTCCTTTTAGTACCTATGGAATTTTGCCATGCTGTGTGGGCATTGGAACGGCATACCCGACGCTCAGTGAAGCTGTGCCTTCCAGGAGAGCCTTCTCGCTCCAGAAGGTGTTGCTCAAACCAGTGCCAAACTCCTACTACTAATGAACCCGTTGTGCCGTGCAGTGCCCGCGCGCATTCTCCCGCGCTCGCCTGCCATCCACCTTTTACCGCTCCCTGACAGACCGGGTATTCACCCGAGGTTTTGCATTCTACATATCCCAACACATTGCCTACGTTACAATTTTAAACATCTTACAACAGTTTCAACATTTGTTACATTTCAGTTCTATTACAATATTACTTGACATTTGACATAAACATTAATAGTCGCTTTTGTGGTCCTGTCCTCCTCAGTTGCGCGTAATACTACGGTATATTGATAATTTTCACTTATGGACCGTCTGACAGCAACTGAATAAAACACAATTTTAGGGCCATACGCGTTTCGCCTTTATTTTCTGCAAGGCATCATCAGTGGCCTGGAATATGTACATATGTTAGCTATTTTATTTACATTTTGTCACTGTGCCTATAGGTTATAAACAGTTCTGGTGGTTGGTATTTCCTATTAAGTAGTAATGTTTTGAACTGTACTTACAGGTTGCATAGACAGTTTCTTACATATTACGCTCCTGTTGCATTTTTGGTGTTGTTCTTCATCCTATGAGCGCCAATTTGCTGTTTTTTCCGCATTCCACAGCACTATGCACTGAACGCTTGTTTTAATGCAATGTTTTGGTTTCTGTTGCCGACTGTCAAATGTTTTTGCCAATGTTTTTTTTCAAATGTATTTTTCAAATGTTTTTTTCGATCCAACTACACGATTCGTGGCAAATGTGAAACGAACACTGAAAAACATTGAACACACACTCACAGACAAACAGAAATACTACTTAACGCAGAAAAACCCACAAGCACCAACACTCCACAGTCAACCGAAAGTACATAAAGACAGAATGCCAATGAGACCTGTTATCAACTTCGAGAAAACCCCAACATACCGCATAGCCAAACATCTCCAAAAGTTAGTTAAAAAACACTATGAAGTAGAAAACAACAAAACAGTGATAAACACAGGAAACCTAATAGAAAACATACAGAACATACAGGTACCACACACGGCATCACTGATTTCATTCGATATAGAAAATATGTATACCTCCATCCCTATCACAGAAACAATAGAAATCATAGAACAAAATCTCTCATCCCACAGCAACCTCACCACAGACGCAATAAAAGAAATAACAGATATGCTCAGACTGACAACTGAACAAAACTACTTTCAGTTTGAGGAAGAATATTATCTACAAACTGATGGACTGCCCATGGGATCCCCAATATCAGGAACACTAGCAAACATTTTCATCAGTCACCTTGAAAATCAGATATTTGATAATATAACCACAAATGAAAGTTTCAAAATCATATATTGGTACAGATACGTGGATGACATTATTTGTCTGGTAGACGAGCCAAGTGAAAAAATAGATGAACTCCATTCAGAAATAAACAAAGCTCATAAGAACATAAAATTCACACTTGAAAAAGAAAAAGAAAATCAAATAAATTTTCTTGACATTACAATTAAAAAAGAAAATGGAAAACATACATTTAACATCTTTAGAAAACCAACAACCACGGACACAATAATACATTCCACATCCAACCACCCCCAAAGCCAGAAACGTGCAGCACTAAGACACATATTACATAGATTAAACAGAATCCCACTCAGCAAGAGAAACTATGAACAAGAAATGAACACGATCATACAAATAGCTAGGAACAATGGGTATGACACACATGTGGTACACAGGCTCAATCAAAAAATAAAAACAAAAATAAAAAACAAACACAACATTTCCACAATACAAAAGAACTCACAAGCTGAAAACTTACAAACACACTCAACAAACACACACAATGACAACACCACACAGAAAAGAACTAGATGGTACACCATGACCTACACACATAAACTAACACACAAAGTTGCAAACATCCTAAAGAGACAGGGCTTCAAAATAGTATATAAGCCTGGGCAAACCCTTCAATCACACCTAAGCCAGCCAGCTACCAAGAGGGACAAATTCCAACAATCGGGAATATATAAACTTGAATGTCAAAGTTGTGATGCAGTATACATAGGCATGACATGCAGGAATTTTGAAACAAGATACAAAGAACATATCAGATGTTGGAAGTATGAAACAAACCATTCCACATTTGCAGAGCATTTAAAACACTACAACCATCATCCTACAAACATGGAACAAGAAATGAAAATAATGAGAATAAGCAACCATGAGAAACATCTTATACAAATGCAAGAAAACTTCCACATCCAGAAAACCATAACAGATAACAAAAAATGAACAAACACACATCAGCACAGGCTCCCTACTACACTTAATAAAGGAAATGATAACATAAACTATATATATATATATATATATATATATATATATATATATATATATATACATATATATATAACACCAAAATACAGACAGACACACACACACACACAGCCCCCCTCCAAAAAAAAAAAAAAAAAAAAAAAAAAAAAAAAAAAAAAAAAAATTAAATAACACCAAAATACAGACACACACACACACACACAGCACAAAATATATATATATATATCACACCAAAACACACACACACACACACACACACACACACATGCACAGGATAAAAACAAAAATAAATACAATAAAATTAAATTAATATGACACCAAAAACACACACACACACACACACAAATGCATACACGAACAGACCACAGATACTTCAATAGTTACACTCATACGTTTGGGAGTAATATTCGATCTTTGGCAAAAATATTTGACAGTCGGCAACAGAAACCAAAACATTGCATTAAAACAAGCGTTCAGTGCATAGTGATGTGGAATGCGGAAAAAACAGCAAATTGGCGCTCATGGGATGAAGAACAACACCAAAAATGCAACAGGAGCGTAATATGTAAGAAACTGTCTGTGCAACCTGTAAGTACAGTTCAAAACATTACTACTTAATAGGAAATACCAACCACCAGAACTGTTTATAACCTACAGGCACACTGACAAAAATGTAAATAAAATAGCTAACATATGTACATATTCCAGGCCACTGATGATGCCTTGCAGAAAATAAAGGCGAAACGCGTATGGCACTAAAATTGTGTTTTATTCAGTTGCTGTCAGACGGTCCATAAGTGAAAATTATCAATATACCGTATTAATAGTCGCATTGAAACTTATTTACAGTTTTCTTAAGATAATGGCATGAAACAAAAATAAATGAAAGCAGAACATCAATTACACAAGTTTATCGTAAAATCAGTCGAAAAGAATTACTTATATGTACAATAGTACAGAGTCGTTGTTGTTACAAAGTCTTACACTCATGTTAGGCAGTGTCTTCAGTATATATGGCAATCGCGTCACGTCATCCTTCTCAGTTCCGAGATCCCAGTGACCACGTACAAAAGTGCATGGAACAACAATGTGTCCCGCCAAGTACTGGTACCCACTGCAAGATTTCGCCTGATCTCATGCAACTCTGCATAACATACGTGTCAGGCACTTCCTTCTTCAAAGAGAATTCTTGGTCTTACAATGAAGGGGTAGTGAAGACACTCTTGCAGCGATTTCGATGGGAAGTGTTTCATCACCCACCCAGCCCGGACTTGGCTCCCTCTGATGTTCTTCTCTGCTCACACGAACCGCTGGCTATGAAGACAACATTTTATCACAGATAATGAACTGCAGAGAAGCGTACAGAAGTGGCTGAAACAACAGGAGGCTGCCTTTATGTCGAGGCTATTGGGAAGTTTGTACAGCGCTACGACAAACACTTAGCTCGGAGCGCCGACTGCGCAGAGAAGTAGCTTGAGAAAATAGCTAACTGTTTAAATAAAACGTTTCTCCATTTCACTCTGATTTCCATTTTGTGGCCGATCGGACCTTAATTTCCGAATATCCCTCGTAACTCAACATGTACCCTCGGAGTGAAGCAGTATATTATTCCAGATGATAATTATGTATTGGGTTTCGTATGAAATCATCTTATGTAGACTAGGATTTCTTTTGGTAACATTAGACCATCTCATCGGCAGCCACGACTGTCCATCAGACAATAACGAGCTCTTTATGTATTGGGATTGGGTTTCGTATGAAATCATCTTATGTAGACTAGGATTTCTTTTGGTAACATTAGACCATCTCATCGGCAGCCACGACAGTCCATCAAACAATACCGAGCTCTTTCTCAACCTTTCTCCTCATCTGCCAATCTTCGTCCCATTGAACTAGTGACACGTACTCATTAGCTGCAACGTCGAAGTAATTTTATTTCTGATGTACATTCATTGATTCGAGAGAGTTGCAGAGTAATAGATATCAGCACTGTCAGACTGGAACAGCGTCGCTTATAAGATCGCAATACTCATTTCATGTGAACAGTAAAACGATATTAATGTCCAAATATTTGAATGTTTTTTCTGACAATATGTAGCTTCCATCGTTTTCAGTTACACATGGTTTTCATCATTTGACGAAGTGAGTGCGGGTAACTGCTTTTATAGTACATGGATTCCTTCACTCTGGATAAGTTCTTTCGTACTATATTGCTGTAATTTGAGATCAATCACTGCAGACACACTAGACAATGACAGGAATCTACTTACAATCCTGAATAAAGGAGTCAACTAATACACTCGAAAGTCAGTCTTAATCGTAGAGATACAGGGGGCAATGAAATGGCATACCACCAATATGAGCCATAAAAGAACTAAAATTTCATCAGAAAATTTCTGTTTCTTGCATGTTAAGAATTTACATTTGTTGAATGAAAGGAAAGCTTCCCAGGAAAAAGATCGACGTGCCCAGAAGAGGATAATGAAACGAATTTTCTCGGGTTGAAAGGGTAAGTAACATCATTTCGTTGATTACAAAATGGAGTCATAAATATCTTCAACATTTCGCGGCCCTGTCAGCAACCGTGTAAATTATAATTTTAATAATTAACAGCCTCAGTTGCACCGTTGACCTAGAATTAACCTAGGTTTCAGTCGGGATAACCCAACCTTATTTAGAATAACAGTAACTACCGTTTGTCCGTAGTGGAGATCGTGAAACTAAAATTACAAATCCATAAATTATCGTCGCGCTATAAAACTTATCTGGAACTGCCTCGGCCCCACTTCGCGACCCACTTAGACACATCTGGAGTAGCCATGGGAGTAGCTCAACATCACGCAACTGTTAATACGACACGTGTCATGTGGTAATGAGTGTTGTCCTGTTGCAATATAGCACCACAGTACTGTCAAATTTGGATGCAGGGTGTCAGTGACGTACTGTTGTCCCGCCAGAGTGCCCTCAATAACTACCAGCTGTGCTCTCAAGTCATATCCGATTACTCCCCACACCACGACACCAGAACTAACACCGCTGACGCGTATACCTGTCCCCACGTTCCCATGCCGTCCAACATCGCGCCACTGTCACATCCTTTCCTTTTTTTGAGGGAGTGGGGGTGGGAGGGGGAGGGTTTGGTCATCAGTCTTCTGACTGGTTTGATGCGGCCCACCACGAATTCCTCTCCTGTACCCTCTCCATCTCAGAGGAGCACTTGCAGTCTACGTCCTCAATTATTTGCTGGATGTATTCCAATCTCTGTCTTCCTCTACAGTTTTTGCCCTCTACGGTTCCCGCTGGTACCATGGAAGTCATTCCCTCATGTCTTAACAGATGTCCTACCATCCTGTCCCTTCTTCTCATCAGTATTTTTCACATATTCATATCCTCTCCCATTTTGTGCAGAACCTCTTCATTCCTTATCTCATCAGTTCATCTAATTTTCAACTTTCGTCTGTAGCACCGCATCTCAAATGCTTCGATTCTCGTCTGTTCCGGTTTTCCCACAGTCCATGTTTCACTACCATACAATGCTACACTCCAGATGTACATTCTCAGAAATTTCTTCCTCAATTTAAGGCCCATGTTTGTAACTAGTATATTTCTCTTGGCCAGGAATGCCCTCTTTGCGACTGCTAGTCTGCTTTTGATGTCCTCCTTGCTCTGTTCATCATTGGTTATTTTAGTGCCTAGGTAACTGAATTCCTTAACTTCATCTACTTCGTGGCCATCAAGCCTGGTGTCAAGTTTCTCGCTATTCTCATTACTTTCATCTTTCTTGGATTTACTCTCAATCCATATTCTGTACTCATTAGATTGCTCATTCCATCCAGTATACCACATATTCTTATTCACTTTCACTCAGGACAGCAATGTCATCAGCGAATCTTATCATTGATATCCTTTCACCTTGAATTTAAATGCCACTCCTGAACCTTTCTTTTATTTCCGTCACTGTTTCTTCTATGTACAGATTGAACTGCAGGGGGGAAGAACTACATCCCTGTCATGTTCCGCTTTTAATCCGACCACTTCGTTCTTGGGAGTTCACTCTTATTATTCCCTCTTGGCTCTTGTACAAATTGCATATTACCCGTCTCTCCCTATAACTTACCCCTATTTTTCCCAGAATTTCGAACATTTGCACCATTTTACTTTGTCGAAGGCTTTTTCCAAGTCGACAAATCCTACGAATGTGTCTTGACTTTCCTTTAGTCTTGCTTCCATTATTAACCGCAAGGTCAGAATTGCCTCTATAATGCCTTTATCTTTTTTAAAGGCAAACTGATCGTCACCTAGCATGTCCTCAATTTTCTTTTCCATTCTTCCTTACATTATTCTTGTCAGAAACTTGGATGCATGAGCTGTTAAGCTGATTGTGCGATAGTTCTCGCACTTTCCAGCTCTTGCAGTCTTTAGAATTGCGTGGAAGATATGTTTGCGAAAGTCAGATGATATGTCGCCAGACTCATACGTTCTACACACCAACGTGAACAGTCGTTTTGTTGCCACTTCCCCTAATGGTTTTGGAGATTCTGATGGAATGTTATCTATCCCTTCTGCCTTATTTGATCGCAAATCCTCAAAAGCTCTTTTAAATTCTAATACTAAATCCCCTATCTCATCTAAATCGACTCCTATCACATCATACAAATCCTCCCAATCATTGAGGCTTTCTGTGTATTCTTTCCACCTATCCGCTCTCTCCTCTGCATTTAGCAGTGGAATCCGTTGGACTCTTAATGTTACCACCCTCGCTATTAATGTCACCGAAGATTTTTTGACTTTCCTGTATGCTGCGTCTGTCCTTCAGACCACCATTAATGTTTCAATTTTTTCACGGTTTTCCTGCAGCGATTTCGTCATAGCTTCCTTGCACTTCCTATTTATCTCACTCCTCAGCGACCTGTATTTCTGTGTTCATGGGTTTCTTGGAACGTTTTTGTCTTTCCTCCTTTCATCGATCAAATGAAGTATCGTTTGTTACCCGTGGTTTCTTCGCAAGTTATCAACTTCTGTGATGGCCCTTTTTAGAGATCTCAATTCTTCTTCAACTGTACTGGCTACTGAGATATTTTTTATTGCAGTATCTGTAGCCTTAAAGAACATCAAGCGTATTTCGTCATTCCTTACTACTTCCGTATACCACTTCTTTGCATATTGATCTTCCTGATCCTAAACTTCAGCCTACTCTTCAACTCTACTAAATTGTGATCTGAGTCTATGTCTTCTCCTGGGTACGCCTTACAACCCAGTATCTGATTTTGGAATCTCTGTCTGACCGTGATGTAATCTAACTGAAATGTTCCATTATCACCCTGCGTTTTCCAAGTATACCACCTCTTCTTGTGATTCTTGAAGAGAATATTCACTATTAATAGTTCAAACGTGTTACAGAACTGAACTATTCTTTTATCCTCTCTCATTCCTTGCTCTAAGCCCACATCTCTTGCAACATTTTCTTCTACTCCTTCCCCTACAACTGCTTTCCCGTCTCCCATGGCTATTAAATTTTCGTCTCCCTTTATGTACTGTATTGCCCTCTTAATATCTTCATATACTTTGTCTATCTCTTCAGCTACAGCCTGCGACGTCAGCATGTATACTTGAACTATTGTTGTCGGTGTTGGTTTGCTGTTGATTCTGATAAGAACAACCCTATCACCGAACAATTCACAGTAACACACTATCTTCCTATCCATAACGAATCCTATTCCAGTTATAAATTTTCTGCTGCTCTTGGTATTACCCTGTACTCATATGACCAGAAATCCTTGTCTTCTTTCCATTTCACTTCACTGACCCCTACTATATTTAGATTAAGCCTTTGCATTTCCGTTTTCAGAGTTTCTAGTTTCCCTACCACGTTCAAGCTTCTGACATTCCACGCCTGCTTCGTAGAACGTTATCCTTTCGTTGATTATTCAATCTTTTTCTCATGGTAGCCTCCCCCTTGGCAGTCCCCTCCCGGAGATCCGAGTGGGGGACTGTTCCGGAATCTTTTGCCAATGGAGAGATCATCATGACACTTTTCAATTACAGGCCACATGTCCTGTGGATACAAGTTAAGTGTCTTTAATGCCTTCTGTATCATCATGCTGCTGATCACTGCTGATTCTTCCGCCTTTAGGGGCAGTTTCCCACCCCTAGGACAAGAGAGTGCCTTGAACCTCTGTCCGCTCCTCCGCCCTCTTTGACAATGCCGTTTGCAGAACGAGGGTGACCTCTTGTACCGGAAGTCTTCCGCCGCCAATTCTGATTATTAATCAAAATTAGATCCCGGTACCGAGGACGTTTTGATTACTAATCAAAGATGCTACCCCTAGACCACGAAGATAAATTAGTCTGGCTCGCGGTAAACATCACGATATAGGTTAGAAGATCTTATAATTCCTGTAAATGAGCTAGCCACAACGACTAACCAGTACATTAACCTGTTAGTGCTACTGAATGACATCTATCGTCTTTTGCTACTGCAAGTTACTGGTGAGATCAGCTACGCAAAATGTATCTTTTCTGGTTTCCTAAATCCCAAGAATGAGTCTGCAAGTAGAGGCTATTTTTGCTTGCCTGCAACAAGTACCAAACACAAAATTTCTGACTAGTGGGCCAAATTTTTTAAATTATTAATTAATTAAATTGATAAAAAGGTGTCACCTCACAAATCATTTGATGATTACTATTAAAACACCAATCCTTACACAGGAGGTGCAAACTGATTTATTTCAAGGATCCTGCATAGAGGGCGGAATGGCGCTGTGAGAAATAATAAATGGCACTGAGCACTATGGGACTCAACTTCTCAGGTCATCAGTCCCCTAGAACCTAGAACTAGTTAAACCTAACCTAGGGACATCACACACATCCATGCCCGAGGCAGGATTCGAACCTGCGACCGTAGCGGTCTCGCGGTTCCAGACTACAGCGCCTAGAACGGCACGGTGAGAAATAATACCGAAGAGTTTATCAATAATTCGCATTTGTTTCCTCATTAACAGTAACACGGACACAGAAATTGAAATACAGTTACTTGGGATACTTGCGCGTGGATCGACACATTGTAGATTGTACAGCACAGCATGTGGACCGACAAATGTGGTGCAGGACTACTAAATTACTGGATACCATTTATCAAAATCACACACACCACGTTCACATTGGTCACTCACACAACGAAAGATAGAATATAGAAAAAAGCTTCCCTATTCCACATGTAAGCTCACTGGGTCATAGCGCGACTGCCTTTAAGGGTCAATTTCGGAGAACAAAGTCCAGTTCTAAAATTCCGTGCAACTCAGTAATTTTGTAAATAAAGTCACCAAAGAAGAACACTTTATTGATTGGCGACTCCATAGAGTGCTGTGCGCACAACGACCATATACATGAAATTAGAAGGAAGGTCAGCGTTGGCCGTAATGTTGATGGTTCATGGGAGTTATTGTGACCCTTTCATAGCTTTGGTTACTCACAATAACTTGACACCAGTGCCTACGAGCTTTAATTTGTACGCTAAAGCACTGAAGATGATCATTATGTGATCGAAAGTCGATTTTGCTGTCAATAAAACATCAAAATCACGGCCAACGCTGAACTTCCTTCTAATAAAGGAGAACACATCTACTCCGTAATGGAACTAAGGCTTCAGTTGGAACTCTAAATGTGTTTATGTCGAACTGGAGCCTCAAGGTCTACAAAGAAACACACGTGGTACACCGGTGAGATGAAACACAAATTGAACGGTAAATTAAATAAAATGTAGCACAAGCATTCCAGAAAGGACACGACACATTCATACATAATACGCTAGACCAACTAAAGCTGAACATCATGTGGTGGTACCGCTTGTCCACGCCAAGTTACAGTTGCACAAAAGGTCTCATCGAATAATCTGAATACTACCGAAATTAACACCGTTTTCTGATTGAATTTGTTTGTGCGGCATGATTATCGATGCCACGCACGGGAGTGACTACCGGAAACTCAAACAAAGCTCTCAAACATTTCAACTCAGCAAAAAGGGATGCTACTCAGAGCACACGTACTCACCGGCGCACAGTGGGCCAGAATATTGAAAACGTGACCAAAAAGGAAAAAAAAAAGTTTAAAGATGGGGATTTTGGACTATCAGGTTGGCAGCAGCAATGCTGGGACAACTGAATGCCGGCTGTGCGGACGACCAGATGTTGCGGCAGTTCATTGTTAGCGTGCGCGCAGCTGGCCAGGCTACAAAAACAGTCGTGTTGTTGAAGGAAGTTATTTATGTTTTGTGCAAGTGAAACCAATACTTTCAACATGGAATGTATTCCAGGAGGTATGTACTAGTGAAACAACACTTATATCATTATTAAATCATCAATAATGCACGTTTACATTTCAATTAACGTACTACAGGGAAATGAATGACAAAATCGTAAAATGCGCTTAAAAATAGAGATAAGTTACGAATTCCACGACATTCCGCTTTCTTTTGCGCTGTGTACGCAAGTATGTATTATTACCTTTGTAAATTAAGCTTCAAATCTTGCGACTAGTTGCGACTCCGGCTTTGAGCCACGTTTTAAGTGACACTTGCAAAATGTCATTGTTCAGACATCTTCAAAAATGACAGTAGAATCAATTAGTTATGAGTTTTATTTGTACAATTTAAATTACAATCGACATGTAGAAGCATTGTAAAGAATAAAATAATTAGAAAAATGACGAAAAGTGTAACACAGATTTTTTTTAAATTTCAGTTTCATCTGATCCAGCGTATTCCGGAATCGGATTTTCGAGGAAAGATATTTTTCTAATAACAAAAGAGTATTTGTCAAATGATTTGGAAGGGGTCATAGAACATTTAGAAAGGTAGTTGTCAGAAAAAAGTGGACATACAATTAAAATTCCCTATGATATGAGGCCTACCATTTCGATTTTGTTAACAATGTTAAGAAGCAAGTACAAGGAAGCAACTGGGCGACAAGGATATTTTCTGAAGAACAACGAAACCTGGTTCAATACAATAGTATATATTCCGATTGATTCGAAACCTGCAAGTGTGGCTAAATCAACAGGCCGACCTGCCACAAGATTTAAAACATAATCAGATAGGTCTAAAAGAAGGAGAACTGAGGAGATTCGTACGAAGTTCAGTCCTGTCGAATTATCGTTCGCCGCGCAAATGAGTTTTCGATCTTCGGGGCACCCAGATGCTGCGAAGATTGTGAAAGACGTCACACTCTCAAGTCCATCCAAGGTGAAAAAATACAAGGGAGGCTTGCGATTTTCAACATCATCGCCATCCTCATATGATGCAAATGAAGGTCTAGCACTCCTTTTCGACTTGAAATTGTCAAAAGAATCTTACCAGCATTTGAGAAATGGGGCTAAAGGAAAAGGCTTAAACACACTATATCCACCGTATTCAGCTGTTTTGGTAGCAAAAAAAGCTTGCTGCCCTCCAGATGTAACCCTCACTTTTACCGAATCAAAAGCTGAGGTACGGTTGCAAGCTTTGTTAGACCACACTGTTCAACGTGTTCTACTGCTGAAACGAGACGATATTTTACATATGAGTGATTCGGAAATGTCTAATATTGCCCTTATTTGTAAGTGGAGCTTTGACGGAACCTCCGGGCAAAGCATGTATAAAATGAAGTTTTCAGATTCGAGTATTTCAGATGCAACTTTATTTTTCACTTCGCTTGTTCCACTGAAACTTGCAGGTGTAAATGAAGAAACTAAAGAAGAAAAGATCTTATGGATTAATCCGAAGCCGTCTTCAACCCTCTTTTGCAGACCACTGAGGTTAGAATTTACAAAGGAAACATAGCAAACGTCTTTAAATGAGAAAGCGTATTACGACAAACAGATCGAACAGCTCCTGTCATTCGAAATAGTTATTCATGGGAAAGACATTTCTATTAAATACAATTTAAGCATGACCATGGTAGATGGTAAAGTGTGCAATGCTATCACCAACACGAAATCTGCTCAACGGTGCTATCTCTGCAAGGCTACGTCTGCCCAATTTAATAACATTGACGATGTTTTGAAAAAACAAGTTACCCGCGATTATCTGCAGTACGGACTATCAACTCTTCACGCCTGGATTCGATGTTTTGAATGTTGTATTCATTTGGCATACC
The DNA here is from genome assembly GCF_021461385.2 of Schistocerca piceifrons. NCBI lineage: Eukaryota > Metazoa > Arthropoda > Insecta > Orthoptera > Acrididae > Schistocerca > Schistocerca piceifrons. The sequence goes on along the minus strand of NC_060142.1, from coordinate 689,238,707 downwards.
AAATGAAAACAAAAAAGTGGCAGGCACGTGAAGCAGAAGATAAAGAGGAAAAAGCAATACTGAAAGCCAATATTCAAAAAGCTTTCAAAGAGCAGCTTGGGATTTTAATTGACATGCCGAAACAAGGGTTTGGCAGTACGAATGACGGAAACACCGCTCGACGTTTTTTTGAAAACACTTCAACATCAGCGCTGATAACTGGAGTTTCCGAAGAACTAATCCACCGTTTCCCTATAATTTTGCAGACGATTTCGAGTGGACGTCAGATCGACGTTGAAAAGTTTCGAGCATACGCCTTAGCAACTGCCAGGCACTACGTGAAAGAATACCCCTGGTACAACAAGCCAACAGCAGTCCATAGATTGTTGATTCACGGTCCATACAGTATGTTTTCGGCCATTTTACCCATCGGGCAAGAGTTTTTCTCGAAAGTTTTCAAGAGTTAAGACTATGGAAGACGTCTTCAGGAGATTGTTGGCAACGACATACCCCTACGTTTGTTCCTTACGCAAATCTTCGCCGAAGAAACTGAAGAGTTTGTCGCCAGAAGCCGTTGCCCTCTTAGTTCCTGTGGCGGAAGACTATGAAGATTCAGAAGCAGATGCAGATAATGAGGAAACAGTGTTTGAGGATGATGACGATTCAGTTGAAGCAGAAGATGAAAAAGAATAAGAAAATGAAAACTTGTAAATTAAGTTATAAAAAATTTACAAAATAAATAATTGTAATTAAAATGAAATAATTTTTTGTAATATTTTACACCATCTTGTAACCTATATTTGGTCCTTTCTTCGAGTCTTCCACTTTTTTGGTTTATTTTTTAAGCATTAACTACAATAACCCCTAAATACTTTTATATGAATAAAAATATATAAATATAAATAAATAAAAAGACATAGATTTTGGCCGCCATCTTGGATCCACCATTTTAAAATTTTTTGAACACTGTCATCATCAGTAACCTCGATAATTCCCTAAAAATTACTTTTATACGTAAAAAATGATAGTAGTGTACATAGAACCTGCCATCTTGGGTCCGCCTTTTTGTTTTTTTTTTTCACTTTTTGATATCATATTCTTAATCAGAAACTCCGTAAACCCTTGCATACTAAGTTTGGTACAAATTGAACAATTACTTATATTTTGACCAGCTTTTTGGGATTCTGACCCACTGTGCGGGGTCCTAGGGAGTAGTAAAATAATCGTCTCTCTCGTCCGTGGTCCACACACGGTGGCCGGAAGGGCTCAGAGAGCGTAAGCGGATTCTACCTGTACCAACCTAACAATGGGTGCTGACCAGTGGCCACTAGTGTCTCTCTGACCCAACGTAGTCATATTCGAAGTTCTACACAATGGCTGGCTACACTGCTCGTAACATTCGTAGAACCATGTAGCGGATCACATGGAGCCGTTACATTACTACAATTAGAGCTTGCGAATTCTTTATCTTGCCCCTTTTTCCTTGATCTGCCAGTTATACTCTTAGTTTTGTTGCTCAGGGGCTATATTTCACATGCGTGCCACACTGGAGCTCTTCTCCGAAATATCCAGCTCCGGAGAGGACGTAATATCAAATCATCCTTTTCAGGTCACAAGTTGTGTGTTTCATCTTACGAGATAATGTAGGAAAGACAGCGAAATCATTTGTCCATGCAGGAGTCGGCCCTCTAAGACACGATTCGTTGTACCTTGAGGTTGTATACTATGTGTTTAATAGTTCGTGTTTATGTTCAATTCTCAGTTGTGTTACTTTCGAGTAACCTTCCCCCACCCCGTAGCGCTTTGCGTGCACTTTGCCCTCTCCTATTGCTGTTACAGTCAGCTCGCGTTATTAATGAGTATTTTCAATGTCTGGGGGTATACTGTAGGCCATAAATCATCTTCATAAGTTTATATGAGCACTCGGATATAGTGGTGAAAGGAGTGGCAGCTTACCTAGAGAGCTCCGATGGAGCTCTTCAGGTTTCTATTATCTGGTCCTAACCGCCAACTCCATTCCAGAAGAGGTAGCCATGTCGTCAAGATATCGTCTTTCGTAGGAAAGAACATACTTAAGTCATCGACATCTGGGGGAAACTAAAAAGGAAAAATTGTAATATATTACATTAAAATTTACATAACCTAATGTAAGACACCTAATTTCCGTCTCTATATCCTCTCGAATACATGTAGAAAAGCGTTGCGCTAACTTTTGCATGAATTGATAAATAACTCATTCGATAAAGAAACATCACACCTAAAATGAATCACATGTCTTTGAATTATAGCTATAAATTTATGTTAAATTCCATACCCCTTTAGTTGTCACAGTGTAATCGAATATGGCAGTGATAAGATATAATTCCAGCAGTAAGGAAGAATGGTCATTGCCAAAGGAAACACACAAATATACATTCGTTTCATGATTCCGCAAAGTGAGTATAAACGATTCCCCTGAGTTGGAGAGACTGTAGCAGATCAAATTCATAAGTGGCTGCTCGGTGCCTCGCTGCTTCCGTCCTGCGATGAGAACTTCATGAGTGGCGCTTTATTATTAATGAATCTCTTTTTATTCAGCTCCATCCCAGCCCATTTTCCTTTGTGAGACAACTCGGAACAGAACAGGGCTCTCAACTTTCACAGCTGGCGACTAATGAAGTGGATCACCGTCTTTTTCTTTCCGTCAAACAATTCTATAGAGGCCTAACCAGGCGTGGGAACGTGTTTACATCATTAAAAATTGTCTTGGGCACGTTCATACTTCTGAAACCTCATACATTTTACAGAAGCCAGCTAACGGTGGTACACCGACTGAGATAATTAACGTTTGTTCAAGAGTTGAAGAGACGGCCAAACGCAGTGGTGAAATTGGGTCAGTAATAAACTTTCGCCACAGAACTGCTGTCGAGACATTTATTTAGGAGACTGTTCTCTGCATATTTCCTTTTATTGTTCCAACCTACTAATACAATTTACTGGAGGAATTGTGGAATATATGTACTGCAGAAGAGGAAGAAAGTAAATGAAAAATTTAAGCACAATGTAAAACTTTTGCCTCGTTTGTGTCCAGGCAATATCAAATTATTCAGAAATTCCCGAATTTGCCCTTCCTTGGGGAAAAACTCAAATCAGTTGAATAACAAGTGTCACAAAATATAACACTCAGCGATGTGACATAAGGGAAGAAGAGAGAGGGGTACCGTAATTCACTTATAATGTACGCTATATGGCGCCATGTAGTTACTATTTTCTTCCGCAACAGTTGGCGAACCTCTTGCAAACTATAGTTGTAGAAGAAAGAGGGTTTTAAAATTAGGTTGTGCAAAACCCACCGATATCACTTGATAGTTACTAGATTAATTCTCAAAGCAGACTGTTAATTAGTGTTTTTATTGCATGTATATATCTGCCACAATATTAAGATTTCTGAAATCATGTGCATGATTTCCCTGTTTTGTAGCTACTTTGACCACTTGCCACTGTTAATCTAGAAACAATTTTGATGCCAACAACAGTGTGGAACTGAGGAATACATACATTAACCACTAGTACACAAACAAAGGCACATTTGTAATTGTTAATGTGCCTAGAACTTAGTTAAACCAATTTCAGTTACATACTGCTCAAATTGCAAGCTGTGGTTCAGGCAGTGATTCGAGTACAACACATAACGTCAAATACCTCTGGAAACAAGGAATGGAGTTCGTTTGGTCACAAGTGCCATATGTTGTCTCGACAAATGACGAACAAATAACCTTAATTCTATATGCAATGGACGTTCTGAAACGAAGATTTAGGTCTAAGATGTTTGAAATTGAAGGTACTCTTCTCAGCTAAATTTCGAGGTATGTGTGTGTGGTACTTTATCTTCGTACCTTTCATTACATTTATAATTTAGACGATGGGTTTATGTACCGTACTATTTTTTTTCTTTTCTGAGGCTTTATAAATCACTTAATAAAACTTGCGATCGTATATCGGTAGTCAAAGTTTCTTTACGTTTTTCAGATACTACCTGCAACTGGAATGGTAGCTGACAGCAGTGGTTGAAGTATAGGCCGCACAATGTATCCTCAAATCCATGCTAATTTTGACTACCAAATTTTTTTCCATTACTTCCTCTGCTTTCTAGAAAATGTGTTGCAGTAATTAGTACGTAATCCTTTCATACAAGTCCCTATGTTTACTAACATGAATATGGAAAATTTTAGTCATGATAATCTCTTTTGATTCTGAAAATCTGTCAAAGTAAATCCAGTTTACAATATGGCCTTTCCGCCATACATGCCAGTACGACGGACAGGATCGGTCGCAAATTGTGCAGACACAGTTTAAAGACTATTTACAAACCGACCAAGGAGATCAAAGTGTCTCAGGTAGGCAAAGGACCAAAGAGATCACCTCGTAATGTTGGTAATAAGCCGCAGAACTTCTAAATGGGGAAAAGTCTATGTTGGAATGTCTGGACCTACCACCAGAAATTGGCTGTTGTGGACGGGTGACATAATAAAATTTCCAGCACACAGCCTCTCGCTATGGAGAAGAGGTGCCATGTCCGTTTATTCAGGAAAGCCATAGAAATACACAAACATCGCAGTAGTTTTTAAAGAAGCCAGAAATCTGCCACCCACGATCGCGAAAGATCAGGAAAATGATCAAGCAAATGTCAGTCGAAGATCTCGTGACAAAAACAAGATAGGAAATAAGTTAACGGATTTTGCTTCATTTAATTGAACAGCTTCACATGGAACTGCATTTTCGGGTAACTCATCTTTAGGGAAGAAAGTTTGTATATCTCAATTGTATGCCACAAGTATAATATGTAGTGCTCACCCTCAACCATTTTGCAGACAACTGTTTAAGTAGTTACGTATGTTAACTACATCATCACAGCATATATTTTATTACATTAAAATTGCTTCAAATAATCAATTCGAGGTCAGGACGACTAACAATAATCAAGGTTTTAACAGGAGACTAAGAAATAAAACCATTACTTTACATTACAACTAACTGAAGCTCAGTTTTCGAGTACTTACCCAGTGTAATAATAGTCACTGAACTTACATATATCCACAAAGTAATTGATATAATTCATTCGTAAGTCTACAATAATAAATGTTTAGAAGATACTTAGAAGTCGTTTACAAGAAAAAGAGCTTAATGCCCCTTACCACTTAGCCGGTTATTTTGTTTGGTTAGTAGTGTAATAAAAGACTTATCTCTCACTCATAAGATTGCATAAGTATAACAAGTGCATGATACACTAGCACTTTAGAGTATCTCAGAATATGTATTCAAATTGATCCTTACTTGACTGTCACAACAACAGTAATCGCAAAAAACTTGCATAGGAAAGTCTATTGGTGTGCCGCACAATGTTCCATTTGTCTCAAAATGGTAACTAATACTCAAGCAAACTTCTCTTTGGTTATCGGTAACACAAAGCGCTTATATCTTTAAGTGTGTCATTTACAGATGGTAACTGTTTCGGTTAAAATGACCTAGATATGCTACAAGCGATTTTAAAAAGGAACAATAATACACATATATATCTAAAATAAGTATATCTTTGGAAGTCTAAAATAAATATATATTTGGAAGAAAAATTAATTATGATATAACTGTCTCCGATGGACCTATTGCGTTCGCTTTTATTAATTGGAAAAGTCGCATTTGGGGTAAGTGCACGACGTTCTAGTCGCCCCAGGAAGGGAAGATCCCAGGCAGTACGCGGAATGCAACCAGATCATCTGCTTGGCAGTCAGATATGTCGGCCACCCATCTATTGCGATCTATATGATGTATGAAAATGTAACGTCGATCACATTCAATGGTCTAGGAGTGGCGTCTTTGATCAGTAATCAAAAGGGCCTCGGCCTCTGAATAAAAATGACCAGCATCGACAGGCGAGGACTTTTGCATAACACTTTCTCAACCAGGACAGTGAATCAAAGCGTTCATTACCTTGGATTTTACTAAAACCTAGAAGCATTTCAGAGTTTAATGTAAAATATCGTGATTATTATCCCAGCTAAGGTGCAAGGGGGAAGATTTGCTATGGCTCTCTCTCTCTCTCTTTCTTTCTCTGGGAAACAAATTACCGCGGTTCACATTTCTTACGTATTTAGCATGGACTTTGTTCGTGCATTTGAGTTTAAAAAGGCTTACTAATCACGGTTAGTACCACTTTAACACCGTGGCCAATAACAACTAATCGATTCAGCTGTTACGCGTTCGTTCAGTGTTCGATGTATTCCGTTGACAACAGTACGACATCGTTTTCTTTCCCGTCACGTATTCTCTCTCGAACACCACCTCCCACTTCAGCCATCAATCGACTGCCGCATTTATATTCTGTCTGCCCTTCGCTTGCTTTTCTTCGTACACCTGTATTACACATATGGGCTCAAACTTACTTTACGTTCAAGACAACGTGGGACGGTAGGTACCAGCTTAAAATTTCAGACTATTTGTTTCTATGACATATACGATTCGTTCTCCAAATGGCTGAAATATAGAGAGATCATTAATCAAATAAGATCAACCACAAGAAAATACACACATCAAAAAAGTTTTGCATCACCCCGGTTCCCAAACTCCTGAAGATAGACGTTGACTGTTGATATTATATCACAGACACAGTCCTTTGACCGTTTAGAGATGTCACTAAACCCGACCAAAGATGTAAACAACTATGCATGAGCAGCGCCTATTAGACGGAGGGGGGGGGGGGGGGTCCGACAGCCGATCAGATCGAGTCATTCCACCAGGAAGGAGGTACACGGCTCGTGTTGTCTGTAGTTGAACCATGGCTAGACGGTCAATACCACTGTACAATCGCGTCCGCATTGCTACTTCGTGCCAGGAAGGGCTCTCAACAAGTGATGTCTCCAGGCGTCTCGCAGTGAATCCAAGCGATGTTATTCGGACATGGAGGAGATCCAGAAAGACAGGAACTGCCGAGTACATGCCTCGCCAAGGGCTACCATTGCAGTGGATGACCCATACCTATGGATTATGACTCGGAGGAACCCTGACAGCAACGCCACCATGTTGAATAATACTTTTCGTGCTTTCACAGGACGTCGTGTTAAGAGTCTATGCGCAGTAGGCTTCATGGAGCGCAACTTCAAAAAAATGGTTCAAATGGCTCTGAGCACTATGGGACGTAACATCTATGGTCATCAGTCCCCTAGAACTTAGAACTACTTAAACCTAACTAACCTAAGGACATCACACAACACCCAGCCATCACGAGGCAGAGAAAATCCCTGACCCCGCCGGGAATCGAACCCGGGAACCCGGGCGTGGGAAGCGAGAACGCTACCGCACGACCACGAGATGCGGGCAGCGCAACTTCACTCTCGACCTCTATGGCGAGGTCCGTCTTTGCAACGACACCACGCAGCGCGTACATAAGGGCCCAACAACATGCCGAATGGACCGTACAGGATTGATATAATGTTCTTTTCACCGATGAGTGTCGCATTTGCCTTCAACTAGACAATTGTCTGGGACGCCAGTGAGTTCAGCAAGGCGGGGGTTCCCTTCTGTCTGGGGTGGCGTTATGTGGGCCGACGTACACCGTTGGTGGTCATGGAAGGCGCCTTAACGGCTGTTACATACGTGAATGCCATCCTCCGACCGATAGTGGAACCATATAGGCAGCATATTGCCCAGGCATTCTTCATGCATGACAATTCGGGCTGCCTTCGTGCACTTCTTATGAATCACTTCCTTCAGTATAATGGCATCACCCGGCTAGAGTGGCCAGCCATGAACCCTATCGAAAATGCCTGGGATAGATTGAAAAGGGCTATTTATGGACAAAGTGACCCACAAACTGTTCTGACGGATGCACGCCGAATCGCTGTTGAGGAGTGGGACAAACTGGACCAACAACGCCTTGATGAACTTGTGGATAGCATGTCACGACGAATACAGGAATGCATCAATGGAAGAGGACGTGCTGCTGGGTATTAGAGGTACCAGTGTGTACAGCAAAAAAATGTTCAAACGTGTGTGAAATCTTATGGGTTCTAACTGCTAAGGTCATTAGTCCATAAGCTTACACACTACTTAACCTAAATTATCCTAAGTACAAACCCCCACACACACCCATGCCCGAGGGAGGTCTCGAACCTCCGCCGGGACCGTGTGTACAGCAATCTGGACCACCACCTCTGAAGGTCTCACTGTATGGTGGTACAACGTGCAATGTGTGGTTTTAATGAGCAATAAAAAGAGCGGAAATGATTCATACATTGTGCTCTATTCCAATTTTCCGTACAGGTTCCGGAACTTTCGGAACCGATGTGATGCAAATCTCTTTCGATGTTTGTATATACTAAGACTTTAAATCACAAGCATGCCAAACTTTAATGTAACACACCGATATATAGAGAATTATAGAATGGAGATTTATTCATTTTCAGTTTAACTCCTTCCATTTCAGCTCAAAAAGGTTGTGTTAATCAGATTTTACCACGATAGTGCTATCTAAACACTGAAAATGTATGTTTCGTATGACGGTCCCTCTCCAGTACATTACTGTAACGCAGTAACATACTTTCCCCGAAAGTCTGTTATTCCCTTTCTTATTGTAACATGCACCTTTTCACTAAAATGGATCGCAATAGATTCCATCCAATCGTTTCGGCTAACTCAGGTAGCCTGCAACGTCCACACTACACCAGAGGCGCGTGAATGTCCTCTATGCCCCACCGTGAACAATGATCTGTTTCCTGCTTTCTACAGTAAACATTCCCTAGTGGGTCCCATGGAATACTTTGTATCAGTCACCATGGATTAGTGTACGTCTCATTCTCTAACAAAAATAGAAATCACCAGTGCTACCCAACGTCCACTACAGTAACTTTGCTCGGGCCACAACAGTCTTCGGTTTATCGCAGTGGTTTGAAATTCACCAGAAGCTGGTATAGTACATTGTCCTGACTACCTTCATTTGTGTTACAGCAACTTCACTCTTTCAGCTGTTCAGCTGTTACACAATGATGTCTGAAATATCAGCAAACTGTTTCTTAGATCATCTCGCAATGTGAGACACACGCACAAAATAACTCTTATCGATTTGTGCTTAACGATTTCAGGGGGATCAGTTACTTCGCAATCCTTAAAATAATGTACTTAAAAAGGCTGGTGAGCATGTAGTTTCATGCAGATGACCAAACTGCACAGTCTCTAATCTATGGTCCTAGTAACTGTCAGGGAGAAAAATGTTGTATGTTATAGGAGTATTAATCCTCTGTGTAAACTTAGGTCATACAGCACGTCGGAGGAGAGTTATACGGATTAGTGTCAGAATTTTTTTTTTCTGAAGATATGGGTAATTGATTGTTGTTGTTGTGGTCTTCAGTCCTGAGACTGCTTAGATGCAGCTCTCCATGCTACTCTATCTTGTGCAAGCTTCTTCATCTCCCAGTACCTACTGCAACCTACATCCTTCTGAATCTGCTTAGTGTATTCATCTCTTGGTCTTCCTCTACGAATTTTACCGTCCACGCCGCCCTCCAATACTAAATTGGTGATCCCTTGATGCCTCAGTACATGTCCTACCAACCGATCCCTTCTTCTGGTCAAGCTGTGCCACAAACTTCTCTTCTCCCCAATCCTATTCAATACGTCCTCATTAGTTATGTGATCTACCCATCTAATCTTTAGCATTCTTCTGTAGCACCACAATTCGAAAACTTCTATTCTCTTCTTGTCCAAACTATTTATCGTCCATGTTTCACTTCCATACATGGCTACACTCCATACAAATACTTTCAGAAATGAGTTCCTCACACTTAAATCTATACTCGATGTTAACAAATTTCTCTTTTTCAGAAACTCTTTCCTTCCCATTGCCAGTCTACATTTTATATCCTCTCCACTTCGACCATCATCAGTTAACTTGCTCCCCAAATAGCAAAACTCGTTTACTACTTCATGTGTATCATTTCCTAATCTAATTCCCTCAGCATCACTCGAATTAATTCGACTACATTCCATTATCCTCGTTTTGCTTTTGTTGATGTTCATCTTATATTCTCCTTTCAAGACGCTATACATTCCATTCAACTACTCTTCCAAGTCCTTTGCTGTCTCTGACAGAATTACAATGTCATCGGCGAACTTCAAAGTTTTTATTTCTTCTCCATGGATTTTAATACCTACTCCGAATTTTTCTTTTGTTTATTTTACTGCTTGCTCAATATACAGATTGAATAACATCGGGGAGAGGCTACAACCCTGTCTTACTCCCTTCCCAACAACTGCTTCCCTTTCATGTCCCTCGACTCTTATAACTGCCATCTGGTTTCTGTACAAATTGTAAATAGCCTTTCGCTCCCTGTATTTTACCCCTGCCACCTTTAGAATTAGAAAGAGAGTATTCCAGTCAACATTGTCAAAAGCTTTCTCTAAGTCTACTAATGCTAGAAACGCAGGTTGGCCCTTCCTTAATCTATTTTCTAAGATAAGTCGTAGGGTCAGTATTGCCTCACGTGTTCCAGTATTTCTACGGAATCCAAACTGATCCTCCCCGAGGTCAGCTTCTACCAGTCTTTCCATTCGTCTGTAAAGAATTCGTATTAGTATTTTGCAGCTGTGCCTTATTAAACTGATAGTTCGGTAATTTTCACATCTGCCAACACCTGCTTTCTTTGAGATTGGGATTATTATATTCTTCTTGAAGTCTGAGGGTATTTCGCCTGTCACATACATCTTGCTCACCAGTTGGTAGAGTTTTGTCAGAAGTGGCTCTCCCAAGGCCAACGGTAGTTCCAATGGAATGTTGTCTACTCCGGAGGCCTTGTTTCGACTCAGGTCTTTCAGTGCTCTGTCAAACTCTTCACGCAGTATCGTATCTCCCATTTCATCTTCATCTGCATCCTCTTCCATTTCCATAATATTGTCCTCAATTACATCGCCCTTGTATAGACCCTATATATACTCCTTCCACCTTTCTGCTTTCCGTTCTTTGCTTAGAACTGGGTTTCCATCTGAGCTCTTGATGTTCATACAAGTGGTTCTCTTATCTCCAAAGGTATCTTTAATTTTCCTGTAGGCAGTATCTATCTTACCCCTAGTGAGATAAGCCTCTACATCCTTACATTTGTCCTCTAGCCATACCTGCTTAGCCATATTGCACTTTCTGTCGATCTCATTTTTGAGACGTTTGTATTCCTTTTTGCCTGCTTCATTTACTGAATTTTTATATTTTCTCCTTTCATCAATTAAATTCAATATTACTTCTGTTACCCAAGGGTTTCTTCTACCCCTCGTCTTTTTATCTACTTGATCCTCTGCTGCCTTCACTACTTCATCCCTCAGAGCTACCCATTCTTCTTCTACTGTATTTCTTTCCCCCATTTCTGTCAATTGTTCGCTTATGCTCTCCCTGAAACTCTGTACAACCTCTGGTTCTTTCAGTGTATCCAGGTCCCATCTCCTTAACTTCCCGCCTTTTTTCAGTTTCTTCAGTTTTAATCTACAGGTCATAACCAATAGATTGTGGTCAGAGTCCACACCTGCACCTGGAAATGTCTTACAATTTAAAACCTGGTTCCTAAATCTCTGTCTTACCATTATACAATCTCTCAGATAGCTTTTAGTATCTCCAGGGTTCTTCCATATATACAACCATCTTTCATGATTCTTAAACCAAGTGTTAGTTATGATTAAGTTGTGCTCTGTGCAAAATTCTACCAGGCGGCTTCCTCTTTCATTTCTTAGCCCCAATCCATATCCACCTACTACGTTTCCTTCTCTCCCTTTTCCTACACTCGAATTCCGGTCACCCATGACTATTAAATTTTCATCTCCCTTCACTATCTGAATAATTTCTTTTATTTCATCATACATTTCTTCAATTTCTTCGTCATCTGCAGAGCTAGTTGGCATATAAACTTGTACTACTGTAGTAGGTGTGGGCTTCGTATCTATCTTGGCCACAATAATGCGTTCACTATGCTGTTTGTAGTAGCTTACCCGCAATCCAGTTTTCCTATTCATTATTAAACCTACTCCTGCATTACCCCTATTTGATTTTGTGTTTGTAACCCTGTATTCGCCTGACCAAAAGGCTTGTTCCTCCTGCCATTGAACTTCACTAATTCCCACTATATCTAACTATAACCTATCCATTTCCATTTTTAAATTTTCTAACCTGCCTGCCCGATTAAGGGATCTGACAATCCATCCTCCGATCCGTAGAACGCCAGTTTTCTTTCTCCTGATAACGACGTCCTCTTGAGTAGTCCCCGCCCGGAGATCCGAATGGGGGACTATTTCACCTCCGGAATATTTTACACAAGAGGACGCCATCATCATAAACCATACAGTAGAGCTGCATGCCCTCGGGAAAAATTACCGCTGTAGTTTCCCCTTGCTTTCAACCGTTCGCAGTACCAGCACAGCAAGGCCGTCGTGGTTAGTGTTACCAGGCCAGATGAGTCAATCATCCAGACTGTTGCCCCTGCAACTACTGAAAAGGCTGCTGCCCCTCTTCAGGAACCACGCGTTTGTCTGGCCTCTGGCCTCTCAACGGATACCCCTCCGTTGTGGTTGCACCTACGGTACGGCTATCTGTATCGCTGAGGCACTCAAGCCTCCCCACCAACGGCAAGGTCCATGGTTCATGGGGGGATGGGGTAATTGATTATGTTAGTGGATTACTGACACTGGCATTCCTATTAACAAAAACCAACATAACAGTTTTATGACATCTGATATGTGTATATTATTAGGAATATTATTTGTCTTTAAAAGCTCCAGAGCTGAAGTATCCAAATGTTTCAACAAATTTTGCTCCAAGTGCGAAAGGTTTCATCAATATGCATGTTCGTACTGGCAAATTACCATTCAGAGGGCAGCCTGCCAGTTTCGTTTACAGTATAAACCAGGTGAACTGTGTACATTGCAGTTCGTGTTGACATTAATAGTCACTCAATGCAACACTTTGTTAGTGGAACTCACACGAATCTCATACTTCCTCGCAATTGTCTCTGTGACGATCAACACTAGGTTGTACTAAGACCCATAGCGTGTTATCCAAAGTATGCATTTGTTTACCTTAGTTTTATTTGACCAAGTAGTGGCATTTTGCATACAGACGTGACAGAAATCATGACGTGCACACATGTTCTCCAGCGTTTTCGCATTTGAGTTTGTAATGTGAATCGGTCCATATGATTGACTCTGCAATACTCACCGCTTCGAACATCAGTTTTCGTACCTTACCTGTGTATTAAGATCCAACTGTCAATACTAGGAAATTCACTCCCTTCGATTCTTCAGGGCTGGGTTCAGAGACGTAATCCGTACAACTTCAACTGCTCTCACAAATCACTCTTAACGTAGGACAAAATGTATGCCTCAATCAGAATTATTTTTTGTTCATAATAGGCGTAGGATGGTAGAACATTAGTGGTTATCTGATATTACAAAACAGTCTTTTCATGAACTGTCTTTTCAGGCTGAAGACGTTCACAGAAAACGACGTCTCAATATGATGTTAGCTACAGTAGTAGAAAACTAGGTTTGAGTACAATACGAAGCAAAGTGGCACATTGGTTAGCACATTGGATTCACACTAGCGAGGATGATGTTTCAAATGCGCGTCTGACGTTCCAGATTTATGTTTTATGTGATTTCCCTTAATCGTTTAAGGCAATTCCCGGGATTAATCAGTTGAAAAGGTACGGTCGATTTCCTTGCCCATCCTTGAATCAATCCAAGTTTGTGCTCAGGCTCGAATAACGTTGATGTCGACGTGATGTTAAACCTTGAACTTCCTTCTTTTCAGCTTTGAATACAAGCCCGGACTATCTGAAGATGTAGCTGTCAAAACCGGAAATAAATGTCAACGTCTTTTTGTTGTTTTGAAATACATTTTATACGAACGAGTAGGCTTCGGCTTTATATGAAGCACAGTGAAATGTGGCGTTAATCGTCCGGTCTACATTCGAGTTCGTGTTGAACGACCATTGGGGTAGTTCAGGCATGGCCGTGATTTGCGCTAGAAGAATGGTGTGCTCAAGGCTCCCGTTTTCTTCACCACTTTTCCGAGCAGGTGTTTGAGTCATTAGGCTATATTCTGTGGACTGCACAAGCAGGATAGTTAGGAAGACGTGTCTGGAATACAATAGAATTACATGTAAAAGGCGAACGTTACATTAAACTCTTATAAGCAGTATTTTAGCAGTAGCGTTAATTTTCAAAGTTTTATCCTTCTGCCAAAGCAGTACCTTTATTTGGTAGTAAGAGAACTCGACAGTATTAATACGATTAACAGAACTACACGTACTTGTTGTTAATGAAAACTCTTTACATACAGACATTCAACATTAAGTCGTGGTGTTCATAAATTTTGTACGGATTTCTATTTTATAATGTTTAATATGGTTTGTGATACAGCCAAACGCATGGCATTACGCATATTAAAATCAGCTAGAACCGAACGTAGATGGGATTTTATCAGTGCCACTACAGAAAAACATTTGCTCACATATGTTGAACGAATACTTGAAATAACTTTAAGAGCTTGTTTGTGCAGCCTAGGATATTGCTCTTGAGGTCATGTCTTATAAATGTGTAGAAAATACCCGGAATGGACTAATAGGCCTATGTGTGGAGTGCTACAGTGCAGGTCCATCATCTCAGGTTGGAAGTAACATGGTACTCCAGTAGCCAAAAGGCGAGAACAATCTGAGAAGTAAATCCAAATCAGTCTTCAGTTGCGCTTAGTGTTGGACACTGAGAACGCATGATGTATATCAGTTGTTGAAATGTACTCAGTTATGTGTGGTCCACAAATCACTGCACAGACTGATGTTCCCTCCAATTGATCTTCTTCCTGTACAAACAACCTATGTAATTTTAATTTAATTTGTTATACTATGGCTCAACACGTAACACACGGAGATCCATGAACTTCACAGCCACATACTGCTATGCCTAAGATAACGCTATTAATCTGGTTATAAGTTAACTGCTGGTTCATAGTCGCAACAACTGAGTAATGGTGAATAGTAACCAGTATGCAATAATATAAGTGAATTAAAAACCGTTGAATGAAAACCCGCCATCCAGATAATTGTTTATTTATCAAATGATACAAAATTGGGATAGCTATATATGACACATACGCATGAAAGAAAACCGATCTCAAATGCGTGAATACAAGGAGTCATCATCATCATCATCATCATCATAATCAACATCGTCATCATCATCATCATCTTCCAAGAATTAGGAGTTGTAATCACCTGTTACAGCCTCTATCATCCATCCAACCATCTCTAACGAGGTCTACCTAGTTCTCTATTTCCAGTAGGCCAGTAATTCATTATCTTTGTCTGATAATCTATTTTTGTCATTGTATCAATATGATCCTTCCATTGCATTATGTTCTCTTCTGTCTTGAAATTAATTGAAAATTTTTTTAAATTTGATCTAACTGCTTCAGTCCTTACAGTCAAATTATCCATTTTATAACAATCTCTTACCTATACCATGAACTTC
This sequence comes from Schistocerca piceifrons, assembly GCF_021461385.2. Classification (NCBI taxonomy): domain Eukaryota; kingdom Metazoa; phylum Arthropoda; class Insecta; order Orthoptera; family Acrididae; genus Schistocerca; species Schistocerca piceifrons. The sequence continues at coordinate 689,223,197 of NC_060142.1, read as the reverse complement.
ATCTCTCCAGCTTCTGTCTCTTACAGTTGATAATTCGGAACGATATACAAGAGTAGGTACAACCACAAAATTATAGGGCAGGGTAGTGGTTAGCGCACTGGACTCACGATCGGGAGATCGACGGTTCAAATCCGCGTCCGGCCATCCTGTCTTAGGTTTTCCACGATTTCCCTAAATCACTTGAGGGCAAATGCCAGGATGGTTCCTTCGTAAGGGCAGGGCCGCTTTCTTTCTCCATCTTTCCCGAATCCGAGCTTGTGCTTCAATGTCATCTTTGAAGACGGGACGTTAAACTTTAATCTCTTCCTCCTTCTTGATCTCTGTTGTGTGGTACTTGTGCACGTTCACATATGGAACAGATGAAGTACTGACAGCGTTTGATAGTCTCGCGACTTGTGTGGCTGCAACAATCCTAAAGCCGGTTTTTCCTGGGAGTGGGAATTCTGTTCCGTGTATTGTGTGATGCGCACTTCATAGTGCGTCGTCTGCCCGACAGTGGCAAAATAATTTTTATCGACAGAGTACAATGCGTAGGGCGCTGGCGCTTTAAGGGGCTCCGGAAAGGCTGAAAATCATGAAAAGTTCAATTTTTACTTTTTTGCGTTTTCTGAATCTGCAGACTATTTACCTTTTAATAGACATATCATTTATTCAATTCCGAAGACTACAACTATTTTTAAATTTTTTTTTTTGAAATGTGTTCTACATGGGCGTGACCCACTGTGGCGCTGTTAAACTGCTGTCAAATGGTGTTATTATTAACGTCCGTGTTCATCAGGTACATTTTAGTGATGTATAAAGTATGTGTTGTGGCTAACCTGTGATGGTTCAATATATATCGCTGGTGTGATTGTCGATTGTTTCATGTTTATTTACTCTGTCGTTATCTCGAAAACATGCGTAATTAATTCTGTTTCTTGAGTCTCTGTTTTGTTGAAATATAATAATGAGTAAAAGTAAAGTTATTAGAAATCCTCTGAAGGCTTTTAAGAAAAGGAGAAATGTTGGAAAGCCAAAGGTATGTGTTATTACTGCAAACAATAAAGACGATAACTAAGTGAGTGAACCTAACCTCTCAAGTACACCTGTCCATAGCAGTCAAAGCGGGAAAGAAAATACTTCACAGAAGAAGCTTGGTTCAATGAGTGAAATCTATGAATGTTTTATGGGCGAATCGGATGTGAATGAAATATTTGATATGTCGGTTCTCAAAGGAATTTTTTCAAACTGTGTAAGATGCATTCATTGTAGTGAAGTTGGTCTGGAACTCTCCATAATAAAGCACGTAGGACTTGCTAGTGAAATACAACTGAAATGTGATAAGTGTTCATACATGACCACCTTTTGGAACAGTGTTGCAGTAACTGCAACTGAAGAAAATGGTAGCAAAATCTACGAACGCAACAACGAGCGATGCTTTCTTTAGACAAGGAATGCCTTCGGGCTGCAGACAGGGCTGTAAAGAGTCTAGAAATACAAGCAAGAGTAAACAGGAGGATGAACAAGAGGAAGCTGGAGGAGCAGTTTGCAGAGGATGAAGATAATCCATCCTATGGACCTGGAATGCACTAAAAAGTTAATCCAATCTTTGTCGCTCGATTCCCAAAACTTTTATTTTCTCATACTAATTACATGTTTTCTAAGGATCTTCCAAACATATTTGTTTCAAACTTTCAGTAAATGTTTAACTTTTTGTTGCCGACGTAACGAAGCATACGTCCGAGACTAGCTTTTAATTATGAGGTTGATACCGTGTGTGTGTATGAGAGAGGGGCGGATAGAGCTGACGTGTTGTTTCTTTTTTTTTTTGAGGGGGGGGGGGGTGGTGTTGTACTAGCCGTTAGCGAGTGGTTCAAAACTTTGGTGACAAAGAAATGACTTTTCGTTTCAATACTCTGTGGAGGGGTTCATGGATAAGTGAGTGCAAAGATGTTAGGCCTATTATTATTATATTGGACAATATTATTATATTAATACTTTTTGCGAACGTTATTCTGTTATTTTGTCTATTAGTGTAAATATTGAATTGCTTAGCACGTGTACTTCGTCATTCAACAAGAGTTTCCCCTCTGCTTTGGTTTTCTGTATGAGGTAATTTTCTTACATGGTTAGGAGGTGTTTTTTATTGTTAATCCTAATTATTTTCATGTCGTCTTCTCTAGTGGTTGGTTTGTGGTCATTTTCTCTTAAGTGTTCTGCAAATGTGGAGCGGTTGGTCCCATATTTCCAGGCTCTCATGTGTTCTTTGTATCTGACATCAAATGTTCTACCTTTTTGTCCTATGTATGTGCCGTCACACGTGTTACACTGAACCTGATATGTATCTGCTTTCTGGTATATGTGTCTGTTATTTGTCAGTTTTGGGGTTTATTTTTGTATAGAATTGTCTGTTGTGTATGCTATGTTTATTCCCTGTCTTTTGAAAATCTTGGTGATTTTATGGGTGAGTTTGTGCTTGTATGTCATTGTGTACCATCTTGTGCTTTCTTTCATTTTTTTCTGATTATCCTGTGTTTTTGTTATGGGACTGTATTTTTGTGTTTGGTTCTGTTGTGTTGTCTGTGGTTTGGAACTTTCTGCTACTATTTGGTTTTTAAATTTCTTTTTTAACTTTGTGACTGTGTTGTTATTGTAACCATTATTTTGTGCTGTCCGAGTTATTATGTCCAGTCCTTTTTGGTAGCTTCCTTTGGTGCATGGTACTGTGTTTAGTCTATGGAGCATGTGTCGATGTGCTGCTTGCTTTTGTACATGTGGGTGGTTCGAGGATTGGGGAATGATGATGTCCATTGCTATAGGTTTACGGTAAATTTCAAACATATGCTTATTGTTTTTTTTTTTCATTGTTATATCCAGAAAGTTAATTTCATTGTTCTGTTCTCATTCAGTTGTGAATATTATATTTTTAAGTATCCTGTTGATGTGAGTATGTAGCTTTTCAATTTTTGTTTGTGATTCATCTGTTAAGCAAAGGATGTCATCCATATACCTAAACCAATATAATATGTTGTATTCTTCTGCTACATTGCATTACAAAATTAAAATGAGACCCAACAAACAGATTCCAGAAAAAAGTAAAAAAAAAACACTCTGAAAGATATTGACATCATACTGGATAACACGGAAAAAAGAAAGTTGACATAGATCAATCCCACTGCATCGGTCCTCCAAAGCCAACCAAAAATCCACAAACCGAATCTTCCTGTGAGGACAATACTGGATTTCAGAAAATCTCCCAAATGCAAGGTAGCAGGATACATGTTAAACTTACTGTCTGAAAATTTCAAAGTAAAAGAAGACAGACCCATTAAAAACACTACACAGCTAGTACAACAAATAAAAGATATGAGAATCCTAGACATAGCAACACTCCTCTCATTTGATATAAAAACATGTATTCGAAAATACCCATACCAGAAAAATAGAAATTATAGGTAGGAACCTGAAAACTTATAGTCAACTCCCTGTTGAACAGATTAAGGTGATATGCACTATAATAAAGCTCATAACAGAACAAAATTACATCCAATTCAATAATGAATTTTGTTTACAAGAAGATGGATTACCAATGGGGTCCCCAGTTTCAGGAGCCTTAGCAAATATTTTTGTAAACCACGTTGAACAGATCATTTTCACAAAAATAGTAGCAAAACAATGGGTGAGTGGTGAACCAGGTGAAACTCCTTGTGAGGATATGATGTCATCAATGCCAATGTCAATTGAATAACGTTGTTAATTTGGTAATTCCCCTCGAGACCTGCACTTTAAGCTCTATGTTGCACCAGCAGTAATGTTCATGAGTGTTTATCAATGAATTAGAATTAATGCTTGCGTATTTTGACAAATTTCATGATTTGTATTAATGGTTGGTGCAAATATAGAGCTACACTTGTCTACTGAGCTATCATTTACTTCAGTGAGCCATATGTATTTTAATCAGTTTCAGACCCAATCAGGACGTGAAATATGTGATTCGAAGGTCCTATGTGCTTTCCATGTGTGATACAGACATAAGACACCGGTAGCCAACAATTTCTGCTTGATCTCAAGTTTGTGAGTAATTCATACTGAGAAATTGATTCACAACAGTAGTGCGACGTGTTTTGCGCATGAAATCTTATGTATTTTGAGAAGTATTACAATTCCTCTTTTCAGCGCAAAGTTTGAATTTTTAGTGCCCTTTGATCTCTGTTATATTCTCCAACCACTGTCTTTGGTCGTATTGTACATCGCTTCTCGCATTCGGAGACTTATGAATTTACATTTTCGTTATGAAAATATGTAGTTTATGTGATAGACTACGTTAAAGATCGAATCAATTTTTTTTTCTTTTTGCCTGAAGTGTTGTCTGGCCATTTCGTGCGTCTTTGTGAGGGTATACATTTACATAACGAATTTTGATAAATGTTAGGTATTATTAACTAAGTGATTGTTTTAATATAGTTTTAGAGGTTCTTCACATCACATTTCCTGGCTGGTAAATATTGCAGCTCTCTTCAAAAGTTCGTTCTGAATATAAACTTCAGTTCAAATACACTTAAAGGTCATATTAGGCAGTTAACGACACAGATTGTATTTTCTAGTGTAGAAAAAGATTGAGTGGCTTTGTATACCTGAAATGATGATTTATAAATTGCAACATTACTAGAAACCTTCTAAAAACGTTATGTGAAGACAGTTTATTCTATTAAACATTAATAATATAGGCTGAGTGGTATACGAAGGCCATTTACCTATCTTATATGTCGAGGTACCATTTTAATACTTGAAAAGGATTATACAACAATTTAGCTGTAGAAATGTTTACTTTGAGGATTCATTGTGCCTTGCGTCAAGTATGGGCCTAAAAAAGTGGAATTAGTTATATTCTTTCACTAGCTGTCAGATATTCTGGCTGCCTATTTGTTACAATCAACAGCATGTCCCTACCCACAAATCCCTTAAGTAGTTGTGGGCATGATAGATGTATACCATTATGCAACTTGGTTTGATACTATGAACACAATATTATTGTTTGCAACTGACAGCCTAATATCCTGTTCACAGTCAGTTGTATTCACACTTGGATAAATATGGACAACACGAAAAAATCGAAGATAAATTCTTTTCGCTGTTTAGATTCCCAGAATGGACAGCATCTTCTAAAGCACACTTTTCTGAACAATATATTTTACGAAATGTGTACCATTTTTTTATTTACAAGTGTGTCAGAAATGGGGAGCCCACTGTATGTAATAAACGAATATAATCAAGGAGAAATTAAATGAGAAGTTTAAAGCTTTCTTACACTTAAGACATATATTTTACTCTGTGATTCAAAAGTAAAAAAAAAAGTTGTAAATATTTGTTTTCAGTTAATTGCTTTAACAGCATTTCCTATCTGTGATGATTTTTTTCTTAGTCTTGATGTTGTGTCTGCTTTGGTGTTGAAGCATTTACTCTTGGGAACATCCTGAAGGAAGTCAATGGTTACTAATGCGAGTTTCCCGAAACAGGCCTACAGTTAGATAAGAAGTAGGCCTACAGAAAGCGTCCACTCCTACTGGTGACATTGTAGCGAAGTGTGGAAGAGATGGTACCGCTTTTTTGGTGGTAGTGTAGCAATTTCACAAATTGTTAACAACAGGAATGTGGGAGACAGAATGTGTCTAATAAAGGAAATTGTTTGTCTGAAGGTAAGCCTATCAATCACGATTAAATTATTTTAATTCAGCTACATGTGCTTCTGAAGCAAAAAGCAATAATTTACTATCTGTAGCTTGAACATGCAAGAAGGTAGATTAATATTTACTTCCAGACGACAGAAGTTGCATAACACAAACAAAAAAAAAAAAGAAAAAAAAAACAGATGACGTAAAGAAGTAAAAGTTTCCTTTTATTAAGTTAATGATTCTTTCGAAATAACATGCCTCTGGCAATGATGAAATATACTTCCATTCACCTTCGTGATGTTTTTTCCGCAGGTCTGCAAAATATATGGTATATGTATTAAAAAACACCGTTAGTTTTGTGACAAAGATGACTTAAATTCACTGCTATACTGCAGTATTTTATAGCTACGTTTAAATTGTTTCATTCTGATGCTAACCGGGAGCAAAACTTTGGCAGTTTATAAGTTTTTTTAGTAAAGTTAGGAACCAAAGAATTACTATATGTGCTACAGGGGAAACAACCCCCAATGTTTACGTTTTATTTAGTTCATCTACACGTCATTTTGAGCGGTGCTGTCGCTCCGTTTTGTCTTTTAGAAGAAGACTTGCACTTCCCAATTAATGTTGTTGTGAGACTGTAGGTATGGGGCTATCATGGGCTTGCACTGACAGCCTGGGATGTATGAGAGCCTCATTGAACAACGAACAAAATATTCTGTACTTTACTGTTTCTAGCTGGTTTTCTTATGCTGTTCACGTTTGGGTGCTGGTCTGGGCTGTTGCTTCCACGTGTAATCTATGGACGAGGGAGTGGTAGCTTGTTTTTAGTTCTGCTTACCGACGACATTTCTCAAGTAATGAGCAAGATGTATGTTGAGGTTGAAGCTTGCATTTTACAGCTTGCTATAATACTTTCTTCAATATCTTCGGGTCTTTAAATGTGCACTAAATTTTAACTTCATTTGTTCAGTAACGTAGCTAATTATCGACGCACATCGTACAGTACCAGTTCTTCATTAATTCATCTATGTGGTAGGCACACTAAGTACATCACTTCCTTGTTTATTTGAATGTATTCAGGATTTTCTGATGTATCACAATTTCTCTTTCTTCTGTTCTTTCTCATGTCGAGGCCTTGTACGTCATGTGATCCACTTCCTGGCAGTTGCGACGTTTCTTCTATTAATAGTTGTGGATTCAGTCATTACGACCGTTAATTTAACTAATGTTCCTGGTAGTTATTTTCATTTCGGTGTTATTTTTGAAATTGATGCCCCAAAACACGACTGATTAGATTCCCCTGTACTTATATTCCATTTTGCACTAAATTTCAAGTGTGACCTCTTATCAGAGTTCTGTCTTCAGCAGGAACATTGGACAATGCGAAACAAAACAGCAATCGATTCGCCGTGTGGCAGCGGAAATTTCATTTTAAATTCTGTTAATTAATTTTCCTTTTCACAAGCAGGAACCTCCATATTGCCTCGGTCCAGCTAATCATAAAATCGATGCAGCGCACCAGCACCTGATGTCACAACACGAGACACAAGAATATTCCAGCGCTTTATACAAAGAGAGTGACTTTGTTCGGCAACATGTGAAGACAGCGATGTAACAGACTATCACGTAGATGTTAATGGACTCATAAGAAATTAAATTTTACTCAAATTCCTTAAGAAATGTAAGCAGCAGAGTTTTGTTGCCTATTATTCCGTTATTAGTTAGAATGTGACATCTTAGAGCATAGCAGGAACTATTGATAACATTAGGGTTTCCACATGAAAAAACCTTAATGGAACGAGTAACGTTGTCATTACTGAACTGATTATTTTCTGAGTACGTTTACGAGTACTAGGGGAAAGTACTCATGCCCTTTACCTTTGTAGGAACCATGTTAACGTTGGAACTTAACGCGACATACAATATACCACAAATTAGGGGCAGGAGATGTCACGTTACCCTTGATCGTGAGTCCCAATTTTTGCATATAAGTGATTTTACCAAGTCCTAGCAAGTCTCATTTTATACTATGATAACTAGATTGATGTCAAGCTTTGTACTTTAATACAGGAAAGATACTTTAACAGTCAGTGTTTATTATAAACTATAGTGAGGATATCTTACGAAATACCGACCTACGACATAACATCGATAATTCACATTGGCTCACTTGCTCTTAGTTTCACATCATACCACAAATAACCAATCTCTAATCCGCAAAACCATGAACCATGGACCTTGCCGTTGGTGGGGAGGCTTGCGTGCCTCAGCGATACAGATGGCCGTACCGTAGGTGCAAACACAACGGAGGGGTATCTGTTGAGAGGCCAGACAAAGGTGTGGTTCCTGAAAAGGGCATCAGCCTTTTCAGTACTTGCAGGGGCAACAGCCTGGATGATTGACTGATCTGGCCTTGCAACACTAACCAAAACGGCCTTGCTGTGCTGGTACTGCGAACGGCTGAAAGCAAGGGGAAACTACAGCCGTAATTTTTCCCGACGGCATGCAGCTCTACTGTATGGTTAAACGATGATGGCGTCCTCTTGGGTAAAATATTCCGGAGTTAAAATAGTCCCCCATTCGGATCTCCGGGCGGGGACTACTCAAGAGGACGTCGTTATCAGGAGAAAGAAAACTGGTGTTCTACGGATCGGAGCGTGGAATGTCAGATCCCTTAACCGGGCTGGTGGGACAGAAAATTTAAAAAGGGAAATGGATGGGTTGAAGTTAGGTATAGTGGGGATTAGTGAAGTTCGGTGGCAGGAGGAATAAGACTTTTGGTCAGGTGAATACAGGGTTATAAGAACAAAATCAAATAGGGGTAATACAGGAGTAGGTTTAATAATGAATAAAAAAAATAGGAGTGCGGGTAAGGTACTAACAACAGCATAGTGAACGCATTATTGTGGCCAAGATAGTCACGAAGCTCATGCCTACTACAGTAGTACAAGTTTATATGCCAACTAGCTCTGCAGATGATGAAGAAATTGATGAAATGTATGGTGAGATAAAAGAAATTATTCAGGTAGTGAAAGGAGATGAAAATTTAATAGTCATGAGTGACTGGAATTCGAGAGTAGGAAAAAGGAGAGAAGGAAACATAGTAGGTGAATATGAATTGGGTGAGAGAAATGAAAGAGGAAGCCATCTGGTGGAATTTTGCACAGAGCATCTTAATCATAGCCAACACTTGGTTCAAGAATCATAAAAGAAGGTTGTATACATAGAAGAATACTGGAGATACTAGAAGGTATCAGATAGATTATATAATGGTAAGACAGAGATTTAGGAACCAGGTATTAAACTGTAAGACATTTCCAGGGGCAGATGTGGACTATGACCACAATCTATTGGTTTTGAACTGTAAATTAAAACTGAAGAAACTGCAAAAAGGTGGGAACTTAAGGAGATGGGACCTGGATAAACGGACTAAACCAGAGTTTGTACATTGTTTCAGGGAGAGCATAAGAGAACAATTGACAGGAATGGGGGAAAGAAATACAGTAGAAGAAGAATGGGTAGCTCTGAGGGAAGAAGTAGTGAGGCCAGCAGAGGATCAAGTAGGTAAAAAGAAGAGGCGTATAGAAATCCTTGGGTAACAGAAGAAATATTCAATTTAACTGATGAAAGGAGAAAATATAAAAACGCAGTAAATGAATCAGGCAAATAGGAAAACAAACGTCTCAAAAATGAGATCGACAGGAAGTGCAAAATGGCTAAGCAGGGATGGCTAGAGGACAAATGTAAGGATGTAGAGGCTTATCTCACTAGGGGTAAGATAGATACTGCCTACAGGAAAATTAAAGAGTCCTTTGGAGAAATGAGATCCGCTTGTATGAATATCAAGAGCTCAGATGGAAACCCAATTCTAAGCCAAGAAGGGAAAGCAGAAAGGTGGAAGGAGTATATAGAGGGTCTATACAAGGGCGATGTAATTGAGGACAATATTATGGAATTGGAAGAAGATGTAGATGAAGATGAAATGGGAGATATGATACTGCATGAAGAGTTAGACAGAGCACTGAAAGACCTGAGTCGAAACAAGGCCCCGGTAGTAGACAACATTCCATTGGAACTACGGACGGCCTTGGGAGAGCCAGTCCTGACAAAACTCTCCCATCTGGTGAGCAAGATGTATGTGACAGGCGAAATACCCTCAGACTTCAAGAAGAATATAATAATTCCAATCCCAAAGACAGCAGGTGTTGACAGATGTGAAAATTACCGAACTATCAGTTTAATAAGTCACAGCTGCAAAATACTAACGCGAATTCTTTACAGACGAATGGAAAAACTGATAGAAGCCGACCTCGGCGAAGATCAGTTTGGATTCCGTAGAAATGTTGGAACACGTGAGGCAATACTGACCCTACGACTTATCTTATAAAATAGATTAAGGAAGGGCAAACCTACGTTTCTTGCATTTGTAGACTTAAAGAAAGCTATTGACAATGTTAACTGGAATACTCTCTTTCAAGTTCTAAAGGTGGCAGGGTAAAATACAGGGGGCGAGAGGCTATTTAAAATTTGTACAGAAACCAGATGGCAGTTATAAGAGTCGAGGGACATGAAAGGGAAGCAGTGGTTGGGAAGGCAGTGAGACAGGGTTGTAGCCTATCCCCGATGTTATTAAATTTGTATATTGAGGAAGCAGTAAAGGAAACAAAAGAGAAATTTGGAGTAGATATTAAAACCCACGGAGAAGAAATAGAAACGTTGAGGTTCGCCGATGACATTGTAATTCTGTCAGAGACAGCAACGGACTTGGAAGAGCAGTTGAACGGAATGGACAGTGTCTTGAAAGGAGGATATAAGATGAACATGAACAAAAGCAGAACGAGGATCATGGAATGTAGTAGAATTAAGTCGGGTGAAGCTGAGGGAATTAGATTAGGAAATGAGACACTTAAAGTAGTAAAGGAGTTTTGCTATTTGGGGAGCAAAATAACTGATGATGGTCGATGTAGAGAGGATATAAAATGTAGGCTGGCAATGGCAAGGAAATCGTTTTTGAAGAAGAGAAATTTGCTAACATCGAGTATAGCTTTAAGTGTCAGGAAGTCGTTTCTGAAATTAATTGTGTGGAGTGTAGCCGTGTATGGAAGTGAAACATGGACGATAAATAGTTTGGAAGAGAAGAGAATAGAAGCTTTCGAAATGTGGTGCTACAGAAGAATACAGAAGATTAGATGGGTAGATCACATAACTAATGAGGAGTTGTTGAATAGAATTGGGGAGAAGAGGTGTTTGTGGCACAACTTGACAAGAAGTAGGGACCGGTTGGTAGGAAAAGTTCTGAGGCATCAAGCGACCAGAAATTTAGCATTGCAGGGCAGCGTGGAGGGTAAAAATCGTAGAGGAAGACAAAGAGAGGATTACACTAAGCGGATTCAGAAGGATGCGGGCTACAGTAAGTACTGGGAGATGAAGAAGCTTGCACAGGATAGAGTAGCATGGAGAGCTGCACCAAACCAGTCTCAGGACTGAAGACAGCAACAACTACGACAACAATCCGCATAGATGGTTTCAAAAATAATTAGTTTCTCCAGACATTCTAATACTTATTTATACATATTTGTTACGTTATGATGGTGCCTGTGGGTGTGTGGTACCTTATTCATATGAGACCAAAGTGGAAGTAAATCTAGTCACCAGCTGATTCTTCATGTATATGCACTTAGCACTGAAGCGACTTGTGTTTAAGTCGAATCAGACTATAATGATGTGGCTCTTTAACAGAAACCAAGGTTAGAGTGCTCAATTGTGGCCCCGCTGGGTACTGGTATATTTATCAAATGGTTCAAATGGCTCTGAGCACCATGGGACTTATCATCTTAGGTCATCAGCCGCTAAAACTTCGAACTACTTATACCTAACTGACCTAAGGACATCACACACTTCCATGCCCGAAGCAGGATTCGAACCTGCGACTGTAGCAGTCCCGCGGTTCCGGACTGCAGCGCCTAGAACGGCACGGCCACTCCGGATCGTGTCTTGCTAATTACGTCCATTCATTTCTTGATACATCTCGCGTTGCAACTTGTGGGTCGTTGCATCTGGTCCTTGTTGGAGTTTTTACAATGGTTCTTACAAAAAGTTTTACTTATAATCATCTAACATATGTCCAGTACCTACATTGTTTCACGCCTTCTTAAAAAGCTTTACAAATTTCGGCGCCCTTTCCATGTTACAATTCTAAGATATTTTGACTCCTAACTTCTAAAAGAATTCTCAGATTCGTTTTTTTTTATTTTTTGTGTGGTGTCGTGGTGTATAGCATTTTAGTATTTCATGCTGTTAGACTATCTACGTTTTATTCCTTCACCTTAATCTATGGTACTATTTGTGTTAATTTTGTTTTTGTTTTTATTGAAACTACTTTCTTTTTCCCACCTTCCTCTCTCTTTATTCTTCTTTCTCCTGACGATCTTATCTGCAACACAGTCTTGAAATATTGTGCTGATTATTTACCAGTAATAAAATTAATCTTCAAACTTGTACTGAAACTGTTTAATACTACCAGTCTTAGGTAAAAATACCTCTGCTTAATCTCGTAAAATACCCTCTAATTCCCTTTTACTGTGTTCCGAAATACCTTGAACTTCTTGCAATTTTTCGTCGATTTCTTTATGGACTTCTAACATGAGTTGAGGCGATTCCCCTTTAGTGCATAGCATTCTAATTCTTCACCCTCTTTATCTCGCGTCATTCTTAATTGTTTGTTTATAACTGGTATTTCTTCTAATTTTAGCTTTTGCTCAAAGGGAAGTGTGACATTCCCGAATGTTACGCTACATTTCCCCATATCTATTATCGCTCACCTCTCATTTAAAAAATCTGCACCTATCATCAAATCTACAGTTACTTTAGGTATAATCACGAAGTTGGCTTCGATCTTTTGACCTTGACACGAAAGAGTTAACCTTGTTTGTCTCGTAACTTCCGCTGCATTGTTTCTAATAGGACCTCTTACTTTAATCTTGCGTGTTTTCAGAACTGGCAATTCCTCATTGGCATTACACTGCATGAATAAATTTTCTGAGATCGCAGTCAGTTCACTTCCGCTATCAATTACAATATTGAGTGGGACATGCTTTACCATGGCCTTTACAATTGGTTGAATTTGAAAGGGTTGGTTCTGTTCTTCTTCTTCTTGCATCAAAGAATCCTCCACTGAATCATACATGAGTCTTTTTAGGAATTTCCCTAGTGAATTCGAACTTTCTGTAGAATAAGCTTCGACTGCTACGTCTCTCTCTTTTATTTCCTCTTCTCTATATCTACCTTCATTTACGCTTTCTTCAACATCCTCTACTTTTTCCTCATCCTCGTCTACCTTCTCCTTCTTCGTCACTACTCCCACATAATCGCATCTAAATGCTCTAATTATCGTATCATAACTTCCTTCATTATATACGTTGGGTTGTGTGCCCACTCGTAACTTATTTTCAACTTCTGTCGACTGCGCATTATCCTCATTGAATTAGCTTTCCCTAGTTTCCATCTCAAATAGCTCTACAATACTCATTACTTCGTCCTTTCCTCCTACATTCGTTGTGCATGCCTCTGGTAATTCACCTTCCTCGTCAGTATTCTCCCAATTAATTTCGTCCCAACACGATATTGTTATTTTCTTGTCTTGGTTTTCATCTGGTCCCTGCGGATTTGTTTCTTCCTTCTTCTCTTCTCGTGATAAGATTTTTACTTCTCTGTTCAAGGTGCTGCAATTGTCCTGGGTCGGTGCGTCATTCTCTTTGGCATGGGCGCTTAGCTGTGAATTCGAACGTTTATCGCGGTTTGGTGGTCTTACCTCCACCTCTGCTATCTGTATTCTCTTTTCTTGTTCAGCTTGTTGATAGTGGTTTCTTTGTTGATAATCTGTCGGTCTATTGGCTCTCCAGTACCCGTTCCGGTGGTCGTTATTCCCTCTGTAATAGTTGTTGCCGTTCCTGGGTGAATTATAGTTATTGCCATATTCTCTTCTAAATCCATAACCGGTTCTTTGTTGAAATCTATTGTCGTTTCTTCGTGCGAAGTTATCACATGGTTCGTAATTATTGTTTCTTCGTACTGTGTCTTGTGGATTCCACTGCTTTTTGCGTTCGTTTTCACGTGCGCTTCGTCTTTTTCCTGCGTCATCTTCCGAAAATATGAACTGTAGTTCCCTTAGAATACCTTTAAATGCTTCGACGTCATTGCCTCCGCGACCTACTAATGATTGCTGGTATTTCAATGGTAGCTTCATCGCGCATAATTTAATCAACTCTCCGTCACTGTATGGTACATCTAAGCATTGATTTTTCTTTGCCTTTAATTCGAAAAATTTCACGGGGCTCTTGTCTCCTGAATTTTCAAAATATGGGTTCTGCAATAATTCGTACTCCACTCTGTTCTGTGCTTCGCTGGACCAATATCGTGAGAGAAACGTCTCTCTGAAATCTTCGTACGATCGGCATGTCGCTGCAACATTCTGCGTGGTTTCTGCGACTGTTCCTGACATGTGTGCACATATAAAGTCTAATTTGTGTGCTAGCGTCCAGTGCTCTGGTAATCCTACTCAGAATTGATCAATAAAAGTTCGTGGATGTAATCAGTTTCCTTCTCGAAAGTGTTGAAATTTTCTGACTGTGAGGAAATGATCGTTGTCGTACTTCGTCATAGTTCCATATGAAATTCGCGATTCTTCGCCACTTTTGTTTCTGATCATTTCTCCCGTCGTTCATTCCGGTTGTGGTAGATCCATTGGATATTGTCCACTGTAACTTTCGCCTACCCTTGCGTAGTATCGGTGGAGTGGTACGCAATAATTTTCTTCCATCGGTTGTGAACGTGTAGCTGAATGCATTGCACTGTACTCTTCGCGACCTAGCTTTCCATCGTCAAGTATTGGTTCGGTATCTTGGCTGGCTAACCTTGCTGCTACATTGCACGATCCAAACTGTCTTGAAACATACAATTGTGGTTCCGCATGTGTTTGTGACGACGTTTGTTCATCAAGAATTTCGAAACGTGTTTGTTGCTGTGCAGGCTGTCTGATTTCACGTATGTTACTTTCCGCCTGTGATTGGAATCGCAAATGCGTAATATCTTCGTTAATTGCTTGTTTTTCCGGTATTTTTTGCGAGAAGTGTGTAGTAGAATTTGTGATATCGGAATAATAAAATTTATGAATATATGAAGTGTGAAGATACTTATTTGTGCAAAACTACTGAAGTTTTTATTTTCTTCCGCGCATTATGCAAACGTCGTGTCATTGTAGCTACCTGCATCTGAAGAGGAAGTCCGATAAAAATCAGTATTGTATTCACGGTCAAAAATGAGAAGTACTTATGGCGATAGAGGAAGCACATTACTAAATTGCGTAAATCTCAACGGCGCAGAAGAGGCAAAACTCGACTCTTCTACTGACTTACAGTTTACAAGGTTTGTAAATTAAGACTGAAAGAAAATTCATTCACTTCAAAATTTATAAAAATCAAATTTGATAATATTGTAATTAATTCGATTAATAATAATAATATTTATTATTTTTACATATACTTGCACAAATCATAATGTAGTATAAAAGTCTCTGACCTAGATGAGGTACGTGTAATGTTTTGCATAGATTATGCGGAAGACTTGCTCCCCTTCTAGCAGCAGTTTATCGTAGGTCACTGGAGCAACGAATGATAATTGGCAACTGTAAAAAAAAAAAAAAAAAAAAAAAAAAAAGCACAGGTCCCACCGTTCCGAAGAAGGATCGTACGATAGATGAACATAATTATGGGAATATATCACTTATGTCAGCCTGTTGCAGAACTGTGGAATTTGTCCCATGCTCATGTATTACGACGTTTCTAGAGATCGAAAATGTTTTCTATAAAAATCAATATGAAAACATGGAACACGCAAACAGAGACCTTGCTGAATATCTCCCTCTGTTCCTCCGTGAGATCCACGACACTGTACACATTTTCGGTCACACTGATGCCGTATTCCTTGACTTCTGGAAGGCATGTGACACCGTCCAGGAATGTCATTTAGTGGAGGCAACAAAACAAAGACACCAGATTACCGAGTATCGAGCCAGATTTGGTATTGGATTCAAGACTTCCTTGCAAACAGAACTCAACAAGTCAATTTTAAGCCAGCAAAATCAACAGATGAAACGGTAATGTTGGGAATACCTCAACGGTGCTAATAGGACCGTTACTGTTTACAACAATTATAAATAATATAGTACAAAACATGGACAGCTCCATAAGGCTGTTCGCATATGAAGCTGTTGCTTGTAGGAAGGTAGCACCGTCAGAAGACACGATTTGCTGTAAGACATGCCGAGGATTAGTGAATAGCGCGGGGATTGGCACTTGAACCTGAACGTATATAAATGTAACATGTTACACACACATTCTAGAAGAAATCAACTACTGTACACATTGATGACAATGTGCTGGAAAATTATCTACTACGAGGAAACATCCGGAACGACCTAAAGTGGAATGGCTGCATCAAACAAATAGGAGAAGTAGGCATCAGACTGAGATACATAGGAAGACTCTGAAGGGAGCGTATCTCTTTCACGAAAGAACTGGGTTGCAAAACACTGGCCGGCCGCGGTGGTCTAGCGGTTCTGGCGCTGCAGCCCGGAACCGCGGGACTGCTACGGTCGCAGGTTCGAATCCTGCCTCGGGCATGAGTGTGTTTGATGTCCTTAGGTTAGTTAGGTTTAAGTAGTTCTAAGTTCTGGGGGACTTATGACCTAAGATGTTGAGTCCCATAGTGCTCAGAGCCATTTGAACCATTTTTGCAAAACACTTGCCCAACTGGTCTTCAGTATTGTCCATACGTCTGGGACCCTTACCAGATAGGATTAGTCCCAAGAGATAGAGAAGACCGCGAATCATTTAGTCGGCAAGATAGTGTTTGAGATATGCTCAACAAGCTCTACTGGCAGACGCGTTGGCATCACGGGGAACTTTATTACTGAAATTCCGAAAAACTGCGTTCAGAGAAGAGTCGGACAACATGCTACTTTCTCCCACAACCGTCTCGCGAAATGATCGCAAGGAGGCAATGCGAGAAATTATACCTGCACTGAAGAGCCAAAGAAACTGGTGCACCAACCTAGTATTCTCAAGTTCCCCCGCGAGCACGCAGAAATGCTGCATTACGACGTGGCATGGACACGACTAATGTCTGAAGTAGTGCTGGAGGGAACTCACAGCATGAATCCTGCAGCATTGTCCATAAATCCGTAAGAGTGCTAGGGGGTTGAGATCTCTTCTGAAGAGCAACGCTCAAGGCACATCATATAAGCTCTATAATGTTAATGTCTGGGGAGTCTGGTGGCCAGCGGAAGTGTTTAAACTCAGAAGAGTGTTCCTAGAGCCCCTCTGTAGCATTTCTGGAAGTGTGGGGTGTTGAATTGTCATGCTGGAATTGCCCAAGTCTGCCGGAATGCACAATGGATATTAATTGATGGAGGTAATCATACAGGATGCTTACGTGCTTGTCACCTGTCACAGTCGTATCTATACGTATCAGGGGTATCATATCACTCCAGCGGAACACGCCCTACTCCATTACAGAGCCTCCACCAGCTTTAACAGTCCCCTGCTGACATGCAAGGTCCATGGGTTCGTGAGGTTGTCTCCACACCCGTACACGTCCATCCGATCGATACAATTTGAAACGAGATTCGTCGGACCAGGCAACGTGTTTCCAGTCATCAATAGTCCCACGTCGGTGTTGATTGGCCCAGGCGAGGCATGAGACTTCGTGTCCTGCAGTCATCAAGGGTACACGATTGGGTCTTGGGTTCCAAAAGCCCATTCGTTGAAAGGTTTGCACGCTGACACTTGTTGATGGCCCAGCATTGAAATCTGCCGCAATTTCCTGAAAGGTTGGTCTTATGCCACGGTGAACGATCGTCTTCAGTCGTCGTTGGTCCCGTTCTTGCAGAATCTTTTTCAGGTTGCATCGATGACGGAGATTTGATGTTTTACCGGATTCCTGATACTGACTTTACACTCGTGGAATGGTCGTACGGGAAAACCCCCTCTTCATCGCTACCTAGGAGATGGTCTGCCTCATCGCTTGTACACCGACTGTAACGCCACGTTCAAACTCATTAATTCTTCATAACCTGACACTGTAGCAGCAGTAGCCGAATCTAACGACTGCGCCAGACACTTGTTGTCCTATATAAGCGTCGCCGACCGCTGCGCCGTATTCTGCTGTTTGCATATCTCTGTATTTAAATACGCATGCCTGTACCAGTTTCTTTGGCGCCTTAGTGTAATACAGATGTTTACTGACATCCTTCCTACGCTCAATTCGCGAAACGAGCAAGAAAGGAGGGATCAGGTAGTGGTACCATTAGTATCCTCCGCCACACACCTTCGGGTGACTTGTGGAGTACTGATGTAGATATACACTCCTGGAAATTGAAATAAGAACACCGTGAATTCATTGTCCCAGGAAGGGGAAACTTTATTGACACATTCCTGGGGTCAGATACATCACATGATCACACTGACAGAACCACAGGCACATACACACAGGCAACAGAGCATGCACAATGTCGGCACTAGTACAGTGTATATCCACCTTTCGCAGCAATGCAGGATGCTATTCTCCCATGGAGACGATCGTAGAGATGCTGGATGTAATCCTGTGGAACGGCTTGCCATGCCATTTCCACCTGGCGCCTCAGTTGGACCAGCGTTCGTGCTGGACGTGCAGACCGCGTGAGACGACGCTTCATCCAGTCCCAAACATGCTCAATGGGGGACAGATCCAGAGATCTTGCTGGCCAGGGTAGTTGACTTACACCTTCTAGAGCACGTTGGGTGGCACGGGATACATGCGGACGTGCATTGTCCTGTTGGAACAGCAAGTTCCCTTGCCGGTCTAGGAATGGTAGAACGATGGGTTCGATGACGGTTTGGATGTACCGTGCACTATTCAGTGTCCCCTCGACGATCACCAGTGGTGTACGGCCAGTGTAGGAGATCGCTCCCCACACCATGATGCCAGGTGTTGGCCCTGTGTGCCTCGGTCGTATGCAGTCCTGATTGTGGCGCTCACCTGCACGGCGCCAAACACGCATACGACCATCATTGGCACCAAGGCAGAAGCGACTCTCATCGCTGAAGATGACACGTCTCCATTCGTCCCTCCATTCACGCCTGTCGCGACACCACTGGAGGCAGGCTGCACGATGTTGGGGCGTGAGCGGAAGACGGCCGAACGGTGTGCGGGACCGTAGCCCAGCTTCATGGAGACGGTTGCGAATGGTCCTCGCCGATACCCCAGGAGCAACAGTGTCCCTAATTTGCTGGGAAGTTGCGGTGCGGTCCCCTACGGAACTGCGTAGGATCCTACGGTCTTGGCGTGCATCCGTGCGTCGCTGCGGTCCGGTCCCAGGTCGACGGGCACGTGCACCTTCCGCCGACCACTGGCGACAACATCGATGTACTGTGGAGACCTCACGCCCCACGTGTTGAGCAATTCGGCGGTACGTCCACCCGGGCTCCCGCATGCCCACTATACGCCCTCGCTCAAAGTCCGTCAACTGCACATACGGTTCACGTCCACGCTGCCGCGGCATGCTACCAGTGTTAAAGACTGCGATGGAGCTCCATATGCCACGGCAAACTGGCTGACACTGACGGCGGCGGTGCACAAATGCTGCGCAGCTAGCGCCATTCGACGGCCAACACCGCGGTTCCTGGTGTGTCCGCTGTGCCGTGCGTGTGATCATTGCTTGTACAGCCCTCTCGCAGTGTCCGGAGCAAGTATGGTGGGTCTGACACACCGGTGTCAATGTGTTCTTTTTTCCATTTCCAGGAGTGTAGTTAGGCAAGTATCACTTATAAATGACAATACGAAGTATATAAACTTAGTTTTGGGCTACAAGCTAAAAATGTCCCTAATCACGGTTTTCACATCCACCCTTTTACATACACGTACTAATAATTCGTCATTCTAGAGAAACCATTTAAATGACCATAATTTTCGTACTGCCCGTAAACGTAATACAGTTAATCATCTCATCGCAATCTTTAAACCCACTGTCACCGATACCCGTCTTCACAATACGATCAAGACTTCCATCTCGCCAGTAATCTACTCACATGCCTATCAATATAGATTGAACGATGCCGGTGGAATTAAAAATGCATTCACTACCGAACGAAAGGTACGTAACAAACCGATGGGTCCGTGGTCTGTGATGCTCTAGCTAGCGCATGCTGATCACCATTTTTACTCTCGACAACTGGGACATAACGACACGAAATTAAATATTAAAACAAAATTTTCAGAATCCTGGAAACATGGACCCCAGTACTCCATGGGTTAAAACACTACAGAAAAGAATGAAAGAAGGAAGGAAGGAAAAGGGGCTGTTGATGTAGGTCACACATCATAGTTTTACGCGACAGTTAGACTGACAGGTTTAGGGTAGTGGAAAGCAAGTGGATAGCAAAACAATGAAAATTCGAAGTTCACATTTAAAATATTACAAATGGGCTTTTAACAACTTTTACTGAAAAACCACCTTCACATAACAGAAACTCTGCTGTCAGGGTGTACTTCGTCTAGACGCCACTAACACAATGAACGGCACTTCGACTTCCATCCTCTCTGAAATGTATCCTATTCGTCCATTATGCATTACCAGAAATCTACCACGTACAAATTTAGCACAGCATTGATATTCGACAGAATATCACAGAACTGCGTCAGTGCGCTCAGATGAAACTGACACGCCTCGATTACACCAAGCCCTAATCATGAAATGAAATGGTACTCTTCTCACAGTGCGAGGTATTTCGGAAAATTTGACAGGTAGTGGTTGGTGTAATTCAGATGTTTCAGTTGCATCTGCTCGTTAGTGATTTCAATATATATCCAGTTCCGCGAAAATTCTCATTTATCGTTATCAGTCCATTTTCTGCGCCCTTCCTTAACATCACATTTCAGGCGCTTTGAGTCTTTCCTATTTTGGTTTCCCCCAGTCCATGTTTAACTTCTGTACTACTCTGTACTTCAGAATTACATTCTCAAAAATTCTAGTCTCAAGCTAATGATTTGTTTGATATTACTATGCTTTCTCAACCCGGATTGCTCTCATTTGTACTGTTAGTATGCTTGTCCTATACTACTTGCTTCCTGGACCGTGCGTCATATCGCATGCAAAGTAGCATAATTCCTTCATATTGTTGGCCGTATGATCTACATGTTTGATGTTAATTTCGTGTCTAATCACTTTTTGGCTGCTTCTTAATACCTCCGCCTTTCTTGGTTACTCTCAGGCTATAATCTGTGCTCAGTAGAATTTTAATTCTATTGAAGAGACCATGCAATCCTTCCTCACTTTCGTAGAGGACACCAGTGTCAGCAGTAAATCTTATCATAGATATTCTTTTATTGTGAATCTGAATCCCCGCCATCGTCTTATTTCCTACATAGCTCTACATAGCTTCTTCGATAAACAGTTGAAAAGCGGAGAAGTAGAGTGACACCTCACTTTAAGTCATTTTTAATCCGAGGACTTCTTGCATTCTTATTGTTCCCTCTTTATTCTCGTGAGTGTTGTACATTACTAGTCTAGCGCTATAGCGTACAGAAACTTCTCGCTTCACCATATATTGACGAACGCTTTTACTAGATCACCAAATTCAATGACAGTGTCTTGTTTTTCTTAAATCTTTTTCATTTATCATCAATATTGCCTTTCCGGAGGTGCCATTCACCCAGATTAACAGCGGAATGTTCAGTTACGACTATACGAACGGAAGGACAACACAACAACCAGTTCCCGAGCGGAGAAAATCTCCGACCCGACCAGTAATTCAACTAAGACCGCTTCGCTTTCTTAAATCTTGCTTATCACCGCTAACGTCGTCAGAACTGCATCTCGCGCCACTTTAACGTTGTTAAACCGACACCGCCATCCAAGAAGTTATCTTTTCTCTCTGTAGTATATTAATTGAGTCACCAGCACTAGATCTTACCAACTGTAAAAATGTAGACAGAAAATTTTTTGAAACACATTGAATAAGGATTTTAAACTCGAAGAAACTTCAGTAGCCTGTCATTTCCAAGCTATAATCCTTGTACTGGAGCTAAGAGACAGGGAATTGCGTGATGCCGATATGGGGCGGAAATCATTAAAACAAAGTCTGTTTTCATAACTGCTGTCAGCTACTTTCTCTTACGAATGTGAAAATATCTTGTTTATGCCAAACTATATTGTGTAAAATGATCAATCTGAGAAAACAAGACGAATCATAGACTCTTACGGTAAGACTGAAGCGTCCGTTTCACTCACGTAGTATCTGGAACGGTAAAAAAAATAGTCCGAAAGTAGTTCGATTAATTTCTGCCATGCCATTAAGTGTCAATTGTATATTAGTCATGTAGGCGTAAATGTAGGCGTCTTCGTAGTATGTTTCACTCTGGAATGATACGAGT
Source organism: Schistocerca piceifrons (assembly GCF_021461385.2). Taxonomy (NCBI): domain Eukaryota; kingdom Metazoa; phylum Arthropoda; class Insecta; order Orthoptera; family Acrididae; genus Schistocerca; species Schistocerca piceifrons. The sequence goes on along the minus strand of NC_060142.1, from coordinate 689,201,079 downwards.
AGTGAATTTATAAGCGTAACATATATTCTTCCTGGTATATTAAAACAGCGTTACGGTCTGGAACTATAGCCAGCAACGTTGCCTTTCGTGCAGTCTTCGTACCGGCTGAGCTATATCGTCACTATTCACGACATTCCATCACAGCTGTACTTCTGCCACTACCTGTATCCCACTTTGCAAACTTCACAAAAGCTCTCCAGCACAACCTGCTAACCTGGCAGTGCTGGAAGAAAATATGGTGAATGGCGTTGCCAAAGCCTAGTGTAGCTGTGAGAGCGGATCCTGAGTCGATCTTGGATACATAGCTTACGGAACCTGCAAGCTGAATGAAATCTCGTTAATCCAGTAAAGCTGTGTATATTGAAGACCTTGTAGAGCCGCACTATTGGTTTCGAAACATTTTCAGTTGCATCATTTTTCTCTGCTTGAAAGTACCGTGAACTATAGATTGGTTCTTGGATAGCTCAGTTGGTAAGAGCATTGCCTGCGAAAGGTAATGTTGAGTCCAGGTTCAGGACACAGTTTTAATCTTTCAGGAAGGTTCAAAACGGAGTATATTCTACTACAGACTGAGAAATCCACTTCTCACTACCATATCACTAATCCATTTTTAATTTACTTTTTTCATTTTTATTTAATTGGTGCAATTGCAAATGGAAGTTGTATAGAACGGAGTTAGCGAGGAAAACGGTTGGGTTGCTGTAACGGCCTTTTCTTTTGCAATAGTCTTTTGCCTTTCCTACGTCCCTCATTCCCTCTCTCTCTCTATCTCTCCCTCTCTCTCTTTCTCTCTCTCCCTCTCTTTCTCCCCCCCCCCCCTCTCTCACTCTCTCTCTCTCTCTCTCTGTCGTCCTCAGTCTCTCTCTCTCAAAGCCCGTCCCTTCCCCAGCTCCCTCCCGCCGAGCTCGCTTCGTTTGAACTGCCGCCATCGACGCATCGCGACGCTCTTTCCTGGCAGTCCTCAAGCGACGACTTGTTCCTCGGCAAGTGTACTCGCGTTTGATGTACGTTTCGCTCCTTGTGAGCAAAAGAGTGTGCGCGAAATAATCTTTGTGCACCGAAGTGCAGGTTTGCAGGACACCGTGAGGTACACCTTGTGTGTGCCTCCGTCACGAAACGCAACTTTTCTGTGTTTCATGGAAAGAACTGAAAGCTTTCTAATACAATAGAGCGTATCAAAAATAGCACACATATTACAAATAGATATTAGCGTGTGCAGACAAGGGGAGGGAGTTCAGTGCAGTTCTGGGACCCTTGAAGAAATGTCAGGAACATTTCGGATCCTTATAATTTGGTACCAGAAGGTATCTTGCGACCCATGGACGAAGGGTATCAGACGGATGCCATATTCCTTGATTTCCGGAAAGCGTTTGACTCGGTGCCCCACTGCAGACTCCTAACTAAGGTACGAGCATATGGGATTGGTTCCCAAGTATGTGAGTGGTTCGAAGACTTCTTAAGTAATAGAACCCAGTACGTTGTCCTCGATGGTGAGTGTTCATCGGAGGTGAGGGTATCATCTGAAGTGCCCCAGGGAAGTGCACTGGACCACAAGTGTTCGCTATTGGTTCGAAGGAACCTTAGCTTGAATTTATCGCGAATCTCTTGCCCATCGTAAAGCCCAGAGCAACTGGAAAAAAGCCAAGGTGACGCCTGTATTTCAGAAGGGTAAAAGGACGGATCCTCAAAATTACAGATCAATATCCTTAACATCGGTTTGTTGCAGGATTCTCTAACGCATTCTCAGTTTGAATATAATGAATTTGCTTGAGACAGACAAGTTGCTGTCCATGCATCAGCACGGCTTTAGAAAGCATCGCTCCTGCGAAACGCAACCCGCCATTTTTTCACATGATATATTGCGAACCATGGATGAAGGGTATCAGACGGATGCCATATTCCTTGACTTCCGGAAAGCGTTTGACTCGGTGCCCCACTACAGACTCCTCACTAAGGTACTAGCATATGGGATTGGTTCCCAAATATGTGAGTGGCTCGAAGACTTCTTAAGTAAGAGAACCCAGTACGTTGTCCTCGATGGCGAGTGTTCATAGGAGGTGAGGGTATCATCTGAAGTGCCCCAGGGAAGTGTGGTAGGTCCGCTGTTTGTTGTTTTCTATCTACATAAATGATCTTTTGGATAGAGTGGATAGCAATGTGCGGCTGTTTGCTGATGATGCTGTGGTGTACGGGTGGGTGTCGTCGATTAGTGACTGTAGGAGGATACAAGATGACTTGGACAGGATTTGTGATTGTTGTAAAGAATGGCAGCTAACTCTAAGTATAAGTAAATGTAAATTAATTCAGATGAATAGGAAAAAGAATCCTGTAATGTTTGAATACTCCATTAGTAGTGTAGCGCTTGACACAGCTACGTCGATTAAATATTTGGGCGTAACATTGCAGAGCGATATGAAGTGGGATAAGCACGTAATGGCAGTTGTGGGGAAGGCGGATAGTCGTCTTCAGTACATTGGTAGAATTTTGGGAAGATCTGTAAAAGAGACTTCTTATAAAACACTAATACGACCTATTCTTGAGTACTGCTCGAGCGTTTGGGATCCCTTATCAGGTCGGATTGAGGGAGGACATAGAAGCAATTCAGAGACGGGCTGCTAGATTTGTTACTGGTAGGATTGACCATCATGCGAGTGTTACAGAAATGCTTCAGGAAGTCGGGTGGGAGTCTCTAGAGGAAAGGAGGCGTTCTTTTCGTGAATCGCTACTGAGGAAATTTAGAGAACCAGCATTTGAGGCTGACTGCAGTACAATTTTACTACCGCCAACTTACATTTCGCGGAAAGAGCACAAAGATAAGATAAGAGAGGTTAGGGCTCGTACAGAGGCATATAGGCAGTCATTTTTCCCTCGTTCTGTTTGGGAGTGGAACAGGGAGAGAAGATGCTAATTGTGGTACGAGGTACCTTCCGCCACGCACCGTATGGTGGATTGCGGAGTATGTATGTAGATGTGGATGTAGAATTGTCACTTGCTTACGATACCTTTCAAAACCCTCTCTGTGGGTATGATGTAGGAGAAGAAGTTTTTGACGCAAAAGTATAGCTGCGAAATGTCTGAGGTAACTTTAAAACACACTTCGAACGAATGTGGCTTACTGTCTATGGCCGTGGGGATAAGGGAAGAGGATAAGATGTAAGCGTAACTCTGCACTGTCTGAGGAAGTTTCAGTCAAACTTGCTACACGTATCAAACTTGCCACATATACGGCACAATGACAACCTTAGCACCACTATAGTAGTGGTAACGCGACAGCGAAGAGGGTGACATTTTAATATACTCGAGAACGTTCTCTGGTTATGTGATGCAGTTTTACTAAAGTCAAAATGTTGACAGGAAAGGGAGAATAAGGAACAGTTTCCATGACACGGTTGCCATTATCTGCGACCGTCCTCCATTTTAACTTAAAGGGACAGCCTTTTTCAGCAAGAACTGCTTTTTCAGGGACAGTCTGTTAGATACCACTTGCGGAGTGAATTTGAAATTTGAACCGGCAATTTAATATAGGTCCCAAGAAAAACTGATTTGTTTATGCCTGTGTGTCTATATCGTAATATGCAACTTTTTTTTTTTAGTGTATAGTTCAGGGTACTTCCTGCTTCTGTAGCCTCAGCGATCCTTACTGATGCACTCCCGGTCCCTATGTAACAACAACGACGTTGTACTATTGTACATATAAATAATTTTTTTTTTTCATCTGATTTTTCGTTAAACTTGAGTAAGTCATGTTCTGATTTCAGTTCTTTTTTGTTTCATGTCATTGTGTTAGGAAAACTGTAAACAAATTTCAATGTGAATATTAATATTTATGTCATATGTCAAACAATATTGTAATAGAATTGAAATGTAACAAATGTTGAAGCTGTTGTAACGTGTTTAAAATTGTAACTGTGCGTCTGGTCCATACGTAGGCAATGTATTAGGATATATAGAATGCAAAACCTCGGGTGAATACCCTGTCTGTAAGGGAGTGGTAAAAGGTGGATGGCAGGCGAGTGCGGGAAAATGCACGCGGGCACTGCACGGCACAACGGGCTCAACAATTGTAGTTGGAGTATGGCATTGGTCTGAGCAACACGTTCTGGAGCGAGGAGGCTCTTCTGGAAGACGTAGTTTCATTGAGCCTTGGGTATGCCGTTCCAACGCCCATACAGCATGGCAAAATTCCATAGGTACTAAATGGAAAAGTATTGCGACGCTATGAAGAAATAAAGTGCCCATACGTCAAGAGCCATAGCTGTGGTTGTATGTGTGCTTTGTGCCTCGCCATCTCGCCGCCTGCCAACCGCCGCATCGATACGAACAGGTTGAAACTTTTAGTACTGTATTCGTATGGACCAGTGTTACTTTTGTTCCATACTGTTTAATAACAACTTAAATTTTACCAGAACTTTCTTATCATTTAATTATCGTCACAAGTAACCTAGATAGGGTCCTTTCCAAATGTTGTGCAATCCGAGTGTCCCGAAATTAAAAATTAAATTTTGTGTTAATAATAATTACTTGCAGACCTATGTTGGAATGGTGTTTAAAGAACTGTTTTGTTAATGAACCAGTAAATGAATAACGAAGGTCTGATAAAGTTGGAGGATAACTTTAATATTGATTTAGTAAAGAAGTTTAATTATTTCGAGACAAATATAAAGGTATTAAAATGAGTAGGAAATAAGATTAAGAGAGTAGTACCTCATATATTGGAAATCTTGAGCGCATAATGGTGTCAGTAATTAATTTTTTTTATGTAGTGATCATAATAATTTCAGGGTCCCCCCCCCCTTTTTTTTTATTCATTTGAATTCTGAAGTGTTCTAAATTGATTTGACCAGCAAAAGTTAAAGTCAATATAAAAGCCAAAATTTATCAGTGTTTTATCTTTATTAAAATTGACATTTTGTTTGTGGCTTGAAATTACTATTTCTAGGGTAACCTATGCCCGATTTTAATCAGATCAATAGATAGTACGAAGTTTTGTACTATACATTATAGTGTAGTATTATGTATTTATTGTTTTTCCATATCAGTACAGAACGTGAAACTATCAGTTCAATAGATTTTCTGGTTCTAAAATTTACTATATTATGCAGTGTTAGTACGTGTTGGTTTCCATGAATATACACCAACTTGTACAGGAAAGAGACTCAGTTAATGCCTAATTAGGCTGGCGACCGTATTATTAACAAATTGGTAGCATCTTCTGTGTTGTTTCTTGTCCGTCCTGACGTGTAGTTGCATTTCGGACTTGCTTGACGTATCATTGTTATTACAGAGTGGGTGTAAGTCTGATTTGCGACCATTCAGGTACACGCGGTCAATATCTATACAAAAATCCTGTCTCGTAAGGTGAACCCCACTCACCATAGTACAGGCTTTAATGAGTATTGTGTGCCCCACGCGCACGTTACACCAATACCTGGATTTTTCACTTAATTCTGGATTTAGAAAGTCTATGAGAAGGCTTTTACGGAATAAATTGGCGCATATCATCTGGCGTCCATCGGTTCAAGTATTCAGCAAATTCCGTGAGCCAAAGAAACCTGTCGCCATTCATGTTGCCTTCTCTGAATTTCAGTAAAGTCTGTTAGCACTATTCGCTATGGATCCTACATACTACAGCAATATTCAACGACGACTCGCATGAGTGTTATCTAAGCGGCCTTCATTGTACACATAATCAAATGTTCGCAGTAAACTACTGATAAATGAGAGTTTTACATTCTACTGGACCTATCTCATCATTACATTCCATGTCTTGACAGGCTGTTACGTCAAACTTTTTGTATTAGTTGTCTGATTCGACCATGATTGGTACCGACCGCCCCCGGTAGTTGAGCGGTGGTCAGCATGACAGACTGTCAATCCTAAGGGCCCGGGTTCGATTCCCGGCTGGGTCGGAGATTTTCTCCGCTCAGGGACTGGGTGTTGTGTTGTCCTATTCATCATCATTTCATCCCTATCGACGCGCAAGTCGCCGAAGTGGCGTCAAATCGAAAGACTTGCACCCGGCGAACGGTCTACCCGACGGAATGCCCAAGTCACACGACATTCATTCAACATTGATACCATAGTTGCTACATTTTACGTACTGTTAAGTGTACAAAATTTGTATTTACGAGCATTCAACGCATGTCACCAATATTTGCACCACCCTGAAATCTTATCAACGACTGGATTTTTATGCAGCTCATTCAGATAGTACTTCATTATAGGTTACTATATCTTGTGCAAAAATTCAGAGGTTACTAATAAGATTCTCTGGGAGATCTCTAAACAATTCTCTGGAACGTGCCTGATGTTTCTTCTACATCTGACGATAAATATCAATCGGAGGAAACATCCCGCTTCCTTAACAGCAAACAATCCTCGTCCCAAACGCAAATATTGTTTGAAGTCTGTTTACTTCCTTTAATAAGTTTCGATGATGTACTGTGTTAAATGCTTTTCGGAGATGAAAATGTCTTGCATCTGCTTCACTACTTTGATGCACGGCCTTCAGAAGTCAAAAGATACCTCTCAAATTACTTGTGAAATTAGTAACAATTCGCATCAGCGTATTCGAGGTGTCAGTGACTCTCATTGAGTATTCCGATAAGTTAAAAGTCACGTAGTAATATCTGATCTTTGCTGTGGGATGTGTATAATGATTTGAAAACCGGAAAAGCTGTGTAACAGCTTCTGGAGTGTCACACGAGAATGAGTAAACTGATTAGTCAACGTTAATTGATTAAAACAAAATAAATTTTGAAATTATTGAACATAACAATACATACGGTGGAAACCTCTGTCCGAGATGGCCACCGTTTTATATCGCCCTACACGTAAATGTATGTTTCTGAGATCTCAGGCGAACGACCCAAACGGGCAGAGAGCCTCCAAGTCACCTGCCTACTTTCTGTCAATATATCACTGTATTCACGTCCATTTGAACTTGAGTAACCGCTATTTTTAGCACCGCTCTGACAGTTTTAGTATATGACTCATAGCTCTTTAATTTCCAGTTTATATGAGTAGTGTAACATCTCACCTCCCCTCTCTGTTTTTGGTTTATTTTTGATATGATTTAGATATGACAGTGCAGTTGCTCATAATTCTCTCACTAGATACGCAGACGTTCATATATTAATTGGCCTGTGTTTGTAATCTCTTCTAAGCAGCCAAGTTCGTCTATCACGTGAAATTGAGAATAAAGTTTCATTGGTCTTGAACGACAATAAATTTGACGTCTTTCTGTACGTAAAGCTCTCATGTTGTCCTTAAAAGAGATAAAAATTAAAAAAAGTAAAAAAAAAAATACGAATTTCAGTGAAACATGAAACTAATTAACCAACGTTAACTGACTGAAACCAAATAAATTTTGAAATTATCAAACAGTTCCTTAAATAGAGTTTCTTAAATAAAAATACTTTTATGTTTGGCGTCATACTTTGTTTTACTGTTTACGATTGAAGAGTACTCATAGACAAGTAGTTGAAAGCTACCCAATATGGGCTACGAACACGGGGAGGGAGTGTAGACGGTAGGTCTAATTGTGAATCTGGATCATGAAACTTTGTTATATCTAAAGATCACTAGTAACAGAACAAGAAGAAGAAATGGGTACTTATTGAACAGTGTTATACAAATTTCTCAGCTACATCTAGTCATGCAGGCACATTCATCGACTGATGTTAGAATTGAAGATGTTGCACTCTTTACTATGCGGACATAACAAGCGCTTTCTGTAAGTTTATAAACAGTCACTCAAGATTAAAAAAGTACCCTACTGACCATTAAAACTGCTACACCACAAAGATGACGTGCTACAGACGCGAAATTTAACCGACAGGAAGAAGATGCTATGATATGCAAATGATTAGCTTTTCAGACCATTCATACAAGGTTGGCGCCGGTGGTGACACCTACAACGTGCTGACATCAGGAAAGTTTCTAACCGATTTCTCATACACAAACACCAGTTGACCGGCGTTGCCAGGTGAAACGTCGTTGTGATGCCTCGTGTAAGGAGGGGAAACGCGCACCATCACGTTTCCGACTTTGATGAAGGTCGGATTGTAGCCTATCGGGATTGCGGTTTATGGTATCGCGACATTGCTGCCCGCGTTGGTCGAGATCCAATGACTGTTAGCAGAATATGGAATCGGTGGGTTCAGGAGGCTAATACGGAACGCCGTGCTGGATCCCAACGGCCTCGTATCACTAGCAGTCGAGATGACAGGCATCTTATTCGCATGGCTGTAGCGGATCGTGCAGCCACGTCGCGATGCCTGAGTCAACAGATGGGGATGATTGCAAGACAACAACCATCTGCACGAACAGTTCGACGACGTTTGGAGCAGCATGGACTATCAGCTCGGAGACCATGGCTGCGGTTACCCTTGACACTGCATTACAGACAGGAGCGCCTGCGATGATGTACCCAACGACGAACCTGGGTGCACGAATGGCAAAACATTTTTATTCGGATGAATCCATGTTCTGTTTACAGCATAATTATGGTCGCATCCGTGTTTGGCGACATCGCGGTGAAAGCACATTGGAAGCATGTATTCGTCATCGCCATACTGGCGTATCACCCGGCGTGATGGTATGGGGTGCCATTGTTTACACGTCTCGGTCACCTCTTCTTCGCATTGACGGCACTTTGAACAGTGGACGTCACAGTTCACATGTGTTACGATCCATGGCTCTACCCTTCATTCGATCCCTGCGAAACCCTACATTTCAGTAGGATAATGCACGACCATATGTTGCCGGTCCTGTACGGGCCTTTCTGCGTACAGAAAGTGTTCGAATGCTTCCCTGGCCAGCACATTCTCCAAATCTCTCACCAATTGAAAACGTCTTGTCAATGGTGGTCGAGCAACTGGCTCGTCACAATACGCCAGACACTACTCTTGATGAACTGTGGTATCGTGTGGAAGCTGCATGGGCAGCTGTACATGTACACGCCATCCAAGCTTTGTTTGACTCAATGCCCGGGCGTATCAAGCCCGTTATTACGGCCAGACGTGGTTGTTCTAGTTACTGATTTCTCAGGATCTATGCACCCAAATTGCGTGAAAATGTAATCACATGTCAGTTCTAGTATAATATATTTGTCCAATGAATACCCGTTCATCTTGGTGTATCAGTTTTAATGTCCAGTGGTGTACATAGTTTCCAATCTGTTTAATTCCTTACAGATCTAGCTTATTAACAAATTCATGGTTGATTAAACACACACTTTCTCAGTTTTGTTACTTGTGGAAAAGATAAGAAGAACTCAAAGAAAATACAGTACATTATCTACGTACTTGCGCTCAGGAGGCTGACTGATTTGCAAATTAGTATGCCAAAACTACCTTAATAATTTAGCCATAATGTAAATCATATATGTCAGAGGTATCTGCATGTATCTTGCCTGATACACGCACTAAAACCGACGAAAGTGGAACTGGCTTTGCGTCTCACGAATTATTATTGGGTGGTGCCCCTTTAAGAAACCACCAAGCAAACATTAGTACTCACTGAACAGCAGTGTGTATTCCTGTGTTGTTCGTTGGACGGTGCAGCTTACTGCAGTGTGAAAGGGGCCTTTGTTGTCACAGAGTCGGTGTGCTTGCACGAAATTACTCTCGTAATGCAAAGAAGCTTGACCCAATTAAGTCAGTTGCGGGAATTTCTATTTCTCTCCCCCTCGTCGTTAGCTATTCTTTTTAACCTCAGAGCACACTTTATTCCATTCCAATTATCATTAAAGTCACAATGGGATTGCCAGTATTACAGTCACGTAATTGCTTTGCAGCGTAACGTTCTCTAGTACTGCTTTTCCCTGCTATCTTTTGGCCCGCAGAATATAGTAAATAATAAGAACGTCTTGTACGTCCACGCATTACAGCTACAATACCCTATCTGATGAAGCATGTATAGCCCTATATAAGGCGTGATTGATCACTAGATGTCATAGAGAGAACCCGCTAGTAACAAAACAGGAATGGAGTACTGTTGTGCCGCACAGAAGCAGGAACAGCAGGCAGGGTCGCTCAAGAAAGCTGGGTGACTTCTAACGTAGAGTAGTTATTGGATGTCACCTGAATAACAAATCCACCAGAGACATTTCAATCCTTCTACTCTTGATTAGGCTGACCGCTGGTGACGTGATTGTAAAGCGTAAACGCCAGGGATCAACCACGGTGTAAACCAGCTGGTTGGTCTGAAAGATACCTTACTCCTCTTCAGATACAATTTCGTCGTTCTACATTCACTCCACACTCGACCACGGAATGTAATCTCAAGACATTTATTGACCTTTATTATTTAACACAGAATTACACACCAAAAATACGAATTACTTACAAACTTTGAAAAACATACTGTCAGATTGACCTTACCATCTCTTTCTCTGTTAGAGAGCTCCACATCACTATTACAATACCTACGTGCAGAGCGCGCGGGAAGTCAAAGATCCACTCTAAACTTGTCGACCACCCATAGAGATTTTACAAAAACACAGCGTGGTTATTATATGCAAATTTCATTACTGGGGGAGCGGGCGGGCGTCACTTTCACTATTTCTACAGCTAAGTCAGTACCTCAGCTATTGACGGACGTCATCGGGCATTGTGGAGGGCAGCTGCGAAATATCGCTTCTAAATCAGCGGCAGGAATCAGTCAATTTCTAAGTGCCACCAACAGCCCAGCTAGCATGGTGACTCAACACATAGAGTTAAAAGAAAGGGGCGTCATGCTCGAGCAGCTCCTCGTCAGCCACATACACTACTGGCCATTAAAATTGCTACACCACGAACATGTCGTGCTACAGACGCGAACTTTAACCGACAGGAAGAAGATGCCATGATATACAAATGATTAGCTTTTCAGAGCATTCACACAAGGTTGGCGCCGGTGGCGACACCTACAACGTGCTGACATGAGAAAAGTTTCCAACCGATTTCTCATACACAAACAGCAGTTGTCCGGCGATGCCTGGTGAACCGTTGTTATGATGTCTAGTGAAAGGAGGAGAAATGCGTACCATCACGTTTCTGACTTTGATAAAGGTCGGATTGTAGCCTATCGCGATTGCGGTTTATCGTATCGTGACATTGCTGCTCACGTTCGTCGAGATCCAATGACTGTTAGCAGAATATGGAATCGGTGGGTTAAGGAGGGTAATACGGAACGCCGTGCTGGATCCCAACGGCCTCGTATCACTAGCAGTCGAGATGACAGGTATCTTATCCGCATGGCTGTAACGGATCGTACAGCCACGTCTCGATCCCTGAGTCAACAGATGGGGACGTTTGCAAGACAACAACCATCTGCACGAACAGTTCGACGACGTTTGCAGCAGGATGGACCATCGGCTTGGAGACCATTGCTGCGGTTACCCTTGACGCTGCATCACAGACAGGAGCGCCAGCGATGATGTACTCAACAACGAACCTGGCTGCACGAATGTCAAAACGTAATTTTTGCAGATGAATCCAGTTTCTATTTACAGCATCATGATGGACGCATCCGTGTTTGGCGACATCACGGTGAACGCACGTTGGAAGCGTGTATTCATCATGGTCGTACTGGCGTATCACCCAACGTGATAGTATGGGCTGCCATTGGTTACGCGTCTCGGTCACCTCTTATTTGCATTGACGGCACTTTGAACAGTGGACGTTACATTTGAGATGTGTTACGACCCGTGGTTGATTCGATCCCTGTGAAACCCTACATTTCAGCAGAATAATGCTCGACCGCGTGTTGCAGGTCCTGTACGGGCCTTTCTGTAACAGAAAATGTTCGAAGGCTGCCCTGACCAGCACATTCTCCAGATCTCTCACCAATTGAAAACGTCTGGTCAATGGTGGCCGAGCAACTGGCTCGTCACAATACGCCAGTCACTACTCTTGATGAACTACGGTATCGTGTTGAAGCTGCGTGGGCAGCTGTACCTGTACACGCCATCCAAGCTCTGTTTGGCTCAATGCCCATGCGTGTCTAGGCAGTTATGACGGCCAGAGGTGGTTGTTCTGTGTGCTGATTTCTCAGGATCTTTGCACCCAAATTGCGTAAAAATGTAATCACATGTCAGTTCTAGTATAATATATTTGTCCAATGAATATCCGTATATCATCTGCAGTTCTTCTTGGTGTAGCAATTTTAATGGCCAGTAGTGTATTTCAAAGGTCAATACTAAGCCACGCTTCGGGTGATATAAAGGGTGACTACAACGAGTGATCTGTAGCTGTGAATCACGCTGTACCCTGTGGCAATCCTAGGGAAGTGTCTGGGTTTGGTGACTGCCTGGAGAACATAACATGCTATCGTGCTTAGAACGCAGAGTACGGAAGAAGTGGTGTTACGGTGTATGAGTGTTTTAGTGTTTAGGTTATGATTCCGTTGTTGTGCTTACAGAATCGCTAAGTACGGAAGAATATGAAGAAATTTACCGTACCAGATCACCTAATATTCAATATCCTTCTATAGCACCACTTCTCAAACTGTTCGATTCTCTTCTGTTTCGGTTTTCCCACACTCCATGTTCCACTAACGGACAATGATGTGCTCCAAACGTACATTACCAGAAATTTCTTTCCCAAATTAAGATCAAAGTTTTTCCGTCATTCTTTCTTCTCCCACCAAATTAATTACTAGTTTTCCACAGCCCCGTCTACTAGCTTACATCATCGCTACACTATAGCAGATTGCGAAGATACGCTGAAACTACATGTTAACAGCTATGTCGCTATGATAGTTGCGACACCAGAAATATAAATATTAACTCATCGATACTTAGCACCTGAATCACTTGTACTCAGTCATAGGTGCCAAGTAATGCTAACGCAAGTCACTCATACGTAGTGTGTGGTGGCTTTACACGAATGTCCCCATACTAACTCGTACACACAAGTGGAGTATTAAAAGAAGAAAAAATATCGACGGGGTATAATGATTGATGGTCAATGGCACACTCTCTCTACTTAGTAAATAACAAAACATAATTATTTAACGCACATCATAATTCCATAATGATACATACACAATTTCCTTTTATGTTAACATTTAACAACCTTTGCTTTAATTCTAAACCAAATACGTACGTGTATCAAAGTGAAAGTTAATATAGGTCACATCGGAACTAGAATGACGTTGGTTCGAAAATGTTTTGAAAATCATGAACTTTTCTATATTATACCTATATGTGTAATTGTCATTAACATCAGTAATATTACTTAAACATTTATGCAATATAGCTCCTTTCGTTTGCGAAACGATTCTTGTCTTTGTCTTGTACTTAGGGGCCTTTTATCTAAACTGGGGGAAATGAGATCTTGCCGGACAATTTCTTGAAGCAATATTATTGTGCAGAAATCTCGTTGTGGTGGAAACGTTAAGTTTGATCTCATTACTATCGGTTGTACTTTGGAAGAATAATAGGGAAAGTGTAGAATGTTCAAGTTGAAGCAAGCAGCGTTTCATTCAAATTCACAAAGAGTTTATACACATGGAAATAAACAACAAGCTGGAATAGAGGATAAGCCGAAGTCAAGTAAAACATTTTTATCTTTAGTAATACCAGATTATTGTTTTGGACATTTATAACCCTCTCTTTTCTTTGCATGGTTAGACAAGATATAAAGAAGAAGTGCTGAAGATACGAGTGACGTTTTGTAACGAAATTAACTGTTACGAATCATAATAATAATATTATTTAAATAAGAAGTTTAGAAGAGAGACAAACTTATCGCCATATTTCAGAGGAAGTAAATATTATGTTCGTGCGTAGGTTCGTAAAGTTTTTGTTTTGCTTGTTGGTATCTGAGTTTGAGTATTCTCATTTTGTGATTTGGGGATAGCGACTGGAGCTGTGACATCTACATCTACATGGATACTCTGCAAATCACATTTAAGTGCCTAGACGCTAGAAGATAGAGTGCCAAGTGGAGAAATCAGAACTTTTAACCTTTTCCGATATTTATTCTTCTGTTTGAGTTCAGTAATGGGGTGATATCAGTGGAAGCAGCCAGCACTATTTGCGCTGTGCATGGGGACAATGCTATTGAACAGAACACGGCAGGAAAATGGAACAAAATAGTTTTATCGTTTTGCTAAGTGTCGTTTTGAAATCGGTGCCTCTCCACATTCAAGAACAAAATGGTTCAAATGGCTCTGAGCACTATGGGACTTAACATCTGAGGTCATCAGTCCCCTAGAACTTAGAACTACTTAAACCTAACTAACCTACGGACATCACACACGTCCATGGCCGTGGCAGGAATCGAACCTGGTACTGTAGCGGTCGCGCGGTTCCAGACTGAAGCGCCTAGAATCGCTCGGCCACTCCAGCCGGCCAATAACATTTTCAGTGCTTGATGAAGATCGCTTAAACACATTAAACCTCAATGATCCACCTCAGTGTACTCGAGAACGGCCAAGTGTGATGAACAGCGATCGTTCCACCATGGTGCGACATTTTCGTAAAATTTGGAGGGTTTAAAAATCGAGTGCACGGGTGCTGCATGATCTAACACGAACTCACAAAAATCAGCAGGTGGCCACACGTGCATCTTGCTTACTCGTCGTCAGTTGGCTCGTGGACAACACCGACCATCCCTATCCTCTATCGTTACTGGTGAGGAGATATTTCTTAATGCTAACATGAGCAAAAGAAAGGAATGGTTGAGCAGCAACTCCCCGTACAAAGAATTGCGCGTATCCGCGGAAGACAATGTTACGTATGTGGTGGAGCAGAGACGGTGTGGCGTACTACTAATTGCTTCCCCAAGGTGTAACGATCGTTGCTGACATTCTTTGTCAACAACTGAGACGGCTTGCAGAAGCAATCTAAGAATGACGACTAGGAAGGCTGCGTGATGTGATGCTAATCCACGATAACGCCGCTAGCACACTGCTTGACACTAAACAAAAACGCCATGCGGGAGGTGGATTGAGAAGTCATTCAACATCCACCTTATTGGTTCAAATGGCTCTGAGCTGTGGCCATCAGTCCCCTAGAACTCATAACTACGTAAACCTAACTAACCTAAGGACATCACACAACACCCAGTCATCACGAGGCAGAGAAAATCCCTGACCCCGCCGGGAATCGAACCCGGGAAGCCGGGCGCGGGAAGCCAGAACGCTGCCGCACGACCACGAGCTGCGGACTCCATCTCATTCACATGATCTTTCCCCACTCAGATGTTCAACTTTTTCGCATTCCGTCAAACAACTTTCAAGGAACTTCCATTCTGGATACAAAAGCGATCCGAACACGGGTCGACAAGTCTTAGCCTCAACCATATGATTTCTACTGTCGTTGAATCGAAAAGTACCCGAGATTTACCAAGAGAATATATGATTGAGGACTAAAGTGTGTATTATGTTTATCTGTTGTGCCTTGAGTAAACGCCGGCCGCGGTGGCCGTGCGGTTCTGGCGCTTCAGTCCGGAACCGCGGGACTGCTACGGTCGCAGGTTCGGTTCCTGCCTCGGGCATGGGTGTGTGTGATGTCCTGAGGTTAGTTAGGTTTAAGTAGTTCTAAGTTCTAGGGGACTTATGACCTAAGATATTGAGTCCCATAGCGCTCAGAGCCATTTGAACCATTTGAACCCTGAGGAAAAACGCTACTAACCTACCTTGACCACGATGTTAACACGTAAATTACCAAAGAGAGAAAAATAAAAACAGGAGCGTTTAAAATCGGGGGCAACCATGAGAAATACAGAGTGTTTCAGCAGGATATTAATTTTTAGGAGACGTTAATATAAACAAATTCGAATAAAGCATTCCATACAACAAGCGTCACACCCCTGTTGCTTACCGAGACGACATGGATTACAGCGATAGGCTGTAATTTCGCTTGTTGGTACTGCACTTTATATAGAACTGATTATTCTTTGTTACTTTTGTTTGGAAACTCAACTTCTGAAGTGGTGCACCAATTTACACAACTGATTTTTTCATTTACAACTACTCAGCATGCTGATATCGCAATTGTGCACGGATTTTGTAATGGAAGCGCTGCTGCTTCTCGTAGATATTACGGCAGGCGATTTCCTATCTGCGGAATGCAAGATTCAAGAGTGTTTACTCGTCTTCTCACTAATGTGCACGATAGTCGTGCAGTGCCCAACACAAATATTTCAACCGAAAATGCACATGAACGGTGCGTGGATGTAATAGATGATATTATTGAGTAGATACGACGTAGTCCTTCAACGAGCATACGAAGAATAAATTGCTTCAGATATCGGTTCTCCACGTCCATGAACATGGTGGGCCTATGCTGTCGGCACACGTTCCGTGCTTTCGAACGTCGAACGTTGAGTTCACGTGCTGCTGAACGCTTATCCACATCCTAGTTATGTTATTCTGTCTGCAGTATACATAAATAAAAACTTTAATATCCACGAACATGTTATAAGGCAACAATAAAAATACCATGTGCAATCAGGACATAAGCTTATAAAAGTTCCATCACAAATAGTGCAGATACAAATTGAATATGGTCCTTCAGGGAATACAAAAATTATTAAAAACATTCTACTTATTATTAACACTCTAATCTAATTCTTAATTGATCACTGTTCCTGTTCAGCATCAAAATCTTAAGAATGTATGAGATACAAAACTTGAAACAAGAGAGTGGAAAATATGTCCCTACAAGTAGAGTTATAGGTCAATCATGTCGAAGAGACTTGCTCATCAGTAAGAAGATATTTACATCTACATAACATCAAATATTGGATGTATTTTTAAACAAAAAAGGAAGTATCAGAAACTATTATAAAACGGGAAGATTAGTAAAAAACAGTTGAATCCAGTGAGACGTGAATCAGCAAAACATAACCTTTTTTCTTGCCATTGTGTGATGGACTCATTACGCTTCTCCATGAGTGATTTGCGAACATACTTCTCGTCTTATCACCTCCTGAAAGCTTTGATCATAAATGTGATATTAACTGACATTTCCGTATAACAAACTGTACCAAGAACAATGCGTTTTTGTTGAATTGTCTATATGCCATTGCCTTGAAACGGCATGCTTTCATAATACGCACGTTGCAATAATTCTTTAATCACGGATATGAAGTTTCCCGTTTTTTGTTACATGATATCATTAAACTAACGACCGGTTTTCAACGGATCCCCAGTTTGCTGGTGCTTTCAGTTAAAAACCATATGTACATATCAACTGTAATCCATATACACTCCTGGAAATGGAAAAAAGAACACATTGACACCGGTGTGTCAGACCCACCATACTTGCTCCGGACACTGCGAGAGGGCTGTACAAGCAATGATCACACGCACGGCACAGCGGACACACCAGGAACCGCGGTGTTGGCCGTCGAAAGGCGCTAGCTGCGCAGCATTTGTGCACCGCCGCCGTCAGTGTCAGCCAGTTTGCCGTGGAATACGGAGCTCCATCGCAGTCTTTAACACTGGTAGCATGCCGCGACAGCGTGGACGTGAACCGTATGTGCAGTTGACGGACTTTGAGCGAGGGCGTATAGTGGGCATGCGGGAGGCCGGGTGGACGTACCGCCGAATTGCTCAACACGTGGGGCGTGAGGTCTCCACAGTACATCGATGTTGTCGCCAGTGGTCGGCGGAAGGTGCACGTGCCCGTCGACCTGGGACCGGACCGCAGCGACGCACGGATGCACGCCAAGACCGTAGGATCCTACGCAGTGCCGTAGGGGACCGCAACGCCACTTCCCAGCAAATTAGGGACACTGTTGCTCCTGGGGTATCGGCGAGGACCATTCGCAACCGTCTCCATGAAGCTGGGCTACGGTCCCGCACACCGTTAGGCCGTCTTCCGCTCACGCCCCAACATCGTGCAGCCCGCCTCCAGTGGTGTCGCGACAGGCGTGAATGGAGGGACGAATGGAGACGTGTCGTCTTCAGCGATGAGAGTCGCTTCTGCCTTGGTGCCAATGATGGTCGTATGCGTGTTTGGCGCCGTGCAGGTGAGCGCCACAATCAGGACTGCATACGACCGAGGCACACAGGGCCAACACCCGGCATCATGGTGTGGGGAGCGATCTCCTACACTGGCCGTACACCACTGGTGATCGTCGAGGGGACACTGAATAGTGCACGGTACATCCAAACCGTCATCGAACCCATCGTTCTACCATTCCTAGACCGGCAAGGGAACTTGCTGTTCCAACAGGACAATGCACGTCCGCATGTATCCCGTGCCACCCAACGTGCTCTAGAAGGTGTAAGTCAACTACCCTGGCCAGCAAGATCTCCGGATCTGTCCCCCATTGAGCATGTTTGGGACTGGATGAAGCGTCGTCTCACGCGGTCTGCACGTCCAGCACGATCGCTGGTCCAACTGAGGCACCAGGTGGAAATGGCATGGCAAGCCGTTCCACAGGACTACATCCAGCATCTCTACGATCGTCTCCATGGGAGAATAGCAGCATGCATTGCTGCGAAACATGGATATACACTGTACTAGTGCCGACATTGTGCATGCTCTGTTGCCTGTGTCTATGTGCCTGTGGTTCTGTCAGTGTGATCATGTGATGTATCTGACCCCAGGAATGTGTCAATAAAGTTTCCCCTTCCTGGGACAATGAATTCACAGTGTTCTTATTTCAATTTCCAGGAGTGTATGTAGATATGGATTTCCACTGAAAGCCATTATGGCGTCTCGTGACTGTACTGAAGAGACACGTCGTGCATGTGACATAGGTGGCGTTCTTCCGTCTCATTGGTCTACGATTAAATGCCCGTTCAGAATGTTGACGTGGCAGATATTGTTCTGATCGTATGAAAAGACTCCCAGACGTGCTTTTTCCACCCTATGACGTCAGAAGTTTGGCACGCTGAAGATTCGATTTCACGGTGAATGTGCCGACGGCTTTATGTTTACACGTCCTTCATCTTCATCATTTGAAGCAGGTTAAAGACCATCGAGAAGGACATGGAGAGAGATGACTTGAATTTGGTCTTTTCTCATCGTAAATTGCAGACAGCCTTGTAGGTAGAACATCTATGAATTATTATCTTTGGTATTAAAACACTCAATTGTATTTAGTCCTTTATTTTTAGATCACTACCAGAGCACTGAAAGCCATACCTTCGGGTGAACATATAACTAAACAGTAGAGCCATACAGCTCGGAACTTTGTATCCACCATTCGTTGTCCGCCAAAACAAAGCACCACTGAAAGCTGGTTTTTCGTGGAATAAAACAGCCGTATACCAGTCAAGCGCAGTGGATGGGACGGCTTCTCGGTTCTATGCGCAATCGCCAACAGGGGACATGGCTCCGTGCTGAGTCATAACATGCCTTTTAGTCGTGTTTAGTTCTAACGGACAACGAGTGTTGGGTACAAAGTTCCGAGCCTCTTAGCTGTAATGTTTTAGTTATATGTTCACCTGAAGATGTGGCTTTCAGTGCCACGAAGACGGCAGGAGACCTAAAAATAAACGACAAAATACAGCTGAAGCAGTTTATTAATACCAAGAAGACTGTAGACTGCTCGTTTTAAAACTACTTACTGATGGGGCCACTTTGACTAGTGGTGGTGTCAACAACTCTCGTAGCTCCCATTGTTGATTCGACATAAACACACCCGCCTTTGTGGAGCCACGTTCCCAAAAACGCTTCAGGAGACCCAACCAGCTGTGTTATTTAACTGTGTTACAGGTCCGCATTGTGCACAGTTTCTCTAAAACGAGCTTCCAGTATTACTGGAAGAGGTTCATTTGTCTTGGTGAAAGACAATGTTCTTCCATCATGGCGAGGCCATGCATTTAGTGAGAAACAGCATCGCAGTTAATCATTTGCCGTTAAAACCTTGTGTGTTAGTTCTGGCTATGCTCTAAGAGCTGTAGTTATGTGTTCAACAAAATGACACACTTTAACGTGAAATCTTTTATTGCCTTTCTTGGGTATTGAAACCTTAGAATATCCTATACAGGAATACTGCATGGACCTTAATAATCCAACAACAGAACTGCAGCATAATTTAAAGTATGTAAGTATTACTCTACACCCTCAATTTTATCTCCATGGTACGTTATTAGACTTACCGTTTCTAAAGGGAACTTGACAGATCGGAGGTACTAGCGATGAGAAATTTTCGATCACCCATGCTGAAACTATATACGAGTACTTTGTTTCAACGCTCAAACACATCATATAAACTAAATAAGCCAATAAAATTAATATTTTCTCTATGTGCCATTAAGTAGAACACCTTATGGTTCAGATTTTACTTTTCTAATGTGTCCACACCTTGCACTCAGAACAGCTTCAGAAACTCTTGGCAATGTTAAGATAACATTCTGTAGTTTTTTCACACATACTGCAAACCAACATGTCCGTAAATTATTGTGTGCATCTTCAACGTTCGATGAACTCAGTTTTCTGACCTCCGTGTGAAGTTAATCGCACAAGACTTCGGTCGAATTTAAGTTATGTGACTCACTTGGCCAAATCATATTCTTCATTTCCCCAGATTTCTGTTTCTATTTACCAAGCCTCTGTGCAGTTTAGAAGCATGTTTGTGTCACTGTTCTACTGCAGAATGTCTCTTGTCGTATGGAACTGTATTTCTGATCAGTATCCTGTGATATCCTTTCTTCTTTAATGTTTAATTAATTCTCACTAAATTACCGACTTTATAACTACAAAACATATCCACACGATAAACGACGCTCCTTGATACTTCATAGCAGACATCACACACTGACTACTACGATCTCCACGAAGTCGAAAAACAAAACGATTGTCTCCAAATACGTACTTCAGACTTAAGTCCAACCGTGAATTGCGCTTTGGACCACTGCTGCACGCTCCTGTCTTTTTTATGTTTCTGTGCCCACTGCAATCTATTCACCTTATTTTTTTCCGAAATAATGGATTTTTGGCCACTAAGCACCTCTTTAAATCTCGGCCACGAAGACAGCTTAGCACTAGACTGGAGCTGCTCACATACATTTTACCTTGAATTTCAGGTGCAGCACGAGTGCTCTGATGTTTACTCCTCTGTACAAATACGAGCTGATCTTCCCTACATGTTTTTACTCGGGGTCTTCCACATTCCGGAACATCTGCATTGGTACCAGTTTGCTTGAATCTCTGTAATGTATACGCCGCTGCACATTGGACTACGGCATATTGTGTTGCTAATGTCCTGCAGGAACCGCCTTCCTGATGCAGAGTGACAACTACAGCGTGATTTTCAATTCCAAACTCTTCCTTTCGCCCCATTATGAACTAAAACGGTATAGACCTCATCTGGTGTACAAACACACTGCCCTACACAGGCAGTGTTGTTTTGAATACTCTCTAGTGACTCTCTATCCGAACAACCCGTCAAAAATACAACAAAACCTTTCAGTATTTACAATTTTATACTCGTTTTATTAACCAGAAAGCGGATATGATAGATTCCATAGTTGTGATAGGTGAGTCAAAACCTTTGACAAGTAATGCATCTGTAACAACACATACAAGGACGTAGTACGGATGGCCAATATGTAATACACCCGCAGAATCGTAGCATACAGCAAAGGGAGGGTAAGTGGGGGAACAGTGGGAATGGAGTGGGGGGGCAGGGGAGTTGTGCAACTTTCACTATTGGCAAGTGTTGATGCACCAACGTAGGTTACACGGCACGATCAAGAAAGTTACTTCTGAAACCGTCCCTTTGCGCACACATACCATCCGTTATTTAAGCCGAAACTGCATATTGATTTCATTTTTACTGTACAGGGAAAATTGAAAATTAGTGCAAAGTGTTTAGTAAAAACGGAAATTGCAGTGGGTTTTGGATGGATAGTGTTACTGAATACATTTCTTGATAATATTAGACGGAAACACTGAGAAGCAGGAAATACAATTGGATACGTATTTTGACACCATGCTTATTGCGACCCTTTCTTGACGCATGTTCGATGGAGGCTGCAGATCAGCTGTTAAGTGTCACGTCTATGTTAACTAAACTGAAGATTTCAAATCAGTATAAAAATGTAAAGTTACTGCAGTGGCCTACTGTAACATACGAAAAACAATCATATCGGAAATCGTACATACTCTGTGACGTAATTCTCTAGAGCTCATTTCTTAAAACTTAAGATCGACAGCACATATTTAGCCGGTATCTGATCTGCTGATTCTAAACAAAAGATTTTTGTTTACATACCTAATTTTGTTTCATTATCAACATGATAAAGTATAAAATAACATACAGGTTTCACTAGATCATGAAACTCCATAGAATTTCCGGTCTCTTTTCATGGCACATTTCTGGATATACGTTCTCACTCAACTGTCATGGGATAAGCCAAGATTCCACATTTGGGGCCCTTTTTCGTAATTTTGTGTAACGTTTATTGACAGGCGAAGTGACTTTTCATTCGCCGTGAGATAATATGTTTTGAGGACAGCTTTCATGGGCTAACCCCAAGAGACATAATATAAAAACACTGAACCTCTGAATCACAGGGGTGTGGTTGAGTGGGTGGAAGGGCAGGGCGTGGGTGGACTTGTCAGCAGCACCAAAGTCTTCTTCAAATGCTTCCTTTCTTAGCATAGTTTAGCTTGGAAGTAAGCACTTTACAAAACAAATTAACATCAAATAAACAGGAAACATTTGTCAGCCTCAGGAATACTTTTCGTAAAAAGTCTTTATCTTAGAAGTGTTTTATGCCTAAATATAAGAATCACTGTACGAATTTTGGGTGACATCCATACCAAGTGTGTAGTTCTACAGATGACTTCGCATGTCTAGGATCACTTCCCAAGCCCCCTGGATCGATTTTAAGCAAATTTGTCACACAAACAGCAAACCTCTGAGAATCACCACTGCAAAGCTTATGACCTCCTAGCTCAAAGACGAGGCAAAAAATATGCCTTCCCTGAACCTGCTATATAGGCTGCCATGTAAGGCAAATGATTGTTTGGGAATAGTACCAGCTCATCTTATCAACCTACATTGCAGGGCAGCCTTCAGAAAAGATTCCCTTGCCCCAGTAGAACCCCTGTACAACATGTATGTCCTGTTGCTGTAGTATCATAATGCTCTATCGACAACTTTTACCTCAGTCCAACAAATGGTTGTCAGGCTCTTGACATGTAGGTAGCACTTCATGACAGAACTGTCATGGGATTATTAATGGTCTGCTTTATCGACCTGTTTTGCAAGTGCTACACTTGTAGATGGGCATGGCTACAAGAATGTTGAGACAGGCAGAGTAGCGGATAGATAAGGAGAGGGGGAAGAAGAGGTTGGATTGGGAGACAGGGGGCAGGAAGGAATGGAGAGTGGACTGGATGGGTTGGACAGAGTAGTGGATAGATAAGGAGAGGGGCCAGGAGGGTATGGATAGGGAGAGAGAGGGCAGGAGGGAATGGAAAGTGGGCTGAATGGATTGGACACATATAGTGGGGAAGGAAGGGAGGGACAGAGGTAAGGAGAGAATAAGATGGATAGAGAGAGGAGGTGGAGGAGGAGGTTGATGTAATGGGAGGTGGTGGAAATGGATGGAGGGGTGAGGAGTGGATAGACAGTGTGGGATGGAGGAGATAGAGGGAGAAGGAGAATCTTGAGAAGGAGGGAAGACAAAGGAAGGAGGTGGAAATTCTAGTGGAGCAGAGGGCAGGTGAAAAGGGAGGAGCAGGATGTTATCGTTGGAGACAGGGGGCAGAGGAGGTGGACAAAAAGAGGAATTAGTACAAGATGAAAGTACAGATCGTGTGGAAGTGGATATATACAAACAGAGTTAGCAGGGTGAAGTGGACAGAGAGACATAGGAAGAGGGGAAAACAGAGAAATGGTAGGAGGAGATTTGTTCAATATATATCTTGAGTGCATTTTCGTGCAAAGTCACAATGAAAAGGCTAGTAAGTTCACCTAAACCACTGTACTGATGACAACCAAATTAAATACGTATACCACTTACTATATGAGATTCAACAATGGCAGGGTTAGAAGCTCCTAGAATCCATATAAGCGGTGATGTGGGTTAAAAAGTGTTTTCACCTCTGATATGCAAGCTGCCCTCCTAAACAGGCATGTAATTCAGATAGAATTGGCCCGCCTTTCAGGGGTTGCATGGGCAGATGGGCTCTGTTGAGCAGAGAAACTGGCTGCTGGTAATGAGATAGACTGTGGGAGACAAAGAAAATAAGAGAGAGTTTGGAGTAGAAGAGATGGATATAAAGAGAGGTGAGGTGGAGTGTTACATGGGCATTATTGGCAAGCCTTGGCTGGGTCTGTGCGAGAGGTTGAGCACCGCTGAGCAGAGAGAGGAGGGGAGAAGATCGATTTTTACAAAGGGGATATATGAGGTGGGAAGAGAAATAGGGGAGGAAGGTATAGACAGGGAGACAGGACCCAATGAACAGAGAGGAAGGTGGAAGGGATGGACAGAGAGAGTTGGAGGAGGATGAGTTGAAGAGAGGGGATTGGGGGGGGGGGGGCTGAGGGACAGAACGCACAGAGAGAGGATCAAGCTGGAGGCAGAGTGAACAGGAGATAGAGAAGTGGTAGGAGGTGGTCAGAGAGAGGGAGAAATGAAAGGGAAGAAGAGGGGTAAACCCAGTAGGCAGTTGGAAGATGTAGAAGGTAGTGGGCAGGTGAAAAGAAATGGTTCAAATGGATCTGAGCACTATGGGACTTAATATCTGAAGTCATGAGTCGCCTAGAACTTAGAACTACTTAAATCCAACTAACGTAAGGACATCACACACATCCATGCCCGAGGCGGGATTCGAATCTGCGACCGAAGCGGTCGCGCGGTTCCAGACTGAAGCGCCTAGAACCGCTCGGCCACAGCTGCCGGCAGTGGGCAGGTGTAGAAAGTGGATGGGGCAGGAGGCGTTTTACAGCCTATCGAACGTTTCTTGAAGCAATGTCCCCTAGTATTGCTTGGTATTCAGTGGTAGAAATTTGAAGTTTCCATGACACTTGCCGTGTTGTATGGGCTCACACTGCACTAGCCATTACACAGTGAACTGCTTCACCTTATTCTGTGCAACTTATTTAATTTCATTTCACAATAACAGCTACAAATAAGTACTACATGTGAATGTCAACGTCATTGTAATGATCTTTCATGAGACCTTGTTACTCCCTGCTTCACTTCCATCACAGCAAGCTGCCAGATTATAGTGTGAGATGCAAATGTTGTCAGCGTTGAGGAAGATTTGGACCCGCAATGTTTCTTTCATTGCAACGGCCTACAAGGCTTATAACTTCGTTCCCCACGCTCTGTGCAAAAGTTACACAAGGAAAGTGGAACATGGTATACTAGAGCTGGCATACGGCAAACAAATTAAGGTCCACCGTACTGGACTAGTCTAGTGACCATTTGTACACTACCTGTCGGAAGACTGGGCATACTGTAGTTATCGTACAGTATGAGGCCAAAATTTAAACAATAGACACTTCCTCAAACTGAGGCGAATTAAGCAAATAGGTTGATTTTTCTGCGTTTGGTAGGGTCTATGGTGGGCCTTAGTCCTCTTGCGAAAGCACTATTTATTCATGGGTGGTTCCCGAGGAAACCCTGAAAAACAATGATTTATGGGTACAGAAAGTAACAATTATGGTGTTGGCCATTTTTATAACTTCTATTAATGGCATATCGTCGAGATTTTTATTGTATGTCCTCAACGTGATATTCTTGGGTAACTTCAAAACAGTTTCAGTTACCGTTGTTCGTCACCAAGATCCAGAGGTTCGAGATTAACGTGCTTATACAGAAAACCACAAAATCCTGTTTGTACCCGTCTTTGCAACATTGGTATAAATTATTTAAATAACTAACAATAAGAAATGGCTCAAATTTTAACTTTATGTTTATTAGACTATCATCTAGAAACTCTATTATCAAAAAACACCAAAAAACCGCTATTTTTGGGTACAGATACTTATCGTTATGCCGATGGCCACTCCCATTATTTATAATCTTGACAAATAATCGAAATTTACAGCATGATCTTAAGATGAACTTATCGAGGAATGTTGAAACTTTTTTTGATATCATTATCCGTTACCAACATCCAGAGCTTCAAAGTTATCATACTTACGCACTTAAGATGCATGTGATAACTAATCTGAGGTGTAAATGTAGTTTCAACTGGTGTAGTGAAAACATAAAAAGGATTCTGGAGTCATCGCATTTGTTCTAATGTCACCAAATTATGTTTGTAGTCTGCATTTTTGCACCAATATAATTTTATGGTGCTCTCTCTCTCTCTCTCTCTCTCTCTCTCTCTGTGTGTGTGTGTAATGGATACTTAAAGCCTATACAAATATGCCAAACGGGTACTGCAGTGACAAAAGAGTTGACTGAAAAGAACTAAAAATAAGTGTCAAAAACTACGTAAAACTGGAAATCCAGTAGAATGTTACTAGTAATATTTTTACTCTTTTAAGGTACAAACTACAAGTCGGGCATTTGGGATGAAGCGAGGTCGATGAAGCGTAGAGAAAAATCGTAAAGGAAACGATTTTGCGTTATCCATATATTATGCGTACATATTTGTTATTTATCTATGTCAGAGCGTATACTAAATGTGTCGAGGTATATAAATAGTGAAAACTTTACTGGTCTACAGATTATTGAACAAAATAAGCAGTATGCAATTCTGAAGCAGGGAAAAGATTGCATCCAGTGGTAGAATGGTCTTGTCGGGCCACAAAGCCGGAATATAATTCCTTTTCAAAAAACTCTAACATTCCATTCCAGCTTTCTCGCCAAAAATGTAGGCGTGTGGACATATTCGCGGTTCTTTGTAATGAAAGAGAGCTGCAAAGAGACAGTGACAGTGGAAGAGAGAGAAAACAGTGCCAGTGGGACAGAAAGAGAGATGACAAAGTGATTACGGGCGAATGAAGGTGTCATTGAAAGAGGAAGTGAGGTGGATTATGACAACAGCAGTAGGAGGACCGAGAGATGTGGCGCAGTGGTTAGCACACTGGGCTGGCATTCGTGACATTCGTGAGCTCGAAGGTTCTAACTTGTATTAGGCCATCCTGATTTATGTTTCAGGCATATGCCGGGATTATTCCTTTGAAAACGCACAGCCGTTTTGTTCCCCACCCTTCCTTAATCGGAGGTTGTGCACCGTCTCTAATGACCTCGTTGTCGACAGAACGTTAAACATTCCTCCTCCTCCAAACAGTGGGAAGCAAAGAGAGAAGAGATGGTAATAAAGGAGAAAGAGGGATGGATGGAGACAGGAGCAGAGGAAGCAAATAGGAGAGAGAGAGAGAGAGGGAGGGAGAGAGAGAGAGAGAGAGAGAGAGAGAGAGAGAGAGAGAGAGGAGAGACAGTCTAATTGTAATTGGAAAATACAGTTGATGGGGACCATACGTAAGCTCGAGTGGTATGGGCCCTTTCAGAACGATGAAATTTGTCAGGTGTAGGTATGGGCCTATTTTGCACCGGAATTTTAAACACGTGAGTAAATGGGAAAAATAAGTTGGACTCCAAAAATATTTTGGATCTCAGGGAATTGTGGAGAAAGTGGCACAGTGGGCAGTGGGAAAGAAAGACAAGACGAGATAGTGTTAGTGAGAGTGGGACAGTGGTAGTTGCATATACCGTAAATCAGTGGGAAAAAAAGAAAGGAGACAATCGAATAGAGAGACACATATAGAGAGAAGCATTGAGAAGGAGATGTCTAATATTCTAATATGAAGGCTTAATTACAAATAGAGACTGGGTAAATTAATTAAAATATTCTATGTTAAAAGATCAGGAATATCTTCGTATGCCAAAATTTTGGCGAGGACGCATAGTGAGGATCGAAGCTGAAGGTTCCCCACTTTTCTCTCATTTTAGAAGGGAACATCTCCATCTTTTTCTGCTCTAACAGGAACATTTTTCCGCTGGTTTAATAACACTTCACTATCACAAAACGTAAATACAAAACCTTATTGTGAAATATTACTTCAGTTGCATTGGAACACTAACACAATCCCTGTCGCTTTAAGTTCTGCAACTTCCCCACAGACACTGGGTTTTGTTATGCTACTGGAAATAGATACAACTTATGTATTAGGTATACTGTTCTTACATCTCTACGAATGAAACTTTGAGACAGTCTATAGTCTAAAGTCTTAAAAGCCTTCAAATTTGGTAATCACTGTATTGTTCAAGCGATGTTTCTTTTACTTCAATTTGTAAAGAGCTCAGACGCCATACTACGTACATATTGATATAAGTCGATATAAGTGGTCAGTGTTAAGTTAGGCTTCTACCTTAACGGACTGTGAGGTTAGGAGAAAGCGGGAAGGAGATCTTTGTCGCCACATTCGGGGGAGACGTAAGAGCAATAATGTTATCTGTCTGCAGGAGAATGATGTCACTTCAGGTATACGTGTACACTGATAATCAGCAGCTACCGTGTAAATTACACATGGAAGTTACAGGATTATCAGAAAGAATACCATAGAGTTTTTCATGTTCAATCAAATTCGTTACGCTATTAGTTTTTCTATTGACACACACAACACGACTTAATCGCGCCACCATATTCAAATGGTTCAAATGGCTCTGAGCACTAAGCGACTTAACTTCTGAGGTCATCAGTCGCCTAGAACTTAGAACTAATTAAACCTAACTAACCTAAGGACATCACACACATCCATGCCCGAGGCAGGATTCGAACCTGCGACCGGAACGGTCACTCGGCTCCAGACTGTAGCGCCTAGAACCGCACGGCCACTCCGGCCGGCGCCACCATATTGCTATAGCTGTTAGATCACTGCAGCTGGCAGCAGTCATATAGATAAGACAGTCGAAGAGAAATGTAGAGACATGAACTGGCAAAAAGTTGGGGAGACAAAACTCAAAACAGCATCGAGAAATTACGTGATTCAATTTGAAGACGAAAGGGAACATGCGTAAGTGTGGAGTAGGTGAAATCTGTCCGTGTAGGCACTGCAGCACAGCAGGATTGGAAGTTGCAGAGGAAAAACACTTTATGTAAAGGGAAGGAGGATCACTGCTGTCAGCTGCATTGAGCGGACTCAGCAGCGACGAGCGAAAATGTGTACCTGACTGGGAATCGAACCCGGGATCTCATGCTTACTAGGCACGTGCGGTGGTAACCACTGCGCAATCCGGGATACAGGATGGACTGTGTCGGTGCTTCTCAAGGCCGACCCACACTTGCACCCAGAGCCACCTATCCGCAATCCCTGTCCACTATACTCCTGTTCGCTACTCAGAGATTCCCTCGGTTGGTCGGACGTCTTTCATGCATTCGCACTGAAGAAAGTGGGTCCATTGCTCACCCAGGCTAATCAGTTATATGAATCTGAGGTGTCTGTTCCTTCGAAAGAACAGTTTGGGTTTTGAGCAGAGTTTCCTAACACTGTAGGTTAAAAGGAGATGTTCAATGTATAGGTTCTTTTTCCATTGTTGTTCCTTGAGTCCGTGGAGGCTAGGCTGGGATGGAAGCATTACATCAATGCTCTTCAGTTACGTCGGTTTGTGATAATGTACGACCAACTTTTCCGAAGTTATTAAAGACGTAATGGTTCTACATGCTTTTACAATTGAAGGGCTTATTTCAAAAGTGTTACAAGGCCATTTTTGATCATATTTAGATACGGAGTGCTAAAGTTAAATGAGCGCTCAAAAATATTCAGTTGAGATAACAGAAATATTGAAGCATATGGCTTCTTGCTAGAGATGAACCTTTCTTTCTGTTTGTTTGGCTCCTTAATTTCAGAAGCATTATAGACAGAATAGTGGAGGTAATGGATTTGTACCTCTATTGAAATAAGCCCTTCAGTTCTAAAACGTGAGTCACTCACCTTTAAAAATAAAAAAAAATGACGGTTGGGATACGGAGCTCTTCTTTCGCTGCACCAAGTACAGGAGCCCAACAGCAGTTTTGGAGAAAAGTAGTAATATGTCGATGGAAAAAACGGGAACTATAACAACGGAGTTAGCCTTTCGGAGAGCGAAGAAAGTTAGTGCGGTATTTGGGGGGGGGGGGGGGGTCGGAAGAAGAACTACCCTGTCATGGAGAGGAGCAGTTGTGGTCAGTTAAACGTGGATGGATTGGCTGGTACATAGGAGGATTACTAAGTCAAAACGGGGGAAGTGTTTAAGTTTGGGAAAGGAGCATCGAGAGCGTAATGGCGTAAGGCAGGGAGAACGCGCTGGTACAACAGCAATAAAGTGTAAAACTTGATAATCAGGGATAGAGCGATTGGGTGATTGGTAAGAAACTGTAAGAACACGAAGCTCTTGAATGTGGGAGAGAAGGGTGGAAATTAGCAAGTACATTCAGCATCCGGATGAGGAAGACTGACACAGAAGACGAGTTGGGATGAATGATTTCCGAAGCTTCGGAGGGTGTGGTAAAAAATTGGTGGAGCAGATACTCATGCTTCAGTGGCAGAACAGAGGATTGTTATTATCAAAGTTTTATAGGTGTGGAGGGATGCAACCCTCATATTTGTCAAGTTTTTACTTGTAGAAGTATTAATCTGTAGCGGGCGATTTTTGTGTGGCTGAAAGATGCGATTTTCATATAACACCCATGCTCATAAATTAAGGATAATGCTGATACATGGTAAAACAACGCTCTGGTCTGCGGTTTGCGGATTTAAATCATCTCTGGGTATGACCATGCTGTGTATTTGACCTGCGGCCGTCTCACGGTGGCGCTGGCAGCAGTCCACATACGCAGAGGTGTGTTGGTCCATGTCAGAGTACGGTGCAGCAAGTATGCGTGCAGACGTTTTCAGACGTGTTAATGGTGACTGTGGATTGAAAATGGCTCAAAGAACACATATTGATGACGTTATGAGGGATAGAATACAAAAGAGACTGGAGGCTGGTCAAACACAGCAGGTCGTAGCAAGGGCCCTCCATTTGCCACAAAGTGTGATCTCAAGATTATGGCAACGTTTCCAGCAGACAGGAAACGTGTCCAGACGCTACAGTACGGGACATCCACAGTGCACAACACCACAAGAAGGCCGATATCTCACCATTAGTGTCCGCACACTGCTACAGAGTACTGCAGGTAGCCTTGCTCGTTACCTTACCGCAGCCACTGGAATAGTTGTCTCCAGACACACAGTCTACAGATGACTGAACAGACATGGCTTATTCGCGTGGAGACCTGCAAGCTGCATTCCACTAATCCCTGGTCACAGGAGAGCCCGTAAAGCCTGGTGTCAGGAACACAGTACATGGTCGCCAGAATAGTGGACCCAGGTTATGTTCACAGACGAGTCTTGGTATAGTCTGAACAGTGATTCTCGCCGGGTTTTCATATGGTGTGAACTAAGAACCGGATACCAGCCCTTAATGGCCTTGCAAGGAACCTGTATGGAGGTTCTGGTTTGATGGTGTGGGGTGGGATTATGATTGGTGCACGTACACCCCAGCATGTCTTTGATAGAGGCACTGTAACAGGTGCATCTGGATGTCATTTTGCACTAGAATGTCCATCTTTTCAGGAGTGCAGTGAGTCCCACCTTCCCCCTGATGGATGATAACGCACGGCCCCCCAGAGCTGCCATCGTGGAGGAGTACCTTGAACCAGAAGATATCAGGTGAATGGAGTGGCCTGCCTGTTCTCCAGACCTAAACCCCATCGAGCACGCCTGGGATGCTCTCGGTCGACGTATTGCTACACGTCTTCAAATCCCTACGACACTTCAGGAGCTCCGACAGGCACTGGTGCAGGAATGGGAGGCTATACTCCAGCAGCTGGTCCAGAGTATGCCAACCCGTTGTGCGGTCTACGTACGTGTGCATGGTGATCATATCCCATATTGATTTCGGGTTACATGGGCAGGAAACAGTGGCGTTTTGTGGCACATGTGTTTCCGGACGGTTTTCTCAACTTATCACCAATAATGTGGACTTACAGATCTGTGGCGTGTGTGTTCGCTATGTGCCTATGCTATTACCGTCTGTTTTGTGTAGTATCATGTTGTGTGGCACCACATTCTGCAATTATCCTTAATTTATCAACATGAGTGTAGTTTAGAGTCAAGTGTTAGTGTGAGATAGTTTAGTGTTACTCCACTAGGTAGGGCGGATGTAAACGTACAGGTGGGAACTATGGGAACCATGGGTGTGGTTGCATCCAGATAATTAATTCCTAGAATTGGGATTTTCACAAACCACTGATTGCACCAGAAGGTTGTTCAGACAGTTGAAGGGATCTTTGTGATTTCTGGATCACCAAGTGTAAGGTTAGCGAAGCAATTCGTCTGCGTACGGGAGGAATTGATGCCAGGTGGGATTTAGGAGTATCAGCAGTGTCGAGGATATTTTAGAACAGAGAAAGGACAGAGCCTTGGGGTACATCATTATGGATGAAAGAAATTGTAGTTGTTGCTCTTTCTAGCCTTATAGGATGAACGGTTGGACAGGAAGAATATAAGAATGTGGACTAAGTTTGTCAGAAGTGTACAAGTCTCTAGTTTGATAAGTATACTGAATGTCACCTATGGTCATTTGATTTCTCCAGGTCAAGGCACTATAGTTGATCCCTGACAGCTGCAGTAGGTTGGGCGCGGCAGCTTCGAGGGATTACCTCAACCAATAACGTAAACGCAATTTTATAAACGTCTCTATGGCAACGCCTCAGTATTGTCGGAGTTCCGTAGATGGCTATTGTTTACACCTGCAGCCGATAGCGCTGCGCCGTTGAAAGCTGGCTACAGCGCTGCGAGCTGTCAGAGATTTTCGTGGACTGTCTCGACTATAGTAGGATATAAATGAAGTACAGAGGTTGGTTCGGAGGAAGAGAGGTTAGGACGGCAGTTTAGATGATCGAAGAGGAGGAGAAGCTGGTTTAAGTTAATCCGTATGCGTTGGGAGAAGACTGATTCGTAGACCGTGCCGTAAACCACGGCGAGGCTGATGGGTAGGTAGAAGTAGGTGTCACTGGTAGCTTTCTTGAACTATAACGATAAATAGAATGAGGAAAGTTTTCCAAGGCTCAGGATGGTATCCTTGAGAAAGTTGGATAGGATATATAAGTAAGAGTTTAGGAATTCTTTCAGGTATGGTTGGCAATATAGTCTGACCAGAAGCAGCGTCTCCTCTCCTGTGTAATATTAGCAATACTGGTGTATTGGGTTCTATTTGGTAAGTGAGGACTAGGAACTGGGAACCATGAACAAATTATATCGGATATTTAATGAAATGTAGCGGTAAGGAATTATCACATTGAGAGGCAGCATTGATTGTACGAGTATTTAGGAAGTAAACGGTAAACTTGGCTTAAATTGTCAGGCAATTCGTGATTATTATGCAACTCTGAATAGTACGGACTAGGAATTTTATCCATAAATCGATGGGAAGTTTTTCAACAGAGGAGCTGATTGGTGCAGTCCTGGTGTTTGGCGCCAATCACGGCGTTTCTCTGTATCTGGAATGTTTCTTAAGTGTCATTAATTTAACTGGTGGCGTGAATTAAGGTCAGTGTCACGGTACTGTAAAAACTAGGAATGCAGCAAGTGGAACTAACCGAGGTGGAGTAGATCTCATAGTAGGTGTGTGGGGTATCTACATATACATCTGCATCTATCATGGGTATTCTACAAATCAAACTTAAGTGCTTGGCGAAGAGTTCATAGAACCACCCTTACTACAATTCTCTGTTATTCCACTCCCGAACAGCAAGCTGAGAAAACGAACACCTATATGTTTACGTGCGAGCACTGATTGTCATTATTTTATTAGTATGATCGTCTCTTCCCACGCAGATGGGCTTCAAGAAAATATTTTCGAATTCGGAGGATAAAGTTGGACATTGAAATCTCCTGAGAAGATCCCGCCGGAACGAGATACCTCTTTGTTTTGATGATGTCCACTCCTAATACTATATCATGTCCGTGACATTCTCTCCCCTATATCTGGATAAAACAAAACATGCTACCTTGTTTGAATTTTCTAGATGTACTCCATTACTCCTCTCTGGCAAGAATCCCACGCCCCGCAGCGGCATTCCTAAAGAACATGGACAAGCGTAATGTTGGCAGTCTCTTCAGTAGATCTGTTGCATCTTCTAAGTGTTCTGCCAATAATACACAATCTCTGGTTCACCTTCTCGACAGTATTTTCCATGTATTATTTCCAATTTAACTGTTCGTAACTGTAACTCCTAGGTATTTGGTTGAACTGATTCATTTATTTATCGTGCAACCCAAGTTTAAAGGACTCCTTTTAGCACCAATTTGGAAAACTCCGTCAGAACAGACAATGAAGGGCCAATGGTACCGACAGGCCGCCGTGTCATCCTCAGCCCACAGGCGTCACTGCATGCAGATATGGAGGGGCATGTTGTCAGCACACCGCTGTCCCGACCGTATGTCACTCTACGTGACTGGAGCCGCTACTTCTCGATCAAGTAGCTCCTCGGTTTGCCTCACAAGGGCTGAGTGCACCCCGCTTGCCAACAGCGCTCGACGGACTGGTCACCCATCCAAGTGCTAGCCCAGTCCGACAGCGCTTAACTTCGGTAAGCTGACGGGAACCGGTGTTACCACTGTGGCAAGGCCGTTGGCACCCATTTGGAAGACCTCACACTTTTCATTATTTAGGGTCAACTGCCAATTTTCGCACCATACAAATGTCTTTTCAAAATCTTTTGTACTCTGTTTTGATTTTCAGGTGTGTTTACTGAACGACAAACGACAGCACCATCTGCAAACGACCTAAGACGGCTGCTGTTTCCTAAATAGTTTGTGTAGATAAGAAACAGCAGAGGGTCTGTGAAACTACCTTGGGGAACATCACAGATCTCTTCTGTTTTACATGATAAATTCCGTCAGTTACTACGTAATGTGATCTCTAAAATGGATTTGATAAGGTGTTGCTTTGAACCAGGGGATAGCTTGTATTTTAATTTAATTCTTGGATTACATGTCTTGTGGATATGAAACTGTAGTATTTTCTGTGTATACGCAGTATAGGCGATCGCTTGCCCCATGTGTGCATTGCACGTACGTCACTGCCAATCACAGATGACGCCCACACGACAACTGATATCCATGGTTATGTAATTTTGTATCACCTGAAATACGGGCCGGCCGGAATGGCCGAGCGGTTCTAGGCGCTTCAGTCTGAAGCCGCGTGACCGCTACGGTTGCAGGTTCGAATCCTGCTTCGTGCATGGATGTGTGTGATGTCGTTAGGTTAGTTAGGTTTAAGTAGTTCTAAGTTCTAGGGGACTGGTGACCTCAGAAGTTAAGTCCCGTAGTGCTCAGAGCCATTTGAACCATTTTTTTGTGAAATACGGAAAAAAATATTCAAGCACAGATGGAAGCACACTGTAGACTACTCGTTGTCGTCTTCATTTCCCTTTCATCCAGCATCAAGCCATGATCCACTTTCTCCCGTCTTTCCACCACTTTTCTTCAGTAACTGCTTTCATCCAGTCCAAGTTCCTTCTTGTTACACTTGTCCTTATCCCGTCAGTCCATCTTGTTCTAGATCTCCCTCCTGCCCTCGAACTTCACCTTCATCATTTGTTTTGGTATTCTTACAGCTTCCATTCTCTTC
This sequence comes from Schistocerca piceifrons, assembly GCF_021461385.2. Classification (NCBI taxonomy): domain Eukaryota; kingdom Metazoa; phylum Arthropoda; class Insecta; order Orthoptera; family Acrididae; genus Schistocerca; species Schistocerca piceifrons. The sequence goes on along the minus strand of NC_060142.1, from coordinate 689,165,553 downwards.
CTAATTCTATCATTCAACATATTTACTCTAATTTCCTTGCTAACTTCACCATTCCTTACTTTTTCTGTTCGCCTTTTCCCTTACATACTTCTTACGTACTTCATTTCATTTGCTTGGTTTCTTCTTCCCTCTCCTCTCTTCAATGCCAAAGTCCCGGATTTACACTTCAATATTGGCGCAAAACATGTCTCGTATAGCACTTCTTTCCACTTCATTGGCATCTCTCCTTCTCAGAATAGGCTTCTCAAACAAAGGTAAAACGCATTGCTGTGTTGTTTCGTTTTCCTGATTTCTGCTCCCATCCTTACAGTCTGTACTATCGTCCTTCCTAGATATTTAAAGTTGTTCACAATTTCAGTATACTGTCCTATGAAGTTAACTGTTACTACACCTTTCCTATCTCCTCTGGTTAGAACAATACATTTCATCCAATGTTTAGTTGTTCTTGTAAATCATCACTGTCGGTTTCCCACAACACAGCATCATCGAGAAATATCAAAAACTTCATCTCCCCTCCACGATGAACTTCCTTTGTCTCTTTCATCATCACAATTGTAAATAATAATGGTGATACCACACTTTCTTGACTCAACTCTGTACCACTCCTAATCCATTTAGTCCGTCAAACTTGGGTCTCGACAAGGCTGAAGCTTTTGGCATACATTACTTCAAAGGTTTGCGATATTTGTTATCCAGCTCCCTTTCTCTCCAAGAATTCACCATATCATTTCTCTGAGCAGAATGCTGTGTGCCCTTAGTAAATCAAGACGTGTCACAACCAAATGTTTCCCCTACTCTCAATGTTCATCCATCAACTGGCTCATACCAAGACTGAGTCCGCTGTTGATGTGCCATAAGGAGGAATGTCGTACTGCTCCTCCTCTAATTGACCTCCCTCTTTTCTTCCAATCTTTTTCGAATATCCTCTCCATTATCTTTGCTACTTGTTAAATAAGTGGATCCCTAAACAGTTATCACTTACTTTCCTGTTTCTCTCTTATTGACCAGTGAAATTACTGTTTCTTTGCACCATTCTTCAGGCGCACATTTCTGTGTTCATATGCATTTCAGCAGACTATGTAACCGTTGTAACCCAGTGCGTCCAGCTGCCTTTACCATTTCCATGGTTACTTCATCTATTCCAGCTGCCTGTTCTGTCTTAATTTTTCTAAGTGCTAGTTTCACTTCTAAAATTGTAATATCCTTATCTCCTTCCAGATTGAGGTCCCTGTGACATACTATCATTCTCTATTAATTGCTATTTTTCAGATTTACTAATTTGTCAAACTAAACTTTCCTTATTTTCCTTGTCACAACTGGTTGCATTATTAACTTTTCACGTTCCTCTTTTGCCAGGCTTTAATTAGCGCTTTCCTGCCTCTTACACCTTGCAATTCCATACATCTTTTAACTCCCATTAACTTCCTTTTTCAACGATTGTGTGAATTTCTCCCAACATAACCTTATCTGCTAGCACTTAATTACACGTCTTTTTATTTTTCCAGTATTTCATTTAACTCTCTTCTGTTCTGTCTCTGTTCCATTCTTCGTCAGCTTAGTTCTTTTCTTTTACTGCTTCTTTCATTGCTTATCCCACCATAGTGTCACCTGATCCTTTGCCCTTCCAGACATTTCCCCAAAGGTGTCATCTGCAGAGCTTAAAAATGTCTCTTTTAACTCACCCCACTCCTCTTCCAAACTTTCACATTTAGTGACTGGGATATTCAGCTTAAGTAACTCCCTAAACTGTTTTTGTAGCTTCCTATTTTCTAGCTTCCACATTTTAAATATCTTCTCTCTTTCTGCATTTATTCCTTCCCTTATATAAACCCTCATCTTTGCCACCACTAGTCCTTGGTCTCCATCAAAAGGTTCCCCTCGAAGCGCACTACACCCATCTACTGTCCTGATTTTGT